>NC_056731.1:1773007007-1773734162 GCF_019279795.1 Protopterus annectens
AAAGGAAAATCCTGCAAGCTCTGGGGTTCATGGCATCTTGCATATACTACTCATTCTATATGCCAGACTGCATATGAGGAAACTTCAATGGTCCCTAAAAAGCCTTTGGTGTCAACACTCTCAAGACCTGAAGACTCTTATACCTATAATTCCTTGCCTCGGAAAAGATTTTCTTTGGTAGGCAACAGCATGTTCCCACAACAAGTTACTACCTTTTTCACCACCCCTCGCCACAGGCACATCAGACTATGCCTGGGGTGCACACCTGGACGGCAGGTGCATACAAGGCCAATGGAGCCCACAGCAAATCCCTCTGCACATCAACCAAAAAGAGATGATGGCTGTCCAGCATGCCTTGTCAACTTTCAAGGCCCTTCTCTCCCCAGGGGCTCTCCTGATCAAAACAGACACCACTGTAATGTGGTATATCAACAAGCAGGGAGGGACTCACTCCTATCCTCTCTGCATGCTGGCCGTGAACCTTTGGGTCCCAGCCGTTACCATGCAACTCCACCTGTTAGCACAATTCCTACCAGGTTCTCTCAACGCTGTGGCAGACCAATTAAGCAGAAGTCTTATGGACCCACACGAGTGGCAGCTCAACAGAAGAACCTTCACCCTAATAACTCAGACATTGAGCACCCCGAAGGTCGACCTCTTTGCCTCCCACACCAACCATTAGCTCAGCAAATTCTGCACCAGGGAGCATCACTGCATGGCTTGGAAAGTGGATGCCCTGTCCTTCCCCTGGGTCATTCTATCGGTCTATGCCTTTTCTCCACTTTCTCTCATCGCCAGTGTACTGCTCAAAATAAAGGAGGGAAAACCAAGGACAATTCTTATAGCTCCAGACTACCCCTTGCTGTGCAGCTTGTCCCCACTGCCACCATGGCATCTTCCTCAGATTCCAAACCTCCTGACCCAGAGGGAAGGGTAATTCATACATCCCCAATTGCAAACACTCAATTTGGCAGCTTGGCTTATTCCATAACCCCCGATCAATCTGCCAACTTCAGTACACAGGTTCTCGATGTTATATGTGAGGCCAGATGTCCTAGCACTAGAAAGTCTTATGCTGACAAATGTAAAAGGTTCTGCACCTGGATTCAGGCTAAGGGAGGCAATACTGCACAGCCTCCCTCTCATCCTGGATTACTTAGCTGACCTAATACACAGTGGCCTCTTTTTCTTCTATTAAAATTCATACCTCTGCTATCTCTGCTCATGTTTTCCACAGAGCAGCCCCTTTTCTCACACCCCTTGGTCAAACAGTTCCTAAGAGGGGCTAGCAACTTGAGGCCACCCAGAAGAGCACCAACCCCAGCTTGGGACCTTAACTTTGAGTTGGAAAAGGTCACCCTGTCCCCCTTCGAAACAGTTTCTTCTGCAGAGCTAAAATTTCTCTCCTGGAAGACAGCTTTCCTTCTGGCCATCATTTCAGCCAGAAGAGTCTCTGAGCTGGAAGCACTCAATGCTGTGAAACCCTTCATCATCTTCCATGCTGACAGGGTATCCCTCAAGACTAACCCATCCTTCATGCCCAAGGTGGTGTTCAGTGTGGCTCTCAACCAATCCATTCATTTTTCCACCTTTTTTCTTAATCCTCAGAACAAGGGGGAAAGGATCCTGCACTCTGTAGATGTGCACAGACAGCTCAGATTCTGTCTAGACAGGACTAAATCCTTCAGAAAGTCTGATCAATTGCTGGTTAGCTTTGCTACAGGGGCAGAAGGCAAAGCCATCTCTAAACAAACCATTTCCAAATGTATAGCCCACTTCATCCATTTCTGCTACAAACAGTACAGAAAGCCTCCCCCCAAGGGGGTCAGGACTTCCTCCACCAGAACAGCCTCCACCTCTGCAGCTTTCCTCAGAAGAGTCCCCACCAGGGACATCCTGGAGGCTGCCACCTGGACATGTGTTCACAATTCTACCAAGCATTACCACCTGCCTCTCTTCTCCAAATCCAGGACGGGGTTTGCCTCTGCAGTCTTGCAGGGCATCCTAGCCAGCCCCTAGTTTCCTTGACTGCTTCCACCTATTAACTCAACTTTGGGAATCAACCCAAATGTGATGACTGCAACAGTGAAACATGAAGAACATAGTACAGTTGTGTACACTTACCATAAATGTAAATGTTTGAGTGTATTCACTGTTGCAGTCCTGGTTTCCCTCCCTCCATCCCCCTTTTTTCTCTTCTTTCCTTACAAGGGACATATTGGTATTTACTTTCTACTGGTGGGGTTCTTCCACCAGAACCTGGCTCCTACCTGGGGGCTCCTGACAGGTTAGGTCAAGAAAAACTGATGTAATGGCATCAGCTGCCTTACTTTAGGATCTATATTTAATCAGTGAACGCTTAAAAATGTGAACGCTGATTCATTGACCCTGTTTCAGTGAATGCTGATAATCCCGAACACCCGGAACAGCTAATTTTTTCTCAGGAAAAAAATTGCTGGGCCGGTTTCGGGAGTTTGCTGTTTCTTCTGCTCTGGTGCGATCTCGGTGTTGGTATATTTAAGTAGGGGGTGTGTGGGGGTGAAGCTCCCCACATTAAGTACTGTTTTGAGTTTTTTTTTTTTTTGTAGAACAGCAACTTTTTTCCCTGGGGAAAAAAAATCGCTGTTCAGAGTGTTCTGCATTTTCAGCATTCGCTGAACTAGGGTTGATGAATAAGTGTTTTTTTTTTTAAGCGTTCGCCTATTTAATATAGACCCTTACTTTGTACTAGTAACGACCTGACGTCAGTCCTGAGGTGACAGCAATCGACGCAGAAATATTAAGCCTCTGGTATTCGGGCCGGCTGAGGGCTACCCTGGCAGGGATAACCCAAATGTGATGACTGCAACAGGGAATACACTTGAACATCTACATTTATGGTAAGTGTACACAAATGTACTTTATGGTGAGTACATAACTTCTTTTTCAATTTTAGATCACTGCTGCAACATAAGGTTTTAGGGTCTTATCCCTTGCCTTTGGCTAGCTTTCAGAGCTTGTGGAAGGCACCAAAGGGCTATAACTGTTAGAAGCTTATGGAGAGCTCCATAAAAATCAGAGTGCAAATTTCTTTACAGCCTTTTTCTCGCCAAAGAGTGCTCCTTTGGCAGGCCGCAAAGAGTTTTCAGTGATGGGCAGATAAGTTCCCGTTGGGGGGAAAAAAACCTTCCACTAAATTAATTTTTCTTAGGAAAATGTGTTTTTCTGTCTAAAATATTGTGTCTGCTAAGAAATTATATGTTTTTGAGACTGTCATTACATTTCTAAAGGAGTTCGAGTGCAAATGCTTATGCAAACGTGTATGCAAAAAGCAAAACAAAAAAATCAACTTTTTGACAGAACTTTCTTACATGTTGAAGTTTTGTGCATTTGTAGCAGAGTATTGCGATTGTGTGGAACAATTAGTGATTTACTTGCCTCACTATCACCTGTTTTTGTACTTTCAACTTTACTGAATCATCCAGGCTACTCTGTCCCCCTTTGAGGTCTCTGCAGTTTTACCTTCTTGTGTCAGTATGAAAAAGAAAGTTGTTAGGGAGTCTTTGGGTATCAATTTGGAGTCTCTTGTACCTCTGCTACCGGTGGATGACTCTGCTTGGGCTTCTCTTGATTCCTGAGCCCACTGATCCCTTTCCCCTGGTTCCCCTGCCATCAAAGACTGGGGAATAGCCACATCATCTGCTACTGTAGGGATGCCTTTTTTCGGCAAGGGAGAACCTTTCTTGCTGGTCTCAAGAAAGGAGCAGGTTAAAGTTCTTCACTCAGCTGGGAAAGGGAACTTGATTCTAGTATGTGTATTCCTTCTGTCAGTCACTCATACTCCAGAGAGTTTCCCAGGAAAGGTGAAAAGAGTGAGAAGATATTGCCTTCTGTTTTTATTTTCTTGGATGTGGAAGATTTGTTTGGATTAGCTAAGGAGCTTGTTTACCGCCTTTTCTTTTGCTTAATTCTTTTTCCTCCAAGAAAAAAGAAAAACAGGTCCCCTCTCTTTCTGACTGGGTTTTCAGTCAGAATAGCAGGCATTGCAGGGGGGTGATACACCTGGAATTTCTGCACAGTCTAAACAGTCTGATTTTGAGGAAAGTATGGCGTCAGATTTCCCTGTTAACGATTTATCTTTTTATGAGATTTTACCTAAGATGGCTGGTTAGAAAATGTTTTTTTCCCCCTCATTGCTTCTAGTTTGGTTAATAATCAACCTCTTGTCTCCAGGATATCC
This sequence comes from Protopterus annectens, assembly GCF_019279795.1. NCBI lineage: Eukaryota > Metazoa > Chordata > Ceratodontiformes > Protopteridae > Protopterus > Protopterus annectens. The sequence goes on from NC_056731.1 coordinate 1,773,011,227, forward strand.
GATAGGTTATACAGGGTACCAGAAAATTATAAGTTTTTGTTTTCCATCCCTAAAACAGATAAAGAAGTAATTTCTCTATCTAAAACTGATTCTGCTGAACACATTACTGCTGCTAGCTTCATTATCAGAAAGTTCTTGAAGATGTTAAAACTGAAATTTTTAATTTTCCCTTAAATAAGGAAATTTTCTTTGGGCCTTCTTTAGCTGAAGTGCTTAGGAACAGTGATTAAAGGAGAAGGTTGATTCAATGGGTAACTTAAATATTTTAGCCCTCCTTTTTTAAAGCAAATAAAAATTTGACTTCTTCCACAGCTTCCTTTTTCAATAAACAATTTAAGCACCAAGGGGCCATTAAACAGGCATTGAAAAATGCAATGGCACAGAGGTTCCAAAAAGAAATGTAAAGCCTCCAAAAATCAAGGACAGTTCTCCCATTCAACTTGACTGTTCAAGCCCCCCCCCCCTTCTCATCATGGCAACCTCCCCATATGCTGGTGGCTTCCTCTTTTCTTGTGATTCCTGATTTGTAACAGATAGATAAATGGGTTTAAAGGTAATTCAGCAAGGGTACACCTGACTGTGGGAATCCTACACACTGTTCCATGGGATTCCTCATTGTCTTGTGAACTAAGTGTCTTTGTTTCCTCCTATTCTGCATCAGATGCTTGGTAACCGAATCAGTACCCCCTGTCAAATGGGCAAATACTTTTATTCAGGGATTTTTTCTGGTACTAAAGAAGGAAGGATTCTGGAGGCTGGTGCTGTATGTTTCCTTTCTAAATCTTTTTTTTTTGTCAAGATTTCAGAGTTTAGAATGATCTCCCTTCATTTCCTTTGACTTCTGCACCTTTGCCTAGTTTTCGTGGTAAAGCTAGACTTAAAGGAGGATTATCATTACTTTCCCATGATCAAGCTGTTCTGTCATTTTTTAAGATTTGCTATGTCTTGGTTTGCATTGTCAATTCTCTGTCTTGCTCTTTGGACTTTTCACTGCACCGAGGGTATTTACAAAGCGTCTTGCTACAGTAATTGCTTATTGCAGACTTCAGAGGCATTCACATCCTTCCATATTTGGATGATTGTCTTATCTTTGCAGATTCTTTCTCTAGCTGTCAAGAGTCTTTAGCAACTGTTCGGAATCTCTTACTCAGTTTGGGTTTTCAAATCAGCTTACAAAAATCTTCTCTCATTCTTTTTCCTAGATTTGTATTCCTGCAATGCCTGATAGATTTCACCGTGGGAAGAGCCTTTCTTCCTCTAGACAAAGAAGAGGTGATGTTCTTCATGTTTCACTGTTGCAGTCATCACATTTGGGTTATTTGCTTGCAGTAGCCCTCAGTTGGCCTGATTAACAAAGTCTTGGGTCCTGCGTCAGTTGCTCTCCCTTCTTCCGTGACGTCAGGTCGTCAGGTGTATAAAACATGCAGCCGACGTCATTACATCAGTCTTTCTTGCCGTGCGGTGCCTGAAGCTGAAGCATTTCGCAAGTGCCGGTCAGCCGACTCCTGAAATTTTCATTTTCAAGTTTCATAACTGAAGTCTTCAGTGAAAGCTAAGTACCCCATTGGGAAAACTTTTTCTTGTTCCTCTCTGATGTCAGTAAAAGTTAACAATTGCATTACTTATGGAAAGCAAATACCTCACAAAGATTTTCATTCGTACTGTATTCCTTGCCTAGGCCCTGACCATGATGTACCTTGCTGTCAGTTTTGTGCCTTATTTAACCAACGCACTATCCATTGTCAGTATATTTTCACTTCTAAATATTTCAGTTCTCCATTCAATTATCCAGAAATGTCATTGGTAGGCCATCCGACTACCGGCATCCTGAAAAAACGCAAAGATAAAGACAGAGACAGGCCGTCTAGGTCCAAAGCTACCGACGACGCTTCTCCTAAGCCAGTTGCCAGTTTGCCAGTACTCAGTGAGGTGTTTTCGCAGGCCCTGATACCCGCTACTTCTGATTTGCAGGCCTCTACTGAGACCCATTTGGAGTCTGGTATGCCTCAAAATGCTTCAACTGTGGAACCTGTGGATGTCTGTACCGTGGATGGGTCCGGAGCCGCTGTGCAGGCACCGGCTTCTGAGGGTGTTTTCAAGCCTACAGACTTGCATATTAAACCAACACTTCCTTCTACTTTCAGGCCTAAACCTCGAACCTTGCCTAGAAAACTGATGCCCAGGCTGCATGCTCAGGCCTCTATGCGTAAAAAACAAATGATAAGAATGGCTGAAGACCTCAGGGGAAGCCAACCTTCCTCTTCTAAGCGACCTAGGACTGAATTTGTTTATGAATCTTCTGACCAGCATTCTGATTTTTCTGATTCTTCTAATAATCTGAATTTACCCTTATCTACTTATGAGGATTCTGATGCAGAGGACTCTGTTCCCTCTGCTTCTCCTCCAGAGGATTTCTCTCTTGGTGAAACCTTACACACTCTAAGGGAGCATTTCCAATGGGAAAGCCAGGATTTCTCTGATTCAAAAAAGAGGCTTAGGGACTTCTTACTCCTGCCTCAACATAGGCCTTTAGCTATACTTACTGTACTAGACATTGTTGATGATGCTTTTTCGGAATCTAGTTTGGCCCCTGATTCTTTGCTTCCTGCTCCCAGAAAACCTGACAGATATTACAGGGTTCCTGATTCTCACAAGTTCCTTTTTAAAAATCCTATTGTGGATCCAGAGACTATTTCACAGGGACCCAAGAGCATTAAGGCTTCTACTGCCAAAAATCCTACCCCTTCTGATAGAGATTACAGGGCGCTGGATAGATGGGGTAAGAAGGTTTACACTTCTGCAACTTTGGCCATTAGGGCCTTAAACTGTCAGTTTCATATGTTAAAGTATCAACAACATATTATTGGATTGCTTAAACAGAAAATGATGTTGCTTCCTGACTGTGCTGAAAATAAGGATTTACAGGATTTGATGTATTCTGCTGAACAGGTTGGAAAACATACTTTGCAATGTGGGTTTGATTCTTTAGAGGCCTCTTGCAGGGCTGCTGTCACTGGGTCTGTACTCAGAAGGCATGCTTGGCTTAAGGAGCAATCTTTGCCTGATCATGTTAAAGCTAAACTGTTGGATGCTCCCTTAAATCAAGACCGCCTGTAGGCAATAAAGCTGAGGATGTTCTTAAAAAGATGGAAGATAAAGCTAAATCTATGCAAACTGTTAAGGATTTCTTACAAGTTCAGCCTCCAAGATTTAGTAGGCATTGGCCCTCTAAGAATTGGTCCTTTCCTGCTCCTTCCAGGCCTTCTCAATCCAAATCCAGACCCATCAGAATTCCCAGGTTTCAGTCCCAGGGTGCGCACAAGACTAAGCAGTAGGGGGCTTCTGCTTCCAAATCTGGAAGTAGTAACACCCCCCCCCTATGAAAAACTCTCTCGATTTGATTTTAAAACTTCCAAGCACTTCTCAACTGACTGCTCCTTTAGGGGGAAAGACTGGTCTGCAGGTCAAAAACTGGGAACTCATTACCCAGGACAAATGGGTTTTAAATATAGTGTCCCAAGGGTACAGATTTCACTTTAACAAATTGCTACCGCCCAACGGTTGGACAGATCTACCCCCAAATCAGTGGGTAGAGGCTCAAAAGCAAATACTCTCTCATCTGAAGTAGTTAACTTCATTTTATCTGCAACCTGTGGGTCTACGGATCCGTATCGGATCTGAGCCGGCAACTTTTTTCTTTGAGTGCAGGACTATGGCTGATCAGCCAAAGCCTGTATTCAAAAAATGTACAGAGTGTGGCCATAAGCTTTCCCCTGCTGATGGTCACACTCTGTGTGTGATATGTCTAGGAGTGGCACACTTATCCACCCAGTGTGCTATCTGTTCAGGCTTCAACCCCAGGGTCCTTAGGGATCGTAAGGCAGAGCTAGTTACCAAAGGCCTTCTCCCAGTTGCCATGCTGGATTCTGCCTCGGTCGCTAGTGCACCTCCCCAGACAGGGACTCAACCTCCCTCTTGGTCTGGTGATGGGTCCTCTAAGGACATATCTTCAGTCAGCAAAGCTGTCAAAGATAAAGAGAAGATAAAGGAAAGACACAGAGAAGAAAGGGAGAAAAAGAAAGACAGGCATCGCAAGAAATCCCCAGACAGGGAGCTCTTTCTCAGCCCACCATCCAAGACCATGAGGCTTCTTTCTCATTGGAGCCATTGGAACTTTCAGACCCAAGGCCCTCCACCCCTCTGCGCAGACCAGCCAGATCTGAGTCGGTGGCCTCTTCGAGGTCGACTCAGAGCCTATCGGAAATGGATTTGGACAGGATGATGCGGAGATTTCTTCAGACCCAAATTCAGATGGGAGTCTTGCCAGGTCCCTCTCCCTCTGGAGGGGTGACCTTCATGCCTCTTTTCTGCCCTATTTCTCCTTTCCCGATCTGTGCTTCGGGGCTTTTTGGATCCGAGGTTCTTTGGAGCTGGTAGCTCGGCGCCGACGGTTCCTCCAACCTCGACTCTGGCTGTTACCTTGAGTTCCTTGGATCCGACTTGCTCGGATCCGAGTGACTCTCGGAGCTGTGGACAGGAAGTTGGACCTGGGGGAATGGATTCTTCGGCTATGACCCTTTTGGACCCGACCCGTTCCCTCGGACCTCAGGCAACCCTGTCTTCGGCTCCGGTACCCACTTCGGTTCTGGGGAGGACTTCTCCTTCGGCCTTCGAAGTGGTGGAGAGGGTTCTCTCCCAGGGATTGAGACCCTAGCCCATTCCCTCGTATGCCACCCAGGCCCCCCTGGATTTGGTGACGACTCCCATCATCCTGTCTTAGGGACAGTCTGTGCCAGAGGATCCCCAGGTCATTTTCCCCAAGGAAACCCCTGCGGCTCATGGATCCCCTTCTGAAAGTCCCAATGAAAAGGGCCACCACAAGCACAAGTGCAAAAGGACTCCCCTTGAGTCCCTCACCACTGACACTGACTTAGATGAAGTAGAAGGTTCCCCCATGTCACCTCCCGAAGACGTCTCCTTCAGAGAAATTATAGAAATCCTCTGCCAGAGGGGAGGTTGGTCAGCCCCAAAACCTTCTGGGGATGAGTCAGTGTTCCTGGAGGCCTCTGGCATGGACCCATCTACTTCCTGGGTGTCCCCACCAGCAGACCCCTTGGTGGACCTCATCACCACGAGGGCATGGAAGGATCTCGACACCGTAGAGCCCATCCCCAAATATCCTGACAAGGTCTTATCTCCTCCTTCGGATAGACAACCCAGGTCGAAAGGAGCCCCAGTTGATGCTATGTTGGTCGCAGTGGCCACAAAGAAGGAACTAGCACAGGAGAGTGCCTTAGTCCACCCTCCAGACAAGGAGTCCAGGTTGGTGGATAGGTTTGGGAAGCGGGTATACTCTTCAGTAACCTTTTCTGTCCGTGTACTGAATTATTTGGCACATGTGATTCGACTTCAGCGAAACCTTGCTTCGGAATTCGCTGAGTCGCCCCCAGAGTCTTTATCGCCGCAGGACAAACAACTGTTTTCAGCGAAAATGTCTACTCTGAAGTTGATCTCAAATACATGTATGCAGCTACTTTCCCACACCACGGAAGGAGCAGCTAGAGCGGCTGGGACAGGCATAGCCATGAGGCGTCATGTCTGGCTCAGATTGTGTCAATTCGCGGACCCTTTCAAGGTGTCGTTTATCAACGCTCCCTACAACAGCTCTTCCCTCTTTGGGAAGACAGTATGTGACACACTGGTCCAGAGGGAAAAGGACAGTAAGACTTTGTCTGCCGTCGGAGTCCGCTTCTCTAACCCTCAGCTGTCTTTCTCTAGGAATCAAAGAGGGCAGAAGAAGATGTGGTTCCGAAAATCTCCATTTTCCCGGGATTCTCAGGACAGCTATTCCCCCAGACGCAGAGGGGGACAAGATCGACGCCAACCCAGAGGTAGAGGGGGTCCCAGGAATTTCGAGTCTAGGGAACCCTTTTCTGATAGACACGGTCAGCAGCCCTGAGGGGTTGCCCAACTGTCCTACTCTGGAGGCAGTCGGGGGACGATTGTCCTTACACCAAGCAGCATGGGAGTCCATTACAACAGATCACTGGGTTCTTCAGATAATATCCAGAGGTTACTCTATTCCTTTCATTGCCCATCCAAACATTATAAAACACCTCCAGGATGTTCCAACCGCTCACAGGGAGGCCGCAGTTCTAGAGTTTTCAAAGCTGCTTATCAAACGAGCCATCGAAAAGGTTCCCCCCGATCAGTTCGGATTAGGTGTCTACTCAAGGTTCTTTTTGGTGCCAAAAAAGACAGGGGACCTCAGGCCCATTCTAGACCTGTCAACATTAAACCTGTCAGTAGCAAAACAGAAATTCCAGATGGTCACTCTACAGTCCATTCTACCTTATCTCCGAGAGTGCGACTGGATGTGCTCGTTAGACCTTCAGGATGCTTACTACCACATCAAAATACACAGAAGCTCCAGGAGGTTTCTGCACTTCCGGCTGGGAGCCAGTCACTTTCAGTTCAGGGCCCTACCCTTTGGTCTCACCACAACCCCCAGGGTGCTCACCAAGGTAATGGCAGTGGTAGCGGCCCCCCTGAGGCTTTAGGGTATTCAGGTATTTCCTTACCTGGATGACTGGCTCTTCGTTGCGCACAAGCATCAATTGTGTCTGGCCCAAGATTATTTCATTCGGCTAGCAGACTTACTGGGAATTACAGATAGAAACAACTCTGATCCAAAACAATACCAAAACAGCAACAGCAAAATCTTCAGAAGTCAGGAATCGAAAAACAGGAACCAAAGTCAAATCCAAAAGCAAATTCTTTATTCTCCAGTGCCTCGGTGTAACCACCTTTCAAGAGTATACATTCTCACTGAAAGAATGGATATATATATATATATATATACTCATAGCAATTAATTAAGCAATTAATTAAACAATTATGTTCAAAAAAGTTTTAAAGCAGACACCTCCAGTTTATTTCATTATTCAATCCACAGAGTGTCATTGTATTGTATTTCAAAATAAAAAATACTTTCCTTATATTGTAAGTTATATTGCAAAGCATTTTCATCATTACAAAGACATTTCACACTTTCTAAAACTGTTCATGTTAAAAATGAAGCATCACTATTATGATAAACACTAAAATGTGTGGCAATAAATTTATTTTCCCTTTTATGTCTTATGTCTCTAATGTGCTCACCTAACCTAATACGAAACTCTCTTTTAGTTTCACCTATATAATATAATCCACAGGGACAGTGTAAAGCATACACAACTCCCTTACTTCTACAGGTAAAACTATCTCTTACTGTGAACCTAATGTTAATATAATTAAATGTTCTAACTATATTCCTACAAACACTGCATCTACTGCAACATCTTGTACCAAATTCACTTAGTGGTCTTGGTAAACAAAATTTTGGCATTACAAATTTACCATGTACCACCATATCTTTCAAATTTCTTCCCTTTTATAGGAGAATAAAGGTTTTTGTGGCAAAATGTGCATCAACACCTTGTCTTTCACTAAAAATTTCCAAAAATGTTCCACTACATCCTTTATGTCTCCACTTTTTACATTATATGTAGAGACAAAATAAATATCCTTACAAGTTTTATCACTGGTTGCCAGATGATATTTCTTATAATGGTGATATTCACCCTTATTACATTTATTCCTTACCATATTATTCTCCTTTTTTACCTTCATAAGGGCATTTTCTAAAATATTCACACTGTACCCTCTTTTCAATGGAGTTGGAGTGGAGTTTGTGTAATTACTGGGAATTACAGTCAATGTTTACAAATCCCATTTGCAACCAGTACAAATTCTAGACTTCATTGAGGCACGGTTAGACACTTTGCAGATGAAGGTATTCCTAACTCCGGACAGGATTCTACATCTGAGGGGCCACATAGCTCAGATAGCGAACTCCCAGTCTTCAAAGGCAAGTGAGGTTCTCCGGGCTTTGAGCTCCATGTCTGCCGCCATATCTATTCTGCCGTATGCACGCCTTCACATGCGGGTTCTTCAAAAGACTCTGGCTGTCCAGTGGTCCTGGCTAGACCTACCCATGGAATTTCCAATCAAGATCAGTCACATCTGCAGGACATCTCTCCTTTGGTGGTTAACTTCACTGGAGATATCAACAGGACGCCCATTTGCGTCACCCTCAGTCCAAACCATAGTGACCACGGGCGCCTCCCAACTCGGGTGGGGGGACACTGTTTGGGAAGGACAGTCCAAGGCACGTGGTCCCAGACAGAGACCAATTTGCACATAAATGTTCTAGAGATGAGGGCAGTGCTTTTAGCATTGGAAGCCTTTCACACAGTCTTCCCTCTTGGATTGATTGCAATTCAGTCAGACAACATGTCGGTCGTCTGGTATATCAACAAGCAGGGGGGAACCAGATCCTATCCTCTATGACGCAAGGCCATGAGAGTGTGGGAATGGGCGATTTCCACCGGTCGGTGTCTGATAGCAATGCATATCCTGGGGTGCTACAAAATTTTAGCGGACAGATTGAGCCGGGCCATTCTGATGCCCTATGAGTGGTCTCTGAAACAGTCAGTAGCGGAGAAGATTTTCCTGGCATGGGGTCAGCCTTGCTGCGATCTCTTTGCATCTCCTTCCAATGCGAAGTGCAGCGAGTTCTTTGCTCTGATTCCCTCACCAGGGTAAGTCCCCAGAGACACTCTAGTCCATGCTTGGCCCCCCCAGGCTTCTGTATGCTTATCCTCCATTGCCAATCATTCCGAAGTTTCTTCAGAAAGCTTGCCGACTATGGTGCAAAGTGATCCTCATTGTCCTGTTCTGGCCTCGTCAGGTTTGGTTCCCATTCCTTTGGTCTCATCTATTAGCTCCCCTATGGGTTCTGGATCCCTGCCCGGATCTAATTTTCCATCCGTCGGGGACAAGTCCACCCAATCTGGGCAGCCTCAAGCTAACAGCTTGGTTGCTCCAGTTCCATTAATCGCCAGGACTCCCGGTCTTTCATCCCAGGTCAAATCGATTGTAGTGGCCTCTCTTAAAGATTCTACTAGAAAACTATATTGCAGTAAATGGAAGCGCTTTTCCATTTGGGCTTCACAGAGAGAAATAGATCCATTTACAGCTCCTGTTCCAGCGGTGTTGGACTTCCTGTCTGGTATCTTTCAGCAAGGAGCTAGTTCCTCCACAATGAAAGTACAATTGGCAGCCATTTCCAGTTTTCACGTTGGTGAAGACAATATGGCCTTAGCCTCCTCTAGGCTGTGTAAGGCTTTTCGCAAAGGTACTTTTCTGCTATGGCCCCCTGTCAAGGATTCTGTACCTCCTTGGGACCTTACTTTTGTTTTACAGGCATTGGTAGCCCCTCCTTTTGAACCTGCAGCTTCGGTGGACTTAAAATTTTTGTCCTGGAAGACAGCTTTCCTAGTAGCCATCACTTCGGCTAGGAGAGTTTCTGAGCTTCAAGCTCTGTCTGCCGTGCCTTCCTATTTGGTCTTCCATAAGGATAGGGTTTCCCTCCGTACTAACCCTACCTTCTTACCTAAAGTGGCATCTGAAGCAAACATAAACCAGTCCATTAATCTGCCCGTTTTCTTTCCCAATTTTCAAAATAAAGGTGAATACAAACTCTATTTGTTGGATGTTCATAGACAGCTTCATTTTTATATGCATAGAACAAAGTCTTTCCACAAGACTGACCAATTGTTTTTTTTTTTCCAAGGCATTTATGGGAAAAGCTATTTCTAAAGTTTCTTTAGCCAGATGGATCACTCTTTGCATTTCACATGCTTACAAAGTAAAAGGTTTATCACCTCCTGGTAGAGTTAAGGCTCACTCTACCAGGTCCATGGCAACTTCTGCTTTTTGGTCCAGGGTACCTTTGGACGATATTTGCGCAGCAGCGACATGGGCCAATTCACATACCTTCATTTCCCATTACAAATTGGATCTGATTTTGAGGGGTAGAGCATCCTTTGGCTCAGCGGTGCTCAGGAATATCCTTCCATAACGGCTTCCCAGGATTAGAGTAGCTGGGGACTCTGTCCCACAGGTTGCAGATAAAATGAAGTTAACTACTTCAGATAAAGAAGTTATGTACTCACCATAATGTTCCATCTGAGTTACATTTATATTGTTAGTTGCAGCAAACTCGATCTGAGGGAAGATAGGAGATGACAGGGCATTATGGGTAAAGGGAGGAGCTCGGAGCTTGGAGCAGATGCTAGAAAAAAGTTGCCAGCTCAGATCCAATACAAATCCATATACCCACAGGTTGCAGAAAAATGAAGTATAACTACTCAGATGGAATGTTATGGTGAGTACATAACTTCTTTTTTTAAACATAAAGGCTATTCAAACTGTACCAGAGGAGGAAAAAGGACAAGGTTTCTACTCAAGACTTTTCCTGGTACCCAGAAAAGGCAATTCATGGCACCCAATCCTGGACCTGTCTTCTCTAAACACCTTTTTGGTGATTCCAAAATACAAGATGCTGACTCTTCACCAGTTGCTTCCCATGCTAGGAAAAGATGCCTGGATGGCAACACTCGATTTAAAGGAAGCATACCTGCACATCCCAATCAGGGAATCTTGCAAAAGATACCTACGCTTCAAAGCAGGCTACAATCACTACCAGTTCTCTGCACTGCCCTTTGGCTTTATCTACTGTGCCCAGGGTATTCACAAAGTGCCTAGCCCCCGTCATTGCATTTTGCAGGCAAAAACATATTCAAGTATACCCATACCTGGACGATTGTCTAATTCAGGCAGAAAGCCAGGACATACTTTTGAATCATCTGGCTTTTGTACAAAGAGTATTAACTTGTCAGGGGTACACTATAAACAAAAAGGAATCACATCTGGTACCCTGTCAACAAATTACATTCCTGGGAGCAAGCTTGAATACAACTTCCCAGATGGCTTTCCTCACACCAGGGAAACAAATTCATCTGACAACATACTTCAAACTACTGGCCACGAAAACCCTGTTATCTGCAAGGCAAATATTGCAAGCCTTGTGGTTCATGGCCTCCTGCATTCTTCTACTTCCATATGTAAGACTGCATATGAAGAAACTTCAATGTTACCTAAAAAGTCTATGGTGTCAACGTTCTCAGGATCTAGAAGCATTGATTCCTATCATGCCTTGCCTATGCCTGGAATTTCTTTGGTGGGCAGAGGCGTGCCACCTAAACAAGGGACTACCATTCACCCTACCCCACTGCCACCCAAACCCTACCAACACAAGCATCAGACTATGCGTGAGGGGCTCACCTGGCAGGGAGGTGCATTCAGGGCAAATGGAACCCAAGTAAAATGCACTTGCATATCAATCAAAAACAAATGTTAGCTGTCCAGAATGCTCTGACAGCCTTCAAGGACCACATTCTTCCAGGACAATTAATGGTACAGACGGACAACACCACTGTTATGTGGTACATAAACAAGCAGGGGGGTACCCATTCATACCCCCTCTGCAGACAAGCCATGGCATTGTGGAACACCGCCTTGAGCTACCTAGTGCCTCTATAAGCTCAATTCCTGCCAGGAAAACTAAATACGCTGGCAGACGGACTAAGCAGAAACCTCATGGACCCACACGAGTGGAAACTGGAACCAAAGATTTTCAACATGCTGAAAAACAAATGGGGGAGCCCAGATATAGACCTGTTTGCATCCCCCCAGAACTACCAATTGGACAAATTTTGCACAAGGACTCACCACAAACAAGCTTGGAAAGTGGATGCTCTGTCTTTCAGCTGGAAAAACCTATCAGTTTATGCATTTCCTCCTCTGCCTCTGCTCTCCAAAGTACTACTAAAGATCAAACACGACAAACCAAGGACGATTTTGATTGCACCAGACTGGTCATGCCAACACTTGTACCCCCTCTTGCACAGTGTGTCACTGTTGGCCCCATGGCACCTGCCCCAGACTCCTTCCCTCTTGTCTCAGAAGGAGAACCAGATTCTTCACCCACAGCTTCAAACACTGAACCTAGCAGCCTGGCTAATTACCTAATCTCTCCTTTACCATCCCTCAGTAAACCAGTGACGGATATCATTTTAGAGGCAAGGAGGCCTAGTACTAGAAAATCTTCTGCTGAAAAATGGAAAAAAATCTGTGCCTGGAACCAATCTCAAGGGATGAGCAAAGCAGTGCCCAATTTACCTCAGATTTTACAATACTTAACAGAGATGCTTCACAAGGTCCTGTCTTTCTCCTTCATCAAAATTCACACCTCAGCCATTTTAGCTCATTATAACACAGAACCTCCCCTCTTCTCTTATCCACTGCTCAAGCAGTTCCTCAGAGGGGCCAAAATTTACGACCACCCAGGAGAGCTCCAACTCCAGCCTGGGACCTTAATTTTGTAGTGGAGAAACTCACACTTCCCCCTTTCGAGCCAGCTGCTACTGCAGACTTAAAATTCCTTTCTTGGAAAACAGCTTTTCTTTTAGCAATCACTTCAGCAAGAAGGGTATCTGAACTACAGGCCCTCATGGCAGTGGAGCCTTTCATCATCTTTCATGCGGACAGGGTGTCCCTCAGGACTAATCCCTCCTTCATGCCCAAGGTGGTATCCAGTGTGGACCTTAATCAGTCCATTCATTTGCCAACCTTTTTTCCTAATCCACAGAACAAAAGGGAATGGATACTGCACTCATTAGATGTGCACAGACAACTTAGATTCTACTTGGACAGGACTAAACCTCAAAGGAAATGTGAACAACTGCTGGTGGCATTTGCTGTAGGGGCAGAGGGGGAAGGCTATTTCAAAGCAAACCATTTCCAAATGGATAGGCCATTGCATTAATTTCTGCTACAAGAGTCATGGAAACCCTATCCCACAGGGGATCAGACCCCACTCAACCAGGGCTGCATCTACCTCTACAGCTTTTCTCAGAGGCATCCTAGAAGCTGCTACCTGGAGTTCTGTACATATTTCACCAAGCATTACCATCTGCCAATTTTCTCTAAATCCAGATCTGGCTTTGCCACTGCAGTCTTGCTGGGCCTTATAGCTGGTCCTAATGCTATCTAAATTCCTTCTCCCATCCTTAGCTTTGGGAATCTACCCAAATGTGATGATTGCAACAGTGAAACACGAAGAACATAGTACAGTTGTGTACACTTACCATAAATGTAGGTGTTTGAGTGTATTCACTGTTGCAGTCCTGGTTACCCTCCCCCCCAGATCCCTTCCTTCTTTTGGCTATACCTCTACTCTCCTTTATTATGCTCAAAAGCTTTTTGGTGTATTTGCTTTTTTGTTGGAGGTATAACTTTGTATACTTATAGATTTAATTGCTTCCCTTTAGGGGGGCACCTGACATCTGGGGCAAGAAAAACTGATGTAATGACGTCGGCTGCATGTTTTATACCCCTGACGACCTGATGTCATGGAAGAAGGGACAGCAACTGATGCAGGACCCAAGACTTTGTTAATCAGGCCGACTGAGGGCTACTGCAAGCAGATAACCCAAATGTGATGACTGCAACAGTGAATACACCGAACATCTACATTTATGGTAAGTGTACACAACTGTACTTTGCAACAGTTCTTCCTAAGTTTCTCCATGCAAAACCATGTATCTGAGAGTACACTTCTCTGGATTTTGGAGTGCATGGTGCTGATGATTCTCATGCTCCCTCTGGCCAGACTGCTCATGAGGAAGATCCAGTAGTACATCAGGTCAGTCCAGAGTCGGCATCTTCACCTTTATCTTTTCAGATCCCTCTTTTGGGACTTGTAAGAAAGGAGATTCTCTGATGGGTAGACTACATCTCTTGCAATCTAGGTCCCCCATTCTCCCTTCTGCCCCCTCTCTAGTCTGCCCCTGACTTGGTATGTACAGCAGTCTTCAAAGAGGTGAAAGCATTAGGTCTGTGGAAGCCGTATGATAGACAGAAGCCCATAAATGTCAGAGATCTGTTGGCAGTGAGCAATGCTTTGAAAGCATTGCTCACTGCCAACAGATCTGTTGGCAGTGAGCAATGCTTTGAAAGCCTTAAATCATTTGTGGTCCCAAGAATGTCTGTAACACACAGGCAACACCACAGTGATGTGGCACATAAACAAGTAGTGGAGGGGGATATCACATCATACCCTCTTTACAGACTTACTGTGATAGCCTGGAAGCTAGCACCTCAGCTCAGTTTGAAACTTCAGGCTTCATAAGTTTTGTCAGAGCAAAATTTGATTGCAGATAGGCTAAACTGGAACAGAACAGACCCTCAAAAATGGGGACATCATCTTGGGGTCTTCCAATTATTAATCCAGCTATGGGGAACAATCTGTTTGCCTCTGCTCAGGCAGATAAAGAAATTCTGCTTCAGGATTCCTTGCAAACAAGCCTGAAAGACAAATTCCTTCTCCTTCCCATGGACAGGAATGTTTCTGTATGCTTTTCCACTGACATCCAAGATTATTTTAAAGATCCCAAAAGACTCTCCAAAAGTTGTGGTTGTGCCTCTCTTTTGACCCATGTAATAGCAGTTGTCCCTTTTTTTCAGTCAGACCAAGGGCAATTACTACAGGCTTCCCCACAGACTGTATTTACTCACACAACATTGTGGGGTGTATCAGCTCACTGTCTGGATGATAAAACGTTGATACCTTTTAGGCACGCTTTATGAAGACTTGCAGCAAGTAATAGAGGAGACAAAAATAAAAACTGCTACCAGAAAATCATATGTGCAAATTGAAACGATTTTCTAGTTGGTGCCAGTCCAAGAATGAAAAGCCTATTAAGGCCCAGCTGCCTATGGTTGTTTAGTTGTTCATAGGTAGGTACTAGGCTGTCTGCCCTAGGGCATTTATAAGCCTAGCCAGAATGTGTTGGCTTTCGCCTCCCTTTTAGACTAGATTTCTGAGCCTCTGTCCAGCAGGGCCATAGAAGAGATCCCAGGAGCAAATTTATGATTTCCCATCCACACATCAAGATTTCCCTTGAAGAGGGTCAGCGAGGGGCTCTGCCTAACATGGGCTGGGATTGTATTCCAGAGTGCAGGAAGCCTTTGGGATATGAATCTATCCCTCCAGCATGTCCTATTTATTGTTGTGCTAAGGTTTAAGTCCCTGGAGCGTGTAGCTCTAATGGATCTGATTTTCTTGAGGTGGAGCATGTCCAACAATTCCGGGTTAGACATGGCCTTGTACATCAGGCAGAGATCGCCTCTGAGTAGGCGGTAAGCAACTGAGTAGAGCTGGACTTTCTTTAGTTGAGCTGCATAGGGCATCTGTTTGAGGCCCACAATCCTTTGGTGAGGTATTTTTGAGGTCTCTCCAGCTGTTGCAGGTGTCGGGTAAGGTACATCCCAAATGGGGCATTGTACTCAATTATGGGCCTGATGAGCAGAGGGGCACAATGACCTCTCTTGATCTAGATGTGAACCCTTTTGTGATTAGGTGGGCTATATAGAAGGTTTTTCTAACCATTTTGGCAATGTGATTGTCAAAGGAGAGGTTACTATCTACTTGGGTCCCTAGATCCCTAATTACGTCTTCCGTACTTAGTGGATTACCTCCTGTGTGGTAGTTTGTGGGCACTTTGTTTTTCCCAAAGGGGATGACAATGCATTTTTTTGCATTTAGCTTGAGGCCATGGTTCTGACACCAGGTATCCGTCTCCGTAAGGCCCTTCTGGAGGATGCTTGTGTCAGCCGGAGAGTCGATTATGGCTCCCAGTTTGCAATCATCTGTGAACTTGGTCAGCCACAGTCCTCCTGTGTTTGCCTGTACCTCAGAGAAGTATATACCAAACAAGAGGGTTCCCAGGACTGAGCCCTATGGGACGCCACTTGTAACTGGTTTAGAGTTGGACATGGCACCTGCGACTTTGACCATGTGAGTTCTATCCCTGAGCCAGTTTGCAACCCATCTTGTGACATATAGGTTGATATTTAAGCTGGTAAAGGCTTATTTATGATGCCAGAGTGGGGTATTGTGTCAAAGGCCTTTGCGAGGTCTAGGTAGGCTGTGTGGACTACCTTTCCCTCATCCAAGGCTTTGGTAACTGTTTCAAAGAAGTCAACTAGGTTTAAGAGGCCAGATCTGCCCTTAACAAAGCCGAATTGGGTGGGATCCAGTGTTTGGAGGTTCCCAATGTCTTTGTTTATGAGATCCATGATGATGCGCTCCATAGCCTTGCAGACCAGGCTAGTCAGGCTTATAGGACGATAGTTCCTGGGATCCATTGTGGTGCCACCTTTGTGGAGTGGGATCACTGTTGCTGTACGCCATTCTTTGGGTACATAACCTGTGGTGAGGCTGAGTTGGAACATTGAGTTTATGTGAGGGTTTAGTTCGTTTTGGAGCTCGTGTAAGATGTAGCCCGGGATACCATCTGGTCCCATTGATGCTGTGTTTTTTTTACTTTGGAGAGGGCTGCTTTCACGTGTGTGTCTGTGATGTCTGGTGGACTGCATTCTTCTGGGATAGACACTGGCCCTTTTGGGGGGGAAGGGGGGTAAAGTTTGCACTGAACCTGTCCGCCAGGATGTTGGCAATGTCAGTGGGTTCAGTGTATTGTGTGCCATTTTGCACCAGCTTAGAGCAGATCTGAGAGCTGCCACCCAGATTCTTGACATAGCTAAAGAGCTCCTTGTGATTATCTTTAGAGTCTTTGGTAATTTTTCTTTCGAAGCTGGCCTTTGATGATTTTATGAGGGATCGAAGTTTCTTGCTAGTACTGATCAAGGATGCCTTCCCTTTTTGGGATTTTGCCTTCTCATGTAATAGTTTCCTCCTTTTGTTGTATAGCTTATTCATGGCCGGGGTCCACCAGACTGGTCTCCTGTTTTTGGAGGAGTGAGTCTTGGTTTTGCTTGAGATGGCACGATCCATGCATTCCTGTAGGTGCTCATAGAGTGCATTTGTAAAGGATTCTTCGGTTTGGGTAGCATTTTCCGTTAGCCTGGGGGCTTTGAAACTTTCCACCTCTATCTTGAGAAGTGTGAAGTTTGCTTTTGAGAAATCTTTCACAGTGGCTTCCTTGGCTGGGGGTGGGGTCGGGATGTGGATGTCCATTGTGATAAGTTTATGGTCTGATCTTACCAATGAGGGATTTACCTCTGGTGTGGAACATTGAGCCCCCATGTTGGTGATGATCAAGTCCAATATGTTGTCCCCTCTTGTGGGGGTGGTGACCAGTTGTTCCATGGCATTTGAGTTTATAAACTCCAGGAACCATTGGGCAAAAGAGTTGGGACTTGAGTAGTTTTCCCAGTCAATGTTTGGGTAGTTGAAATCCCCCAATATCATGGTGTTTGGTGAAACCTTCATATTCTCCAATGTTCTCAGGAATGCCGAGTGGGGGTCCTAAGACAAGGTGGGTGATCTGTAGCAGGCTATGAACTGAAAAGCAGTTTTACCTACTGTTAGTTGCACCTGGATGGTCTTCGCTGCCTCGTGCAGTGCCACTAACCTGGAGGTGTGGGTATCCTTGATGAAAATGGATACTCCCCCACCTTTAGTATTTCGGTCCGAGTTCTGGGGCTGAAAAGAATGGTATGAGTTGAATCCTGGTAGTGCTGTGGTGCTCTCTGGAGCCTTGAACCAGGCTTCTGTTACTGCACAGATATCGATTTTCTCCATACTGAGGAGTGCCTCGAGTGCGTGCATCTTGAGGTTTAGACTTCTGGCGTTGAGTAGCATTACCCTTAGTTTTTTGTTTCTGGTATTGTCTATGGAGGTGGGTTTGTCTTTTGAGCCTTGCCTAAAAAAGGCATTATGGGGGTGGCAAGAGCCTTAGCCAGTATTCGAAAGCCTAAGGGTGACAGGTGCAAGGTGTCCCTGGCGAAGCAACATGGCTTGTCAAGCATGTTATCCCAGGCTGACAGACACTGGATCCACTTTGAATGACACCAATAGCTTAGGCAATTGTTAAAATTGATCATTTTGTCTTTATACTGTGGCATCATTCTTGGTGAGGGCAATATGCTACTCAGGGTCAGGGTCATACCGGCCTGGGCTACATGATCAGGGAGCTCCTCTATGTCTCTTTTCATGTAATCCAGGGAGGTACGTCTCAGGTCATTCACGCCAACATGGACAATGACAGAGTCATATTTGTACCTGCTGTGAAGTGACCTGAGTGCCTGTGTTATGTGGCGGATCCTGGCTCTCGACAGGCAGCTTACAGTGACCTTCTTGTTCAGTCTGGTGAGTGGGACGTCAGTGTGCCTGACAATAGAGTCTCCAATTACTAGTGTATTAGGTGTGTTATTTAGCCTTATGGGCTGCGACTGTGTGGCACACTGACTTCGTGAAGTATGTGATATGTGAAAGTTGTCGTGGGGTAGTGGTTACTTGCCTGTCTACTTTGGAGGTCACTGTTGCTTTGGCAAATTTTTATTTAGAGCCTCCGAGTATGTTTTTGTGAGTTTGTGTCTTGTTTGCTGGTGCATTTGGTCTATGTGAGACTGGTTTCGTGGTGCAAGTGGTTTCCTTCTCCTCCTGACTGGCTGCGCCAGTCTTGGGTTGAGAAAGCTTGGCCTCCAGTTTGGCTGTATAGTTGCATCTCTCACATATATTTGAGCTTGTTGGAAGGAGGAGAGGGTTGTCTGTATACATAAGGCAATTGTAACATTGCCTCAAGATTCCCAGATTCACCAGCTGGACTGGAGAGTATACCTGAAACTGCGCTTTGGACATGCCTGGATAGTTGAACTGATTTATTGATTGTCCGGGATGGATCAATAGGGAACCTTGTACTTCTGGATAGTATAAGTGGGTGTAGTGCTAAAGTTTGTTAGTGCTTACTGAGAAATTTGAGCAAGTGCTGGGCTGTAGAATGAAGGTTGAGTGCTTACTTTGAGAGTTTGACTAGTTCTAAGGGAAAAAATTGAAGAGCAGACTGTGGAGCCAGGAAAAGTTAAAAACTGCTTAAACGGCGCTCCACGATGCTGCACGACGCGCAAAACCACGTAAATGTGGGTTTTAAGGCAGGGAACTTGAAAGAGATCGGAATTAGCCCAAAACGGCCAATAAGCTACTAGTTGCTGGGCTGAGACCACTCCTCCAGGGACAGATAGGCTGCTCAAAGCTCCCCACTCTCACTGGTGAACAGAGAAGCCTCCTCCTATCCAAGTAAGGATATGGGCAACACAGGAACTATACCACAGCCCAGAATTCATCAAAACCTGAAATCTGGACTACTCCAGTTCAGAAAAGGTGGGAAACAAGGATATATATATTTTTTTTGTTTTTTGTTTTTTTTAGCAGAACAACAGTAACTTAACAAAAATTGCTGTAAATGCTTTAAACAGGCTAGCGCACTTGAGTGTGTAGCCTACAACAGTTAAACAACACAAAAACGACTTTTAGAAGTGCAGAAACAGTAAAATGCAAAAACAAAGCTTTTTCAGTTCTTAGAGTAGCTAGAAAATCGCTTTTCAGCGAGAATATGCAGTCGCAAGTAGAAAGGCAGAGAAAAATACAGTTTAAAGTCACTCTTTTCATCTCTCTGCTACTTGTAACCCTCTGCAGGACCACGAGGAGCTGTGCTGAGGCTGAAACAAGCACAAATGCGGGTTTTAAGGCAGGGAACTTGAAAGAGATAGGAATTAGCCCAAAACGGCCAATAAGCTACTAGTTGCTGGGCTGAGACCACTCCTCCAGGGACAAATAGGCTGCTCAAAGCTTTCCACATTCACTGGTGAACAGAGAAGCTTCCTCCTATCCAAGTAAGGATATGGGCAACACAGGAACTATACCACAGCCCAGAATTCAGAAAAACCTGAAATCTGGACTACTCTAGTTCAGAAAAGGTGGGAAACAAGGATTTTTTTTTGTGTTTTTTTCTTTTTTTTTTTTTTTTTTAGCAGAACAACAGTAACTTAACAAAAATTGCTGTAAATGCTTTAAACAGGCTAGCACACTTGAGTTTGTAGCCTACAACAGTTAAACAACACAAAAACAACTTTTAGAAGTGCAAAAACAGTAAAATGCAAAAACAAAGCTTTTTCAGTTCTTAGAGTAGCTAGAAAATCGCTTTTCAGTGAGAATATGCAGTCGCAAGTAAAAAGGCAGAGAAAAAAATACTTAATCAGTTTAAAGTCACTCTTTTTGTCTCTCTGCTGCTTGTAACCCTCTGCAGGACCACGAGGAGCTCTGCTGAAGCTGAAACAAGCGCAAAAACACACACATGTGAGAGACACTGTCCTCTGGTCTTCCTTTTTCCTTTATCAAGGTTTATTTTTTGGCTGTGTCAGCCCTTAGATCCTCATTTCTACCAGTTCTCAAGTTATACAGTTAATGAAAAGGATGCATATGCCTCTGCCTAGGAAACAGGTGACTCCTTGCGATATTACTTTTGTGCCTGAAAAGCTTATTCTTTCCCATTTCAACCAGCTTAACAGGCTGAATTGATGTTCTTAACATGGAAGACTGTTCTACTCATTGCTCTGACTTCTGCTATGAGAGGGTGTGAGTTTAAGCGCCTATGTTGAGAAAGCCCTACCTCATTTTTCCCAAGGACAAGGTTTGTTTGACAACTAATCCATCTTTTATGTCAAAAGTGGTCTTAGAATTTACTTTAAGCCAGACACTGTCTCCCTGTCTTCTTTCCTGGACACAAGAATGAAGGAGAAAAGATTCTCACAGTTTGGATTTCCACAGGCTGCTCAGAAAGTATCTAGATAAAACACAAGCCTTTGGGAAAGCTGATCAGCTGTTTTTCTCCTAAAAAGATAAGAGAACAGCCAGTGTCAGAGTAGATCATTTCCAGATGGTGTCTCATGCTATTGCCTTTTGTTATACTCGCAATAATTAGTCACTTACAGGCAGGGTTAGGGCCCATTCCACAAGGGCTTTGGCTTCTTTGGTGACTTTCTGGAAAGGGATAGTCTCTAGAAGTATTCTAGAGGCAGCAACTTGGTCCTCTATACATACTTTTTACAAAGCACTACAAATTAGATTCCTTTTCCAGGTCCAGAACAGGCTTTGCTAGGGCTGTTCTCCAGGGGTTCCTAGATTCTTAGTTTATTGTCCTCCTCCCTTCTTAGTTTTAAACTATGGTAATTGACCTGAATAACTTAGTCTACAGCAACAAAGATCTAAATGTTGAACATAGTATAGTGGTGTAAGTAAACTTACCATAACAGTAGATGTCCTTCTGTTCATATGCTGCAGTATCCATAACATGAGGGAGTCTACCTCTGGTTGACTCGTACGTCCGGTCGTTACCAAAGTTAAATTGCTACTGCATAGGTACATACATCGGTCCTCCACACTAAACGTACATCGGCCATAAATGGACCTCTGGTATAAAGAGGACATCAGCACTCACCTACCTCACAACTTCTCTGCTGCCTTTTTAACTACCAGCTCTGCTTGTCACTCGCTTGGGAAAGTTACCTCATGCTTTATCTGTGTTCAGATAGGTACTCCATAGGGGTTGTATATTACCTTTTTCTACTGTTTTCTTGTGAGTTAATGTCAGGTGGAAAGAGCAAGAGTCAGTGTGAAAGGCAGATTTGACATAAAGACCCGCATGAGCTCTGTTTATTCTGCCTAGGCCCAGAACATAGCTATACGTCATGCGATATTTGCAAAGCTTTCATCTTGAAGATTCTTAGAAGGCACCTCGTTTCCCTTAGATTATATTTAGGAGTCAGCATTTGAAGCGCCTTGCTAGGGATATGGATCTGACGTTAGGACCTTCTGAAGAGCTGCCCCTCAAGAGGGCCAGGAATCCTAGGCCTGAAACCATGGATGCTTCCTCTACCTTGTGCGTCCCTCCCAAGGCCAATGAAGGCCCTAGGGCCTCATCGGAAACCACAGATTCTGCCTTGACAGGTACCATAGCGGAAGCTGTTAAGGAGACTGCAAGCATGTCCACCCCTGGCGCGGGGGGGGGGGTGACTATGGCTTATTTCTGAAGGCCTGTGTGAGGTTACTCAGATTGTGATCCAAGAAGATGTTCTTTTGGATGTTGTGGAATGTCGCCCGATGTCCAGTCCCCCTACTCTACACCTCATATCGAAGCCTCCTAAAAAGAAAAAAACAGGAAAACCGAGCATACTTCTCTGGTACAACATGCTGTTCTTCCAAACAAGCCCCTGGCTGGCAGGCCTTTACCCAAGGCCTCTTTAATGCTTTCATGGTCTTATGCCAGGTGCCAGCTCGGGTCCCGGCCCCTTCTCCCTCCACTACTAGGAAAAGGCTTTTGGAAGAACTTTCCTCTGAGGATGAAGATTCCGCTGGGGAAGAATCTCTTAACTACTCCTCTCAGATTGCTTCTCCACTGGGGTATGCTTCCCCAGAGGAGGAGTCCAATGGAACAGACTCCTCTGGGGAAGATAGCACTTTTGGGGAGATCATTTTTCAAATGAAAGACCGTTTTAAATGGGATTGCAGTCAGGTATTTGAAACGCAAAAGAGGTATGACCTCTTACAGATGGAGTCTCCTAAACGTTCTGCAATTCCCCTTTCCAGCCTGCCTTTTTGGATGCCTTTCTGGCTGCCTGCAAATCCCCAGGCTCCCAGCCTCATGCACCTAAATGCCATGACAGGTTCTACAAAGTGCCGGAGGATTGCTAAGTTCCTGTTTAAGGCCCCATCAGCAGACCCAGCTACCATCTCTGTGGCTGTTGATAGAACCTCCAAATTGCTACCTTCCACTTCCTTCCTCCCCTCTGATAAAGAAAGTAGGATTATGGAGAGGTTGGGCAAAAAAGTTTATACTTCTGCCACCTTGGCTGTTAGTGCCATTGATTATCAGACACATATGGCCAAATATGCATTGGCTGTGTTGATGGATGCCATCAAGCAATTTGAAGAATTAACAGACTGCCCTAACAAGTCCAAAATAACTAACCTTCTTAAATCTTTCAGTCAAGTTAATAGACACTCCATAAAATGTAGCTACGATGCAGTGGAGGCTTCTGCCAGGGCAGCTGCATCAGGGTCAGTCCTAAGAAGGTATTCTTGGCTCAGGCTGCAGCCTTTACCAGATGATATCAAAGCAAAACTTATGGATCCACCCTTAGATAATAAAGCCTTATTCGGCTCTGCAGCTGCTGAGCTCCTCAAGGCCCTTCAGGAAAAGGGCAAAGAACTTCAAGACCTTAGGAACATCTTTGTGTCCCCTATTCCCCATTTCCAGAGGAACTACCCTATCAACACTTCCTTTGTTAGGAAGCCCTATAAGCACCTCTCTTCCAAAGGAAGAAAGGGTTCCAAAAAGCAGGCCCATTCCAAATCCTCTCCTTCTACACCTGCACAAAAGCAGCCCTTTCAGGCAAAACCTGGTAATCTGTGACTACCAGGCCCTAAACCCTTCTACTCCTCTCGCTCTTTTCATCTGTCTCTGTCCCTCCCAGCTTGGAAACAGATTATCCAGGACTCTTGGGTCCTTACCATTATCAAACAAGATTACTTCATGACCTGGGAATCCAGAGCATCATTATGAGGTATTCCCCAACCCCCACAAGACCAAATGGCCTTCTTGCCTCCAGTCTTCCTGTTATCCCAGGGCACGATTCAAGAGGTGCCTTCAAACCTAAGGGGAAAAGGATTCTATTCCAGAATGTTTCTAGTCCCCAGGAAGGAAGGTCCTTGGAGGCCTATCTCATTTAAACACCTTTCTCAAGATACCTTCCTTCCGATTGCTGACTCTTCCTACTGTCCTACCCCTGATTCTTCTTCAGGCTTACATGGTGTCTTTGGATAAAAAAGATGATTACTTGCACATCCCCCTCCACCCACTCTTCAGGAAATTCTTTTGATTCTCTGTGGGCTCTTTGCATTTTCATTTTTGTGCTTTGCCATTTGGTCTCTCTACTGCCCCCACAGTATTCACAAAATGCTTGGCCACAGTCATACCCTTTTGCAGAATGCAGGGCATCCAGCTATTTCCTTACTTGGATGATCTCCTCATTCAAGCTTCATCCCCAGGGTTGGTACAAGAGCACCTAGTTCATACCATGACCCAATTAAAGGGTTTGGGGTTCACCATAAATCAACAGAAATCTTCCCTGAACCCATCCCAGGACCATGTGCTCCTCAGTTGCAGGATACTCTTATCCCAAATGATGGCCTGCATGCCCCCAGGCAAAATTCTGGCACTCACCACTTACATTCAGGGTCTAATTCCACTATGGTCTCTGTCTGCCAGAGAGTGCTTGTGACTCCTAGGATTCATAGCTTCCACCATCCTCATGGTACCCATGGCAAGGCTACACATGAGGAAGTTTCAGTGGTTTCTGAGAACAGTCTGGAAACAGCATCTGCATTCTGTAGAGTTTGTGGTTTCCCTCATTCCCTGCTTAACAAAAGAACTAAAGTGGTGGATTTCTCAGATTTCAAAATACCCAGGCCTTCCTCTCTAACCTCTTCCCCCCAACCAGGATCTGTACACAGATGCGTCAGACACGGGCTGGGGGGAAACCCTAGGGGCCTGGAGAGTGAGGGATGTTTGGAACCCCTTCCAGTTCAGAGAGCATATCAACATCAAGGAAATGAGGGCTTAGATTTTTGTTCTACAAATATTCAAGCCCCAACTGTTACCAGGAGTGCTAAGGTGGTACACGGACAATACCATGGTCCTCTGGTACATCAACAAGCAAGGGCAGGAACACTGTCCTACATCCTTTGAAGATTGGCTCTCTATGCAAGGGAGATTGCTCAGCAGAGCTAAATGTCTCTCCTGGCATTCTATTCCCCTCAGCTCAAAACGTGATGGCAGACTCACTAAGCAGGTCCATGACATAACCATGACTTAATCCCACGAATGGATGTTACACAGGGATGTGTTATGGGATCTGGTCCATTGATGGGGTAATCCTCAAGTAGACCTGTTTGCCTCCCCCATGAACAAACAACTACCCACATACTGCACCAGGATACTCACTCCTGTGGCATGGAAGGTGGACGCTCTTTCCTTTCCTTGAAAGGGGATGTTTGCATATGCGTTCTCCCCTTCCCTCTTCTGGAAATTCTACTGAAAATTCAGAGACAACCAAAAATCTTGTTGGTGACTCCCTTTTGGCCAGGACAGCACTGGTTCCCCCTTCTCTATCATCTAGCCAAGGGCAATCACCACATGTTACCCCTCAGGATGGACCTGATAACACAAGAGAAGGGAACTCATACACTATCAGATATCCACCCTGAACTTAACCCAGTGGGTGATGAGGCTCTGATTCCCTTTAAACACTTTTACACTGAGGACGTGCTACAGGTTTTGCAGGAGGCCAGGAAAAACCACTACCAGAAAATCTTATTTCTCCAAATGGAAGAGCTTTTCTGTTTGGTATCTAAACCATAGCTTACAAACACTGTCTGCAGAGCCACCAGTGGTTATGTCTTACCTCTGTGACTTGATGAAAAGTGGCTTATTGTATTCTTCCATCAAGGCACATTTGTCTGCCATCTCAGCATGTTTGCCTCTCTTTCCTCCCCTGGCATCCAGGTTGGAAGTCAAGCTTTTCCTAAAAGGGGTCTTGACATCAGACCCCGTAGGAAGCCTATCCCTCCCCCTTGGGATATTAATTTTGTGCTAGAAAAGCTTACCTTAGCCCCCTTTGAGCCAGCTAAGGACTCTTCTCTACAGCACTGCACATGGAAAACTGTCCCCCTGGTTGCCATCACCTCAGCCAGAAAGGTCTCTGAACTACAGGCCCTAATGGCATTTCCCCCTTCACAGTTTTCCATCGGGACAGGGTTTGCCTTCGTACCAACCCAACCTTTAGGTAATGAATGAACTATCCTTGAATCAGGCCATCAATCTCCCTACCTTCTTTCCTTCGCCACAGTCTCCTAGTGAAAGGATTCTCCATACTTTGGATGTGCACAGACAGCTCAGATATTATTTGGCTAAGACCAAGCCCATCCATAAATCAGACAGGCTATTCATTGCCTATCACCCAAGAGCTTTGGGCCATCCTGTTTCCAAGAAAAATATTTCCTCCTGGAATTCTAGAGCCATTTCATTCTGCTACACAACCAATGGGAAACATCTTCCCTTTCCAGTTAAGGCACACTCCACTGGGGTGGTGTCTTCATCTGGGGCTTTCTTTAAAAGTTTGGATACAGCTTCCATTTTGTAGGCAGCTACGTGGTCCTCTGTTCACACCTTCAAACATTACAAATTGGATACTGTTTCCAGGTCCAGAGCAGGATTTACCAGGGCTATTCTGCATGGCTTTGTGGAAAATGTCTCTGCTCCTCCTCCCAATCCATCTGTTGCATGAACTATGGCATTCTCTCTCATGTTATGGGTACTGCAGCATATGAACAGAAGGACATAGAATAGTTGTGTAAAATCTTACCATAACCATAGATGTCTTCTATATGCCTCAGTATGGTTTCCCACCCTGCCTTTCCCCCTGATGCTTGCCTGACTTCTGGAGACTCAATTCCTTCAGGCTGGTGGTTGGCAGCATTCAGTGCTGAGATAGGTGTGTGCTGACGTCTGCTTTATACCCAACGTCTGTTTATGGCCAACGTACGCTTAGTGTGGCAGGCTGACACACGTACCTACACAGTAGCCATTTAACTTTGGTAAAATGGCTGGATGTATGAGTGAAACGGTGGTGGACTCCCTCATTTTATGGATACTGCAGCATATAGAAGAGAAGTACATCTATGTTTATGGTAAGATTTTACACAACTATTCTATATTCTAATAATTACTGTTGCAGTAGCCACCTCTCCCTCTATTTGCCTGTTTTTCATTTTATATTAACAGGCATATGTTTCAACGTCTTAGCACAAAAAATCTGGGCAAAGCCAAAAATAGCAGAGAGACAAAGCCCCAAAAATAGGAACAGATTTTAAATATTGCTTGTATAAAGTTAGAAAGTTGTTAGAATAAAACATTTTGTGTTAAACATATTTTCTGAAGGATATGAAGTCTGAAACTCAAATGCCTGTCATTATTTAGTGAATTCAGTCCTCAATGATTTGCTACAAAAATCCAGAAAACCACACATTTTATTAGGAACCGATGAAAAATATGAGGAAAAATATGAACAGTTGAGAGGTATATTGCCAGGGTGTGGATATATATGCTCTTCTGCATACAGATTGCTGTTGGCTTTGTTTTCTAGCATTATTCTTTTAGGGATCTTGGTTCCCTTTTTTCTAAGCAAAAATGATCTGCAGAGATTTACTCTCGGCCGTTTTCTGGAGTGTGTGGAGGGTGCCTAAAAGCTTTGAAAGCTAGCAGGTAGCAAGGGGTAGGACCCAATTAGTTTAGGCTACTGCAACATTACTGTATTCGAACATGTACTCCTATAATATGTTTACTTGCACAATTGTACTTTGGTTACACTCACAAAGCAAGAGAGAAGTAGAGAACTCCATGTATTACAAGAGAGTTCAGCATAGTAAACCCTAGTCTCTCTCATACACTTGTTCAAAGTTTGTTGGGATTGAAAATCAGTCTTTTCCAGAGAACATAACTTTTTCCCTGATGGAAAAATGCATTTTAGATGCCTTAGACTGCATATTACATTATTAGATCCTCCTTTGTCAGGTATCAGCTTTCCATAGAATTCTGACTGAGTGTCTGAATCTCCTCCTTTATTTATATCATTACTGATATCACTGGAGGGGACATAGCAGCGGGGCAGCCCAGCACTTTGCTCCTTCATTTCTTGCAGTTAACATAATTTTCTTGGTCTTGGCATTAGCTTTGATGAACGTGTTGTCACTTTTGCTTGCAAAAGCATTACTTTTCACTATGTGGAGTATAGGCCTCATTTAGAAATCCTGCTTTTTATTTTGTCCAAATCAGTTGCCTCTCACTTCTCTTGATATAACCAGGATAATATGACTGTATCAAGCAGTTAAATGTTACACTTGTGACTACTGTTTAGTAGTTTTTCCTATCACCAAAATGGAAGATTTGTATGGCAACAAAAAATGAAATGAGTGCAATGCAAAATGTTTTATTTATGTGAAAAAAGCATTACTGTTGACTTCATTTCAGCCTGCAGATTTTCAGAGGAAGGAGCTGTGTGTGCTGTTTTTAATATCAGTAAGAAAACACTACTTTCTTGAGTGCAGTCGTTTAAGGTTTCTGGATTCGTATACATTTCCAAGATGCACAAACAACTGTAAGACACCATTAACACTTTACGTTGTACATAAATGGTTTTGTGGATGGTAATGTTTTAATTATGTACATATTCAATCTGTTATTTCTCTGCCTGTTCAACCATTCTGATTTCTATTACATTTTGTTAATGTTTGCCTAATGCTTTTTGACTACATTAATTTGCTTATTACAATGAATCCCCTTAGGTTGTTTATTTCCTTTTTTTTATCATCATCAGAGTATAAGTCTATCATGTAAACCAATGAATACAACTAATGAACAGTATTCTGTTTACTTACTTCTTTTAATCAGTACTTTATTGTTTTTTCTTCATTTGTTCTTTATTTTTTATATATTGATCCTTTAACTTTGATATTTCATTCTTTAAATCCAGTAATCTAGAATGATCATAAAATAAGCCCCTTGGCCAGGGCCAAATGATATAACAGAAAGCTGTCGATTTCATTATTTTGAACGACCAGTAAGATGCGCAAAGTCTTAAAACCAGCTACTGAATTACCATCATTTGTTAACCATATTCCTATAGTAATATTTCTCAAATGTTGAGACCTCCAACCCCGTGGAGTCTCCCAAGTCTGAAATACTGGAACATCTGAATAGTCTTATCTAAATGAGCTATCATTTATCATCTGCAAACAGCTATAGAGTGCCATTGGTTCAAAATGAGATATTTTTAAATACGACTATAGCAGTGTTACTTAAACATTTCCCATAGACAGTCACAAAACCAGAATGCAGCATATGTGTGGCTTATAGCACAACTTAAAAAGAAGGAAGCCTAAGATAAAGCATGCTGAATTTGGAAGTAAAGCAACTCAGACTGACAGGCAGCATTTTGCTTAACTAAGGGACTTAGCCAAGAAAGCAAATTAAAGACCCTAAATTATTTAATTTCATCAAGAACATAGAAGACATTTAAATAATCAACATACCACTGGATGCAAGGCAGTGCTGTATGACAGCAGTTAGTTCTCATCGATAACAAACAACAGTGTAGCCACCTCTTCTAATGTATTTATACCTCTTTATATAATGATATGCTGCTATCCATGTAGCATCAGCCATCCTATTCATTATGGCTACTTCTTATCCAAAAAGCTCTGCTATGCATGATTCAAATTTTCCATCCATCTTTTGACATTGTAAAACGCTTCTTGAACTAAATGTAGCATATGCTTGCATCTTTAAATATGTATATGTATTTAGCATATCTATGATTCTGTAAACATATTTTGTTTGTTTCTTATGTGATCCTATTTACCCAGACTGTGCCTACAAATGGTCCGTTGAGATCAGTGCACTACCCCAGTAAGCAAATATATTAATTAATTAATTAATTAATTAATTAATTAATTAATTAATGTAATAATAAATAAATAAGTAAAAAATAAATAATGCCGTTCACTTTTACAAGATGTCATTACCACTGCTGCAGTACTCTTTACTCCTGGGATATCCTGCCAAGGATAGCCGAACATCCAGCCAACATACCAAAGCCTTTAAATCTTCGGGCACCATATGGCAGACGTATGTTATATGTATGTATAAGGTACATAGTGATGTATGAGCACCTACTCCTTAGAACTTCTTTGCCACTAGTTTGAACACTACGAATGAATTTGGTCTGCAAGCCATTCACTGAGTTGATTCCACTACTGAGCTTTCTACAGATAAGTGTTACCTTAGTTTGCATATCATCCTGGAAGGGACAGTGTGTGAGAGGCAGATTCACCATAAAGATAGGCAGAAGCAGTGCCTTTTTTGTTTGGGTGCTACCCACGACCATACACAGTGTCAGATTTGTCAGGCATTTGTCCCTAAGACACTCCACAGCCGTCTGCCAGAGTTCGAAGTTTTTTGGATCAGTGTATGATAGCCAAATCCATCCACCCTAACATTCAGCTGCTGCTTAAAAAGAAAGCCAAAAAGCCGCAAACTGATCCTGCTGCTGTTCAGCCTCTGCCAGACATCTGTGTCAGGGTGGGTGAAGAATCTGAGGAAGTCTAGTGTCTCTGTTGGTTTCCTCTACTACAACCCAGTTGGAGGCCAACATGAAGCTGTCTGTCCACATGTCTGCTGAGGCTATGACTACATCTGGTGCAGATGTGGAGGGAGACCAATGGCTGATTATTTCAGAGGGTCCTAGGGAGATTCCCTAAAGTTCCTGAAGACATTAAGGCCATTGGATTCTCCCTTTGACAACCAGAATCACTTTGGCACTGCTGTGGCTCAATTATTTAAGACCCTTCAGGATAATTGTAAAGTTATGTAAGATTTGAAACAAATGTTTGTCTCTTATGTTCTTAAGTTCCAGATAAATTGTCCTTCTAAGCCTTCTTTTGTTCATAGGCAGCTTAAACAGCCTTCTAGTGGCAAGAGGACTTCTAAGAGAGTTTTTTCCAGACATAGCTTCACAGGGTGCTAAGAGTCAAAAGCCGTCTTTCCCTGACAAATCTGTTTCTGTTTGACATTCAGCCATTCCTACTTCTTGCCCGTATTCCTCTGTCCATCAGAATGACACTCTCTTTTCCTGTTTGGCAACAGATAACCACAGACACTTGGGTACTTTCCGTTATCCAAAATGGTTATTTTATTGCTTGGAAGTTTCTTCCTCCATTCCCAGGCCTTTATCCTTGTTATTTCCCTCATTTTCCTGTGGTTCTGCAGGATCTGGTGGTATAAGGAACCATACAACCTGTCCCCTTGTCTCAGCAGGGGATTGTTTTTTATTCCAGGATGTTTCTGGTTCCCAGGAAGGAGGGGTCATGGAGGCCCATTCTAGACCTGTCTTTTCTCAACACCTTTCTCAAGGTTCCTCCTCTCAAGATGTCTCTTCAGATGCTCTTTCCTCTGTCTCTTCCTCAAGCCTTTCTGGTATCGCTGGATTTAAAGGATGCTTATCTCCTCATACCTCACCCATTCCTATTCACCCTCTCTTCAGGAAATGTTTGTTTCTCTGTTTCTTCATCTCATTGTCGGTTTTCTGCTTTGCGTTCTGGTCTTTCTACAGGTCCAAAGGTGTTTACCAAATGTCTGGTCACAGTGGTAACCTTCTGCAGACTTAAGAGAATCCAGAAATCCCCTTATTTGGATGACCTTTTGATTCAAGCTCTCTCTCAGCAGCTCCTGCTTTCAAGATCTGTTATAATTCACTATACTTCTTATGCACGGTGTGGGAATCTCATTCAGTCTCAAAAAGTCTTTGTTGACTTCCTCTCAGGACCAAGTATTTCTAGTTAGCAGGATTCAGACTCTTCCAATGTTAGCTTATCTCCCACCTCCCAAAATCCTCTCTTTAAATGCTTATTTCCAGTTTCCTCCTCCTCTTCCAATTCTTCCTGCAAGGAAACTTTTTCAAGCTCTTGGGTACTCGGCATCCACCATTCATGTGCTTCCCTTTGCCAAACTCCACAAGAGGAAACTTTAATGGTATCTCAAGATTGTTTGGCTCCAGCACTGCCACCCTCTAGAATATCTGGCCCCTCTCTCACCTTTTCTCAAGTTCGAGCTTGGCTGGTGGATTCACCAGATTTCTCTGAATCCAGATCTGCCTTTTCAGGTTCCTCTCACTACTCAGGAGCTGTACACTGACGCTTCCGATCACTGTTGGGGAGCCTCCTCCAATGACCTAAAAGTCCAAGGTCTTTGATCCCATCCCCAGCTTGCAGATCATATCAACATAAAGAAGATTAGGTTCTGCTTCTAGCTCTTCATGCTTTTCAGTCCATTTGGGTTCTGGGTCCTCTAAAGGTTTTTACAGACAATATCACATTCATGTCGAAAATAAGCAAGGTGGGCACAAATCTTAACTTCTTTGCAGGCTGGCCCTTCAGGCTTAGACTTTTGCAGTCTGCCATCACTTGGTTCTTTAGGCGCTCTAAATTACTTCTAAACACACTCTGGTGGCAGACTCTTTATGTGGGTCCAGGACAAATCCTCATGAATGGATGCTTCACAGGGAGGTGATTCTGTACATTGTACATGGATGGGATACTCCTCAGGATCTTTTTGCCTTCTCTCTGAACAGACAACTTCCCCAGTTCTTTTTCAGAGTGCCACGTCTTCTGGCTTGAAAAGTAGTCACTATTTCTTTTTCTTGGAAGGGGATGTTTCTGGATGCCTATCCCTCTCTTCCTCTCCTAGCAATCGTCCTGAACAAAATCATGTGGGACACAACCGAAGTCTTGCTAGTGATTTCCTTTTGACCCAGACAGCACTGGCTCCACCTTCTATTTCATCTGGCTGGGACAGTCATTACAAGTTATGTCACAGGATGGATCTTCTCACACAAGACGAGGGATCTCTCATTCACCTTCACCTGTCTACCCTTCATTTGACACTGTGGTTGATAAGTTTTTGATTTGTTTTAGGCACCAGTTTTCTGAGGACATGCTTTGGCTTTTGTAAGATACCAGAACACATACTACTAGAAAATCCTATGTGGCTAAATGGAAGAGATTTTCTCTTTGATGTCTCAGGTATGACCCAACCCATTTTCTGTGGGGATTCCTGTGGTCCTTTCTTATTTGTGTGTGTTGCTTAGTTCTGGTTTGGCACATTCATCTGTTAAAGGTCATTTATCAACCATTTCTGCTTGTCTGCCTCTCATTCCATCTTTGTCTTCAAGTTTTAAAATCAAACAGTTTTTAAAAGGTGCCCTTCATATTTGCCTCCAAAAAAGCATATTCCTCCTCCTTGAGACCTTCAGAAGTTGACCGAGTCCACTTTTGAGCCTGCAGTTTCTTCTTCCCCATAACACTGTACTTGAAAGACTGTATTGTTGGTGCCTCTTACTTCAGCCAAGAGGGTTTTGAACTTCAGGCACTCATGGGCAGTTCCACCTTTTTTGTTTTGTTTTCACAGGGACAGGATGTCTTTTCATACCGATCCTTCTTTTATACCCATGGTGGCTAATGATTTATCCATGAATCAGTCCATTCATCTTGCTTCTTTTTTTCCTTCTCCACAGAATCCTAGTGAGAGGGTTCCTCACACCATGGGGTTTACATAAACAGCTCTGATATTACTTGGACAAGGCAAGATGTAGTCCCTCTGGCCTCTAAGATGGCAGGGGTTATTTCTACTCAGTTTGGGGGCTGGGAGCTTGGAGCCATATAGGAGTCGTATATAGGGTACTGATAGCCATCATTCTGCAGCAGGTGGTCAGGGACTTTTTTTTTTTTTTTTATTATGCCCTATTTTTCCCCAACCACTGGTGTGCAGCCCTGCTGTCTTTGGGAAGGATGTGCAATTTAGGGGTGCTGGTGTATCATCCTGCTTCTGTAAAAACTCAGCCGTTGAACCGTCACCCTTAAACAACAGCCACTCTGTGTATTTCCCAGCTTCAGCTGGAGCTCTACTGTGGGACACCGCTGAGTGCATACACATTCTTCCAAACCAATTCCTTAAACATCAAAGCAGCTAATCAGTCCCTGAGATGCCTAGACTGTAATCATGACTTTGTTTCTCTACCCCATGGTGCTGGCTTGCAGAAAATTTCACAGTCAAACTTAAGCTCTACATCTTCCCCTGGGTAAAAGAGATGGCTGTTGGTCACTTCATTTTATTCTCTGACTGACCATGATGGCACACCTTGTCCATTACTGAACTCCAGGGCACTGGTGCCAGCAACTGACGCCTTATGGCTATGACAGTGGACCTGCTTTACTGCCTTCATCTTTTTTTGAGACTTGATTTATTGTCTTAATTTGACATGTATATTAATTCTAAAGTCAATCTGAGGGATTTTATTGTGTTCTGGGTTTGGGGATTCATTGTTTAAGGACAAAACAGTCTTTGAATCTAGTGCCATTTCATTTCACTCATTTGGTAACTGATTGTGAGAGTTTTAAAGTGCTTGGGATTAAGTATTAACTGAAACTCTTTCGTAGGTCTGATAGCTGTCACTCTAGACATTTAATAACACAGAAATAAGAATCCACAGAGAACGACAACACTTCCTGTTAATGAGGTCAGCATATAGCCAGTACAAAGAGTGCCTGCAGTGATGATACAGAATCCTTCGCAGCAACTCTCATTCAACTTGGAGTTAACAAGGCAAGTTAACACCCTTCTGAAATATTTCTATATGAAGGAGCTTACTAAGATATGCTTGCCCCCAAATTCACTACAGTGGCATCTAATTTACATACATATTT
This sequence comes from Protopterus annectens, assembly GCF_019279795.1. NCBI lineage: Eukaryota > Metazoa > Chordata > Ceratodontiformes > Protopteridae > Protopterus > Protopterus annectens. The sequence continues at coordinate 1,773,045,410 of NC_056731.1, forward strand.
AATCTTTCCTTGTCATTGGCAAACTTCATAAAAATTCTTAAAAAATAAGCCTTTGTAACCTCCTCCTTAATGCTAAAGACTGGGGCCCCAAGAACTTTATAATCAGATCTCTGTGTTGTACTAAAGTACTAGGAAATGACATATAACAACTACAGGAAGAATTACGTAAATATGAGATTATTAGCAAAAAAAAAAAAAAAAAAAAAAGATTCTGAACTGGGATCACTGCAACATCTATCTGTCCATCTATATATACACACACAGATATATGTAAAAACACACACACGTACACTTCAGAAGACTGACAAACCAAAAGACTGAAAATTCAAAATACTGAACACTTTTAATTCAGAGGGCAAGCCCCCCTCATGTGGGGGCTGCGCCTTCCACACCCCCTGCTAACTATATATACCAACTCCAAGATCGCACAACAGTGGAGAAGGTGCAAATTCTCAAATTCCATCATTCAGTATTTTAAATTTTCAGTCTTTTGGGATTCAGTCTTTTGGTTTTTGAGTCTTCTGATGTAGACCCGTCCACACACACACACACACACACACACACACACACACACACACACACACACACACACACACACATGTTAACCCTTTAAATGCTAGGGATGCCCTTACATCCTGCTGACGCCTCTAGGCATCAAATATTGTGCTCATATTCACATTAATGATTCTAAGACCCTGCTGTATACAAAGTTCTAAAATATTTCATCTTAAACTTTACACAATATCAAATAGAAATGCAGTGATTTCTGACCTCTACGTAGTGCAAATAGAGATGTTAATTGATGTCCTTCTATATCACTGTTGCAGTATTCCTTACAGTAGCGATCCGTTGCCTAGGGAACCCCGACGATGAAGTAGTATACTAAAGTCCTAGGTTGTAGTAGGGACATTGTACATTACACATATGCTCCCCATGCATACTATAGGGCATAAAGGTGACATATGGACGTGCCATCCTCAGAACTTCTTTGCCACTAGTCCAAACGCCATCTTCAGTGGTTGGCCAGAATGCTCTTTTGTCTGTTGGTTGCCAAGCTGTCTTCAGATAAGTGCCCCATTGGAGTTTTTCTTCTTATTTTGCTTCTTGCTCGCTGTTGTCTTACATGTCATCCAGAAAGGGGAAATGCCAGTATGGGACACAAATTCCACATAAGGACCATCACAAGCAGTGTTTGTTATGCTTAGGTGCTTCTCACGACCATAAGTCTTATTCTGTTTTTCAGGCATTTGTCTCAAAAACTTTGTGTAGTTGGCTCTCCTCTTTGGTTATTTATTTGGAGAACCAATGTCTAAATTGTTGGCTCAGGGTACTATGGTGCAATTGTCCCTACCCGAAGATCACTTGTCTGCAAAGAAGACCAAAAAGATTTGGTTAGATTCTTCTGCTGTACCACCTCAACCAGATGTCTCTCTTGAGGCTGGTGAAAGCCCAAAGCACCACCCATTTTTTCAGTCTGATTTCTCTGCCGCTACCTCTTTGGAAGCCGGCATTGTTTTAGCTTCTCGCACGCCCCCTTAGGCTCCATAGACGTTCATTTTTGGATGTTTGGGGGGACCGCTGGCGATTATTTCAGAAGGGCCTGGGGGTGTTCTGTAAATCCTTGTTAGGGAGGTTTTCGTCGGTCATGAATTTCATCCTTACCTTAAATTTTATAGGAGGTTTGTGGACGATATTTTTCTTCTATGGGACGGGACTAATGTGAAACTGGGCAATTTTATTTCCTACCTAGAGTCTACCACAGAGTTTTTAAGATTCAGCCTTAATGTCCATGAAACTGAGATAAATTTTTTAGATGTTCATCTATTTAAAGATGGTGAAAGTCTACAGACTTCTATGTATAGGAAGCCTTGCAGGAGAAATACATTGCTTCATCGTAGTAGTATGCATCCTTCTCACATTTTTAAGACTATTACTAAAAATCAAGTTTGTAGGGCGTCTAGATTGAACACTGATAATGATAGATTCAGGGACACTCTTAGTATCATGAAGACTGAGTTTTTAACACATAGATACTCAGATAGTGAAGTGGACCTTGCATTAAGAGAAACTTCTATAGATAGGATCAGCTAGACCTTATTTTTCTAGTAGACATGCTTCATCTACATCCTCTAGTAAATATAAAAATGATTTTTTGAGACCTGCTATTACTTTTTCAAGTGATGTGGGAATTGTATGTGATGTTATACGTAGGAATTGGCCTATATTGACATCTGATAATACCATTTTTGATGTTGTAGGAAATTAACCTCATTTCTGTTTTAAAAATGAGATTTCTCTTAAAAGGTAACTTTGTTATGGAAAAGGACGAATGTTGTTTCCATTTCTGAAAGAAAAGGAACATTTAAATGTAGGAATTGTTTAGCGTGTCAATATATATCAGATACAAACACATTTGCACACCCATATAATGGGTTTACTTTTATTCCTAGGTTTTATGCAGATTGCACTACGAAATGTTTGGTGTATCTTGCTTCCTGCACAAAGTGCGAAAGTTTCTATATTGGTCAAACAACTAAGATGTTAAAAAGAATTTTAGAGCATGTTGGATATATAAGAAATCATGACATGAATAGTGCTTTATTTAAACATATCCATAGTTTTAGTGATCATTCTTTGAGTTTGTAGTATTACAGTGTTTTAATTTTAGTAAAAGACGTGGAGATTTAAACAATGTTATAGAAAAATCTGAGAGTAGGTGGATAATGAAGTTACAAGCACATAGAAACCCTGGATTAAATACATTTGTACCTTTAAAACCTTTGTTAAAGGAACGTAAATTGAGTAATTAATTATTTTATTATTTATACTGATTGATTTTAATTGATTGTGGTATATATTGAGCCTGTGTTTTATTTGCTTTATGTCTGATGAAGTGCCGTGTTGCGGGCATGCAAGCACTTACATTTTAATAAAGGATCTGTTTCTGCCTGAAGTCCTGGTGGTCCTGGAGTGTTTTTGCTAGTTCCAGAAGCCAGCATTGTCTTAGCTTCTCGCATGCCCCCTGAGGCTCCATAGACATTCATTTTTGGATGTTCGGGGGGGTGCTCCCTCATGTTCCCTGGTTGGATGGTGGATGCCCTATCTTTTTTTCTAGAAGGGGATGTCTTTTTGTGCCTTTCCTCTCATACCAAGGGTCTTGTTCAAGACAGAACAGAACTCTCCCAAAATCTTGTTGATGACTCCCGTTTGGCCCAGACAGCATTGGTTCCCTCTTCTTCTGCATTTAGCCAAGGGCAATCATCACAAGTTACCTCACAGGATGGACCTACTCCCACAGGACAAGGGGTCTCTCATCCATCCCCACTTGTCCACTCTTCAACTGACACTGTTCCTTTTAGGCACCTTTTTTCTGAGGACATGCTTCAGGTTCTGCAGAAGGCCAGGAGACTTACTACCAGGAAATCTTATTTGTCCAAATGGAAGAGATTTACTGTTTGGTGCCTTTTGCTTGTAACCTGGATCCACTTTCTGTGGAAGTTCTTTGGTTCTGTCTTATTTTTGTGAGTTGCCCAGTGCTGGATTTGCATACCCTTCTAGTAAAGCCAACCTGTCAGCCATTTCTGCCTTTGACTTCTCCTTTGGCTTCTAGATTTGAGGTCAAACAATTCCTTAAAGGGATTCTTCATATTAGGTCCCTTGGAAATCTATTTCTTCTTCCTTTGTTTTGGAAAAAATGACTCTGGGTCTTTTTGAGACTGCAGCTTCAGCTTCTTTATAGAATTGTTCTTGGAAGACTGTTTTTTTGGCCCATACCTCAGTCAGATGGGTGTCTGAGCTGCAGGCCCTTGTGGCTGTTTCTCCTTTTTAAGTTTTTCAGAAGGACAGGTTATCCCTTCTTACTAGTTCTTCTTTTAGGTGGTTAATGAGTTGTTTCTAAATCAGTTTTAACATTTGCCCACTTTTTTCCCTTCTCCGCTCCGCAGTCTGCTAGTGAGAGGGTTCTTCACACTAGCCACTTTCCTGTAACTTGTCTAGTCCAGATACAGATTTGCTGTATCCAGGAGTGTTTGTAAGCTTCTGAGTCCCCCAAGCCTTTCTGTGTTGCTGGGAAGCTTTCTAGCTTATCAGTGGGAGTGGTAAGCACTAGGTAGCCTATCTACAACAAGAGGAGTGGTTTCTGGCCCAGAAATTGTAGTTTAGTGGCCATTTGGGCAGTTTTTTCATCCCCTTCAACTTTCTGGTTTAAAAGCTCACATTTGCGATTATTTCCCACCTTTCCTGTAACTAGTCTAGTCCTGATACAGATTTGCTGTATCCAGGACTGTTTGTAAACTTCTGAGCCCCCCAAGCCTTTCTGTGTTGGAGGGAAGTCTTCTAGATTATTAGTGGGAGTGGTAAGCACTAGGTAGCCTATCTACCACAAGAGGAGTGGTTTCTGGCCCAGAAACTGTAGTTTATTGAATGTTTGAGCAGTTTTTCCATCCATTTCAACTTTCTGGTTTAAAAGTCCGAGTTTTCATGGGTTTGTGCTTGTTTAAACTCCGCTCAGCGGCACCGAGCTGAGGTAAAGTATTACTGGTGCCAGAAAGTCTGCTCTTCAGTTTTCCCCTTAGATCTTGCTAGTTCTTTCTCTCTTGCACTTCAAATAGCCTAATCACTTTGCACTTCAACAGGTTTTTCTAGCAGTTATTATAGCACACCTAAGAGCCATCAGCACTAGTCATTCTTCACGGAAATAGCTCCAGTACTTAGTAGTTATGACCACCCCTCCTGGTGCACTTGGGCATTCTGAGGCAGTGTAGCAACTGCCTCATGTATACAGACAACCCTCTACTCTTACCTCCCAACACTCAGACTTGTGAGAGATGCACGTATATCACCAAATTGGAAGCTATGCACTCTCCAGCCAAGAACGGTCTAGCTGGTCAACACCTGCACCATACCACATGGAACACATAGCCCTCCAGAACACCCACTGTCACAGCTCTCACATAAAAACACAAACCACACACCCACCTTCGCAGAGGCACTCAATAGAAATTTACCCAAACAGCAGAGACCTCCAAGACAGAAACAAACTCGACCACCACAACACAGCACAAACCACAGGACACATAGCCCACCTCCACAATGTGCCCCTCAACCTAAGCCCCTAAGGCTAAACACCTTGCCTAATGCACTAATCATAGGTCACTCAATAGTGAGGCACACAGATGTCCCACTCACTAGGTTGAATAAGGAGAAGGTAACAGTCAACTGTCTGTCAGGTGCCAGAATCCAACACACAACACATGCACTCAGGTCACTGCACAACAAGTACAGGTATGACTCTGTCATTGTCCATGTGGGTGTGAATGACCTGAGACGCACCTCCCTGGACTACATGAAAAGAGACATGGTGGAGCTCTCGGATTATGTGGCCCAGGCAGGTATGACACTAGCCCTGAGCAGTATCCTACTGTCACCAAGAATGATACCACAGTACAAAGAAAAATGAATGACTTCAACAATTGGCTAAGTTTCTGGTGTCATTCTAAGGGGATCCAGTATCTGTCTGCTTGGGACGACATGATTGACAGACTTTGATGCTGACCAGTCACAAGTGGAGTCCCACAGGGATCGGTCCTGGGTCCTCTCCTGTTTGACATCTACTTCTCAGAATTCCAGGCCAACACAGAGGGACTCTGGCTGACCAAGTTTGCAGACAACTGCAAGCTGGGAGCCATTATTAACTCCCCAAGTGATGTAGAAATCCTACAGGAAGGCCTTACTGAGACCAATGACTGGTGTCGAAACCATGTTCTTAGGCTTAATGCCAAAAAATGCATCATCATCCCCTTTGGGAAAAACTCAGTTCCCACTAATTATCACATAGATGGGAGCCCACTGAAGGCGTTTTAAGAGATCTGGAGAGACAGGTTGACAGCAACCTCTCCTTCGACCACCACATTGCCACTGTTTTAGGGGCTTTGTTAAGTGTTTTGTTTGTGCTTTGTTGGAAGTTATTCTTTTCCCATTGAAATGAATGGGAAATGCATTCCATGTTGAACTGTATTTTGTTTTACTTTTTTCTCTAAAGCTGTGTAGATTTGTCTGAGAGATTTGTGTAAATGAGCTACAGAATTTTCTAGGTGTGAATATTTGTATGTAATGTGTGCGGTCTGTAAAATTTTACTTTTGTTTTATTTGGAATAGTATGAGTATGACAGATTTAGGGGATTCCTTAGTAGAACTGGTGACAAACCAAGAATGTAGTCATAGCCAGCCTTGGGCATAGATAGGCCAGCTAGGCATCTGCCTAGGGCGCCGCTCCAGCAGGGACGTTTTTCCAGTAATCTGGATGGTGTAGGTAGACCAGGATGGGGGCACCTGGTGGTGTTGTGGGGGCGCTTTGTAGACGTTTTGCCTAAGGCACCAGTTGACCAAAGGCCGGCCCTGAATGTAGATAAAGGATTGGTGATGTGCTATGAATGTGAATAATTTTTATATGATGTGCCAAGAGTGAGGATAAACAAGAGCACCTACATGGTGCTCAGGCTGTTTTGTGTTTCCTTGTAGCGTGATTTTAAAGAAAATGCTTGCCTCTGTTGGAGGTAGCAGTCATTTCTCAAAACTGCTTTGCACTCGTTTGGTCAATTTCTCCCTGCCTCCTTGTTGTTGAATGGTGCAGTTGTTCTATATAAGCTCAGAGGATATGGGTGTGTTGTCTTCCATGTAGGAATGCAAAGGACTGACCCCTGCATAAAACGATTTTTTTCAGTTTTTGTTATTAAAGCACATATTTCTAAGTTTAGAGCATCCAGAATTGCCAGGGTTGTTCTCATTTTATTCACTTTAATCCTTAGATAGTGGAACCCAGTGAAACAGATGCATGTTTATTGTACCTTTTAGCTGTAGTCTGCCATTGGGATAAGTATGTATATTATTACTCTGGTTATGGTTGAGAAGCATCTACAAGTGGATGAGTTCACTTAACTTATTAACAAATATGAATAGCTATTAGCAGCAAGATCTTCAATTGAGCCTGGTCTGGAAATAAGGTACAAAAGGAAATCTTGTAGTGGAATTCAGAAGTCTAAGAAGTTATCAAAAGAGAGACGGAAAACAAGAAAGAGTGGTAAATAGAAAAAGTGCGCAAGGATAAAAGGGGATATTGGTTTGCAAAGATGCAATGAGAGTAGTTGAATGGCAAAGAACAATCATCAAAAATCCTTAACCAGCTTCTGCAAAGGGTCTTGGCACATGGTGCACAGAAGTTCTTTAAGGCTATGCAAGTCAATGACAGAAGGGCAAAGAAAACAGTCATCTAATGCCTTTCAAAAGGGATGACAAAAATAATCTTCTCACTTGTCCAGGAAACTGCAAGGGCAGATGGAAGGAGCACGTCAAGGTGCCTCTGAATGAAGTAAACGCCATTGAAGCTGTACTGCCACATGCGTGACCTACAGTGAAACAGGAAGGATAATTCACCTTAGGAGTAGTATAAAATGCACTAGGGAAAATGAAGTCAGGGAAAGTGGCCGGCAAAGATGATGTTACTGCACATAAATTACAATATTTGGTTAATTAGAAGAGAAATGGTTCCTGAGGGTGCTCAGCTCAGTATGGAGACAGAGGTATATCACAGACATGCAGAAAATAAACATTCTAATGCCAGTGTACAAGAATGAAGGGATGCCCAAACTTCAGGCAGTACAGAGGTATCAAACTCCTGTCAATCATGCATGAGAATGCCGGAGGGGATGATTGATTAATGAATAGCCGTTCAGATTCAGATCAGGATGCGGCACAACTGACCTGATGTTTGTATTGAGACAGATAGTGGAGAAGAAGAATGAGATGGTGACAGAGTCCAACTGGGTATTTCAAGACATGGGTAAAGAATATGACAAGGTCCCAAAAAAAAATGATTTAGGTACTCCTGGGATAGTCTGAAGTACTGGAAACATTAGTAGAATTAGTGCAGGCAAAATACAAGGATACAGTGGCATAAGTATGAACTTGGTTTGCACTCAGAGTGTCTCAGAATGGAAAAAAGTGTGCATCAGTGTTCAGCTCTGTGTACTTCTGTTAGTACTGGCGATGAACTATATCAGCAAATAGGTCAGAGAGGACATAGTGACGCAACTGCTGTGTGCAGATGATGTTGCACTACAAGCAGACTCTGAGCAAGAACATTAGCAAATGGTAAGAAACTGGAATTTGAAACTGAAGATACACGAGATGAAACTGAGTACTGACAAGACAGTGGTCATGGCAGCAAATAGTAGAAATCATAAGAAGCCAAAAATTAAGATATGGGGAAAACAGTAAAACACATTAACTGGGAGTTGTGGTTGAGAACAGAAAATCTGAATGAGGTCAACATTGGACTAATAGGTGCTGCATCTATCTTGTGCTAAGTGTCAGAGGTAATATTTGACAGAAGAATGCCAAAGAAGTTGTTGAAGTGTACAGAAGTGGTGTGACAAGTGATTCTTTATTGCAGGGAAACCTGGACAGTGAAGGCAGAGCTGATGAAGAAGTTTGAGGTAATGGGGGCAAAGTGTTCGAAATGGGAAGTAGAATGTACATTGTGAGGCAGATGAATGAATAAAGACATCAGAGCAGAAGCCAGTATAGCCCTAATTACAGAGAAGGTCAAGGAAAGCAGATTATAGCGATTTCAGTTACATTCTTGGAAAAGCAGGTTTAGGAAAGAGAAGGAAAAGGCAAGAAGAGATGAGGGCATCCAGCCAGAAGATTACTTGGTTGCTTGAGAAAAGACATGCCTGACTGTTGAATAAGGTAGGGGAAGTGGCACTGAATCGAGATAGGTTGTGACATTTTACGTCATACCATGGCCCTTTATAAAATGGGAAAAAGGAGGTGGTTGATTATTTCTTGAAGTAACAAAGGCACGTATGATGGTGGTAGTGGACAGTGTTGGAGAAAGGAGAGATATTTCTGGATGTTGCTTTTTGCCTAGTTTTCTATAACTCATTATTGCTTTTTTAACTTATGTTTTTACCTTGTGTTTTAATATCCTTACTAGTCAGATGTGAGGTTGAAAGTGTATACTGATTAGATCTTTTCATTGCAAAGCTACCCATGAAATCTTCAAATATATATTATAATATTGACATGTTTATTAAAGTTTTATGACTTCTGTGATCACATGTAAAAAGGATCACAGGAAGTTACTAGGCTATTGGCCCTGAGGCCCTTACAAGCCTAGCCAAGAATTTAGCCCATGTTCCAGCAAGTAAGCACCTGATGCCACTGTCCAGCAGGGGCACAGGTGGAATCCCAGGGTGTATTTTCTGTTCGCAATCCAGTTATCCAGGTTGCGCTTAGATGTTTGAGGCCCTGGATTCTCATGTTACTTTAAGTTTGAGTTTCCTTGGATTTCGTAGGACTACTATATACTTTTTGTTTTTAGTTTGATTTTATTTGCAGTCATTTCTGGAATTTCTTCTCATTATCTTGTTATATCACATAATACTGTTGAGATTTATAATAAATGAGCAAATGGAACAACAGGCCAATTATTCATTCTACTCAGTCAAATGTTTGGGCTAAAAGTTTGATACCACTCCCTGAAAACAGACTAGAAAAAGTTAATAGGCCCACAGAACGTGAGCCCTTTTGCTACAACTTTAGAACCATTAACAACAATCTTTGGCAATATAGCAGTCCCAGCTGTTGAACTACAATGTGAACTACTTGAAAGGTTTGAAAAACATTTAGAAAGTAATGAAGTCCAAAAAGTGAGAACAGTCACCACGAGTAAATCCTTCTATAGAGTAGTCCCAACTCAAGCTCCTGACACACTGAAAATATCCACGATGGAAATATGTAAAAAATTCATTTATTGGAAACAGAGAATAAGCGCTTTCGCATAGTTAAACTATGCTTCATCAGATACAATGTCATAAAATGATTCCAAAATACTTATACTAAACAACTTTTGGCGGGCTCATTAATTTAAAATGAAGCTTAATTGCCTTTCATCAATTTAAAGCCATCATTACATTCAAATGCAGTTTAAATTCAATCCAATTCATTTTCTAAAGTGCAGCACTCACACTCATCACAAAATATTTCAAAGCATTACCAAAACCCTCTGACTAAACAAAACGCTGCAGACTTCAGACATAAAAATGCATTTACAAGCTCATAATTCAAAAGTGCATATTTTGAACAAAAAGCATTACAACTTGGCAAATGGCATTCAGAAATGAGAACACATCCCTCACAGACTGAGAGTTCTTTCATCAAAATACTATCATGGTGTTCCTTGTCTCTTAACTCATATAAACATAGCTAGAATCCCTTACCTTAATTGTAAGAAAATCTATACAATGCAAGTTATTTAAGACAGTTCCACCATCGGTAAAAAAGCTGCACCGAAGAAGCATCAACAAACTGTTTGCCATTGCAAATTAAACATCATCCTATTCACTATTAAGGTCACATGTCTGGATTCTCAGTAGGGAGTTCCTCCTGACCTAAAAAGTTGTCCCCACGGTCCTAAAGCAAGACCATAGAGACCGGGAACTAAGAAAATTTAATATAGGTCCAGCATTTAAATACATTCTTCATACTGATCCTACCCACCATGCGTAAGACCTATAAAGATGTATATTTTCTATTACTAAAATTTTATGTCCCACATATAAACTTCAGTAAATAAACATAAAAAATATATAAAATATATATGAGGGAATATATATATATCAGTGTAAAACCAAAACCGCTATAAACACATATAATAATTCTCTAGTAATGAAGTAAAAGCAATATCTGTATATTTACACGAACTACAAACTATTTCATATGTACTAGGATAAACCATGTTGCAAAATACACAATTAATTCAGCATTACTATCCTAGTGATACTTATTTTACATGAAACATAGAACGTGTTGTGTGTCTAAAAAATTAACAAGAACCTATAAGAAAGTGCTGTATTTACCACTAAATTTACATAGTAGTATACTACACATCATGTTTAGGGAATATACTATACACATGCATATAAATCATAAAACAAACATAACCACATATTCACAAAGCAACAGATATAAAATATATCTATGATATAAAATGTATGTGTAACTATATACCCTTATGGGACAACAATGGCAAGATATTTATTCAAACGACATCTCCATAATGCTTCCTTTGGACATCAAAACCATTCCTGTACATCAGTGTAGCTGAACTCAAAGGGGCAGTTCTAATCCTACATCTCATGGTGGAGGAGTGTCACCCCAAATGAACATGCAGGGTTATATACCAAGACAAATATAGATATATAGGATGAAGGGTTACTCAAAACACCATTCTATCCAACTAAAACATACCCTTGCTACATATGTATATATAACAAACCAAGGGCTAATCTCAAAACGCCATTCTATCATGTTAAGACATGCCCTTACTATAAAATATAATAAGCAATGAAATAAAAATTAAAATATAAAACCTGTATATATGACCTGAATAACTAAGTACTATACTTATCTATTCCATCGTAAACATCTATAATATAGGGAGTACGTGCCCTGGTATAAAATTAATGATGTTTAGTAATGCATATACTGTAATGTTAAACAACAACTTCCAAGGTGACAAGATGTCCCTATCATTAAATGCTTATACATCACACTCCTATAGAGCTATAGATAAAGGAAATGCCCAGTTGGCTAACCACAAATTAAGAGGAAAAAAGGGGATAATACCCACTTTTAATATCCTAACTACTAGGGAAGTATGGGCTATAGAATTCTAGATAGCAAAAACCAACTTTATTTACGTTCAATCAACATCGGTTTAATAGAGATAAAGCCATTCAGCCCTGGAGAATTATGTGCCGCTAGTTTTAAGATCCAGTGTAACTCGGCTCTAGCCAACCTTTGTTCAATACTACCTCTTCTTAAAGTTGGAATGATTATGTCCAAAACCCTAAAAGTGAAAGAATGAGAGGGACACTCTTTAATATGCCTGGCCAAAGCATTAGTGTCATCCTGCTTGCGGATCTCATAAAGGTGGTCATAGATACGGTCCCTTAGCCTTCTCTTGGTTAGACCCACGTAAAATGCTGTACAAAAGAACAGGTGGCCAAGTAAATCACATTTTTGGTATTGCAGTCAGCATAGTACTTGGGTTTGAAAACAAAATTCATACTGGGATGTTGATAAGTCTGTATATTACTAATGCTCTTGCACCTTGGGCAGTGTAAACAAGGATATGTTCCTTTCCTGCCCAGGTCCCTAGTACTAGACTAGTGGATTTCCTTATATTCGTGACCTGCCGGTCATTACATAGTTGCCTCTTAAGATTATTGCAATTCCTATAGCAAAATGTTGGTGCAGGTCCCACGATCTTGCTAATTTCTTTATTTACCGAAAAGGACATTCCAGTGCTTCCTAATCACACTTCTTACACTTTCCACTTCATTGGTGAATTTAATGACATAACTAAGCCTTTTTCCACGGATATTGGGGCCCATAGTGGCTCCCATCCTACATCCATTCTTAATATGGAACACGGACTAGCATCATGTTCTAAAACTCCAAAATTTCATTTCTTACCCTTCTAACCATAGTCATGTCATATCCCCTATCCCTAAACAGGGTTTCCATATTATTAACTTCATTCAAAAGATCATCTTTATTTTGACATAGTCTAGATACTCTTATAAATTGACTAGTGACTATGCCACGGAAGGTATAGGTTGGGTGCATGCTATCTGGTGCTAACAATGCATTCTTCCATACAGCTTTCCTGTAAATCCTGGTCACAATTTCACCCTCTTTTGTCAACCTGAGCGTGACGTCAAGGAAATTAACTTCATAACTTGAAATCTCCACTGTAAACCTCAAGAAGTCTGTTGTGGTTTGTAGATAACCAAGGAAATGATGAAAACTATCTGACGTACCTTCCCAAACTATAAGTATGTCATCCACGAACCTTCTATAGTATCTTATGTATCTAGAAGATTCGTGGGTAAACAGGAACAACTTTTCCCACCAGTAGACCACCAAATTAGCATAACTATTGGCACAGGGGGTGCCCATGGCAACCCCCCATGCCTGTAGATAATAGTCATTTTCAAAAATAAACACATTGTTGTTAAGCACTGTGTCAAGAAGCTGAGTTATCAGTATTATTCTATCATTTGTATATTGTGTTTCTTTATGCAGAAGCTCTCTAATGTACTGTATCCCTATCTCATTAGGGATAGAGGTAAAGAGCTTTTCCACATCCATGGTTATGAGGAGGTACTCTGTGTCCTTCATTTCTAAATGTAGGCCCTTAAGGCTATCTATAAGTTGGTAAGTGTCACTAAGAATGGTGTGACAATTACTCACTACTGGATGTAGGAGGCTCTCCAAAAAGATCGATATATGGGCGGTAACCCACCCCTCACCTGCTACAATAGGTCTCATCGGAACAGGCCAAATCTCTTTGTGGATCTTGGGGAGTCCCTTGACTATGGGAATAACGGGGTCAGATATTAACAAGTATTCATACATTTCAACACTAATTTGTCTACATAATAATAGATCATATACATTTTCATGAACTGTTAGTATAATGGAAGAGACCTGCTGTGCAGTGATGTGCTTATAGGTATTGTGATCAGACAACAATAGCAATCTCATGCTATTCACATAGTCATCCACATCCATCAGAACTACACCCCCCCCTTTATCAGCAGGTTTCACAATCAGATTATCATCACTTCTCAATTTAACCAGGGCTTGAAACTCGTCCCTATTGAGATTGCAAAATCTTCCTTTTGTGTTGTTACATGCTAGAGAAAACAATGTGTAGAAATCTCTTTCGCATAGATCTAGAAAACATTGCACCATAGGATGTATAGGAGGTATAAAGGTACTATTATTTTTAAGTATGTTACGAGATTTAGTTACCCCACTCATCCTGGTATCATCAGCCGGGAAAAACAACTTTAGACAAACTCGTCTACAAAATAATCTTAAGTCCAAAAGAGTGTCCTCTAATGATGTTTTAGTTGACGGAATAAATGTAAGTCCTCTGTTAAGAAGGCTATGCATAGCTGTGTCCATATTATAGCTAGAAAAATTAAACACAAGAGTCAATGCCTGGTTCTTCTGTTGACTATATTCCCTTCTTCTGAAGACTTCCGTTTTCTTGGTCCCCTGCTGCTGGATCTTCCCCTGGAGCTGGGGGCAAACTTCCTTTGATAAGGTAAAAAAGATGGATTCGAGGTGCCTGGTGTACAGCTGCTTTTAGGTATAGCTCCTGGATTCTTATAGCCTTGCATGGCCTCTTGATTAGGTGGAGGTGTGTCTGTGGTTGGAAAATCTATAGGGTCTAAAGCACTCACCCTGTTAGAGGAAACCACTGACTGTGGAATAAACTCAGAGTTATTAAGCTGTTGAAACAGATTATTAGTAGATACAACACTTGCTGCCAGATTACTATGTTCCTGTACATACTGCATAGACTTGGCCTGACCTTCTTGGTACCTAGGCCATACAAAGACATGACCATTTTGGAAATCCAACAGATCTCTCCTTAATTTATGCTGTTTGGTCTTACACAGTCTCTCACCAAAAGATTTAACCTGGGTAAATGTCAGTTGGAGTTTTTCTATGCAGTAATCTGAGCTGAAATTATCAACTAACCTTTGATAAAGCACATCAGTTCTAGCACGGAGGTCAGTCTCCAGTGGAGAAAAATAGTTCAAAAGTAACTTCACATAATCAAAGCCCAGGCCTATATTCAAGTCTTGCCACTGCTTCAATAAGGACGGATGGGAGTCCCCATACGTAGGCATGCAGAAAACCCGCATGCCTCTGGGGACTACCTTATGGTGCAAGCAAGCTTCTAAATGTAATCTTTGCCACATGTACCTTTGTAGTTGGTAAAGATTATTTTCCAGCGTTTTTAGTTGCTCATAAAATTCCTGTATATTTTCTCCATTATCAATCATCGATGTGTGGGCCCCCACTTCATTCAGGTCCAGCGACAATAAAGGGTTGAGTTCACGTACAAATAAATCTGTCCATAAACGAGACAAATCCCTCGACACTGGATTAGAAGCAGTCCCAACATTCTGGCCTTCCATCGTGTGAATTGAGTTGTGAACAAAAAATGCAGAATAAGCAGTAAAAGTAGAAAACACAACTCAATACCGAAGACGTTCTCACCAAAAACAAGAAGGGGTAGTAATGAAGTCCAAAAAGTGAGAACAGTCACCACGAGTAAATCCTTCTATAGAGTAGTCCCAACTCAAGCTCCTGACACACTGAAAATATCCACGATGGAAATATGTAAAAAATTCATTTATTGGAAACAGAGAATAAGCGCTTTCGCATAGTTAAACTATGCTTCATCAGATACAATGTCATAAAATGATTCCAAAATACTTATACTAAAGAGTGTCTCAGAATGGAAAAAAGTGTGCATCAGTGTTCAGCTCTGTGTACTTCTGTTAGTACTGGCGATGAACTATATCAGCAAATAGGTCAGAGAGGACAGAGTGACGCAACTGCTGTGTGCAGATGATGTTGCACTACAAGCAGACTCTGAGCAAGAACATTAGCAAATGGTAAGAAACTGGAATTTGAAACTGAAGATACACGAGATGAAACTGAGTACTGACAAGACAGTGGTCATGGCAGCAAATAGTAGAAATCATAAGAAGCCAAAAATTAAGATATGGGGAAAACAGTAAAACACATTAACTGGGAGTTGTGGTTGAGAACAGAAAATCTGAATGAGGTCAACATTGGACTAATAGGTGCTGCATCTATCTTGTGCTAAGTGTCAGAGGTAATATTTGACAGAAGAATGCCAAAGAAGTTGTTGAAGTGTACAGAAGTGGTGTGACAAGTGATTCTTTATTGCAGGGAAACCTGGACAGTGAAGGCAGAGCTGATGAAGAAGTTTGAGGTAATGGGGGCAAAGTGTTCGAAATGGGAAGTAGAATGTACATTGTGAGGCAGATGAATGAATAAAGACATCAGAGCAGAAGCCAGTATAGCCCTAATTACAGAGAAGGTCAAGGAAAGCAGATTATAGCGATTTCAGTTACATTCTTGGAAAAGCAGGTTTAGGAAAGAGAAGGAAAAGGCAAGAAGAGATGAGGGCATCCAGCCAGAAGATTACTTGGTTGCTTGAGAAAAGACATGCCTGGCTGTTGAATAAGGTAGGGGAAGTGGCACTGAATCGAGATAGGTTGTGACATTTTACGTCATACCATGGCCCTTTATAAAATGGGAAAAAGGAGGTGGTTGATTATTTCTTGAAGTAACAAAGGCACGTATGATGGTGGTAGTGGACAGTGTTGGAGAAAGGAGAGATATTTCTGGATGTTGCTTTTTGCCTAGTTTTCTATAACTCATTATTGCTTTTTTAACTTATGTTTTTACCTTGTGTTTTAATATCCTTACTAGTCAGATGTGAGGTTGAAAGTGTATACTGATTAGATCTTTTCATTGCAAAGCTACCCATGAAATCTTCAAATATATATTATAATATTGACATGTTTATTAAAGTTTTATGACTTCTGTGATCACATGTAAAAAGGATCACAGGAAGTTACTAGGCTATTGGCCCTGAGGCCCTTACAAGCCTAGCCAAGAATTTAGCCCATGTTCCAGCAAGTAAGCACCTGATGCCACTGTCCAGCAGGGGCACAGGTGGAATCCCAGGGGTGTATTTTCTGTTCCCAATCCAGTTATCCAGGTTGCGCTTAGATGTTTGAGGCCCTGGATTCTCATGTTACTTTAAGTTTGAGTTTCCTTGGATTTCGTAGGACTACTATATACTTTTTGTTTTTAGTTTGATTTTATTTGCAGTCATTTCTGGAATTTCTTCTCATTATCTTGTTATATCACATAATACTGTTGAGATTTATAATAAATGAGCAAATGGAACAACAGGCCAATTATTCATTCTACTCAGTCAAATGTTTGGGCTAAAAGTTTGATACCACTCCCTGAAAACAGACTAGAAAAAGTTAATAGGCCCACAGAACGTGAGCCCTTTTGCTACAACTTTAGAACCATTAACAACAATCTTTGGCAATATAGCAGTCCCAGCTGTTGAACTACAATGTGAACTACTTGAAAGGTTTGAAAAACATTTAGAAAGTGCTAAATCTTTTTTCTACTACTCAACATAATGGTAAGAAAAATACTGCAACAATGAATGTTGAATCTATTCAGCTTCTAGGAAAAACAGCTTACTAAACTGAAATCATTTCAGTATGATAATGGTGTGTATTTTGTATTTATAATAAAAGGATGTCAAGGGTATTGAAATCTTGGGAATTTCTCAGTGGTATATCTACAGAGTCTGAAGTCTTCATCGAATTGTTAGCTTTTTTGATCATGTGGGACTACAGTTCCTAGAAATACTAATGTATTTATTTATTTATTTATTGCAGTTGTTTACTGGGATGGCCTAACCAGATAGGCAAGCTGCCCCTTTTCAGAAGAGGCTGGGGAAGAAAAGCTTCACAATTAAACAAACAGCAAAACAATGCATAACAACATTTTAGGTAATAAGCACAAGTACATTTTAGGTCAACATAAGTTAGTCACAGTTTGATAAAGATTGATCTGATGTTAATCTTCTTCCCATTAATCACTGATTGGTTTGGTTCCGAGCCCTCGGAACAGAGTCTGCCTAATACCAAGCTCGCATACACCAAAAACTCTCGAACCAAGCTGCTACCCACAATTCCCTTCTCCCAGTTACCTCAGATTTTGTTTGCTGTGCAGCCATATAGCAGCGTTTCACCGTGCTCTCCAGCCAAGTGTTATATTTTATAAATAATTGTGTTTTTTTAACTTTTTTTTTCATAATCTAACTCTTTTACTCTCTTTTATCCATCTAGCTCTACCCATTGAGTATTTCTTATACCATCGTTGGTAACGCCCTCTCCTACCCTTGTGGTATCATTTGATAACATCGTTGGTATCTTCTTTCTTTCCTTTCTTCACTCCTTTTAACAGTAGTGTGTGTTTTTCGTGTGTGTGGAAATGTCTGATAGAAAAGGGACTACAGGGTTTAAACATTGCACTTCCTGCAATGGCAAACCCCCTAACAGTGACTCGCACGATTGTGTGTATTGTTTCTCACCTCTCTGTGAAACCTCCTTGCCAGATTTGCCTAAGTTTTATTCAGCGGACGCTGAACAAAAGAAAAAAAACAAACTGATTTTGAAAGGCCTTTTAGTCTCTCCTCTCTCAGAGGCCCTTTCTGTGTCGGAGGTTTCAACCCCTCCAGTGAAGCCCAAAAAAGTCCCCATTCAGATCCCTCTTCACCGGCTGGTGATAAGGGCAAGTCTCATAAACATAAGGCCCACAAATCTTCATTGGAGCATAGAATTGCTTCATCGGCTCTGCCTCTGACTATGACTATTGCTTCTGTTCCAAGCTCTGCTCCAGTTGCCACTTTATGCAATGTCATGGGTATTACAGAAACTATGATGTCGGCACCACCTTCCGCACTGACCTCTATGGCACCAGCCCTGTCTACAATGTCGACTATGGCTCCGACCTTACTTTCCTCAATAGTTTCGGCCCTGACTTCACCTTTTACAGCACCAAAGACAGTTCTGACAATTCCTTTGGAACCGATAATAACCTTGACTTTGAGTGCCTCCTCGGCACCGAGTCCCTTCTCGACGCCACTGATTCCTCTATTACCTGTCTCCAAGTTAGAGACTATGGTGCCGATAACTCAGACACCACGGACCCTTTACTCCCCTTCATTGGACCCATTCTTAGGCCAGACATACAGCCCGTTTCTGGGCCAGCCCAACTCCCCTTCAGGAGTGTCCACGAGGTCCACCAGGAGTCTTTCTGAATTCAATGTGGTGCACCTGCTGGATCAGCTGTTGACAGCCAGAGGGATTGCAAATGTTCCTAAGACTCATCCCACTTCCTGGTTTGGGTCTATTGCTCTCAGGACTCCTACTTATACTCCTCCTTCGAATCCGTCAGTTCCGAAACCCATTGCTCCAACGTCCTTGGTGGAAACCCATTCCTCAACACTGACAGTGACTCTCACTGAGGCTCCGAGGCCACCCCTTTGGTCTTCTGTTCGGTCGGAACTGTCCCTTCCTCAGTCTCATGGTTGGGGGACGGAATCCTTGGTTCTGAGCACGGTTCTAAGTTTTTCATTGGCTCCGTCCTCAGATCCAGGGATAACGCCTGCCTCGATCGTACTTGAGGTTCCATCCCCTGGAGCGGGTCTGGCAGAACGGGTTGTGACCCTTGTTCCGAAGTTGTCTTTCTCTATTCCGGGCTCCCATTCCTCTTCAGCCGGGCTTGCTTTCCGGGTGATGGAGGGTGCTTGCTTCTGGAAGTGCTCTCCCTATGTCGGAACATCCCCCTGCTCCCTCTGAGCTACAGCTACCACGGGCCATGTTCCCAGGACACCGAGAGCAGAAGCCTCAGGAAACCCCAGTTCAGGGTACTCTTCCTTCCGAGTCCTCCTCAGACACCCCCCACTGAAGAACCTCCACCGAAGAAGGTGTGCAAGAGGAAATGCATTGACTCTCTTGACGTTTCTCACTATGATGATGGGGAGGGGTCCCTGAGGTCACCCCCTGACGATGTCTCCTTTGGAGGCATCCTGGAAATTTTGAAACAGGGGTAGCTGGAAGCCCTCTAACCCTTCCTCGGAGTCCGTCTTCCTGCAGGCTTTTCGCTCTCGGCCTTCTACCTCTTGGGTGACCCCACCTGCTGACGAGCTAGTCCAGCTTGTCGTGCAGCGTGCGTGGATAGAACCCTGATTCTGTTGAGGCCATTCCCCGGAGACCAA
Source organism: Protopterus annectens (assembly GCF_019279795.1). Lineage (NCBI taxonomy): Eukaryota > Metazoa > Chordata > Ceratodontiformes > Protopteridae > Protopterus > Protopterus annectens. The sequence goes on from NC_056731.1 coordinate 1,773,065,187, forward strand.
ATAAGATTCTTTCCCCACCAGAGGATCACCCGCACTGGTCTAGAGGCTTGCCAGTTGATGCTATGGTGGTGGCAGCGGCCACTAAAAAGGATCTAGTGGGAGAAATTCCTACTGTTCACCTGCCCAACAGAGTGTCGGGCTGTGGACAGACTAGGGAAATGAGTTTTTGCTTCAGCAACCTTTGCAGTCAGGTCCCTGAACTACTTTCACGAGACTCCAAAGAGATCTGATTTCCGAACTTTCTGGAGCCGTCACGGGTCAAGTTTCTGACAGGGCACGAGACAATGGTTACCTCTCAACTTGCCACCCTTGAGTCCATCTCCAACTCGTCCATGAGGTTGCTCTCCCATGCAACTGAAGGTGCGGCTAGAGCAGCGGGTGCAGGCGTAGTCATGAGGCGTCATGCCTGGATTTGCATTTGTGACCTCGTGGACTCCTTGAAGTCCTTTTTGAACACCCATATTGAACCACCTTCCTTGTTTGGTTATAAAGTAAAGGACACACTGGCCAGGTGCGAGCAGGAAGGAAAGACCTTGTCTGCCATTGGCCTACGTTTTTCCAAGCCCCAACATTCTTTTTCCAGGAACCAGAGGAGTGGGAAAATGTGACACAAAAAATCTCAAGGTCCTTTCCGTAACGCACGTGGTGAGGATTCCCCTAGAGGCAGAGGGGGTTCCAATGGTGGAAGATGCCCCTTTAGGGGCAGAGGGGGGGTCCCTGAAATCAAGACTCCAGGGATTCTTTCTCTGGGCGGTCTTATCAATGCTCCTGAAGCATTGCCTGATAGCTTTCCTCTGGAAGCAGTTGGGGCTTGTTTTTCTCTGCACCAAACTGCTTGGCACTCTATTACAAAAGATCGGTGGGTGCAAAGAATAATCTCCAGAGGCTGTTACATCTCTCTAACATCCCGTCCAAAACCTACAAAGAACCTTCCCGATGTTCCACCCAGTCAAAGGGAAGAAGCGGCTTCAAAGATAAGAAAGCGGTGTCAAAAAAGAGTCATCCAACCAGTCCCCCCAGACCAATGTGGATCTGGTTTTTACTCAAGATTCTTTTTGGTGCCAAAAAAGACCGGGGACTGGAGGCCCATTCTGGATCTCGGCCATCTAAACAAGTCAGTGGTTCAAACCAAATTCCACATGGTCACTATTCAATCCATTCCCCCATTTTTATGGGAAGATGTTTGGATGTGCTCGATAGATCTCCGGGATGTATATTACCACATCAAAATGGACAAACTCTCCAGGAGTCTTCTTTGCTTCCGGCTAGGAGCCAATCATTACCTGTTCCAAGCCCTGCCATTCGGTCTCTCGACAGTCCCCAGAATGTTCAGGAAATGCCTAGCAGTGGTGACAGCTCGTCTGAGACTTCAAGGATTCCAGGTGTTTCCATATTTAGATGATTGGCTTCTATCCACCCCCACCAAGCATCTCCTGGCCATGTCCTTCCATTACACACACTCACTAGCGGAGTCCCTAGGCATCAAAGTTCATTGGGAGAAATCCAATTTACAACCTACCAAACAGATGCAATTTATAGGGGTAGTTTTCAATACTCGAACATGCCTGGTATCTCTACCAGCTCACAGGCTTCAGAGGTTAAGATTGCAAGTACGAGTGATACTCTATCAAAGAAAGTTGTCGGTAAGAGAAGTTCTCTAGGTTCTGGGGTCCATGGCTGCAGCCATTCTGGCAAGATTACACGAGACTGTTACAATGGCTCCTATTGTCCCAATGGTTGGCAAATCTTCACCCTCTAAACTCACAGATCCTCATTACCAACTCTTGCAAACAAGTTCTCTGGTGGATGAGGCCAGACGAAAAATTATGGTGTCGTCCCTTTCAGACTCCTCAACCCAATACAATGGTGATCACTGATGCTTCCCTGGTGGGGTGGGGAGGCCATTTTCAGGGAAGGACAGTCCAAGGCACATGGTCCAGCTTACAGGCCAACCTGCATATCAATGTTCTGGAGTTGAGACCGGTGCTGTTGGGGTTGCAGGCATTACATCCACTCCTTCCATCGGGAACGATTGCGATTCATTCAGACAATATGTCAGTAGTTTGGTACATAAACAAACAAGGAGGAACCAAATTCTACCCCCTGTATCAAGAGGCCATGAGAATTTGGCACTGGGCGGTAGCTTCCAACCACTTTTTTATAGCAAAGCATATCCCGGGGAGCTCCAACGTGATTGCGGACAGGCTGAGCAGATGCATCCTCCTTCCACGAGTGGTCTCTAAATCCAAATGTTATGGCAGAAATTTTCAGACGATGGGGCCAGCCCTGTTGTGATCTCTTTGCTTCCACTTCCAACAACAAATACAGCAGCTTCTTTGCCCTCTTTCCCCCAGAGGGGGTGTCCCCGAGAGATGCTCTGACTCACAATTGGCCCACGGGTCTCCTCTATGCTTATCCTCCAGTTCCATTAATACCCCTATTTTTGAAGAAAGCAATTCTGGTGAGATGCAAGGTGATCCTCATTGCCCCCATTCTGGCCACGCCAAGTGTGGTTCCCCTTCTTTTGGCCTCATCTGTTACAACCTCCATGGATCCTGGACACTCGTCCAGACTTAATTTCTCACCCCCAAGGGTTGAGACTCCCAAATCTGTCCACTCAAGCTGACAGCTTGGTTTCTCCACTTCCATTACTCGCCAAGCAGGAAACCCTCTCCTTACCTGTTTGTGATATTATTCTGGCCTCCCGTAAGCCATCCACCAGAAAACTTTACAGAGGTAAGTGGAAAAGGTTTGCTGTTTGGTCTAAAGTACAGATGCTAGACCCCTTTCCAGCTACGGTCTCTCTTATACATCAATACCTTTCTGAGTTTTTTGAGAATGGAGCATCAGCTTCTACCATTCGAGTCCACTTAGCTATTTCCAATTTTCATAACAGTTTAGAGGGCATTCCACTTATCTCCACCCACCTATGCAAGACCTTTCTCAAAGGAGTGTTTCATAGCAGACCTCCAATCAGGCGTCCTTTAGAGGCATGGAATCTCTCCCTGGTACTACAGTCTCTCTCTTAAACCCCTTTTGAGCCTGCTGCAAAATGTGACCTCAGATTTCTATCATGGAAATCTCTGTTTTTGGTGGCTGTCACATCAGCTAGATGGATATCAGAATTACAAGCCTTATGCATCAAGAGTCCTATTTAATTTTTCATAAAGACAGAGTATCACTGCGTACTAATCTATCTTTTCTCCCCAAAGTGATTTCTGATTTCTCTGTGAACCAGTCCATTGAACTCCCATTTTTTTTTCCAAACTATTCCAATGAAGGCGAATACTCTCTACATTCATTGGATGTACACAGGCAACTACATTTTTACTTGGGTTAGGACTAAATCTATCCGCAAGTCAGATCAGCTTTTCATTTCTTTCTCTGGACCAAAAATGAGATATGCTGTATCAAAAGTCACTTTATCCAAATGGCTCAGAGATTGTATTGCCTTTTCATATTCACATGCAAATGAGCCTAAACCTGACAATATCAAAGCACATTCAATGAGAACCATAACAACTTCTGTTGCTTTTCACTCCAGAGCCTCTATGGACGACATTTGCGCAGCAGCCATTTGGGCTAATCCTCACACTTTCATCAAACATTACAAGTTGGATATGGTCTCCAGGGGAAGAGCGGCCTTTGGCTCAATGGTACTCAGGAATGTTCTTCCATAAGAGCCACCCAGGTTTTTCAGGTAGCTTGGGATTCTGTCCCATCAGTGATGAATGGGAAGAAGATTAACATCAGATATGGAAGTTATGTCTTACCATAACATTCCATCTGTGTTGTTGATCATTTTCCATTCGTCACATCCCACCCTCCGTCCCCCACCAGAGGCTCTTGGTGAATCGTATAGGTCCTTGTTGTGTTTTCAGGGTTTTTGCGCAGAAATGGCCTCTGCTTTTACTTCTATATGTTTCATGCAAACTCGATCTGAGGTAACTGGGAGAAGTGCATTGTGAGTAGCAACTTAGCTCGAGAGTTTTTGGTGTACGCGAGCTTGGTATTAGGCCGACTCGGTTCTGAACCCATCAGTGATGAATGGAAGATGATCAACAACACAGATGGAACATTATGTTAAGACATAACTTCTTTTTTATGCCTGATATGGGAATGGACACAGTAAAATAAAAATGTCCTATAGTGTTACATTTGAAGACCAGAAAATGAAAGCAGATTATTTACGACTGACATATATTGCAAATTGTTGCAAAGCTTTATGTTTATGGTAAAAAAAAAATGTAAACTGTGAGGTTGACAATAAGCATAGGAGGTACTTTGAAGTACAAAAGAGAAGTAAACCAAATTGTAATTATACCAGGAGTACGAGAGACATTTAGCGAGTAGAGAGGCTATAAAGAGACAGACAGAGAGTTCAGAGGCCAGGAAAAGAGGTTGAGAGAGAGGCAGTTTTAAGGTTATTCCAGGAGTGGTGCAAGAGCATATCCAAGTACTTTTTAAGTGATCCTTTAAGTGTAGTTTAAAATGCTTGTTTTCTGACATTCTAAGACAGAGAGGTATGGAATTCCAGGTTTTAGAAAGAGAGAAGAGAGAGGGAGGGAGGGGAGGTGCATGGGGAGTCTCTAGCAGTATTGTTTGATTTATTTACAGTTTGGAACATCTTGTTAGAAGAGCATAGTGATCTCTTGAGAAGGTAGTGTTGGAGAATATTAATTAGACTTGAGTATTTATCTGTGTCATAACAAGCTGTGAGCAGGTTAAGTAAGTTTTAATTCCAGCAACTGATGTCGCTTTTAAGCGAGGCAGTGGTGTGTCCTATAATGACGACTGGCAGTAAATGTTTGCAATTTTATTATAACACCGGTCAAGTAAGGAGAGTTGATTGGATTGTAAACTGATGACTACAGGGGCTGCATATAGGAAATAGGGATAAGAACAGATGAGGCAATGCTTATTCTAGCCTGATCTGTTATTCAGGGTTTGGATCTGCAGAGGGCTCTTAATTTTGATGTGTTTTCTTTACTGCTTGTTTTATGTGGTAGTCGAATTTCAGGTTTTCATCAGTGGTAACCCCTAGTAATTTGGCGCAGGTTACCATTTCTATGTTGGTATTGATTGATGATAACAATTGGGAAGGAATTTTTTTTTTTATCAGATAGTTGCTTAGGGGCAAATAAGATAAATTTGTGTTTTTTGGGCTTAGAAAGAGCTGAAGGTCAATTAGCAAAGTTTCAATCTGTGATAGCGTGTCTTGGGTGTACTGTTTAATCATGTTTTTGGCAGACAAGCTTAATGTGGAATTCTCTGCATACTTGATGTCAGTTGCTTGCCTGGTTGCTAATTACAGGTCATTAAGGAATATATTAAAAAGTAGTCAGCCTAATACAGAACCATGAGGAACTCGCATGGTTACAAGGAGAATGGAAGAGATGTTGTTTTACCACTTTAAAGTTTGCTGTTTGAGAGGTAACTGTTAAACCAGAACAGTGAGAGTTTATCAAAGCCTACAGAAAGCATCTTGCATAGCAATATTTTGTGTCATACCTACCAGACTTAGGACAGATGAAGGAATACGGAAGAAACAAGGTTGTTACTGCTTCTGCTTTTATTTACTGGTGTAACAAAGCTTAGTAGTTCACTGGTGGTGCTGTGATTTGGATGTACTACTTGTTAATGAAAAATCAGGTTATTAAAAAAATGTGATGTGTTTTATCAGCTGTGAAAGCTGGTAAAGCAGTCGAGAAGTGATTGACATCTAACATATTTCCTGTGTAAGGGATGCAGTTGTAACCAAAGTACTAGGTGTACTTTAGCTGAAAGCATGCAGAAATGGGAGTTGAAACAAAGCCATTTCATGCCATTCTGCTGCTGTTTTCTGGTCAGCAATGACTGCTTTCAGTGCAACTCTGAGGCACCTTGGAGGTACGTAACAATCCCCTATGTGCTGTTTAAGTCAGGTCTTAGAACTTTACCAGAGCTTATCTAAACAATCCAGTACTGGTTTGTGATTATTTACATTTATGATTTATTTTTTACCACTATTTTTCACTGTTTGTAGGAAAGAAGGGGCAGTTTGTAGACAAGATGATTTACTTTTATTTATATTTTTGTTGTTTTATCTTTAATTTTCACTGTTAGTTGTTAGAAAAAGGATAGGTATTAGACAGGCAAACTCTAGCCATCCCAAGGGGCCTGGTCAAATATAAATTCACACATATTGCAGAAAGGACAAGTTTATCAAAACAATCCTGTCTTGGTTTGTGATTTATTGGTCTTTGCTGTTAAAAATTGGTGTGACTGTGAGCCATAGTGAGCAGAAGCTACTATAAAGGAATTCCAGCTTTTGTATGACGCGAGAAATTTTTGGTCACAACACCAATTTTACTGCACTTAATTTAATATTCAGTTGTATGTTGTTTGTATGTGTTTCTCTTAAAGTTGATATTTGTTATCTTTGAGCTCTGTGATAACTGAGTTTGATTATTCTTTTCTTTTAAATTATTTTTATACATTTGCAGCTGAATATGGATTCCTTAAATGAGTATGCCATTAATGATTTACTAAAGCATAAATATCCTGTACAGTGTATTAAATGTATACTTAAAGACAACACCTGTTGATCTGTTTTCCTCATGTCAAAGGTTGGATGATTTGTTTACCATTGTTACTAGTAGATCTGGACTTAGTGATGACAACTGCACTTGTACAATTGGCACGGCTTGGAGAACTCTTGTCACATATGTTAATGACTGGACTGATGGGATAATGTTAGGCAAAGAGCAAGTAGAACACATTTAGGAAAGGATGTGTCTTATTTGTAAAGATCGCTCAACCACTATGGGACAAGGCAATCCCCTGACAACTTTGGAATTCTGGATAAATGTATTCAACAATCTGAGGATTCAGAGCATTTAGAAGAAAATAAAAAAGGAAAGAAAGGAAGAGGTTCATAAATAAAAAGGAAGAAAAAGAAACTGATAAATGTCAGTAAGGTGAAGAGAATACATAGTAAAAAGGACACCGTTTTGTTATGTTACACACGGATTACAGGAAATGATTAATTTTTTTATCAGTAAACCTTCAGCTTAGAGAAAAAGGCAAACTTTTTCCAAAAGAGAAGGTAGAACAAAAGAGGCAAGGGGCAGGTGGAAAGGAAGGAATCAAGATTGAACTTGGAAGGATTGACGAACATTACTGTAAGAAAAAAGATGAGAAAGACAGACAGTGACAACATGGTTCAAGCTGTGGATGTACAAAGCCAGTTGGATGAGAACTGTATGCTTGCAACTGTAATACGCAATGAAAACAAAGATCATTCCTTTATAACAACTGGCAGAGCAGATATATTAGAAGTTGAAGATTCTTCTGATCTGGTCAGAAAACATATTCTTGCAATTGGAGATTCAATTATTACAGAAACTGATACTTAGATTTTGCTTGCTAGGAGCAAAAATAGAGGATGTGAGACAAACCTTACAATGCCTTTATGTAAGTAAGTATGGATCTGTTTTTATTCATGCCAGTACACATGACCTCATCTGCAAGTTCTGACTGTTAGCAGGGAATTTACAGTCCTCTTAGATAGCATAGCTTGTACAGGTGTTAGGATGTTTTTTTCATAAATCACATATAGAAAGAACAGTCACATTACCGTACATAAAAATATTTTTTGGGTTATTATCTACATGAAAAAAAGATGTCCCATTTTAAAAAAATGGAAATCTGTAGAGCATTCAGATCTTTTGGGCACACGTGTTCAGACAAGATGGCATGAATTTGTCAAGATCAGGGAAGAGAACTTTTGCAGCAAATATTTTGTAATGTTTGACAAACACAGGGCAAGATTGTGGCCAGGCTGAAAATGTAACAGTTCACGTTCAGCAACATTTGATGCATCCATGATGGTTGTTAATGCTAGGAGCGCTCATAATCATTTTTTTCTTGGAATTTCTATGTTTCCAAAAGAGATGTCGTTATTATTTGTGAGTCTTGGTTAAAGAACAAAGACTGGAAAGCAGTTCTGTCAGGGTATAAATGTTTTACTGTAACAGACATTCTAACAAAAAATCAGGTGGAGGTGTTACGATAGGGATTAAAGATTATCAGACCTGTGATTAGTACATGTTCATTGATACACAATCTATAGAATTGGTGGTACAGTAACTGTGACAATAAAGACGACCCCGGAACATACCCTGTACCTTGAATCTGATGAAACACTTCACCATTGAAAGTAAAAAAAAATAGTTCTTAAAGGAAAAGAATATTAATTCAACAATAGTACAGAGCCTATGTTCCTAAAACATGTTGTATGTTAGTATACAAACGTTTCACATATAAAGAACCCACTACATACTTTCATACCATTTGATGCCATTACTTTTATCCAGGAAGTCCTGTGTATCTCTAATATAAGAAGGGACCCTCATAAAAACAGGCATCAAATATTCAGGTAAAAAAAAATATGGAGGAAGCATTTTTTTGCTGCCACTTAAATTATTAATGCTTTTGTGGACTTTTGGAAGGCAATACAAAATCTGTGAATAAGAAATATTAAACTTTCTTTCAACATCCTGTTTAGAAAAATAACCTAAACAAACATCTTTATTCAACAATAACATATATTCCATCAGAGCTTCATAGTATTCATTCACAATACTTCTTTCATATACTGCAACATCATTCAGATGGTTATAACACATTTTAACATACTATATATAGTTTAAAAATCACAATTTTATTCCCTTTGTCAGCATTAAGATCCTCACATAAACTTTTAAAATCCAACCACTGTTCCTTGGTTAGATTATAATTCACCAGGTGTTTGCTTTTTACAAAATTATCAAACCAATTATCAACTGAGTGATTTGAAGCTGCAGTGAAGTTTTGTATACCCTCGTTAACAAACTGCAATATGAACATACTGTTGCATTTTACTTTATTTGTATCTAAGGCACAATAAGCATTGCATTGCATTTTACTTAACTCATCCTCAATGGAAATACACAAAAAATATGGTACCCTTGCTGCTATCATAGTTAAGTTCCATATTCACACCATGTTTATTAAAAAAATATAAAAGATGCAACCTCCCTGGCAGAAGACATACTTCACATTTAAAAGCATAAAGACGCGGCAAAAAAGTAGGTATAAACTTTAAGCCCAAATTCAGCATTGATTGGGCTGCTTCTGATGCCTCACAACCTGATAAATTTAAAACTAACAGCTTAGCAACACTGTCTATATAACCTTTATAAAATTAGTGCCATTTGTTTTTTTGTTTTTTTTTTTAATTTACTGTCTGATTGTCTTTCTCCATAATTGTAATGTCCCCAACTGTTTCTTCCTCTCTTCTTTCCATTAGTCTGCTGCTGACCTGTATGGGAGTTCTTATGAAACCATTCTGCATGAGCATTCGGATCCTGTACTGTAGGCAATGGTGGAAAACAACCCTCTTCACTATCTCCATCCCTAACCGTTTCTGTATCATCCGATGTAACTGCAGGAGATTTCTTCAAACCCTCCCCTTAGCATGATGACATCACTGTATTTGATTTGTGCTCCCATGAGAATGCTTTACCATTGCTGTAGTAGAAATTTTTGGTTCCAGTCAGGGTGTCTCACAGGACTCTGTCCTAGGCCCATACTTGTTTAGACTGTATCTTTTAGATCTATCTTTCTTATCTGAGGTGCTCTACAGTCTGTATGCCGATGATTTGAAATTGGTTCAACTGATACAAGTGTCATAGATACACATGTCTACAAAAGGACCTGACTAAATTGATCTGTGAATTCCAATATATTTTATTAAGTTTATTCTGCACTTAATCCTTTTGTAAAGCTATGATGCTGGAAACAAGTGGCCAGATGAAGATCAGACTAACTCCTATCCCGGCCTGATATCTGTAATGGGAGGCACTTTAAATGCCTTTATTTATTTTATTATATTTTTTTTCATTTATTTTTACATTTGATAACCTCTTAAGTACACTAGTCTGAAGATCCTTTTCAGGCATGACCTTGCCACAATGTGTACAAAAGTAAAATAACTAATATGGTTAATGTAGCAACCTTACAATACAGTAGTAGATATAACAACATAAAGTAACAGTATTAATAGTGTGCATAAAGCAATGAATAATTAAAAAAGTAGACTGGGAAGAAGGAGTGACATAGAAGATAACAGAAGATATTAAAAGCAAGGGTAATGATTAAAATTTATATTACAACAAGTAAAGTCCCATTCACTTACATTAACTTGTATTGCAGCTTCCTGATTGGTGCTTTATTTCATGTGTAGGACAGCACGGCTAACTGTAATGTTTGCATTCACTCTAGAAACCGTCATTTTTCAAAAACACACACACACTCAAGGGAAATCAGATTACAGCATGCCTTCATTAAAAAAAGAGGCGTAGCTAGGTTGGGGCAAAGGGGAAGCCATCCCGGGCACAAAGTGTTAGAGGGCGTGACTAGCAGATCCTGATTGGTCTTCTGCACTACTGGCATTTTTCAATGCTGATATTGTATTTGTAGTCAGAACTAAAGAATTGTAGCACTCCATGTCTTCTTAAAAGAATGCCAGTATTGAATGTGCAGTCAGTCTTCAGAGCTAGTGCTGTAGCGTTCCATGTGTGGCATAAACTGTCAGCTGTTTGGTACAAATGTAGCAAGCAGTTCTGCATAGAACGGATGAGAGGTTTATGTTTTTACTCCTAAAATCTGAGGAGAGGAGAAGTTTTTTTCTTTTTTCTTCTCCTCAACTTAAATTTGAAGAGGGGGATGCCAGATAGATGATGGCACCAGGTGCAAAAATAGTTAGCCACATCTCTGGATGAGAAACCTTTTGTGATGGTGTGCCACGTAGAAGGATTTCCTGACTACTGTGGCGATGTGATTATCAAAGGAGAGACTACTGTCCACCTGTGTCCCAAGGTCTCTTATCATACTTTCGGTGTTAAATAGACTACCTCCTATGTGGTAGTTCATGGGTACAGAGTTTTTACCAAAGAGGCCGACAATGCACTTTTTGGCATTGAGCTTGAGGCCATGGCTTTGATACCAGGCATCTGTCTCAGTGAGACCCTTTTGTAGGATGTCCACATCATTAGGAGTTTCGATTATGGCTCCTAGTTTGCAGTCATCTGTGAACTTCGTTAGCCAAAGACCTTCTGTGTTAGCCTGTACTTCAGAGAAGTAGATACCAAACAGGAGAGGACCCAGGACTGAACCCTTTGGTACTCCACTCGTCACTGGTCTGTAGTCAGATTTGGAGTCTGCTACTTTCACAGTGTGGGTTCTGTCAGTGAGCCAGTTGGCAACCCATCTTGTGATATAGGGATTTATACCTAGTTTAGTGAGTTTATCTATAATTCCAGAGTAGGGGATGATGTCGAAAAGCCTTGGCGAGCTCTAGATAGGCTGTGTGACCCACCTTACCCTCGTCTACGGCTTTGATGACTGCTTCAGAGAAGTCTGTCAGGTTTAGGAGACATGATCTGCCTTTTACAAATCTGAAATGGGTGGGGTCCAGAATTTGGAGATTACCAATGTCTTTGTTTATAAGTTCCATGATGATATGTTCCATGGCCTTGCAGACCAGGCTCGTCAGGCTAATGGGGCAGTAGTTCCCGGGGTCTGTGGTGGCTCCCCCTTTGTGGAGTGGGATAACTGACGCTGTGTGCCATTCAGTGGGCACAAAGCCTGAGGTGAGACTATGATTGAACATGGTGCTTAGGTGGTGTGCCAGTTCATTCTGTAGTTCGTGTAGAATGCAGCCTGGGATGTTGTCAGGTCCCATAGATGCTGTGTTCTTGGTTTTGGAGAGTGTGGTTTTTACCTGTGCAGCCGTGATTATAGGAACTTTGCATTCTTCCGCTATAGGGATGGGCCCTTTAGTGGGTGAGAGGAGGGGTAAAGTTAGCACTGAACCTGTCTGCCAGGATGTTGGCAATATCAGTTGGTTCTGTATATTTAGTGCCATTGTACTGTAACTCAGAACAAATGTGTGTGTTGCCATTGAGATTCTTGACATAGCTATACAATGCTTTGTGGTTGTCTTTAGAATCAGTGGCGATTTTGTTTTCCTAACTAGCTTTGGAGGATTTTATGAGGGATCTAAGCTTCTTACTGAGGCTGACCATGGAGTTCCTCCAGTCATGGGATTTTCCTCTTTTTGCAACAGTTTCTTCTGTTGTAGAGTTTGTTTATGGCAGGGGACCACCAGATTGGCTTCCTTTTTTTGGAGGATAGCATCTTGGTTCTGTTAGGGATAGCACAATCCATGCACTCATGTAAGTGGTTATAAAGTGCATTTGTGTAGGATTCAACAGTCGTACCTCTATTGTCCGTCTGCATGAGTGTTGTGAAGTTTGCCACTTCTGTCTTGAGAAGCGTGAAGTTGGCTTTGGAGAAATTTTTTACGGTGGTTTCCCTAATGGGGGTCGGGGAGGGATGTGGATGTTTAGGGTGATTAGCTTGTGGTCAGATCTGACCAACGAGGAATCGCCCATGTTGGTAATGACCAGGTCTAGGATATTGCTGCTGCTGGTGTGGGTGTGGATAAGTTGATCCAAGGCATTGGAATTTATGAATTCCAGAAAACGAGCAAAAGAGATGATACATGAGTAGCTTTCCCAGTTAATGGTGGGGTAGTTGAAATTGCCCATTATTAGGGTGTTGGGTTGTACCTTAATATTTTCCAGTGTATCAAGAAATGAGGAGTGGGAATTTTGGGGCATGGTGGGGGATCTGTAGCAAGCTACAATTTGGACTGAGGTCTTGCCAAGAGTTAGTTGCAGTTCGATAATCTCGGATGCATTATGCTGAGCAACTAGCCTGGAGGTGTAGATATCCTTCATGAATATGGACATGTCTCCGCCTTTAGTGTTTCGGTCCAGGTTAGGTGGCCGAAAGGTGTGGTATGAATTATAGCCTGGTAATGCAGGGTTGCACTCTGGAGCCTTGAACCAGGTCTCTGTCACTGCATAGATGTCGATGTTCTCCATTTTAAGGAGTGCCTCGAGTGAGTACATTTTGAGGTTTAGACTTCTAGCATTGAGTAACATTACCCTCAGATTTTGCTTGCTTGTACCTGTTATGGTGGTGAATTTGTCATTTGAACCTTGGCTAAAAAAGGCACTATAGGGATGGCAAGAGCCTTAGCCAGTATCTAGAATCTTAAGGGTGACAGGTGCAGGCTATCTCTGGCAAAGCATCGTCGTCTGTAGATCATGTCATCCCAGGCAGACAGATACTGGATTCCCTTAGAATGACACTAGAAGCTTAGCCAGTTGTTGAAGTCAATCATTTTGTCCTTGTATTTGGTATCATTCTGGATGATGGCAGGATTCTACTCACGGCTTGAGTCATACCTGCCTGGGCTACAAGATCGGAGAGCTCCTCCATGTCTCTACACTGTGGTGGCAGGACAGGTAGCTTACATACTTCTAAGTTGGGAACTGCTGATTGAGGGCTCATTGTCTGTTATTCTAAAAGTGTATTAGTTCTGGTTTAAGCACTTGGGCTTCAGGCCAGTTATTTTACATTAAGAAGGTTCGTGGTCTGCACTCTTGTGGGAGGAGAGGCTGGACTCTGCCCTTCTGAGCTGGGAATTTCTGGTTAAAGGCTTATAGTGCCTGCATATTTGAACTGCTTCTTACTGAAATTGGTACACCTTGTTTGCTGTAGCATAGACTAGATCCAGGCCTGCTGAATCTAGCTTTGTTTGTATGCTTGTTGTTTGTTTGCTTGTTATTTCCCTGAAATGCTAATTCCACCTAAAACGCGGCTTTTCAGTGCTTCTCTGGATCCCTAGTGATATCTGCATTGCTTACTGTACTTATTTCCTTGTTTCACTTGAAAGAAAGTTACTGTTTGTCGTTTTTGCATTTAAGTTACCTGTAACACATTGCATTTAAGTTACCTGGCACTTGCTCACTAAGTCAGCACTAAAAAATTAAAAGCACTACACCCTCACAAACTCCCCTTGAGTACCTTGTTCCCCATTGGCCCTTTTGTTCAATTATAAAGGAATTCCCAATACTATTCTAGCATGTCCAAAGGTCAGTTGTCAATCTCCTCTCCGGTCCAGCTGGTGAATCTGGGAATCTTGAGGCAATGTTACAACTGCCTCATGTACACAGACAACCCTCTCCTCCTCCCAACAAATTCCAACACATGTGAGAGATGCAACCATATAGCCAAACTGGAGGCTAAGCTCTCTCAACCCATTACTGGCGTAACCAGTCAGGAGGAGAAGGAAACCACACTCACTACAATTCCAGTCTCACATAGACCTACCACAACAGCAAACCAAACACATAAACAGACAAAACATACTCGGAGGCTCTAAATAAAAATCTGCCTAAGCAGCAGAGACCTCCAAAGCAGACACCCAAGCAACCGCTACCCCAAAACAAAACACGTGCAACACATAGCTCACAAAGCTAGTGTGCCGAACAGTCACAGCCCTTAAGGCTAAACAACACACCTGATACACTTGTAATAGGTGACTCTATCGTCAGGCACACTGACGTCCCGCTCACCAGGCTGAACAAGGAGAAGTTCACAGTGAGCTGCCTGTCGGGTGCTAGGATCCACCACATAACACAAGCACTCAGGTCACTCCAAGGCAAGTACAAATATGACTCAGTCATTGTCCATGCTGGTGTGAATGACCTGAGACGTACCTCCCTGGACTACATGAAAAGAGACATAGAGGAGCTCTCTGAGCATGTAGCCCAGGCCGGTATGACCCTGACCTTGAGTAGCATCTTACCCTCACCAAGAATGATGCCACAATATGAAGACAAGATGATCAATTTCAACAATTGGCTTAAGTATTGGTGTCATTCAAAGGGGATCCAATGCTTGTCAGCCTGGGATGACATGCTCGACAAGCCACGATGCTTCGCTAGGGACGGCTTGCACCTGTCATCCCTGGGCTTTCGGATATTGGCAAAGGCTCTTGCTACCCCCATAGTGTCTTTTTTAGGCAAGGCTCAAAAGACAAACCCACCTCCATAGGTATCACAAGGGATAAGAAACTAAGAGTAATGCTACTCAACGCCAGAAGTCTAAACCTCAAAATGCATGCACTCGAAACTCTCCTTAGCATGGAGAACATCTATATCTGTGCAGTAACAGAAACCTGATTCAAGGCTCTCGAGAGCACCCCAGCACTACCAGGTTATACCTCATACCATGCTTTTCGGCCCCAAAACTTGGACCGAACCACAAAAGGAGGGGGGGAGTATCAATATTCATCAAAGATACCCACACCTCCAGGTTGGTGGCACAGCACGAAGCATCAGAGACTATCCATGTGCAACTAACAGTGGGTAAAACTGCCTTCCAGTTTGTAGCCTGCTACAGACCACCCTCCCAAACCCAGGAACCCCACTCGGCCTTCCTGAGAACACTGTAAAATATGAATGTCTCTCCAAACACCATTATATTGGGTGACTTCAACTACCCAAACATAGACTGGGAGCATTACTCTAGCTCCATCACCCTAGCCCAAAAGTTCCTAGAATTTATAAACTCAAATGCTATGGAACAACTTGTTACCACTCCCACAAAAGGGAAAACATACTGGACCTGATCATCACCAACATGGGGACTCTATGCTCCAGACCAAAAGTGTATCCCTCACTGGTAAGATCAGACCATAAACTAATCTCACTGGATATTCACATCCCGACCCCACCCCCTGCCCAGAAAACCACAGTGAAAAACTTCTCTAAAGCAAATTTCACACTCCTCAGAACCGAGGTGGAATCCTTCAAAGCCCCCGGGCCTGTGGAAAATACGGCCCAGACCACAGAATCCTTTATAAATGCATTCTATGAACACCTTCAGGAATGCATGGATCATGCAATCCCAAATAAAACCAAGACCCAATCCTTCAAAGGCAGATGTCCTGTCTGGTGGACCCCAGCCATAAACAAACTATACAATAGAAGGAGGAAGCTACTACATGATAGAGCAAAATCCCAAAAAGGGAAGGCATCTCTGATCAGTATTAGCAAAAAACTACGGGCACTCGTAAAATCACCTAAGGCCAGCTTCGAGAGAAAAATTGCACAGGACACTAAGGATAATCACAAGGCTTTCTTTAGTTATGTTAGGAACCTGGGTGGGAATTCCCAGATATGCTCAGAATTAGTCCAAAATGACAAAAAATACACCAAACCCACAGACATTGCCAACATCCTAGCTGACAGGTTCAGCGCAAACTCCCCCCCCCACCAAAAGGGCAAATATCTATCTCAGCAGAGTGCTGCCCCCCTGACATCTCAGATGCTCAGGTAAGAGCCATCCTCTCCAAAGCAAAAAACACAGCATCAATGGGACCAGACGGTGTCCCAGGCTGCATCCTACATGAACTCCAAGAAGAGCTAAACCCAAATATAAAACTACTGTTCAATCTCAGCCTTACTACAGGATATGTACATAAAGAGTGGCATACAGCAACTGTGGTCCCTCTCCACAAAGGTGGTGCCTCAATGGATCCTGGAAACTATCACCCCATAAGCCTGGCTAGCTTGGTCTGCAAAGCTATGGAAAGGATCATCATGGACCTCATAAATAAAGATATTGGGGACCTACAGATACTGGATCCTACACAGTTCGGCTTTGTTAAGGGCAGATCCTGCCTCTTAAACCTGGTCGATTTCTTTGAAACAGTCACCAAGGCCATTGACGAGGGGAAGGTGGTCCACACAGCCTACCTGGACCTCGCAAAAGCCTTCAATACAATACCCCACTCGGGCATTATAGATAAGCTCACCAGCTTAAATATAAACCCCTATGTCACTAGATGGGTTGCAAACTGGCTCAAGGACAGAACCCACATGGTTAGAATTGCTGGAGCCATGTCAGACTCCAAACCAGTTACAAGTGGCATCCCACAAGGCTCAGTCCTGGGACCTCTCTTGTTCGGTATATATTTCTCGGAGGTACAGGCCAACACGGAAGGACTGTGGCTGACCAAGTTCGCAGATGACTGCAAACTGGGCTCCATAATCGACTCTCCAGCCGACACAAGCATCCTTCAAAAGGGCCTCATAGAAACAGACAACTGGTGCCAGAGCCATGGCCTCAAGCTCAACGCCAAAAGTGTATAGTCATCCCTTTGGCAAAACAAAGTGCCCACAAATTACCACATAGGTGGTAATCCATTAAGTACAGAAGAAGTAATTAGGGACCTGGGGACCCAAGTTGATAGCAATCTCTCATTTGACAACCACGTGGCCAAAGTGGTTAGAAAAACATTTTATATAGCCCACCTAATCATGAAGGGATTCACATCTAGATCAGGGGAGGTCATCGTGCCTCTTTACTCATCCCTCATCATGCCCATAATTGAGTACAATGCCCCTTTTGGGATGTACCTTACCAGACACCTGCAGCAACTGGAAAGACCCCAAAAGTACCTCACCAAGAGGATCAAAGGGCTCAAACAGATGCCATATGCTGCCCGGTTAAAGAAACTCTGGCTCTACTCAGTGGCATACCGCCTGCTCAGAGGCGATCTGTGCCTGACGTATAACGCCATGTCCAACCCGGAATTAATGGACATGCTGCACCTCAGAAAATCCAAATCCCATCAAGCTACGCACTCGAGAGACTTGAACCTCAGCACTGAAATAAATGGGACATGCTGGAGGGACAGATTCATAACCCAGAGGCTCCCTTCACTCTGGAATAAAATCCCAGTCCAGGTTAGGCAGAGTCCCTCATTGACTCTCTTCAAGAGGAATCTTGATGAGTGGATGGGAGATCGTAGGTTTACCCTGGGTATCACTTCTGTATCACTGTTAGACAGAGGCACAGTATACTAACCTCGAAAAAGGGCATAGCAAAATTAATTTAAAATGGGTGGTGAAAGCCAAACACATTCTGGCTAGGCTTATAAATGCCCTAGGGCAGATAGCCTAGTATGAACCTATGAACCTATGAAAATGCCAAGAAATATACTTATCAATCAGCAATATATTTCCAGATTGTTTGAGAATCACACTTCAACCAGAACACCAGGAGTTTCCAACAGTGTATACTGCTAGTGTTTGCAAGTGATTGCTTTGATAATTCTACAAAGGGTTGGATAGATGTGCATGAGCCAGAAATGAGAGGCATTGTAGGTTTTAGTTGATTGGCTAGAGGTTTTACTAACACAGTTGTTCCATATGTTTGATGGAATTTTTTGTATTGTACAAAGATTGTAGACTTTAGAGTGTTAACTTTATACCTTCTAACCTCTTGTCTGGCTAGGTTCTGGAGTTGAGCAAAGTATTTTCTTGAGTCAGGGGTTAGGTTTTGTCATTAATATCAGGCTTCATGAGAGCTCGGAGTGGTGTTAACTTTTTGATCTGAAGTAGTTTACTTCATTTTATTTTCAACCTGTGGGTATTCGGATCCATATCGGATCCGAGTGGGCAACTTTACAAGCATCTGCTCTGAGCTCCAAGCTCCTCCCCCTTACCTATAATACACCACCATCTGCTACCTTCCCCCAGATCTCGTTTGCTGCTTCATGCATCAGCACAGTGCTCTCCATAGCTCTGAACTTTCAATGGTACTGTAAGTGCTTTTGGGATTGTTTTAGTGAGTTTACAGTGAATTAGTTTCCCTTTTCCTCCCCCTCACTAGTTCGTCGGTTTTCAAAAAAAAGAGGTAGTTTTTGTGTACTTCCTTTCCTTCCTTAGCA
This sequence comes from Protopterus annectens, assembly GCF_019279795.1. NCBI lineage: Eukaryota > Metazoa > Chordata > Ceratodontiformes > Protopteridae > Protopterus > Protopterus annectens. The sequence continues at coordinate 1,773,083,866 of NC_056731.1, forward strand.
TGTGCGTGGTCAGGCTAGGTTTTTTGGTGACTGGGTGTTAGTTTTGTTTTTGCTGTGATGTGTGATCAGCCTAAACCAACTTTTAAAAAATGCACAGTGTGTGGCCATAAGCTTTCACCAGCAGATGGCCACACTCTGTGTGTTGTTTGCTTGGATGTTCCCTACTTGTCCGTCCAATGCAGCATTTGTGCAGATTTCAATCCGAGGGCCCTAAGAGACTGGCTAAACTCGTGGCTAAAGGCCTGCTTCCAACATCGACCTTAGATGCGTCAGTGGTTACAGCCTCAGCTTCTCCTTTTGCAGCTCCTTTTCAACCCCCTGCTCAGGCTGGGACTCACCCTCCCATTAGACCTGCTGAAGGGGATGTTATTAAATGGAGAGACAAAGAGAAAAAGGACAGACAAAAGGATTCAGAGAGAGGGAGAGATAAGGAAAAGAAAGGGGATAGGTCCCGGATGAGGTCTCCTGATCAGGAAGCCTTCCCTGGCCTACCTTCAAAAGTTTCTATACCTGTTTCTCCTTGGCTCCACTCCCCCAGATTTTCCCTGGAGCCGACGGAGCTGAGGCCTTCTTCCAGATCCTGCCAGCGACCAGCCAGATCCGAGTTGGTCACATCCTCTCTCTCGACTCGGAGTCTTTTTAGAAATGAACATGGACAGGATGATGAGATTCATTCAGACCCAAATCCATATGGAAATCTTGCCAGGCCCCTCTCCCTCTGGAGGGGGGGACCTTGATGCCTTTCTTCCACCCGATTTCTCCTTCCCTGATCCAGCCTTCAGTTTTGGGGTACATGGATCCGAGGATCTTCTGAGCTGGGGAATCGGCGCCAATGTTTCCACCATCTTTGACTCCAGCGATTACCTTGAGTTCCTCGGATCTGACTAGCTCTGATCCAAGCAGCTGTTGGGGCTGAGGACTGGGAGTCAGACCTGAGGGGATGGCTGTCTCTTCATCTCCGACCTTGTCGGATCCAGGCCATTCCTTCGGAGTTCCGGGTACCTTAGCCTCTCCTCCAATCCTCACAATGGACCCGGGGAGAGCTTCCTCCTTGTCAGGCCAAAGGAGGTTCACTCTCTTTTGGTGTTCAACGTGGTGGAGATGGTTCTCTCCTAAGGATCGAGACCCCAGCCTTTTCCCTTGGATTCTGCCCAGGCTCAATCTGACTATGTTGCGACTCCCTTCATCTTGGCTCAGGGAGGAGCCCCAGGCAATTCCCCCTGGAGGAACTTCCTGCTGCTCGCAAGCCCTCTTTAGAGAGTCCCACTGAGGCCTACACATGCAAAAGGAGGCACTTGGACTCCCCTGAGTCCCTTACTGAGGACATTGATTTGGATGAAGGAGAAGGTTCCCCTAGGTCACCTCCTGAGGATGTCACCTTTGGAGACATCATGGAGATCCTCCTCCAGAGGAGAAGTTGGTCAGCCCCAAAACCTTCTTCGGATGAATCAGTGTTCTTGTAGGCTTTTGGCATGGGCCCATCTACTTCCTGGGTGTCCCCGCTGATGGATCCTTTAGTGGATCTTATCACCACACGGGCATGGAAGGAGCCAGACACCGTAGAGCCAATACCAAAGTGCCCAGATAAAATTCTCTCCACCCTCTGACAGACCGGCCTGGTATAAAGGATCCCCTGTGGATGCTAGGGTGGTTGCAGGAGCCTCCAAGAAGGAACTGGCTCAAGAGAGTTCCTCGGTCCCCACCCTCCAGATAAGGAATCCAGGACTATGGATCGATTTGAGAAACGAGTGTATGCTTCAGCGACCTTTTCCATCCGAGCACTGAACTACTTGGCACACGTCATATGACTGGAGCGGGACCTAGTCACAGAGTTAGCTGAGCTGCCTCCAGAGTCTTTGTCACAGGAGGATAAGCATCTTTTCTCCGCGAAGATGTCTACTCTGAAATCAGTGTCGAACACGTCCATGCGCCTCCTTTCTCATGCTATGGAAGGAGCAGCTAGGGCAGCTGGGTCTGGCGTTGCTATGAGGCGACACGCTTGGCTCAGACTGTGCCAGTTTGTGGACTCCTTCAAGGTGTCTTTTACAAATGCCCCCTACGATGGTTCTTCTCTCTTTGGGAAGACCATCCGTGACACCCTAGTCCAAAGTGAGAAAGACGGGAAGACCTTGTCTGCCATCGGGATCCGCTTCTCTAACCCTCAAAGATACTTTTTCCGGAATCAGAGAGGGTAAAAGAAGATGTGGTTCCAGAAATGTCAGTTTTCCTGGGATTCTCTGGACAACTTGACCCCTAGAGACAGAAGGGTATCTGATAGATGCCAGCCCAGAGGCAGAGGGGGGGTCCAAGGAACTTTGGGTCTAGGGAGCCCTTCTCGGACAGGCTCGCTCAGCAACCCTGAGGGGTTGCCAACTGCCCTACCCTGGAGGCAGTTGGGGGAAGATTATCATTGCACCTGGCAGCATGGGAGTCCATAACTGCAGATCGCTGGGTGCTACAAATAATATCCAGAGGTTACACCATCCCATTTGATGCCCCTCCAATCAGACCAGAGCACCTCCCAGATGTCCCACCCACTCAAAGGGTGACAGCAATGCTAGAAGTTTCCAAGCTGCTTCAAAAATGAGCCATTGAACCAGTCCCCCCCCCCCCATTCAGTCTGGGTTAGGCATTTACTCCAGGTTCTTTTTGGTGCCAAAAAAGATAGGGGACCTCAGACCCATTTTGGACCTGTCAACCTTAAACCTGGCTGTCGCTAAACAGAAATTCCGGATGGTCACCCTGCAGTTCATTCTACTTTATCTTCGAGAATGTGACTGGATGTGCTTGATAGATCTCCAGGACGCTTACTACCATATCAAGATACACAGAAGCTCCAGGAGATTCCTTCACTTCTGGCTGGGAGCCAATCATTTCCATTTCCGAGCCGTACCCTTCGGTCTCACCACAGCCCCCAGGGTGTTCACCAAGGTAATGGCAGTAGTAGCAGCTCACCTGAGGCTTCAGGGGATTCAGGTATTCCCTTATGTAGATGATTGGCTCCTAGCTGCCTCCACCAAGCGTCGTCTTTGCCAAGCCAGGGGTTCCTTCCTACATCTTGCAGCCTTTTTAGGGATTACGGTCAATGTTCCCAAGTCACTCTTGAATCCTGTACAGATCTTAGACTTTATCGGGACATGGCTGGACACCCTTCAATTGAAAGTCTTCCTAACTCCAGACAGGGTCCAGAGTCTAAGGGCTCATGTCTCACTGATTCTTGGCCCCGGGTTGCCGACAGCGGTGGATGTTCTCAGAGCCTTGGGTTCTATGGCTGCTCCATTTTCTCTCCTCCCCTGCACAAATGTTCACATGCGTGTTCTACAATGGACCTCCTTGGATTCTAGATCCCTGCCCAGATCTCATTTCTCATCCCTTGGCATCTGTCCACCCAAACTGGACAGCCTCAAGCTGACAGCTTGGTTACTCCAGTTCCCTTAATTGTCAGGACTCCCGGTCTTTCGTCTTCTGTGAAAACTATTCTGATGGTGGCTCACAAGTCTTCCACCAGGAAGATTTACCACAGTAAGTGGAAATGATTTTCTATTTGGGCATCTCAGAGAAAGCTGGACCCTTTTATGGCCCCTGTATCTGCAGTCCTGGATTTTTTAGCCAGCATTTTTCAATAAGGGGCCAGTTCTTACACTGTGAAAGTGCAACTGGCAGCTATTTCAAATTTTCATGTTGGCAAGAACATGAATGCCCTAGCCTCTTCCAGATTGTGTAAGGCATTTATTAAAGGCACTTTTCTTTTACGCCCTCCAGTTAAGAATCCTGTTCCTCCTTGGGACCTTACTTTGATTCTTCAGGCCTTGGTTGCTCCTCCCTTTGAACCTGCAGCTTCCATGGATTTAAAGTTTCTATCATGGAAGACAGCCTTCCTAGTGGCTAATACTTCTGATAGGAGGGTTTCTGAGCTTCAGGCCTTGTCTGCTGTGCCCTGTTATTTGATCTTCCATAAGGATATGGTTTCTCTCTGCACAAACCCTTCTTTCTTACCAAACGTGGCATCTGAATCAAACATTAACCAAACAATTAATCTGCCTGTTTTCTTCCCAAATTTTCCAAACAAAGGTTAATATAAACTGCATTTACTAGATGTTCATAGACAACTTCATTTTTATTTGCACAGAACAAAGCCCTTCCGTAAGTCTGACCAGTTGTTTGTTTCCTTTTCTAAGCCCTTTTTGGGTAAGGCCATGTCCAAACTTTCTTTAGCTAAATGGATTACTCTGTGTATTTTGCAGATTTACAAAGACAAAGGATTGTCTCCACCTGGCCCGATTAAAGCTCACTCTCACAGATCTTTGGCGACGTCTGCTGTTTTCTGGTCTAGAGTGTCATTGGATGACATTTGTGCGGTGGCGACTTGGGCTAAGTCGCATACCTTCATTTCTCATTATAAGTTGGATTTAATCTCTAGAGGGAGATCATCTTTTGGCTCTGCGGTGCTCTGGAATGTCCTTCCATGAGGGCCTCCCAGGGGCATGAGTAGCTTGGAGACTCTGTCCCACAGGTTGAAGATAAAATGAAGTATACTACTTCAGATAAAGAAGTTATGTACTCACCATAACATTCCATCTGAGTAGTTATACTTCATTTTTCTTCAACCGTCCCACCCTCCTTCCTCCGAACCTTCTCATGTTATGATCATGTTATGGTTGTTTTCTAGTTTGAGTTGCTGGTTAGTTTGGTTGGCAGCAAACTCGATCTGAGGGAAGGTAGTAGATGGTGGTGCATTATGGGTAAGGGGGAGGAGCTTGGAGCTCGGAGCAGATGCTTGTAAAGTTGCCGGCTTGGATCCGATATGGACCTAAATACCTATAGGTTGAAGAAAAATGAAGTATAACTACTTGGAACGTTATGGTGGATACATAACTTTTTTTTTTTCAGGTTTTTTTTTTTTTTTGCTGTTTGCATTGTATTTTTTAACTTTATGCACTACATTACAGATTTGCAAGATGATCTCTCATTAACAATGATGAAAAAAGAAAGTTGTTGTTTCCATTGTCATATACGTGCGTTATGTATACCATTTCCATCATAACTCTTATTCTTTATTTCTGTGCAGTAACACACTTGTATACTTTTCAGTTACTACCAGCCTGCTTATTTTGATCTGCCTGAGCATTTATATCTTTCCCGAATACACCATTGACTTTTTTATGAAATCTTACTTTTCTCCCATCTTTTAATGCTTCCATCTTTAGAGCTTTTATTCTTTTACAGCATGCATGGATTAACGGTTTTTGCCCCCAGTGTCTGTTGATTATCAATATCCTCTCAGCCAATTAGCCAGTTCATTTCTCATCACAGAGATGAAGGTCAGTTGGGAGGGGCCATGGTCTAGATGACCACAGAGGGTGGTTCAAAGTTTTTGTTGCTTTTACAGCCGTATCCCCCCCCACACACACACACACACACACACACAGAGCTATGGAGAGATGTACAGTAGGCTGGCTACTGAGGACCTCCCCTCATTTCCACAAGGGGAGTTTCCTCCAAGCAACTTTGCTCCTCATGTGGGTAGTTTCCTTGGTCTCCACCAGGGAAATCGCATCAGCTCAGTGTCTCTCAAGAGTATAAAGTTTCCTCAGTGTTTTAAGTTTTTAGACACTTTTCCCAAACCTGGCCCAGCAGCTATAGCTTTAGTGAATCCCACTGATACTAAACACTTACTTAATTCCTTATGATCTCTGATAAGGATGGGAAAATTATTGATTGGTGTGGGGGGTGTTTACTTATACAACTTTGATTTTTAACAATTTTGAATTGTTAGGCTTGTATGTTAAAGTTTGTTGTGACTAATTGTGAAATTATGAGGAATGTTTTATCTGTGGGTTCAGGTGCCTAGGCAGCAAGTCATTTCCCTGTGGTACATTTGGTTAGGGACACATGGATGAAGTGACATTTAACTGCACAGAAATATGGCTGTTGCATATTCCTTGTGGGCAACGAGAAGTGCACACTGCCTTGCCCATAGAGTTAATAATCGAGTGCATGGGGGTGGCAGAAGTAATGAATGGTGTTCTCAGTGTACACTACATGCTTATGTAACTACAACATGTAGAAATGCACTAAAGGATGGAGGAAATCCTGCATGCTACTATAGTCACAGTTATACTCTAGTATGCATTTTTAGGTAATATTCCCTAGACACTGTGAATGGGGTAGTGGTCCACACACACACACTAATTATAAAGGCACTGCCCATTGTGCACTGCATTTTTACTGCCACTGACATGCCCACTGGTCACCCTGCTGCTGATGCCTGCCATACTGCCTGCTGCCTCATGTTGCTTTGGGGGGCCATTTCTCTTTGGCAACAGATAGTTTCAGACAAATCTGTTCTGAATATAATCCATCAGCATTACAGATGGCAGTGGAAGGAAATTCCTCCTTTCCTGGGAATCATTCCGTATCCTTCAGATCAGATTATTTTGTTTCCTGCTGTTTCTCATCACATGCTTACCAAAGAATGATGGCACTAATTCCTCAAACTCCTACCAGAAGAAGTAAGTCGTTAACTGCCATAGCTGCCAGACATCATGCAATATTTTATATGCTTTAATTATCATCTCTTTTTGTTAATAGAATCTTATGTCGTTGGTTCCATACGAGTACTGTTTTTTTCACTCAGTACTCTGTCTGTAGTCTGCCAACAGTCTCTGATATAAAAGTCATTCTCTGACCTTCTTGGTTGCTGCTTAGTCTGTCACTTTTCTGTTCCAAATTATTTGCTCCCAGTAATATGGCTCCTTTGTTAGTTTCCTCCAGTTACTTCCTACCATCTCTTGCTTTTTTCTGTACCCTTAGCTGTATGTATTTCTATTGGCAAAACTCTGTTTTCTGCACTTCCTCATTGCTTAAAGACTTCGTAATGTTGTTTAATAATTTCTAAGTATAATCATCTGTATAATTATTCAATACTGCAGTGGTGGTGCTGTGGTAGCGTTGTCACCTCACAGTAAGACGCCATGTTCGATTCACCGCTAGAGCGTCTTCTGTGTGGAGACATGTGTGAATGGGCGTACCTTTGTTGAAGGTTGTGCATCAGGGCTGGCAACTCGGCACTTAAAAATCTACTGCCAATCATTAGCGGACTGGAGTTCCGCTGTGGCAACCCCTAACCGGGAAAAGCCGAAAGACACAACGACAATCTGTATAATTATTCAAATTTTCCTTAAGGGCTTGCTTCTATAAATCTGATCTCATCACTCCATCTTGATCCACCATAATCTTTTTCCACTTTGATCTGTATCCGTCTGCTTGTGTTGTATATGCAAGACTTCTACATAGTTTTAAATTATTCCTTGAGGTCAGGTAGTCCTAAACCTCCCTGTTCTACAAGAACAATCAGTTTATCCCACTTAGTTCTTGTTCTCTTACCTTTCCAGATAAATTCCTTCATCTCTTTATGAATTGTCCACAGCTTTTCCTGTGGCTGATAAAAGTTTGTATGACCTGTGTACAGGACTATAGGAACTAAAAACATTTTCACTGCATGCAGCTTACAGTTCTTGTCCATAACTATTTTGTTTCCATTCTCTATTTTTTTAATCATCATCATCTTGATCTCGTCTCACATAACTTTACTTGGAAGAACAAAATTATTTCTAACAACATGGAATATTAAGACTGAGCTGTTAACAAATTGCTTCCTTTAGGCAAGGGTGTAGAGTTTGATTTCTTCCACCTGTGTTTGCCTACTATGTGACACTGAGCAACTCACCTAGCCAGACACTACTCCTGGGTCACATCTGAAAAGGGATACTTGTCTCTTGTACCCTTGGTTAACAAATGTATAAAATAAAAATGTAATTGATATTGCTAAATAGTTCATTTTTCATGTCTGCCATAAATATTGAACTAATTCACATATAAACACACATTTTACCACTTTAGCTTTTGTTTTAACCTTTATTTATTTTATATCCCAAAAGTACAGCACCTGAATGTCGTATTTAGGATGTGCAAATACAGAGGTAATTTCATCCACAAATAGAGCTGTTTTTTTCTTGCTTACCACACAGATTATATTCCTCAATTTGCAATTTCCTTACTTTTAATCTAGAAGCCCCAAGTGTACAGTGAATAGGAGAGGGAGAAAAGCACATCTCTGGTCAGGCCCTTTGGCCAAATTCAGCTTGTCAGAAGGAATATCTCCCAACTTTATTTTTGCCTCCAGTTCATCATATACTCCCTTTATTAACTCGGTTATACTATTTGGGAAAGCAAATGTTAATATTTACTGCTTATGAATTAACAGCAAACCTTATCAAATATTTTGTCTGCATAAAACCTAACCAACAATGTTTTTTTGTATTTGATTTTATCTGAATCATCATTTTTCTATTAATGTTATCAAATGTTTTTTTTTCATCCACAAAAGTATACTGATCCATATCAGTCAGCTTTAAATGTTTGCCAGTCTCATACCCAATTCAGGCATAAATATTTATATATTTATTTATTTAACATTCGTTTACCTGGAAGGTCCGACTTGGAACAAAGCCAGTTTTCAGCGGAGGCCCAGCGAGAAACACTCCAGATGCATGTCTTTGTAATTTAGGATCAAAATTGGCCTGTGATACATGGTCTGCATGGTCCTTGCTTTCTTTCAGCAATACCGCCACCACCATTTTTCATGATGCAGGTATTCTTCCCTCCTCCCTTTCAAAACATTATTAAACAGTGCCTTCTGAATTTTCAACACTATATTTCCTCTTAACTTCCAAATTTCTCCAGCTATTCCATCTGTTCCTGGACATTTCCCTGTTGGTTGATTATGCATCACCGCTTTCATTTCTCCTTTCTTTGTCCAGACTGTTACTTGTTGAGCTTCTCTTTCACCAAAGTTTGGAATTTCTAAAGTTTCCAAAAATCTTTCCAAATGTCACTCTTCTTTATTTTCACATGCTTCTACTTGTTGTAGCCCTCTGTTTACAGTATTACACCCATACGTTTATTGGTGATGTGCGATCATTGATTTTGGTTTCCTGCTTATTTTATAAACTTGTACTGTCTACAGAATTTCATTTTTGCATGCCATTTGACAGATTCATTAGGAGGAATCTGTGTAGTGTATCAGAAGCGAATTTCTTATATGCAACATGCCATGATAAATAATTATTAAGAAGTCTGGGCCTTCAGTGTAGGATGCAGCAGTTACAAGCCTTTTTAGCAGTTCAAAGCTTTTGGACTGATCCACTGTCTGACAGCAGACTGTATCCTGCTCAACAGCTTTGTTAGAGGTTTACTTATATCTGACAGGTTGTTACCTCTCAATCCAACCAAGAAAGGTGCAAATCTCCTCTCCATCAAGTTTAAACATCAACACCCGGCTACTTCAACCCAGCTAACATCACTTTACAGATTGATGTATGTTTTATTTATTTTTTGCTCCTGCATGTATACGCATAGTAGCTGCAACTCGCACACCATTGACCTAACCTACTGTCTCCCACTTGCCGTACACTCTGCTGTCCGTCTTACCCACTCTAGCTCTTCCTGGTTTCTGACTGCCTTCCTTTATTATTATAGTAAATAACACTGACTATAGCTAAGTTGCAGCACCTTCATATCACCTGTCTGATAGTTTTTTGTTTCTTCTTTGTTTTCCACAGTTTTGGCCTCCTAGGACAGCGTATGTGCTGAAGCATCTCTCCTTGTTGGACCTACCGCATTTTCTCCCTTCTTTTTTCCTTATTACAATACCATGATGCTTTGCAACATTTAAAACCTGCTTTTGGTGTTGCTTGCCATCTTCTGTCTTTACTCTCCATCCAAACTGCCTCTTTGTACCAGGTGGTATGCCACAGCTGCGATGCTATGCTGTAATTTACTTTTTCTGCAAATGATGCAAAAAGCGTAGTTGTCATAAAACTGCAAAGATACAACTATTAATTTTCAAAGGTACAGCATTAATGGTGTGTTGAATACCTTACCGTTTTTTGTTTTGTCATTACATTTGACTATGGACCTGTCTCTCTTCATTGTATTGAATACTATAATTGCATTTTTTACCAACTGTCTACTCAACTTTTATGTACCATGTGTCTTAACGAGATAGGTGTTTTGCCCTAACCACTTCTTATTGCATAGATAAAGTAGCACACTTAGTTACCATAACATCTTATGTTATCTTGGGTTGAGCACTATAAGCTACGTTGCTTTAGCTTAATTACTGATTAGATTTTGAGCTCACTACCTTCAGTCATTGTGTTGGGGCATTGGATTTCACTGATTTACTGGCCATCACCCAGAAAGGAGCTGATAGAATATCACTTGGACAAAATTTCTTCCAGTAAATTGGTTACTGTCGTGCCTGCTACTAATTGCTGCCGAGACTGACATCTTAACTGTAGGGTGTTCCCTCGGCACTTTTTAACCGTGCTAAAATAGTCACTGTATGACCCTCGACTGTTGCTATTCTTTGAACTACTAATGGATCTCATTGTAAAGTATGTGTAGATAACCAGGTTATACCACTGATTGTGACTCGTTTTTCTGAATAGAACTTTCTGAATAGAACATTGTTTCTGTTACTGCTATGTTGAGTTAAGCTGTTACCTGACTCACTGAGACTTCTGTACTATTTTTAGAACTGCCTGCTTAGCTTATATTTTAATGATATTGCCATTTTGAGTTTCTTTACTCTTTTTGAACTGCCTGCTTAGTGTGTTATTGTATACTGCCAATTTGAACCATCTGCCTTGTTTATAACAAACATTGTTAAAGTGATATTGATTCTGTAGCATAATGCATTTACTGAGGCTACTGCTTCTACGTGTCACATTCCTCTTTAAAAGCTGATTAACAACCTTCTAATCACTTGTAAACCTTCTCCTTACTCCATACTTGCTGATGTTCTTCGTGTTTCACTGTTGCAGTCATGACACTTGGGTTATCTGCTTGCAGGTAGCCCTCAGTTGGCCTGAATACCAGAGACTTAGTATTTCTCCGTCAGATGTTGTCACTTCTTCCATGACATCAGGTTGTCAGGGGTATAAAAACAGGCAGCCAACGCCATTACATCAGTCTTTCTTGCAGAGGAGGAGCCCGAAGCAGAAGCAGTTCATAAGTGCCGGTCAGCTGCTACCTGAATTTTTCATTTTCGAGTTGAACAATCCTGAAGTCTTCTAAAGCTAAGTACTCCATTAGGGATCCTTTTTTCTTGCTCTAACCACTGTCAGAAAAAGTTAACAATTGTCTTGCATGTAGAAAGCAAATACCTCACAGAGATTTTCATTCTTACTGTGTCACCTGTTTAGGCCCAGACCACGATGTCCCTCACTGTCTGTTTTGTGCCTTGTTTAACCCCCGAACCATTTGTTGTTGGGCTATCTTTGTCGTTAAATTCTTTTGCTCTCGATCTCTGTATTCTGAAATGGCTTCGGTAAGCCATCTGACTATGGATCTTCCAAAAAAACATAAAGATAAAGACAGAGACAGACCGCATAGGTCCAAAACTGCCGACAACACTTCCGTTAAGCTCGTTGCCAGTCTGCCAGTACTCAGTGAGGTGCCTTTGCAGCCCCTAATGCCCGCTTCTGTGGATTCGCAGGCCTCTGCTGACACCCATTCGGAGTCCAGTATGCCGCGAGATGCTTCTTCGACTATGGAACCAGCGGATGTCTCTACCTTAGATGGGTCCACAGCCACTGTGCAGGCATCAACTTTTGAGGGAGTTTTTCGTCCTATGAACCTACCAATGTTCGAATCAAACCAGTGACTTTTTTAACCAAAACTACTGAGTTTCTTAGGCCCAGAGTATGCACTACGCCTAGAAAACCGACGATCAAAGCGCATGCTCAGGCACCCATGCCACAAAAACAAATGCTTAGAATGGTTGAAGAACTTATTACGTTGATTAGGGGAAGCCAGCCTTCCCCAGCTAAGCGACAAAGACTCAAGTCCCCTTCAGGTTCTACAGACCAGGAGTCTGATGACTCTGACCTTTCTGATTATGAAGACATGCCCTTTTCTGCCTATGAGGATTCAGATGCAGAGGAATTCATTCCCTCTGCCTCCCCTCCAGAGGATTTCTCTTTTGGTGAAACCTTGCTTACTTTAAGAGAGCATTTCCATTGAGAATGCCAAGACTATCCTCAGTCCAAAAAAGAGACTCAGAGAATTTTTAGAGTTGTCTCAACACAGGCCTTTAGCTATACTCCCTGTCCTAGATGTTGTGGATGATGTTTTCATGGAATCTAGTCTTACTCCAGACACTTTACCTCCGACCCCTAGGAAACCAGGCAAGTACTACAGAGTATCTGATTCTCACAAGTTTATTTTCAGGAATCCTACTGCTGATCCAGAGACCATTACCCAGGGACCTAAAGGTATTAAGGCTACTACAGCCAAAAATCCTAACCCTTTGGACAGGGATTCCAGAGCTTTGGACAGATGGGTAAGAAGGTATATACCTCTGCAACTCACATGCTGAAATACCAGAAAAATATTATGGAACTTATTAAACAAAAAGTGGTAATTTTCACAGATTGTGCAGAAAATAAAGAATTTCAGGAGCTTATGCAATCTGCAAACCAAGTTAGTAAGCATACTTTGCAGTGTGGCTTTGATGCCCTGGAAGCATCTTGCAGGGCAGCAGTCACTGGCTCTGTACTGAGAAGACATGCTTGGCTGAAAGAGCAGGCCTTGCCAGATCATATCAAATCTAAATTACTAGACACTCCTTTAAGTAAGGACCATTAGTTTGGCACCAAAGCAGAAGAAGTTCTTAAAAGATGGAAGAAAAGGCTAAATCTATGCAAACTGTTAAAGAATTCCTACAAGTGCAACCACCTAGATTCAGTAGGCATTGCCCTTCAAAACACTGGTCTTTTCCAGCCCCCTCCAGGCCTTCCCAAACAATACCCAGGGGAAACAAACCACCCAGACTACAGTCTCAGGGTATGCAGAGATCTAAGCAATGGAGCACTCCCACCCTTAGAGCAGGGAGTGGTAAGCCACCTCCTTATGGAAAAAGCTCACAATGACTTCTCAACTCTGCTTCCCAGCCCTGCCCAATTGCTTGTGCCCCTAGGAGGAAAACTTGCCCCTCATGCAAAAAAATGGATGCCCATCACTCAGGACTGATGGGTCCTCAGCATTGTAACCCAGAGGTACAAATTTTATTTCCATTCACTGCCAATCCCAAGCGGGTTTCCAGTCCTTCCTCCAAACCAGTGGGCAGATGCTCAAAACCAAGTACCTTCCCTGCTCAATATCAGAGTTATTCAGCCTGTTACAGTAGAACAGAGGGGTCAAAGATTCTACTCCAGACTATTGCTGGTACCCAGGAAAGAGGGCTCTTGGTGCCCAATCCTGGATCTTTCAATTCTCAACACCTTCCTGGTGGTACCAAAATTCAAGATGCTTACCCTGCAACAGCTTCTCCCTATGTTAGCCAAGGATGCCTGGTTAGTCACCCTAAAAGAAGCCTATCTGCACATCCCCATAAGGGAGTCATGCAGGAAATATCTACATTTCAGGGCAGGGTCTATGCATCATCAGTTCTCTGCACTTCCCTTTGGCTTATCTACTATGCTCAGGGTATTCACAAAATGCCTGGCTCCAGCCATTGCGTACTGCAGGCAGAGAAATATCCAAATGTACCCATACTTAGACGACTGCCTGATTCAGGTGGACAGTCAGGAGTTGCTGCTTCAGCACCTGACATTTGTAAAAAGCCCTCTAACTTCATTGGGGTACACCATCAATGAAAAGAAATCACAACTGGTACCCAGTAAAAAGATTGTATTCCTGGGAGCAAGCTTGGACACAACTTCCCAGATGGCATTCCTCACTTCAGAAAAATAGGTCTATCTGACAGACTTAAAAAACTCCAGCTATACTCTGTCACATATCGTCTACTCAGAGATGATCTCTGCTTAACATACAAGGCCATGTCAAACCCAGAGCTGTTGGACATGCTACACTTAAAGAAATCCCAATCTCTCAGAGCCACACGCTCCAGGGATCTAAACCTTGTCATCACAATAAACAAAACATGCTGGAAGGATAGGTTCCTGACCCAGAGACTCCCCAGACTCTGGAATAGATTGCCTATACATGTCAAGCAGATTGCCTCTTTGGCCCTCTTCAAAAGGAACCTTGACGATTGGATGGGAGAAAGGAAATTCACCCCGGGGATCACGTCAGTCGCCCTGCTAGACATGGGTCCAGGGAAGTAAATACTGTGGGAAGAAATAGCCAAGGAATTGTTATGGCTAGGCTTGTATAGGCCCTAGGGCTGATAGCCTAGTACCAACCTATGAACCTATGAGACTACTTCAAACAAATGGCCAGCACATCCCAGCTATCTGCAATAAAAATACTGCAAGCACTAGGGTTCATGGCCTCATGTATTCTGCTAATCCCATATACAAGACTGCATATGAGGAAACTTCAATGGTACTTAAAAAGTCTTTGGTACCAACATTCTCAGGACCTGGAAACAGTCATTCCTATCATACCTTGTCTAAGGACAGGGTTCCTTTGGTGGGCAGAAGCATGCAACTACAACAAGGGTCTGCATTTTACTCAACCCCACGCCACCCAGACCCTAACCACAGATGCATCAGATTATGCATGGGGGGCTCACATGGTGGGCAGATGTATTCAGGGCCACTGGAGCCCAAGGCAGATTCTCCTGCACATCAATCAAAAAGAGATGCTAGCTGTACAGAATGCCCTTAAAGCTTTCAGATACCTACTGTTTCCAGGACAACTGCTGATAAAAACAGACAACACCACAGTTATGTGGTACGTCAACAAGCAGGGGTGAACCCATTCTTACCCACTCTGCAGGTTAGCCATGGCCCTGTGGAACACGGTCTTGGACAACCAAGTTCATCTACAAGCTCAATTCCTGCCAGGCAAACAAAATTCACTGGCAGGTGACTTAAGCAAAAATATCCTAGACCCACACAAGTTGAAATTGGAGCCCAGCACCTTAACCGTCTGATCCAGAAATGGGGGACCCCAGAGGCGGATCTCTTTACCTCCCCCGACAACCACCAGTTAAGCAAATTCTGCACCAGGAACAAGACAGGCCAAGGACAAGTCTGATTGCCCCAGACTGGCCATGGTAGCACTGGTACCCACTCCTGTGCAGCCTGACAATGGTGCCACCCTGGCACCTACACCAGACCCCAACCCTGCTTTCTCAGCAGGAGGGACAGATTTTGCATCCACAATTACAAACCTTAAATCTTGCAGCCTGGCTTATTCCTTAAATATCCCACCAGCAACCCTAAGCAAGTAGGTGCTGGACATCATCCTTGAAGCCAGAAAGCCCAGTACTAGGAAATCCTATGCTGAAAAGTGGAAAAAATATTGTTCTTGGAGTCAGTCTAAAGGAAAGGACACAGCACTGCCCTCCTTACCTCTAATCCTGGATTACCTAGCAGAACTACTCCACAGAGACCTGTCCTTCTCCATTAAGATCCATGCCTCTGCCATTTTGGCTCATTACAATACTGAGCCACCTCTATTCTCTCACCCTCTCATCAAACAGTTCCTGAGAGGGACAAACAACTTAAGGCCACCAAGGACAGCACTCACCCAAACTTGGGACCTTAACTTTGTTCTGGGAAAGCTCACGCTTCCCCCTTTTGAACCTGCTGCTTCAGCAGAGTTAAAATTCCTCTCTTAGAAAACAGCCTTGCTTCTAGCCATCACTTCAGCTAGAAGAGTGTCTGAGTTACAAGCACTGATGGCTGTGGAACCCTTCATTATTTTCCATGCTGACAGGGTTTCCCTCAGAACTAACCCTTCCTTTATGCCTAAAGTGGTGTCCAGTGTAGCTCTCAACCAATCCATCCATTTGCCAACCTTCTTCCCTAATCCTCGAAATAAAGGGGAAAGGATCCTGCACTCGTTGGATGTGCACAGACAGCTCAGGTTCTACCTTGATAGGACTAAGCCTTTCAGAAAATCTGACCAGCTGCTAGTCAGCTTTGAAACAGGGGCAGAGGGCAAGGTCATTTCAAAACAAACCATTTCCAAATGGATAGCACACTGCATCCATTTCTGCTACAAGCACCATGGAAAACCAACCCCTCAGGGGCTCAGAACCCATTCCACTAGAGCTACATCTACCTCTACAGCATTTCTCAGGGGAATCCCTACAAGGTACATACTGGAAGCTGCTACCTGGAGTTCTGTACACACCTTCACCAAGCATTACCACCTGCCTATCTTTTCCAAATCCAGGGCAGGAATTGCTACAGCAGTCTCGCAAGGCCTACTAGCCAGCCCCAACTCTTCTTGACTGCCTCCACCCTTCCTCAGCTTTGGGAATCAACACAAGTGTGATGACTGCAGCAGTGAAACACAAAGAACGTAGTACATTTGTGTAAACTTACCATAAATGTAGATGTTCGAGTGTATTCATTGTTGCAGTCCTGGTTTCCCTCCCTCCATCCCCCTGGTTTTCTCTATCTCTTTGTCTCTCCTCTCCATGGCTATTCCTACTTGTATCGATGTTTATGTTTATTGGTGGTGTTTTCCCCACCATATACTAGCTCCCTATTTGGGGGCTCCTGACATTTGGGGCAAGAACAAATGATGTAATGGCGTTGGCTGCCTGTTTTTATACCCATGACATCATGGAAGAAGTAACAGCATCCGACGCAGAAATACTAAGTCTCTGGTATTCTGGCCGACTGAGGGCTACCTGCAGGCAGATAACCCAAGTGTGATGACTGCAACAGTGAATACACTCGAACATCTACATTTATGGTAAGTGTACACAACTGTACTTTATTACGCCTTACACTCATTCTTAATCCTCATACCTTTCCTCTACTCAGAGTTTCACTTTTCCTCTTTCTTTTATACATTCATCTAATACAGTCTCCCTATATCTCTGGATCCTACGTTCCCCTCACTCTCCCCTGTTGTTCTAACTTTTCCTTGTCTTGTCCTTAACATCCTCCCAGCTATAGCTGTTTTTTCTGTCGTTACCAAGCAATCTCTCTCTACTACTTTATTTTCTAACGCTTCCCCTCTCCACCTCTATATTTGCATTATTTCACTCTTCCCTACCTCTCTGCTTACAATTATTCACTCTTCCCTTTTAGTACATAACTCTCCCACAGTCTGTTGGATTTCCATAACCTATTGTTTTTTCTTTTCTTTACATAGGTTGCCAGCCCGTCAATCCAACTAAGAAAGGTGTAAATCCCCTGTCCATCAAACTTGAACATCAGCGCCCGGTTACTTCAACCCAGTTAACATCACTTTACAGATTGATGTATGTTTATTTTTTGCTCCTGCATGTATATGCCTAGTAGCTGCAGCTTACACGCCACTGACCTAACCTAATCTCCCCCACATGCCATGCACTATGCTGCCCATCTAACCCACTCTAACTCTTCCTGGTTTCTGTTTGCCTTCCTTAGCTGTAGTCAGTGTTATTTACTATAATAGTAGTAAAATTGCAGCAACTTCATACCACTTCTGTTGATAGTTTTTTTCCTTACCTTTGTTTCCCACAGTTTGGGCTCACCAATTCTACCTTGTCTCATTCAAAACAGAAATTCTGCATGGAAACTCTGGTTTAAGTCACACTCTAACCTCCAAAAATATAGGGAACTCCATAACCTGGCTAAAAAACATACAAACATTAATAAAAAGAATTTCTACCACAAGCCTCTGAATAGTCTACCTTACAACCCCCCAAAATTTTGGAATACTGTCAACCAAATTCTCCAACTCGGAAACCCATAACACCAATTCCCTCCCCTAATAATTCACCACTAGAAACTGCCTCCATCTTCAATACCTACTTCATTGATACCATTAGCAAACTTATGCCAACTTCCAGCCAAACCATTACATCACGTCCCACCACCCACTGACTACAAAACTGCCGTTTCTCACTAACACCCATCCCTACAAGCTACATTAAAAAGTTTCTTCTCAAACTTGAACCTTGTTCCCCATCAGCTAACAAATTGCCATCTGTATTCCTAAAGGCTGCAGCTAATTCCATAGTTTACTCAGGCTCCATCCTCATAAACTGTTCAAACAGTGAATCCACTGTTCCAACTCTCTGGAAGAAATTCCACACTATATGCGGTGGTGGTGCTGCGGTAGCATTGTCGCCTCACAGTAAGACGTTGTCCTGTTTGATTCTCAGCTAAAGCGTCTTCTGTGTGGAGACATGCGTGAATGGGCATATCTTTGTTGAAGGGTGTGCGTCAGGGCTGGCAATTCGGTACGTAAAAATCTACTGCCAATCATTAGCGGACCGAAGTTCCACTGTGGCAACCCCTAACCGGGAAAGGCCAAAAGATACAACAACAACAACCTATCCACAACAGTGGAAACTCTGTAGAACTCTCTAATTATCATCCAATTGCCATACCCTCTGCCCTCGCCAGAATTCTTGAACATTGCATGTATAAACAAATCCTGTCCTGTCACACTCAAGAAAACCTCATGACTCCTTCTCAGCATGGCTTCCACCCCCACCACAGTACCACTACAGCTCTCATTTCCTTTACTAACTCTGTCTCCCAAGCCAGAGACAGTCATAAAGTAGTGTCATGCATCTTTTTAGACCTCTCCAAAGCCTTTGACACTGTGTTCCACCCCACCCTCCTCTCCAAATTTTCTCAACTAAACCACTCCCCTGCAACTATCTCCTGGTTCACCAGCTACCTCACTAACAGACAGCAATCTGTCACATGGCTGTCTGCTCTATCCCTCTTTCTCCCCATAAAAAAATGGGTGTTCCTCAAGGGCTCAGTCCTTGGCCCCCTTCTTTTTAACATTTTTACTATCCAACTCCACACATCCTGTCCTCAGTCATCCCTCATAGAGTACTCAGATGATTCTACTATCATCACCATTGCTGACAACCTCTCTGAACTACTCACTCTAACTCAAACCTATTTTAACCTAACTGAAGTTTGGATTACTAATAACCAACTTATACTAAACCCTAAAAAGACAAAACTCCTCCTATTCCTACCCAAATCTCTCTACCATCTTAAATCCTAATTTGCCATCTCTTCACTAAACACTATTATCACACCTGAATCCCAAACAAAACGTCTTGGAGTGATCATCAACAACCAGCTGAAACCTGACCTCCATGTACACTACTGTATTAAGAAAACCAACCAAAAGCTGGGCCTACTTTATAGAAACCAAAGGTTTCTTAGCCCAAGCTCCAGAATTTCACTTGCCCAGGCTTATCTTCTACTTAACCTCTTCTATAGCTCTCAAATCCTTACTTACAGTCTTCCCTACTATCTAAACTCGAAACCACATACAACAAAGTAGCCAGCTTTGCAGCCAATCTCCCTCCAAAATCACACCACTGTCTTGCTCTTCAGTCACTTAGCTGATTAGAGTTTCACAACCAACTCTTATTTACTCAACTCCTCTTCATTCATACTATCCTAAACAATCCCTCCTCTTGTCCTAACATAGTCTCTCTTGTCTCCATCTGTAACCCACCATTCACCCTTAGAAGCTCTGACCAGTATCTCTTACAAATTCATAAACCAAAAAAATAATTTGGACAAAACCTATGCAGCTACCTTCCAGCTCTGTCTTGGAATAAGCTTCCCATGGCCCTTAGAAGTGTCACCCATGCTCATGAATTCAAGACCTTTTTCAGAAATTACCTTTTCAGTACCTGGAGATGTCCCTGCAACCATCCCACCTGAAATATTCCTTTCCTTTTCCCCTCCCTAACTTTCTTTTCTTTTTCCTCCTGTTCCCACAATCCTACTATGTCTTCTGTCATCCTGTATATTTCTATTATAATCTATTTTTTTGCACTTTTTGAGAGTTTGCTCCTTCACACCACCCCAGCACTTACTACTTATCTGAATTGCATCTTTTTCCAAGATCTCTGATATATTCTGCATCCTGACATCTTTCCTCATCTACTTGTATTTGACTTTTACTGTCTTTTTCTTATTTCCTTTACTCCTGTTAATTGCTTAATATTTTAGCAATTGGTTCTCTCAGTTTATTTACTTGTATATTTTGTACTCTGAATTTCTGTACTTATCAAAAATTTTACTGTGAATTTATTGTATTTGTATAATTTGTACTGTGGAGCTTTTCTCCCTGGGCCTCTGCTGAAAAAGGGCTCAAGCTCAGTCAGATCATTCCGGTCAACAAATGTCAAATAAATAAATGTAGATTTTAATACTGCATGTTATATTAGAAAGAGTTGTTCACACTCAACTAATGCAATACCTCCACAACCTTTTCTCCACATCACAGCATGGATTTAGACCTTCCCACAGCACCACCACTGCACTACTATCATTCACCAACACAGTTAACCACCACAGAAACCAAGGGTCTGTTCGTATCTTCTATATTCTTAGACTTATCAAAAGCCTTTGATGTGGTAAATCACAGTATGCTACACGAAACTCCAACTACCCTAAATATAAGCTCCCCCCTTTATATCATGGTTCAACAGCTACTTATCAGACTATCAACAAGCAGTCCTCTGGCATGGCCAGCTGTCCCTCCTGTTACCAGTAACCATAGGAGTCCCTCAAGGGTCTATTCTTGGCCCCATGCTATTATCCCTATTTACTGACCAGATCTGCTTATCCTCACCCCCTGCATCAATAGTACAATACGCAGATGACACCACCCTTATTTGTGCCATCCTGCAATCCCTAACCCAAAATAACTTCACCCTAGCTGAAACTTGGTTCACAAACATCAAATTTCTTAATCCCAAAAAAAAAAAACTCATTCTTTTTGGCCCAGGCAGACAACCTCCCCTTAATAATAATTTTCATATCAACTCCAAAGATAACATTCAAATCAGCCCGACCACACACACCAAGCTGCTAGGGGTAGAAATAGACAATAACCTAAGATTCGACATCCACATTGCACAAACCATCAAAAAAGTAAACAAAAAACTCGGACTCTTTTACAGGAACAGACACTACTAAATCTACCAAAGCAACCATTGCAAGGACTCATCTTCTGCCCATCCTCCTATATGCCTCTCCCATCTTAACTAATCTCCGACAAACCAATTTAAATAAAATGAAATCTTGCTATAACAAGATCGCCAAGTTTGCTACTGAAGCTTCATATAGGTCCCAGCACTGTCTATCCCTTAAGCAGCTCAACTGGCTGGAATTGCCTCAAATCATACTACTCAATCAACTATCTATAGCGCATAAACTTTACTACTCTCCTGGTAGAACCCCAGCACTTCGACAACTAATAGGTTCATCGGTTCATAGGTTGGTACTAGGCTATCGGCCCAAGGGCCTACATAAGCCTAGCCAACAAGGTTCCCTGGCTTATGCTACCCAAAAAAGTTATTTTTATGTGCCATTGTTGAGCAGAGACACAGAAGTGATCCCCGGGGTGTATTTCCTATTTCCTTCAGCCCCACCTACCTTCCAGAGTATTACGTTCTAGTAATCAGCACCTCATAACTGTCGTCAAACACAAAAACAATGCTGGGAAATCCCTTTTTGCCAATAACTTTGCCAACAATTGGAACTCACTACCAAATGAAATAACCTCTACCACCTCCACTTCTCACTTCAAAAAACTCCTAAAAACCCACTATCAAAATAACTGGCTTTGTTCATGCAACTCCCTAGGATAATCCACACAAAGAAATTGTTTCAGAACTTCAGCTACGTATACACAGTATTACATGGATTACTGTATGACTTGTTAATCTCAGCTACATTGTTTTTACTGGTGTATGTAAAAGCTATTAAGGCTCTCTCCTATATTGTAATGCATTGTATAATATTGTTACTGTTGCTGTTTTGTACTGTATTATAGTCAAATGTTTGTATTTCTCTTGGAGCTTTTCTCCCCAGGCCTCTGCTGAAAATGGACCTGTGTCCAGTCGGACTTTCCTGGTAAACAAATGTAAAATAAATAAAAACAATCGTTCATATATCTTTATTATCTCTTTAAGATGCAGGGTACCCGAGTTCTGTGACAGCTCTTTCTGCTTCCTGTTGCCCAAGTCCTTCACTAAGAATTTTTGTGTTGTATGATTATTGTCAAAAAAACAATTGTTTAACCACTACTTTCCTAAACTCATCCATATTTTCCAAATATTCTGTAATATTCTCCTGAACACTTGGCAGTTGTTTGTCTTGTTGATCCATAAGCTTCTCCCTTCCATAAAATTTTAACGTTTTCCAACTCTTTAAATAGTTATTGTTGCTTTTACCCCATATATCTTCCTTCATTATTTCTAGTATATTTTTAAAGTCAGTCTTCATTTGATCCCAGAAACTAGCTATACCCTCAGTAAAGATTTCTATCTGCCCTAATATATCTTGAATTGTGCCTGCTTACCCATGCTTTAAAGCCACAGCATTTTAATGCATATATTGAGAAGTGCCAATGCCGTTCTTTTATTTTAGTTTCTTGTATCTGTATCTTGGCTCTTACAGATACAGAGTTGGGTATCATTAATGGATTGTCTCAAAGCTCTTGTGATATATAGTTTCTTTCCAGCCTAATCCCATTACTGTATCTTGAAGAATAATATATAAACTCTGTCTGAATTTCCAGTGAAATAACATCCTCCATATCAAATACGAATTCTGCCTTCTGTTATTAGTTACCCTTCTAGGGCACCCTGACACATTCTCACTGCAGCACACTTAATGCTTGTCAGAATTTAAAATTAAATGCCCTGCTAAAAACTTACTATTTCTGCCAGAATTATTTTAAGTTCCATAACTGCAGTCCAAGGGGTGAATGTAAATGTATGCCAAAGATAAACCCCTTTCCCTAGCAGTATCTCATTATTGCCACAAATCTTCTAGTATTGTCTTTTTCCTCTACCACACTTAGAATCCCCGTTTCTTTCAGTATAATAACACCTTTCTATGCCCTTGATATTCTTCCAAATATCCAGACTGGCATCATATTTATATCAAACTCGTATGCATTTCCTGTAAACATAGTAATTTCTTAGTTTAGTTCAGTGCTTTTTTTTTTGTGTGTCTTTAAAAAACAAAAAGAAAACTTGTATTTCCCAAATATAGTGGGGTTTGGTTCTGAGATCATGTGTGATTAGATATCCTTAGGTGTCCTAGTGTAATCGCAGCCCAACAGAGTAGTGTGGTCATGTCTACAGACACCCTTGGTTTATAAAACAAACCAGAGCAAACGGGCCAGTCAGACAAATGATACATTCTTAAATGTTAGGAATCCAAGAAATTACATTTGTTTCTATCTCTTAATGAGATTTCTTCCTTCCACCCCTTCATTTTTAAATTTCTTATCCTCCTGAAGACTACAGTGGTAATAAACTTAACAAATTATATTCCTTTAATACGGAACTATTTCGCTTACAACCATTTGATGTTTCCTGCAGTTTTCATTTGTCTTTATTCATTGTTTACTCATTAATTGTTACTTTGTGCTTCTGTTTTAAAATGGAGAGTGAATTATCCTATAAGAGTATTTTGGCAATGATAGAGGTTTGATGTAAACAGTGGTAAAATGTTTACCTCATTTTGCATGTTAGTGCACTTCTGTTCTTCAAGGAGTTCTTATAGTTCAATTTTCTAGAGACACACTTCCAGCTCATTGAATTTTTGGGGGTTTGTCATTTGTCCTACAAGTTTCTGCCAGTGATAGTAATTGCAGTTTGTTTTTTCTCTATCTGGACAGGTAATTTTAGGTCCCTTTCAAATGAAGCTGCACTCCACACCTTGTATGACATGCTGCTTCTGTTCATATCACTTGGGATAATATTAAAATATGAAAAAACATACTTTTCTGGGGTTTTGTAAGCAAAGCTTTGGGCTTTAATACTTCAGATCTGAGTCGATATCCTTCAGGCACAAATGCAAAATGGTTTATTTTAATGGGGTACAGCCAGACTTTGCTTTTTGCCGGAAGGCCTCATCTTTGGATTCCTGTAGCCAAATCACATTACACAGATAGTGTTAAAAAACACTGGCACCAAATGGAAGGATGATAAAATCAGCAAGCAATGAAGAGTAGTATTGCTAGAATTGAATTCATCCTCAAGTCTTGGTGAGTACCTTCATGAGGTAGACTCTGTTTTTACAAAATCTGACCAAGACAACACTGATATATAGACTGTGTTTTATATAGCGTATATCATGGACAGAAGTAAGTTAAAAAAGACAACTGGGTGCACAAGTCCAAGACAGAAAAGATGCCCTGTCCTGGTAGGAACACTGGTGCCTGGACTGGAAAACAAGACAGTGTAGAATCCTCAAGATACAGAAATATTCCTATAATGGAGTTAGGCCAGGCTCAGGGGAAATATGGCCCCCTTGTTGTAGAGAAGAAAGTAGTAGTCTGCAAAATGTGACAGGCCAAAAAAGAGCCATAAAGATCATAGTGGACTATTGAGGACAAAAAATTATGTACTGTTACTATTATGCAAGAAGCCTAGAATTTCTGGATAGAAAATACACAAAATTATTAAAACTGGGAGAGAGATTACAGGAAAGAAAAATACTTGCAGAAAAAAAATGTCAAAAGCTTCAAATGTAAATTTGTGTTCATTAATACACCAGATTTGTGAAAAACATTATATAGACCAAGAAACCTTGGGCCGTTTGGAAAAAGAAGTGACTGAAGAAGTTCAAATATGTAAAAAATAAAATCTAAAGATTTTTGAAAGGTATAAAGAAGAAACATCCACATGAGAAAGGAAGAGATGTGATATGGTACAATATTTTTGTAAAGGAGAAAGCCAAATTAATCTGTACAAAAAAAAATCATCTCCAAAAATTTTTGAAGAGAAATAGATCAATGGTACCCAGATATGGAAAATTTCATAATAAAAAAAAAATCGCAAAGGGGGAACATAGACCAGAAGATTAGTAAAGTAGAAGTTAAATAGATGCTGAGGTCATGCAATACCTGTGAAGCATTTAGTGTAGAAAGTCTAATGCAGGTTATGTTGACAGCATTATGGAACAATGAGTCTCCAAAGTAAGGAGAAGCAGGAAGAGTAGGAGACATCTGAAGAAGAAATATGGACATGGTAAAGAAAAAGAGATTTAATATGGTCTAGTATTTATGTGAAGGAGAAAGCAAAATTAATCAGTACAACAAAACCAGCACCAAAGACAGTTGAAGAAAAATACAGGCAAAGTCATCTGAATATGGACAATTTTGCAATACAGAAAATAAGAAAACAAAGGGGAAAGTGAAAATGAGGATTAGTAATGGAGAAGTTAAAGAAATAGAAACTGAAGATCTGATGTTGTCAATCTTCACATAATCCTTGACAGTGGGTTCAGTTCTGAACCTTGGAAATGACTCTGCCATTATTCCAGCTTGCGCCTTCCAAAAACTCTCAAGCTAAGCTCTACCCATAATGTTCCTCGCCAAATTACCTCTGATCTCATTTGCCGCATTAGTGCCAGACGTGTTCTCTCCTAATCTCTCGAGTGACAGCAAAATTTCTACATTTTAAGTTTTGTCGTCTTTCTTCCAGTATCTGTTAACTTCCCTTTACATAATCTACCCACTCCTCTAATTTTTTCTAGTTATTATTGTGTGTGTGTGACCATTTTGATACCTGTAGGTATTCTTTATGCACCATCATTGGTATATTTCCCTCTTACCTTAACCAGGATTTCTCTGTGTATATTGCCTAGGAGCAGTTCATTTGAGGAAGACTGTGCCATTGGTCGTAGCTTTAGCCATAGGGCACTAGTCGACTGCAAAAGCAAGCTTTTTGTCATAGCTTTAGTAATAGGGCACTAGTCGACCGCAAAAACAAGCTTATTTTAACAGGTCTTATAAAATCAGATTTCAAAGAGGCCTTATCTTGGTCTAGGACATAAGCTAGTTCTCCTACTTCCTCTTCTTCCACTAAGCGAGAGAAGTCTAAAAAGAGAAGTCAATTGGTTCTGACTGTTTTGTCGGAAACACCAACATGGTGCTGGTTTCTGCACTGACTACTTTGATGCCTTTAACAACTTTGAACTGTTCCACCTCAATGCCTAAAACCCAGGAACAGAAGGAGTTTTCCTTTAGACAATTACCTCAGACCAGATACTCCTCCCTTGGTGGACCACTTATCAGAACATCCTCCCAGTCCATTCCTGGAGAAACATTCACCCAGATCTCCTCCTATTTCCTCCATCCCATCTACCAAGAGCTTGACTGAATCTGACATTATGAGGCTGGTGGATCAGCTCCTTGCGGTGAGAGGATTACCTTCTGTGAAAGTTCCTAGCAGTGTTGGCTCTGGAATCTTACCTACTTCCACTTTGGAGTTTATTCCTCTTCCGACAATAACTGAGACTTCAGAGTCCCTGGTACCGACCCTTCCTGCCTCGACTGTTTTGGTGCCAACCAGAGCCCCTTCTCCGGCACTGATAACTACCCTGAATTCTTCGAGTTTGTCTGATCCGGAGACCACCCAGGGTTACAGCTTTGTTGCCAGTTCCGGGGGGTTTGACTCCAGCTTTTTCAGAGCTGTCCATGCCCCTTGGTGCCTCAGCATATGTAAGCTCAACTCCAGCTTCGAAGGCAGCCTTGGTGCGGGGTGAACCCATGGTTCCAAAGGAGTCTGTTTCGGTTTTGGGCTCCCATCCCTCTGTGGGGGGCTGCCTTCCATGCCATGGAGAAGGCCTTGACCATTGCGGGCAATCAGTCTATGCCAACCCTGTGGGACCAAATCTCTGGCCTTATCCTCAAACGGAGCTTCCCCCAGCCTCTTCACTGGGACAGAGGGCACATAAGTCTCAGGATCAAAGCACAGTGGTTATGTCCTCTTTGGATACCTCTCAAGAGCATCTCATTGAAGAGATTTGTGTGAATAAAACATGCAAAAGGAAGCACTTGAACTCCTCTGAGGCGTCACTAACAGAATATACTGATTTCAATGAAGGGGGAGGTTCCACCAAGTCACCCCCTGATGATGTTTCCTTCGGGGGCATCCTAGAGATCCTGAAGCAGAGAGGTGGCCACTACCCACTACCTCTTGGATTTCTCTGCCTGCTGACGATCTCATTAAGCTGATAGTTCAACAGGCCTGGAAGTTACCTGACTCCATCAAGTCAGTCTCTAAGAGACCAGACTGTATCCTTTCAGCACCTAAGGATCAACAGCACTGGGTTAAAGGAATTCATGTAGAAGCCATGGAGGTAGTGTCAGCCACTAAAAAGGAACTTGCTGATGAAAGTCCTACTATCCATCCTTCTAATAAAGAATCTAAGACTATGGATAGATTTGATAAGCACTTTTATGCCTCATCGACCTTTGCTCTCTGGTCCTTGAATTACATGGCACATTTTACCAGACTTCAAAGAGATCTTAGCAGCTGTCAAATACTCTGTCAGGAGCAGTAGCTGAAGGAGTTCGAGACAAAGTGACTTCTCAGCTCGCCACCCTTGAATCGATTTCCAACATGTCCATGAGACTAATTGCACATGCTGCCAAAGGGACGATGAGAGCAGTGGGTTCAGGCATAGCCATCAGAATAAATACCTGGATGAACTTATGTGAGTTTGCAGAGCCATTTTAAGTCTTCTTTTTTCAATGCTCCGTTTGACGGAACATCCCTATTTGGTCCCAAAGTTAGAGACTCTAGCCAGATGTCATCAAGATGGGAAGACTCTTTCTACCATGAGTGTATGCTTTTCCACTCACCAGTGGCCTTATTCCAGGAACCAGCAGAGTGGGAGGCTATGGTTTAAGATGCCCAAAGGGCCTTTCCAAGACTCGCATAACAATGACTTCTCCCTGGACAGAGGAAGAAGTAATAATGGAAGACACAGTGGAAGAGGCAGAGGTGGCCCACAGAATCAGGTCTCCAGGGATTCTTTCTTTGGAATCTTCTATCATAGTTCTTGAAAGAAGGCCCGATTGCTGTCCTCTGGAGGCATTTGGAAGGGGGGGGTGTGATTATCTCTGCACTAATCTGCCTGGCTAAGGATAACAAAGCACAGTTGAGTGCAGAGAATCATAACCAGAGGATGCAAAATCCCCTTCTTAGTGCAATCAGAGAGTGTAATCAACATCCTGGACATCCCACCCAATCACAGGGAGGCAGCAGTTGTAGAAATTCAAAAACTGCTCAACAAAAGAGTCTTCAAAGCAGTTCCACCAGACCACATAGGATCCGAAATTTACTCAAGATTCTTTTTAGTGCCAAAGAAGACAGGGATCTGGATACCAATCTTCGATCTCAGTATGCTGAACAAATCAGTTTAACAAACTAAGTTTCAGATGGTTACAGTTTAGTGTATTCTTCTGTTCTTGGAAAAAGATGATTGGCTGTGATCACTAGATCTTCAGGACGTGTATTACCATACAAAGATGGACAAATGCTCCAGAAGATTTCGGCGCTTCCTGCTGGGAGCCAGTCACTGTCAGTTCAGGTCACTGCCCTTTGGGCTCACCACAGTCCCCAGGGTGTTCAATTGCATGGCAGTGGTAGTAGCTCATCTCAGACTGCAAGGATTCCATGTGTTTCTGTATCTAGACAACTGGTTCCTTACTGCTCTCACCAGATGTCTACTCACAGAAGATCGAGACTACACTCTTTTCCTTCGCTCTGACTTAGGCATCACCATAAATTACAAAAAATCCCATCTACAGCCATCTCAACAATTGGAATACATTGAAACGATGCTCAGCATGATCACAAGCATTGCATCTCTCCCCATAGAAAGACTTCATAGGACAAGATCTCAAGTCAGTCAGATTGTTCGCAACAACAAAGTACCAGCAAGACTCCTTCTTCAAACTCTAGGGTCAATGGCAGCCTCTGTCACTCTAGTCCCCCTAGCGAGATATCATTTGAAAATTCTTCAGTGGCTTCTGGCATCTCACTGATCAATCAGTGTCCCATTTGGTCATGATTACCAACCATTGCAAGGAAGACCTGAGTTGGTGGCTTCATTCCAACGTAATCTTGTTGGGCCGTCCCTTTGCTCCCAGTCAACCTCAAGCCATAGTGACTACAGATGCATCCCAGATGTGTGTGGGGACTTTATCTGGGAAAGACAGGCCAAGGCACTTGGTCCCACTTGGAGGCCAAATGGCATATCAGTGTTTTAGAGATGAGGGTAGTGCTTTTAGCGTTACAAGCATTTCAGGCAACCCTTCCCTTGCGAATGATTGAATCCAAATAGACAACATGTCAGTAGTCTGGTACATCAATAAATATGGGGGAACCAGGTCCTATCCACTCTGTTAAGAAGCTGTCAAGAGTTTGGTAATGGGAGATCTCATCTGACTGCTTTCTCATAGTAATGCACATTCCGGGGAGCTCCAATGTGATTACAGACAAACTGAGCAAATGTATTCTGATGCCTCACGAGTGGTCTGTCAATCCATCAGTGGCGGAAAAGATATTTCGCCAATGGGGCCAGCCTTGCTGCGACCTATTTCCATCACCCCTGAACAAGTGCAGCAGCTATTTCATCTTGATCCCCCTGCAGGGGAGTCACTGAGAGATGCTCTCCTGCACGATTGGCCCTCCAGTCTACTCTATACATTTCCCCTGATTCTTCTAATATCACATTTCTTAAAGAAAGCCGTCAGGTCAAAGAACAGGCTAATTCCCATTGCCCCACTCTGGCCTCAACAGATTTCATTCCCCTTTCTTTGGCCTCATCTAGTTCTGAAACCCTGGACTCTGGACTCAGATGCAGATCTACTGTCCCATCCGGACGGACTGGTTCACCCGAATCTCCAGAACCTCAAGCTCACTGGGTGGCTTCTCCAGTTCCCATGATTGTCAGGCATTCCTCTCGCAACTCACCAGTCCAAAGAATTATTCTGGCTTGCCACAAACCCTTGACTAGAAAGCTGTACCTTAGCAAGTGGCATAAGTTTTCTTTGTGGATGTCAGAGGCTAACGTTGATCCATATTTGGCTCCAATCAATAGAGTTCTAGACATTGCTTTTTGAAGCAGGAGTCTCAGCATCAACCATTCGGGTGCATTTAGCTGCAATCTGTAATTTCCATTCTGGTCTAAATGGCACATCCCTAATGTCCCACAAGCTTTGCAAAGCCTTTCTGAAAGGATCCTGTATGCTCAGACCTCCATGTAAGGAACTCTGTGCACCTTGGGACTTGAATTTAGTACTCCAGTCTCTAGTCTATCCCCCCTTTGAACATTCTACCAAGTGTGATGTAAAGTTCTTGTCATGGAAAACCTTGTTCCTGGTAGTCATTACCTCCATTAGGAGAATATCGGGGATACTTACCTTATCCTGCAATCCTCCTAATCTAGTATTTCATAAAGACAGGGTCTCATTGAGAACAAACCCTTCCTTTTTATCAAAGATGTTATCCAAAACCAACCTTAACCAAACTATTCAACTCCCAGTCTTCTTTCCCAACTTTTCTAACAAAGATGGATACTACTAACATGTATTGGATGTACATAGACTACTTCATTTCTACCTGCACAGGACAAAAGAATTCAGAAAATCAGATCAGTTGTTTGTTTCCTTTTCCTAAGTGGCTGTGGGGAAACCAGTTTCTAAAGTCACCCTGGCTAGGTGGCTAAAGGACTGTATTACTTTTGTTTATGAAAAGAAGAATTTGCTGCTACAAAGGCCTGTTAAGGTACATTCCACCAGAGCAGTAGCCGCATCTGCATTCTTTCACTCTAGAATTTCTATGGATATTTGTGTAGCGGCTACTTGGGCATCTCCACATACATTTATCACTCATTTCAAATTGAGTCTGGTCTTTAGGGGACCACCATCCTTGGGCTCAATGGCCCTCAGGAATATTCTTCCGTGAGACCTCCCAAGAATCAGGTAGCTGGGGACTTTGTCCCACTGTTAAGGATTATGTGAAGATTGACAACATCAGATAAAAAAGTTATGTCTTACTGTAATGTTCCATCTGTGTTGTTGATCTTCACATATCTTTGAAATATCCACCCCCCCTTCCCCCTGTTCTCAGATTTCTTGGAGGATTGGGTCCCTTTATGGTACTGGACTTTATTAAGAGATTCAGATAAGGTCTCTCTTACTTTTTCTTGTCTGTCACTGTTTTATGCAAACTCAATCTGCGTTAATTTGGTGAGCATTATGGGTAGAGCTTAGCTTGACAGTTTTTGGAACACGCAAGCTGGAATTACTGCTGAGTCAGTTCCGCGGTTTAGAACCGAACCCACTGTCAAGAATATATGAAGATCGATAACACAGATGGAACGTTATGGTAACACACAGCTTCTTTTTATGCATTACCTATGAAGTTAAAGATTTAGTGTAGAAAATCCATCTCCGGTAACATCATGGCATGATGGAACAATGAGTCCCCAAATTAAGGAGAAACTGGTGGAACAGAAAGCATTTGATCAGTTGCTATATGAAGGTACTTTGGAGCCTTCAGTAAGAAACAAGTACAAAAGATCAGTTAGAGTTGCACAGCAAGGGAAGGAGCAGGAAATGGTGGCAACTCTGACGGAGTCAATGTTATGGACTGATAGGCCTAACTGAAAGAGCAACATATGACAGGATGAAGCTGAAGAGAATATGTCACTTGAAGATGTTCTGGAACTTTCTGTAGAAAGCCTGCAGGAAATGGAGAATAAAGAATGTGCCTTCAGTTTAGAAGAAAAAGATCTAAGAGAAGAGTTGCTTGATTTAATAGAGTTAAACATATTAAGATTGATGGAAGAAATAGATTACAGAAAGTCATTAAGACCCAAAAATGTTAGAAGTCTGATAAAACAGATTAACACAGTAATCAAAACTTTTAACAGAAATTCCTGTGATATAAAATAAGTAAATAGAATACATTACTCTGCAGCTAAATTAATAACAGATAGTCTTTCCCCTATCACCCAGTACCTTTGTGGTAAGAAAGGGAAGAAATCAAATTCCGTCATGAAGGTATTGAATAGAGAAAACTGTAAAGCAGTTACGAAGTGTGACTGTTAGAAGAGTATAGTAGAGGGAACAGATCAGCAAAAGTATTTGGAAATATGTGCTAAAAGCAACATGCAGTATTAGAACAGAACAGGATCTGTTGTACACTATTGCAATTAACCAACCCAAGATATCAGCACAGGCAGAAAAGCTTACAAGATAAGCAGATAAATAAATATAAAGGAAAAGTACAAAATAAGCACTTCATTGATAACAAAAACATTTTATAGAAAATTGGGAAACAAAAGCAAAAAGAATAGAAACAACACCAAAAAATGAAGAAATAGACACACATTGGAGAGAGATCCATGAAGACCTTGTGGACCATAACAAAGGTCTGAATGGACAGAAGAAGTAAAAGAAAACCATAAGAAGTTCAAATGCACATAATATGAAATGGGATGAAGTAATGGCCAGAGAAATTGAAACAGCATTAAGAAAAGCTCTTACATGGAAAACCCTAGGCCCAAATACAGTGCCTAACTTCTGGCCAAAAGTATTAACATCTTTACATCAAGATTTAGCTTTGAGTAAGAACTACTTATACACGTACCCCAAACAGACACTGACCTGGTTAACAACAGGAAAATGTGTACTTCTCAAGAGTAAACCTGCAAGTTATACTAAAAACTATAGAACAATAACTTGCCTTCTGACTGTATAAACTACATACTGGAATTGATACTGACAGAGTTTGTAGTCATATAGAAGAAATCTCAATCATGGCAACAGAACAAAAGCGTAACAGAAGAAAGTCATATGGAACAAAGGAGCATTTGTTGTTAAAGTCATAATGGAGAACTGTAAAAATAGGAAGAATCTAAGTATGGCATGGATAGATCACAAAATGTGTTTGACAGCATCTCACATTCGTGGATAAACGAGTGCTTAAACATATAGAAGATGCACTGTACGTTGTTCAATGACATTACAGTGAATATGAAACAGTTGCAAACCACTTTGCAGGTAAGCCATGATAAAGGACAAATTATTATTACAGAGATAAACATTCAAACAGGAATATTCCAGGGTGACTGTCATTGCTGCTCTTTTGTCTTGCCCTTAACCCATTAAACTGTCAGCTTAAACAGATTAGCTCATGGTTGCAGTTTGGCTGCTAGACAACAACAAAGTGTAAAGACTTCTCATCCCTTTTTGTGGATGATTTAAAACTGTTTAGTTCATCAGATGAGGAGCTGAAAGCACAACTGGAAGTGGTCAGATTTTCTCAGATGATATATGTGTTATTTAGTCTTGATAAATATGCAAAAGCAGCATTTAAAGCAGTAAGGCTGCAGCACCAAGTAAATATCAGTCTGTGACATAAATGTGATATAAAGGAGCTTGAGCAAGAGGGAGTGCATAAATATTTGGGAATTGATGAAGGTCCGACAATAAAATATGAACACGTGTACAAAACTCAGTAAGGAAAATTTTAGAAGACTAAAATTAATACTGAAAACATCCCTGAACTATAGAAACAAAGTCCAGCCTGTAAACCAATTTGTTCGTCCTGTTCTAACTTGCAGTTTTTGGTGTGATTGAGTGGCCCCAAAAGATATTGGATCAGTTGGACAGGAAAACAAGAAAAATGCTTCATTCTTATCAAATGATACATAAAAAATCACTGTATACCAAGACTATTTATTCCTCGTTCTGAAGGAGGCATGGCCCTCCTCTACATTGATTACATGTATAGATCTGCAGTCGTAGGACTGTATACTTATCTGCTGACCTCACCAGATTCAAATATACTTAAAGTTTTGAAACGTGAAGAGAACAAAGCTAAGAATGACTTCCCTGCTTAGTTTAGCAGAAGCATATTGGTGTCAAGTGGAAATGAAAACAGAACCAGGAGAGAAAAATCATACAGCAACTGAATGTGCCAAAAAAATGAGAGAATATAAGGAAAAAGATCAGATGAGAAGACAAGAAATGTGGAAAAGGCATATAGTTGCAGTATAGAAAACTCCTCTAACAACCTCATTTCAATAAGGATATGACTCGGGAATGGTTAAGGAGAGGTGAATTTAAAACAAAAGATGAAAAGTTAATATTAACGGCCCAGGATAGTTGACTACATGCACACTGGTTTACGAAGTCCGTTGAGCATGTGGGATCAACAGACAAATGCAGGTTCTGTAAAACAGAACTGGAAACAGTCACACATCTTGTTGCTGGGTGTGATACACTAATGGTTGAGGGCCTATATACTGAAAGGCATAATAATGTGGCAAGACTGTTGCACTGGGGATTGGCAAACCATTGCAATATTGAAGTAGCTGAGAAGCATGGGAAACATGCAACAAAGCATTACAGAGAATGAAGAAGTTTATATCACATGGGATCACCCATTACCAACAGTTCAAAAAATAGATGTGAGAAAACCAGATATAGTAGTCTATGAAAAGAAAAGAAAAATAGCAAATTGCTATACTTACATAGAGACACAAAGTCATAAAATACCAGGATTTGCAGGCAGAAATGAGGGCTATGTGAAAGGATATTGAGACAATTCCAAAAGTAGTAGGAGCAACGAGGCCTATAAAAAATAATTTACAATCATACTTACATATATACCGATACATGTAACTCTGTATGAATTTCAGGAGGAGTCAATTCTGGGCACACCGCAGGTGCTGTGAAGAGCACTTCTGGCTAATATCAAAGATTGAAACAATACTAATTTCATGAATTTTAATCATACTTTGACTTAGGAATGGGGTCCATTCCCATCCTGGTATTAAAAACCCAAAAGACTTGGAGAAATTAAACCTAGACAAAAACACAAATAGTGTTTAAAAAGCTTGTAGTAGCAAATGAGATTTGTGGTTACAGTATCTGGAGCAAGCAAGTCTTTGCTGCTGTTTTTCCTCTTTCTGTGATGTACCATTTTGTTTGTTACATACATTATGCTGGTATCTCATTTTCTCTCTCACTGTCTCTCTCTCTCTTTTTTTTTTTTTTTTTTTTAAATCTTTTTGACCTCAGCCGCTTTCACCATGTATGTCTCTAGTTTATTTTAGAGAGGGTGTAGTTTTATCTTGTGTACACAAATGGAATGGCTAATATGTTTTGTATGGGATCATCTTGTTTGCCAGTGTTCAGAATATGTACACCCTTTTTTGTTGAAAGCTTCATTCTGAGTTTACAAACTGGTGAGTAGTTGAATTATTAAGTGTTTGAGTGGGCACTGCTGCCGGTTATGTCTTAAGATGTTTTGCAAGCAGAGAAATAATAACAGAACCTATTCATAACTATGCTCAAGCCAGATTACACTTTTTCTGTGCTAAAGCCTTGTCTTAACTTTTTTGAAGCAGAGACTTGAGTGCTGCATTGTTGTTCTGTCATAGGAGAGGAATTTCATGTATGTATTCCATTTATTTCCTGTGGAATCTGATGAATATTACAAGCACTGTTAGGGCTCCATTTTCATGTGTCGATCTCTCTCATGAAATGACTTCAACAAACAGCTTGTTATGAACATCTTGAATCTTCCAAGTGAAGTCTTTTTAGTTGCCAGAAAGTCTTGCAGCAAGCACCAGAGATGCTGTGAACTGGAAATGTTTTGTCTGTATCCGTTCTGCCATTTCAGCCAGGTTGTAAAATTCTTAATTTCTTTGTCTGCGTGAGACCAGCTGTATTCCTGCATGAACATTTACTTGCCTGTTGTGTATTTTGCCTTTTTATTTTAAACTGATCACAGTACTGTCCAGCTGGATCACAACTTTCAGCACAGATTCATGTTGTCGCCAAAGGTAATTTTGGCAAACAGAAACAAATTGAAAACTGTTCTCCAAAACTACCTTCAGCGAACATAATTTTTTTTTTTTTGCAAGGGAGCAAGACATATATACCAAATCCAAGGTCACACAACAGTGGAGAAAAAGGCAAACTCCACTCTCAGCAAAAGTAGATGTTCATCGTGTTTCACTGTTGCAGTCATTACACTTGGGTTATCTTGCTGGCAGGCAACCCGCAGTCGGCCCGAGTTCCAAAGTCTTGGTCCGGCGTCGGTTGATGTCACTTCTTCCCTGACGCCAGTGTGCCAGGGGTATAAAACATGCAACCGACACCATTTTCTTCAGTCTTTCTTGCCGCACGGTGCCCGAAGCAAAAGCAGTTCGCAAGTGCCGGTCGGCCGACTCCTGAGATTTTCGAAATTGAGTTTCAGAACCAAAGTCTTCAATAAAGCTAAGTACCCCATTGGGGAAACTTTTTCTTGCTCCAGACCGATGTCAGTAAAAGTTAATAATTGTATTTCTTGTGGGAAGCAAATACCTCATAAGGACTTTCACTCTTACTGTATTCCTTGCCTAGGCCCTGACCACGACGTTACCAGTTGTCGGTTTTTTGCTAGATTCAATAAATGCACTGTTAAACGTCGGTTTGATTTTGCTTTACATTATTTTGGCCGAAGGTTTAATTACATAATGCTGTCGGAACAACCGACAACCGGAATTTATAAAAAACGCAAAGACAAAGAAAAGGACAGGCATCTGAGGTCCAAAACTGACAAAGCCTCTTCTAGGCCAGTCGCCGGTTCTCAGTGAGGTGCTTTCACAGCCCCTGACACCCGCTACCTCAGAGCCACAGGCCGTAACCGACAGCCACGTGGAGACACCGAGGCCTGTGGAAACTCAAGGTATTGGGCCTACGGAAACTATTCCCTCAGATAGGTCCGGAGCCGCTGAGCAGGCATCGGCTTCTAAGGGTGTTTTCAGACCTTCACAGCTTACAATTAAGCCCACTACAGCAGCCAAGGCAAAGTCAAAAACACCATTAAAAACAAGGAAACAAGTACAGCATTCTCCTGAACAGTCATCCATGCCAAAGAAACAGATGCTTAAAATGGCCGAAGATCTAATTACTTTAATCAGGGGTTCCCATCCCCCTCCTGACAAAAGGCCTAGGCAAGACACTGACTATGATTCCTCTGACCAGGTTTCTATTTCCTCTGATTCCTCTTCTGATCAGGGATATTCTCTCCCTCCCTATGAGGACTCTGATACAGAAGAGTCTATACCTTCAGCCTCTCCGTCTGAGGATTATTCTTTTGGGGAAACCCTGCACACCATGAGGGAGCATTTCCATTGGGAGAGCCAGGATTATTCAGAATCCAAGAAAAGGCTCAGAGACTTCCTTTTATTGCCTCAACACAGGCCCCTGGCTATCTCCCCTGTGCTTGATATTGTTGATGATGTTTTCTCTGAATCCAGTCTGTCTCCTGTTTCTTTACCCACTGCACCAGTCAAGCCAGACAGGTACTACAGGGTCCCTGACTCTCATAAATTTCTTGACAAAAACCCCGCTGCAGACCCAGAAACAATTTCCCAAGGTCCAAAAGGGGTTAAGGCTTCCACTGCTAAAAATCCTGTCCCCTCGGATAGGGATTCCAGAGCTCTGGACAGATGGGGGAAAAAAGTTTACCCTTCTGCTACTTTAGCTGTAAGGGCTTTAAATTGCCAGTTTCACATGCTTAAATATCAACAGTACCTCATGTCATTGTTAAAACAGAAAATGGTTTCAAATTCAGAAAGTACTGACAGTAAGGAAATGCAGGATTTATTGCATGCAGCTGAACAAGTGGGAAAGCATACTCTGCAATGTGGTTTTGATTCATTAGAGGCTTCTTGTAGAGCTGCAGTTACAGGCTCTGTTATTCGAAGGCATGCTTGGTTGAAAGAACAAAGTTTACCTGACCATGTTAAAGTAAAATTACTGGATGCTCCACTACAGCATGATACTTTGTTTGGTGTTAAGGCAGAAGAGGTGTTAAAGAAAATGGAGGATAAAGCAAAATCAATGCAGACAGTGAAGGATATCTTACAGGTTCAACCACTTAGATTTAGCAGAAACTGGCCTTCAAAAAATTGGTCCTTTCCAGTGTCAGACAGGCCACAAAGAGGCAGATACAGACAGCCAAGAGGCAGATCTCAGCCTCAAGGCTTCTACAGACCTAAACAATGGGGTACTTCAGCCCCCAAAGGAGGGGAAGACAAATCACAGCCTTATAGGAAACAGTCCCAATGACTTCCCTCTACAGATGCCAAGCACTTACCTTTTGTCAGCACCCCTAGGGGGAAAGCTAGCACTTTTCTCAAGAAATTGGCACATAATTACCCAGGACAAATGGGTACTGAATATTGTTTGTCAGGGTTACAGGTTCCACTTTCACATGCTTCCAAAATCAAAAGGTATGCCAGACCTGCCACAAAACCAATGGGCAGAGGCGCAAAAACAGATTGCTGCTCTTATGGACATGGAAGTTATTCAAACAGTTCCACAGCAAGAAGAGGGACAAGGATTTTACTCAAGACTTTTCTTAGTACCCAGAAAGGACAAAGCCTGGAGACCAGTACTGGACCTGTCAATCCTAAATATTTTCCTGGATGTTCCAAAATTCAAAATGTTAACACTACAGCAACTTCTGCCCATGCTGGGCAAGAAGGCTTGGCTAGTTACTTTGGATCTCAAGGAGGCATACCTCATGTCCCAATCAGACAATCTTGCAGAAGATACCTCAGATTCATAGCAGGCTTAATGCATTACCAATTCTCTGCACTGCCCTTTGGCTTATCTACTGTGCCCAGGGTCTTCACAAAATGCCTGGCACCAGTAATTGCATTTTGCAGACAAAAAGGAATTCAAATATATCCCTACTTGGACGACTGCCTTATTCAAGCAGAGAGCAAGAACATTCTTCTAAAGCATCTGGCATTTGTAAAAAGACTATTAATTTGCCTAGGGTACACAGTTAACGAAAATATATCAAAACTAGTGCCCTCTCAAGAGATAATATTCCTGGGTGCAAGCTTAAATACAACTGCTCAGATGGTTTATTTCACGCCAAACAAACAAAGGCAACTGACTCATTACTTTTAAATGATGGCAACAAAAACCCAGCTCCCTGCAAGAAAAATTCTGCAGGTCCTGGGCTTCATGGCATCCTGCATTCTACTAATTCCATATGCAAAACTGCATATGAGGAAACTACAATGGTATCTAAAAAGTGTTTGGACTCAGCATTGTCACAGCCTGGAGACAATCATAACTTTAATTCCCTGTCTACAACAGGAGTTTTGATGGTGGTCCCAGGCCTGTCACCACAACAAGGGACAGCCTTTCACCTTACCCACAGCCAGGCAGACAGTAACAACGGATGCATCGGATTATGCCTGGGGGGCACATATGGCAGGAAAATGTATTCAGGGCACGTGGCCCAAGGAACAAATGCATCTTCACATCAATCAAAAAGAGATGCTAGCTATACCGAATGCCCTGACAGCTTTCAAGGAACTACTACATCCGGGACAACTATTAATAAAGACGGACAATACCACAGTTATGTGGTACATAAACAAGCAAGGGGGCACACATTCCTACCCCCTGTGCAGACAAGCCATGACTTTGTGGAACACAGCACTGACCTATCAAGTACATCTGCAGGCACAATTCCTGCCAGGAACAAAAAATACACTGGCAGATGAACTAAGCAGAAATCTCATGGATCCTCACGAATGGAAACTAAATCCACAGGTGTTCAGCATGATAACAAGAAAATGGGGACGCCCAGACATAGATCTTTTTGCCTCCCCTAACAATTACCAAATACAGAAATTCTGCACAAGAACTTATCACTCTCAAGCATGGAAAGTGGATGCTCAGCTGGAAAGGCCTGACAGTCTATGCCTTCCCCCCGATGCCCCTTATTACCAAGGTGCTCCTAAAAGTCAGACAAGAAAGGCCAAAAATGATCCTGATTGCCCCAGACTGGCCATGCCAGCACTGGTGCCCAATCCTAAAGAGCTTGTCTCAGGGCCCAGCTTGGCTTCTACCTCAAATTCCTCATCTTCTGACTCAACAAAACAATCAGATTCTGCACAGTCAACTCAGAACCCTAAATCTGGCAGCATGGCAGATAATGTAACCACTCAGACTGCACCTCTCTCTAAAGCTGTTATGGATGCCTTTTTAGAAGCCAGGAGGCCCAGCACTAGGAAATCTTACGTAGAAAAATGGAAGAGATTCTGTGCTTGGAACCAGGCACAAGGGCTCGAACCACTTGTCCCAAATATACCTCAGATTTTACAATACCTAACTGAGATGCTGGACAAAGGCCTATCTTTCTCATCAATTAAAATCCATGCTTCTGCCATTTCAGCTCATTACAATACGGAACCTCCTATTTTTTCACATCCTCTACTACAACAGTACCTCAGAGGGGCAAAAAATATAAGACCCCTAAGGAGAGCACCAGTACCAACTTGGGATCTCAATTTTATTTTAGAAAAACTCACACTGCCTCCTTTTGAACCAGCCAGCACAGCTGATCTAAAATTCTTATCACGGAAAATTGCTCTGCTCCTAGCAATAACTTCAGCAAGAAGAGTCTCAGAGTTACAGGCATTAATGGCTGTGGAACCTTTTATCATTTTTCATCAGGACAGGGTTTCTGTTAGGACAAACCCTACATTCATGCCAAAAGTG
The DNA here is from genome assembly GCF_019279795.1 of Protopterus annectens. Lineage (NCBI taxonomy): Eukaryota > Metazoa > Chordata > Ceratodontiformes > Protopteridae > Protopterus > Protopterus annectens. Next base: position 1,773,124,246 of record NC_056731.1, read on the forward strand.
GTCTCCAATGTGGCCTTGAACCAAACCATTCATTTACCAACTTTCTACCCAAATCCCCAGAATAAAGGGGAGAGACTTCTGCACGCTTTGGATATACACAGACAGCTACAATTTTACTTGGACAAAACAAAAGCTTTCAGAAAAAACGAGCAACTGTTTGTAGCCTATGCTGCAGGATCCCAAGAAAAGCCTATTACAAAGCAGACAATTTCAAAATGGATAGAACACTGCATCCGCTTCTGTTATGCACAACATGGCAAATCAGTGCCTAAGGGCATTAGGCCACATTCCACCAAAGTAGCAGCCACTTCAACAGCTTTTCTCAGAGGAGTACCAACCAAAGATATTTTAGAAGCTGCAACCTGGAGCTCAGTGCACACTTTCACCAAACACTACCACTTACCTCTCTACTCTAAATCCAGAGAAGGCTTTGCCACTGCAGATCTGCAGGGCCTGGTAGCCTCTCCAAATCCAATTTAGACCCAGCCACCCAACCTCAGCTTTGGGATTCTACCCAAGTGTAATGACTGCAACAGTGAAACACGATGAACATAGTACAGTTGTGTACCTACCATAAATGTAGATGTTCGAGTGTATTCACTGTTGCAGTCCAGGTTACCCACCCACCATCACCCTTTTCATTGCTGAGACTTTTCTGTACTTCACAACTCTATACAACCTATGTGGTGTATTTGCTTGTAGATGAAGGAAATGTTTATAGTAATATATGCATGTTTTTTTGGCATAATTTTATCTTTCCAGCCTTCCTATCTGGAGGCACCTGACATCTGGGGCAAGAAAAACTGAAGAAAATGGTGTCGGTTGCATCTTTTATACCCCTGGCGCACTGACGTCAGGGAAGAGGTAACAGCAACTGACGCTGGACCAAGACTTTGGAACTCGGGCCGACTGCGGGTCGCCTGCCAGAAGGATAACCCAAGTGTAATGACTGCAACAGTGAATACACTCGAACATCTACATTTATGGTAGGTACACAACTGTACTTTTCGGTGAACAGTACTCACTCATTTGGCATTAGCTCAAACTTCTTTGAAGTGTCACTTTCACTTTCTGCATGCCATTCCTTAGAAATCTTGCCAGATTTCAGTCTTTAACACAAATGTTTTAACAATTTCATTGTCTTCATTTGAGGCTACTACATTTTATGATTTAAACCTTTTGTGTTTAAGAAGACATACTTATCTGTTGTATTGTTTGCTTAAAGGATTTCCAGCAGACACTCTGAAGTGAGATTTCTTGTGTAATTTTCATCGTTAGATTTCCTCAGAATTTTCATGCTTCATTACAGAATCAGAATCTCTATCTCATTTTAAAGGCTTTCTGAACAAGGACTTTTTTCAATATAATTCAGTTTTCTTTGATTCATTGCATATACCACCCTGTTATATTCCACAATGCTCATGTGAAGGGTCTTACATAAAATTCTTATTTGCTTTAAAGTAAAGAATAAACGAAAAAAAAAAACTAAGTAGCTATTCATTTACTTTTATGTCCAGCAGTTAGCTGAAAAGGCATCAAGCTTTCCAAATTGTGTTCTACTTGGTTTGATTCTCACCTATGAAGGGGAAATTGGCTAGGCTTAAAATAACCCACATGGGCAGCTAGCATAGTAGTTACCTATGAACCTATAAATTAACATAATGTGTGGTCTCATTGTTTTTAGGCTTTGCTAGGTAGAAGCAATGAAGGTAAACGCAGCTTCCACAACTAAACCGTTTATTGTACACACAATGACAGGACGGCACAATAAACAAACATCCACTACGAATGAATTCCAAAAAAGTTAAGCGCTTTCATCTGCCGATTGCAGACTTCATCAGAACACCTAAAAACATCACAATCTATGTAATTTAAACAGATTTTGGCGCCAAAAACTTTTTTAAAATCTTAAAGGTACACATCTCTCACAAAGAATGTTACACTGTAAGAGTTTCTTATAAATAAAAACGATCTTTTCATGAATTAATAAATCATGAACATAATTTTGAATCTGTACACTCCATGTAAATAACACAGTTATAAATATCTGAAAACATACTAGTGCAAATATAAATATATATCAGATGTAGGACAAAAATATAAATATGTTAGTATAACCCTGAATGAATGTGATCTAAATGAAATATAATCTACTTGGAATAGGGAAACATAAGTATATATGATATAATAAATTCAAAATTCATATGTTCAATTATGTTCATGATTTATTAATTCATGAAAAGATCGTTTTTATTTATAAGAAACTCTCACAGTGTAACATTCTTTGTGAGAGATGTGTACCTTTAAGAATTTAAAAAAGTTTTTGGCGCCAAAATCTGTTTAAATTACATAGATTGTGATGTTTTTGGGTGTTCTGATGAAGTCTGCAATCGGCAGATGAAAGCGCTTAACTTTTTTGGAATTCATTCGTAGTGGATGTTTGTTTATTGTGGCGTCCTGTCGTTGTGTGTACAATAAACGGTTTAGTTGTGGAAGCTGCGTTTACCTTCATTGCCTTTACCAGACCAGTGTCGGAAGTTGGTGTGTGAGTTGTGGTTCATCTCTTTATATTTCTTTGCTAGGTAGAAGCTCTTTCAGAAATATGACCTGTGTTCAATGATTTTAATGTGTAGCACCACCAGAAATGTTTGTAGTCACTGCATTGAGTACTTGTTCATAATTTTGTCAGATGTCATGCTTGGGATGTCGCATGTTTAGAGTCCACCCAGACACTTATCAAACCTATATTGCCATAGAATGTTGTCCTAAATCTGAAGAGCCAGTAATGCACCACATTACTGTTATTGCTTTCTGTTTCATGATAACCGTTTTTGGTTGACCTGATTTTCCTCCACAGTAAGAGTCAGCCATGTCTTTATTAAAAGTAAGCATTCACACATACTGCATGTAAGCCATACTAGTGTTCTGGAATTGTTTCATTTGTTGGACTTTAAAACACTAGTTAAAGAAGAAATGTCTATAAAATTGGGTCTTCAGATGTCTCTTTCTCAGCAGCTCAGCATTCCATTCAGCTATCCCTTCAGCTCATAATGCATACTTTCTAGACACCTTATTCATATGCCAAACAATAGATCCACATATATGTGCTCCATGAAATGCTTTTTCCAAGATCTTTTAATATGCCTTCTTATGAAAGCCTTTTTTTCCTTTTGATTTCTTACATGACCTTCCACAATGGCTGCTCTGTCTGCACCTACTTTCAATGGTGGTAGGAATTAGGCATTCCCAGGCTATGCAAGAACCTTACAGACCAGTCATTCCTCACCCAGATGTCTTGTTGGTCCATCCATTCCTCTAGCAGCAAGATTTAGATGGTAGGGGGGTGGTACAGCCTACCCTATCCCATGGCATTGTACAGCCCTCTTCATCGACAAGTTGCTGAGCTCCTTTACGTACTGCTCCTGAGGGGAGTGTGACTTTGCATGCAGATTTCCTTTGGTTTTTCTGTTGACACCATGGCAGTGCTTGTTCTTCAGGCCTGTACTCCATGGGTAAAACAGCAAGGGCTCCTTCTAGGTTTCACCCAGTTAGTGAGATAGGGTCTCCTATTATCCCTTAGGATGGGCAGCTGGGAACTGCCTCTCAGTTTCTTCCTCCTCCGACAGCTCCTACAGGCACCTGAGCATTAAAATAACTCAAGTCTCTTATGAAAACCTTCTAAGGGGGTGTTAAGCAATGGAGACTGCCAGCATAGTACTCATTCATTCATTCTCCAGTTATACACGTAATTCATTTCAAGATCATATTTGAACCAGAGCCTATCCTGGTACTCGCTGTGTACAAGACAGAGAAAGCAATCTTAAGTGGGATGCCATTGCATCAAAACATGCACACATGTAAAGCCTCTCTCTCTTGCTTATATGTGGTGTGGATATCGCATGCATGTGTACATGTAGTTTGGAAGATTGCCATTTCATGTTTGGCATATCATTTGCATGTGGGGAAAAATGTGAGAGTCTTGTAATTAACCACATGGAATTAACTAGGACATGCAGTCTCCACAGAGGTGGCATCTTAAGAAATGAACTGGAGAAGCAAGCACTGCATAGAACCAGTACTAAATGCTGCCTGTGCAATACAGTCTGCAACAAAAGGTGACATATGTCAGCTTACATGGCAGTGGGATGTCCTGGAAAATATCAACAGAAAAATCCACTGCTGGAGAATAGATCAAGAGAACCAAGTTTCATCTATGTGATCTGCTGAATCAGATGTTCTTGGTAATCTCTTCCATTAGATGTATGAAACTCCTTTATTTCATACTATTTATGGTCCCTATAGTACAGTTCTCAATAACACTTTGTGAAAAAAAATTGAGAAGAGATTAACATTACTTGAAATGTGACCGGGATAAACCATTCATTGCCAAGAAAACGAGCTTGCTGTTATTCTCACAAGTCTTGTGTTTTATGCAGACCACATAGGTAACTTTTTAATTCTGCACTACAGTTGTAAAGAGTGCTATTGGGCAGCCAGATTATGTACTAATAGTTGGCATAATGCCTTCAAGTAATAAAAGTTCTCACTGTACAAAAACATGATTATTCTTGTAAAAAAATGAAAGAAGGATCAGAGTGGTTTTCAGCAGGAAAAAAAATGGGTTATCTTTGGATTCAGAGCCTTTTAACACTGACCCTTCTTTTGTTTCACTTGTTCAATCCACTTAAAAAGAAAAACATAGCACTGTGTGCTGTGCCTGACAGTGTTGTGGCTAGGGATTTAATCCTTTGACAGCATCTGGATAATGTTCCACAGTAAATGTAATTACTTTAGCAAACATTGAAATTACATGGGGAATAATAATTGAGGGGACCTTAAAACTCATATTAAGGTCATAGGTGAGAAAACGCATGCATTATACTTGTGTGTGCATGTTTTAATGTGCTATTTCTCATCCTAAGTGGTGAATGCATTACTGTTTCTGTAATAACAAACAGCATACTTTTTTAATCTTTCTTGTCTGTCCCTGTTTATCATTTTTGTGTATGCATGAAAATAAGCTGTGGGGAAATGTTTGCAAATAAATGGTGGTAAATTTTGGATTTTATACGTTGTGCATGCGTGTGTGTGTGTGTGTGTGTGTGTGTGTGTGTGTGTGTGTGTGTGTGTGTGTGTGAGAGAGAGAGAGTGAGTGGTGGTACTCACATCTGCAAATGTTCAGAGAAGGAAAGATGCAGCAATGTCATTAACATCAAACTGACACATGCAAACTAGACCAGAATGGAATTTAGTTATGTTTAATAATATATACATTTATCTGAGACTGGCCTGACATGGTAATTTTTCAGTAACTTTTACATTTGTATGCAAGGGGAAAAAAAATCCCTAAAGAACATGTCACGTTAAGTTAAGGTCTTAAATAGTCACATGGCAGTCTGTGTTATTGAGACAGAACACAGGTCAGAAAGCCAAGATTGTTCTCATTATTTTCAAACCCACTGCTGTTCTGTTGTTCACATAATTTCTTTTTCACCAGCAATTATTGTATATGTTAGTGCCATAAATTAATATAGCACCCCCAAACAAAAATAGAAGCGTGTATTCCCCAGCTGCTGGATTTGCAGTATCTGAAAATAGTGCGTAGTCAAGAAAGATTTAAGCTGCATGGTATCACGCTTGTTTTTGAACATGAGGGAATCCAAACCATAGTTTTGATGTCTAGATCCAGATGTCAGATGGTAACTCAGTCTCTTCATTACCTAAAACTGCAGTCTGATATTTGCATTGCAGTTGCTAATAATGCTTCATAAAATGTAACCTTTGCTTTCTACTATATGACAGCATTGTACAAGGAAGCATATCTTACAGGATGAAGTAATTAGAGCTGTAGACTGGTATTCAGTGAGCCAGTGTTTAACCTAGATGCATTTTCTTTTGTTATATTAATTTGTTATGTAAATTAACCTAGTGATAATGCACTGAGAACATGTAATTAGAGTTTTGCATGTGTTTTAATTCTCATTTTACACAACTTTACATAAAAGCAGAATGGTACAGAATACCTGTGTCAGACCAAAACAAAAGTCTGTCATTCCAGTATACATAACTTTAGTATATATAAACTGTCGTGAAGAAAGCAAAAGTAAAAAAACATGCATGTATCAGATACGTATAGATGCTTAAAAGTGTTAAGACAGAGAATGTAATATGCTGTACATAACATGGGTAACATGAGCATTTTTGACAGCGCTACTTTAGTTTAGGACTCTCCATCTTAGTTTGCACTGGTGTGTATAGTGCTGACTGTACTGATATCCCATCTGGTCAGCAGTTGAACGTGATTGTTGAGATGTTCTTTAGATGTTCTAAATTTGTACTTTGTGAACATTAAAAGGTTTAAATAGGTTAAAGTTAAAAACGTTTAACTGTAGTATTGGGTATTACTGACTTAATGTCAGTGAATGACGGCTAAACAGTTCCAGCAAGGAGGCTGCCCACCCCCCCTGTTATACAAAATATTAAGAGGCTTACAGTCCAGTGAGGGGGTGCTGGGGGGAACCCCATGATGGACGTTGTGCTGTTTTTTTTTTTTAACATCTCATCATCTTTCAGAACAGCTTGTTTCACATAAACATTTTAGAATGTGAAAAATAAGAAGTATGAAATTCCAGCCAACATCAGTTGGGGGCAGCGCTTGCTACTGTACATCCCGGTGAGTCCTAATGTAAAATATTACCTGTGTGCCTAATGTAAAATATTATCTGTGTGCCTAAGTGAACACTAATTCTTAACCTCAAGAGGAGCAGAGGAAGGGGCCAAATATACGGGAATGTAACAGCTGTTTTAATTTCTAGACTTGCACTGTATGTGTGCTGCTTTTAATTATTCAATTTTTTAATGTTTTAATGTACACTACTAACCTTCTAGTCTTGGAGCAAGGCTGTTGCCCTCTTATTTTATTCATTCCCTCTTGAGTTTAGTGTTTTGCCAAGACTGATTTTCTTACCTTTGCAGCATAGTGTATGGTGAATGAAGTGCTGAACAGCATTTTCGTTCCATTTTGTCAATATTTTAGATCTTTACTTTTATGTTTGAACAAACAAATGTCACTTTGCCTAGAAATGTGCAAGTCAAGACAAACAGTAAACTTGAACTTGAGTGACATCCGTATAGAGAAAAGCTTGAGGTATGTCCTTAGACTGTAATGGACGGACAATGTTGTCAGTACGGAGACAAATCCATTAAGTCTATGGATTCCTCTCACATTATCTTTAAAGTGACATCACAGAGGGTTACTTTCAATTTATTTGGGTGGTGGTTTAATACAAAAGCTTTCAAAACTTATTTAAAAAATGTCTGACTTAAAAAAAGGAATAAAATGGATATAGGTGCTATGCGACACTTGACGTGTCCGATGCCATGAAACATCTATGAAGCTTGGCAAACCATTTTAAGACTGGGTACTAGAAACCCTAAGGCCAGGCTTTTTCTTTTGAACGTATCCCAATGTCCACTTTCTGCTAGTATTTAGTGATGTTATTGTGAATAGTGCATGTATGCTTCCACTACATATGTCCATTTGTGTCCCTACACACACTACCCTGTGGTTTCCAACAGTAGGTAGATTGGGCAGTACAGATCCCACTCCTGTCCCTCAAGAGATGGAGAGCTGCCCATTGACTGTTTGGATCCCTTTCCCCAGCCACTTAAATGATGCTGCTATTCAAATCTGGATTGTTGCCATCATAGTGCCAGACCAGCTTCTTTTTCTCTAAGAAAAATTTGCAAACAAAATGTGTATAAAACCCTGTGATGTAATCCAAGTAACAGTTACTGAGGATTGTATTTTCCTGATATAAAAGTAATTACTTGGCTTTGAGGAGGGTCGTGCTGCATGTGCAACGTGTTGGACTTTTTTGTGTTTTGCTACCTAGCACATTGCGGGCTTCTTGCAGATATTTCAGAGGTGGATAAGGAGCAAAGATATATGTGCTTATTGAAAAAAAATAAAAGAGCACACAAATCTCTGTACTCTGTAATCAATATCCCATTGTTAGGAAACGGTGTGGGATTTGGATCAGAACTGCAGAATCACAACCTTAAAGATAGCACACAATAGTGTGCTGAATTAGTGATGAATGGTACAAACTTCACCAGTTAGGCTGACATAGCAAATCTACTGGCTGAAAAAATTCATCTCAGACTTCACTCCCACTCCCCTACCCCAGCTCCTCCAGGTGAGCTCCCCTCCGACATACTTCCCCCAACTATTAGCAGGGACCAGGTGCTGCCAGCACCTAGACATGGTAAGACCTTGCTGTGTCTAATTATGGTGGCTGCCAAAAAGCAATTACTAGAAAATGGAAATCAAAATCCACTCGAGTAACCCATACGCGAGACCTCAACCTGGTCTATAACATCAGTAGGACTTGTTGGCAGGACATATTTGTGTCCTAGATACTCCCCCTTTTGTGGAATAGACTACCTCTCCATGTAAAGCAGAGTACCTCATTAAATATTTTTAAGCGCAACCTGGATAACTGGATGGGGAACAGAAAATACACCCCTGGGATTCCACCTATGTCCCTTCTGGATAGTGGCATAGGGTGCTGATTTTTTGGACCATGGGCTAAATTATTGGCTAGGCTTGTAAGGGTCTCAGGGCCAATAGCCAAGTAACTTTCTATGATATGTAATATAAGAAAAATACAAATGTATGTTGAGATGATCAGCTTTAGCTCCTGTGGTTAATAATAATCATAAATGTGTTAAAAAATCATACTATTAGAGAAACAACACCACGCTTGTGTACAAAAACATTATAATATTTGGAGGAACATAGTTAGATATATGTCTTAGAGGTTAAAAATAGGAGTGGGAGATATAAAGTGAATTTATGAAATTCAAGAACTTAGAATTTCTCTGGAAGGATTAAAGAGAGACAGTGTTTAGTCGGGATTTAGACAAGAGCAGAGCCAGGGGTTAAATAGATGTAACTTGAGCAGTGTTTTACTTTTTTTGTGGGGTTAGCAGTGGTTAGTATAGGTTGGGTGTCAGATTCCATGTCCTGGAGATGTGATTGGAGTAGAGACAATCTCCATGGAAGTTGTTAGCCTTAGTGATTTGTAACAGAAGCTTGTCAGAAAATCTGAGCTGCCTTGTGTTGGATTGGGGTTTAAGTAGGTCTTGTAGTGCTGGACATTTTTTGGGTTGATATACCATGTTTTGGGCTGTTGTGAGGTGGGTGAGTGTAAGGAGGTTGGGTAATTCCAGTCGGTTCAGTTGTTGTAAGGCATTACAGTGACGTGTTCTGTATTAGGAGTTGTTAGTAAATCTAGCAACCTTGTTATAACAAGCATCTAGTTTAGCTAGATTGGTTTACTTCAGGTTGGTTAAGATGGTAGAGGCATAGAGGAGGAGAGACAGTAAATGAGTTCTGACAATAGATTATCTAGTGAATTCAGTGAGATATGGTTTAGATCTGTAGAGGGAGCCTGGTTTTGTGTGTACTTTCTTTATAACAATTGGTAGATGCTTATCAAATTTCATGTTATCAATTGTGATGTCAAGAAGTTTGCTGTGTGGTACTGGTTCAATCTTGGTATTATAGGATAGATAGATTTGGAAGGGTGAGTGGTGCTTAGAGGGCTTATTATTTGAGATGATCATTAGTTTTGTCTTATTGGGATTCGGGATTAAGTGAGAGTTAGTAAGCCAAGATTCTACTCAGGGAATGCAAGTTTTTTTTTGTTTTTTTTAACTTGAAGTTTAGAGGGTGAGGGGCTGCAGAGATGAGTGTGGAGTCTTCAGCATATTGAATAATGGTGGCCACAGTTGTAGGAGAGTGGAGCTTGTTATTAAAGATATTGAATAGGAGTGGGCCTAAAATTATGCCCTGAGGTACACCTAGTGTAAAAGGTAGTGTAGGGGGAAATTCATTTTGCCACTTTACGGCTTGATCATCATCATTATCAGCCCCCTTTTTCCCATTTTTTCTACATGGGGTCGAGGTGTCATGTTAACTGTTGCCAACTCTCTTAGTTAAGTGCCACACTCCTGCCTTCTTCAACACTCATGGCTGACTGTCGCAGATCTTCTTTCACACAATCCATCCACCTCTTTGCTGGATGTCCTCGCTTCCTCTTACCTTCTTCCTGTGTGTCCCAAATTTTCCTCACCAGATTGTCTTCTGCTTTTCTGCCTGTGTCCAAACCACTGTAATTTGTTGTCTTTGATCTTTTCTGCAATTGGAGCTGCTTTGGCTTCTGCTCTTATGTCCTCATTTCTTCGTCTATCCCACAGTGTGCATCCTACCATCCTTCTCAGGCACTTCATTTCCATCACCTCTAGCTTCTTCAACTGTTCTGCCTTTACTACCCTGGTTTCTGTACCATACAGTAGTACTGGTCACACCACTGTGTTGTACACCTTACTTTTCAGCTTCTTTGGCATTACTCTGTCATAGACTACACCTGACACTCTATGCCAGTTGGCTGCAGTCCCTCTGATTCTAGCTTTGACTTCTTTATTCAGACTTCCCTTCTCCCCAACCACCCCTCTCAGATATTTGAAGCTGTTTTACCTGTTCCACTATCTTCCCTTCTATCTATATTCTCAGCTTCTTCTGATTTCCCCAGTTTGCTGCCTTTACCACAGTCTTATCTGTGCTAAGTTTCATCCCATGTGCTTTCAGTTTTGCATTCCATTCTCCTATCCTTTGCCGAAGTTCTAGCTCAGAGTCTGCTTGTAATGCCACATCGTCTGCATACAGCAACTTTGTTGAGCCATCTCCTCCAACCTGTTTGCTAATGTAGTCCATCACCAGTATGAACAGCAGTGGGCTCAGAGCTGAACCCTGGTTTACACCCACTCCCACTGGGAACCACTCTGTGAGGCTGAACACTGTTCGCGCTCGAGTCATTGGGTCCTTTTACATAGCCTACACTAATTCTACCAGTGTTTCTGGGACTTCAAACCACCACAGTACTGCCCAGATCAGCTTTCTTGGGACCTTGTCATGTGCTTTCTCCAAGTCTAGGAATGCCCAGTTGGACTCTCTTCTCATCTCTTGCTTCTTCTCAGTTATCTGTCTCACTGTAAACAATCGGGTCAGTTGTGCTGCATCCTGATCTGAATTCAAACTGCTCATCTCCCATCTTACATTCTACTATTCTGCTTATCCGTTTATCAATCACCGTCTCCAGAACTTTCATGCAGTGTGATAGGAGTTTGATGCCTCTATACTGCCCACAGGTGTGGATGTCTGTAGCCAGCCTTAGACCTAGGCTCTAGCAGGGGTACTTTTACAGTAATTTGCCTGGTGTAGGTAGACCAGGATGGGGGCACCGGGTGGTGTTAGGGAGGTGCTGTGGCACCCTTTTGCCTTGGGCGCCAGTTGACCAAAGGCCATCCCTGTGGATGTCCCCTTTGTTCTTGTACACTGGCATGAGTATGCTTATTCTCCAGTCATCTGGGATACTCCTTTCTCTCCACACTGCTGTTAGTACCCTCATGAGCCATTTCTCCCCTATCTCCCCCACATCTTTAAAATATCTGCTTTTACGGTTTGATGTTGGTCTATTTTTCACTGTTTACAAAGTTCTTTTTGGTATTTTCACTGTTTAAGTATTTGTTAGTATTTTTTGCTGTTGCAAAGCAATGTGTTCTGCTTGTTCTAGTTTTCCTGCCAAGCAGTGTTAAAATAACTGATTTATTAGCTATTTAAAACATTCTTTAGAGTCTCCTTGCTGATTCTTTGCTGTTTTAAACTTTTTTTATTGTCTCACTGCTATTTTTTTTTGCTGTGTTAAACATTCTCAAGTGGTTCCCTCCAAAACTAGGGTAGCTAGTAGCTGTAGCATAGTCCAGACACAGATTTGCTGTATCTGGGTCTCTTTGTAGTAGCTGTTTGTTCTGAACATGTTTTCCAGGTAATCTTGGATTGGAAGGCACCTTTTTGCACTCTAGTGAGAAGATGTTGATGATTGGAACCTGTCTGGTAAAGGATGGTTGGTCTAGGGATTTAAGTAAGCATCCTCACTGGTCCTTTTGAACCTTTTTACATTTTTTTTTTCAGGTTTTTAACTTCTGGTATTTAAGCACTGCATTTGAGCAGGTTTGCGCACTGCCACACAATTGTGCACCATAGCTGGATAGAATAATTCAACACTTTTCCCATTAAGTACACTTGTAGCATGTTAGCGTAGCCCTCATCCTTAATCCTTTCCCAGTTAAAGAAATATGAAACTGATTAAATTACCAACAAAAAATCCCAGGCAGAAATATTCATCCTTTGATCTCCTCCTGGATAGATGCTGAAGTCCCCATTTGTGATAAGTCTTCAACCTAGCATTATGGACAGTTGGAGCAACCTTGTTTCTCCTGCCAACCTTGTTGACTTGGGTCTCTTGAGGCAGTGTAGCAGTTGCCTCATGTACACTGACAACCCTCTACTAAAAACTCACTCTAGTGCAGAGTGTAAGAGATGCATCTACACCAAGAATCAAATAATTTTCTAGTCATTGGAGACTCAGTAGTAAGACACATGGATGACCTACTCAGGTTGGACAAGGAGTAAGTCATAACTCTCCGAGGACGTGTCCCGGGCAGGTATGGTCCTAGCCTTGAGCAGCATGCAACCCTCACTTAGAATGATGCCACAGTATAATTAAAAAATATTTATTTCAATAGTTGGCTTAGTTTTCATGTCATTCAAAGGGGATCTAGTTCCTTTCAGCCTGGAAAGCCCTGTCAACAAACCTTGCTGCTTTGCCAGAGACTGTTTGCACCTGGCACTTCTAGGCTTTCTGCTGCTGGCAAAGGTTCTTGCCTACCCATAGTGCTTTTTTAGGCAGGATCTCAAAAACAAATTTACAGACATGAAATATGCTAATCATAAGGGTCATGCTGCTAAACGCTAGGAGCTTAAAGCAAAAACTGCACACTCTGGAAAGACTTTTCTCAGTGGAAGATGTGGATAAAGGATAGGGCCCAAGCATGTGCAGAACTAGTGATCTACAGTATCACACAAACACAGACCCCCACAGAGATAGCAAACCTGCTAGTGGATAGGTTTGACAAAAATGTCACTCTTATCCCCTCCACACCTATCACAGACCTTCCCCCAAACTCCTCACCTCACCCTCACCCTACATGTCTGAAGAACAAGTCATCAAAGCCTTGTCCAAGGCAAAAAACACAGCCCCTATGGGACCAGACAACATCCCAGCCTGCCTTCTAAACAGGATAAAACATGAACTAGCATCACAATTAAGTACCCTTTTCAAGCATAGTCTAACCACGGGCTTTGTTCCTGCAGAATGGTGAACAGCAACAGTTATTCCCCTCCACAAAGGTGGCCTAGCAACAGACCTGGGGAATTACAGACCCATAAGCCTGACAAGCCTCATCTGTAAGTCCATGGAATGTATCATTATGGACCTCATAAAGACAGAGGTGACCTCCAAACCCAAGATTCCACCCAATTCAGCTTTGTTAAGGGCAAATCCTATCTGCTAAATATGGTGGATTTTTTCAAAAATGTGACCAGAGCCATTGACAAGGGCAAATCTATGCACGCAGCATACCTTAACATGGCAAAGGCTTTTGACACAATCCCAAACTCAGGCATTACCGATTAACTTAGAAAACTGAATGTAAACCCCTTTGTTGTAAGATGGATTGCCAACTGGCTCACAAACCGGACACACACCATCAAAGTGGGTTACTCCACAAAAGCCAACAGACCTGTTACCAGCGTGGTGCCACATGGGTCAGTGCTGGGCCCTCTACTGCTTGGTATATACTTCTCAGAAGTGGAGGTCAAATCTAAGGTGTTGTAGCTGACCAAGTTTGCAGTCAACTGCAAACTGTGTGCAATTATGGAATTCCCAAATGATGTCATTATACTCCAGGAGGATGTTATGCAAACCAATGACTGGTGTCCTAGTCACGGTTTCAAACTGAATGCAAGAAATGTATCGTCATTCCCTTTGGCACAAACAATGTCCCTTCACATTATCAAATCAACAACAATACGTAAGTACAGATAAAGTTGTAAGGGACCTGGGATCACAAGTAACTTTGACCAGCATGTGTCTACTGTAGTAAGGAAGGATTTCTACATATCACACTTGATTAGTAAAGACATTGCCTCTAGAGCAAAAGAGGTTATAATCCCTCTGTACTCAGCACTAATCTGGCCAATAATTTGAGTATAACACCCTGTCTGGCATGTACCATACAAAGTACCTGCAGCAATTGGAGAGACCTCAGAGGTTTCTAACTAAGAAGATCAAGGTACTCCAGCACATATACACAGACCAACTAAGTCCCTGTCACTGTACTCTGTATCGTATAGACTTCTTAGGGGAGATTTATGGCTGGCTTACAAGCAATCTCAGATCCAAACCTAATGAACTTGCTGCATATCCGTAAATCAAACGGGACTAGGGCTGCCCGTTCCAGGGACCTAAATACGGCCTGCGACTTAAATAGGGCATGCTGGAGTGACAGATTTATCTCACAGTGACTGCCACGTTTATGGAGTAGGCTACCTATTTATGTGAAACGGAGCGCTTCTATGACATTGTTCAAGAAGAACTTGGATGAGTGGATGGGGCACCATAAATTCTTACCGGGAATAGTGCCCACAACCCTTCTGGACATGGGCAGCCATTATTAAATGCAATCTTTGGTATTAACTAACATTTCTGTCGTATTAATTTGGGATGGTATGGGTAGGTTTGAAATGACCTCCTGGTCGAAAGCCTAGTAATCTATGATTAGTGTAGTAACAACCTATGAACCTAAGAATTTCGTTAAAGCATGCAGTTTGTTAAATACAGTAGTCCTAGTACATTTTAGCAAGAAGTCAGTCTTGCAGTGGAAAACCTGAGAAACCAATTCCTTACCTTCTTCCTGATGACTAAATCTAGGTGAAGCTGTATAAAACTTCTTCCATACATCCTTGTCTATCAGGCAACATGACCCACTCTTACCTATTTCCCATTTTAGAGGTGTCTTTCACTAAAACTACTTCAGAACCACTCAAATTTCACATCCAGTTATAACAACTTACTTTATCCTACCTTACCTGAAGCATCCAGATGACTGTTTCCATCCGTGTACATAAACTTTTTAAATGCTTCAACAGTGCAGCAGTTCCTAAAAAATCACTGTTTAATCTCTTCCAACTTTTGCTGCATTTCTTAACTCCAAGTTTCAGATAAACTACTTAGTAAATCTAGTATACTAGCAAACTATGAACTTGTTAATGACCTACGTGTTCTCCCAGGGTGACAACATGGCTGTAGCCACTTTTACTACAATAACAGCTCTTCCAAGTGTCACTAAACAAGTCCTTAATGGCCATGATTCTGTCAGTATATTCACTGATCTAAGCAATAGTTGTGACTAAATAAATCGCTCTGTGCTTATTGACCACTCAGTTAAACTAAATTTTAGCCCTGATTCCTAACAGTGGTATATCGAGAAAAAGAATGAAACTCTTGTATGAAGATTAGTGGGTCAGCATCAGAACCAAGTGACCATCAGAGAGGAGCTGCTCCAGGATTATTCCTTGATAGTTTACTCTTCTGCCTTTATGCCTTCTGGCATACTGTTAGCTATACTAACATTTATGATAATTTTGGGGCTTGTTATTCCCTGCCCTGCTTGATTGCTAAGTTTATTGGTGTTCACATCACGTGTACTAGTGGCTGAGCTGCATTTGATTTGTTGCCTTGTCTTTTGCCAATTTAGATGTCTGTACCCCTCAACTGTCTAGATTTTCACAGAATGTCCAAATTTTTGCCTCATGTTTTTGGTCTGTTCCTCGTAAAATCTGTGTTTTTATGGCAAATCACTGAGGATTGAAATCACCACATAATGACATACATTCAATTTTCAGACTTCATATCCTTCAGAAAATGCACGCTCACACAAACCTTGCTATTCGTGAACTTTCTAAGTTTATAAATGCAAGATTTAAAATCTGTCTGTATTTTTGGGCCTTTGTCCAGATTTCTTGTACTAAGAGGTATGATGTTAACTTGTAAGTTATTATCACTGCTTATGAGTGTGACTGTGTGATCCATATTCTGTGTCACTAAATGTTGAGATGCAGTCTTAAATTAACTGCTAATGTATTCACATAATTTGTCATGGTTACCTTGAAGGCTGGACTGGGTGAGCTTGTTACTTTTTTGATTTCCTGAGAGCATTCCAATCCTTGGAATGATCATTTTCTTTTGATTATGGGCGGGCTATGAAGGAACTTTGCCATCTGTCTGGTTGCTTTTGCATTGCCTAATTGTCTTTCTGGATTTATATTTCGGTGTAGAAAATGGGTTGATTGATACTTTAAAAGTTTATTCAGTGCAAATTGAATTCTTTGGAGCCACTGCAACTTTAAGTTTTGTTTAATATATGTTTCTTCTATTTTACTCCTAGCTTCTTTATTTTAAAAGCTGGCTTATGTGTACTATCTGTAAAGCATTGCCTTAAACAACTTAATTTTGTGGGGTTGTCTTAACATTTGCGTAATTGAAATCAGTCTGTTACTGTATCACTTAGCTTAATTGTGCTTTGAGAGTGGTGTGTAAGTCAGAAACTTCTGATTAATTTTTAATTGTTATTTATAGCTATTTTATTGTCTCTTGTCTTAACAGATTTACAAGAGTTTGAGTAATTCCTTGGTGCTACTGACCTCTTTGTAGACCTTCAGTGTAGATGTCTGGCAAGTGACCTCAGTCTTTTGTGCTTGAGGCTGGCTATTCTAAATGAGCACTGGGTTGCAGTCTGGGAGAGTTGCATTGGTGGACTCTCTTAAGGAGTTAGTGAGGGTTAGTACCACCTTGTGGTTGATATCTCTTGGTGCTATGGGTTTCCCTTTTGATGAAATGCCCAAGAAGTTTACATTTCTTTGCAAGCATGTTAGCAGGACTTGTGGTCCCTTATCCCTTTATGGTGCATTTACACACCTGAGAAGGCCATCTACAATAAGTTTGTTGTTATATCAGAATTATTGCATGATGTTGAGCTCACATTTATAATAAGGACCTGATTGGAATCCATTTTGACCCTCATTTTTCTGTCTGTATTCCACAGGCTTTATCTGTTGCCCCAGGCATAGCTTGTTTCATATCCATTAATGGAATGGTTGAAGCTCCTAGTAGATTTGCCATATGATTTGAATGTACCATGGGACAGGAGCAAACTGGAGACGTCTCCTCGTATATCATCTGTCTTGTGGAGAGAGGATTTTTTTGCAAGTGATTGCTGATTTCTTTATTGGTTTGGTGCCAGAGCTCCAGATTTTTTAGTTTCAGGGCACTGAAGCACCTGGGTAATGAGGAGTCAGTGACTCCTACTAATTTCCTCTCTCCTACTGGGAGTCTAGGATTTGTTAGTGTGTAACTTCTGCCACCCACAAAAAACAAACATACTCCTGCCTTGATATTTTAATTAAGTGTTGCTAATTTTGACTTTGTGTTGGAGCTAGTCTTTTGGTCTATCCACTACTTGAACTAATTTACTATAGAGTTCCTTCTTGGCAAACATCACATGCATGAGCAAGGTCATGTTACAGGAATTTCAGAAATATCAGTAGTGATTTGGTAGCCTCTGCTTGATTGCTTCCAGTGGAACCTAGGTTCTTATAATCCTGGCTTGCTATTGGCAGCTTATAATAATTTTGTCATAGGCATTCATGATCCATTTGTTCCTTTCATGCACAGCCTGTCCCAATGGGAGTTCATTCCCTTGAGTTCCAATAAGAGAAGGACAAAGGTTGGAACATTACTGTAAGCAGACACACTTATTTTGGACAACAGACTTAAGACTGAAGAAGATTGTTGTATTTATTAAGTGGAAATCTGTCACAAGAAGGATTTCTTCTGTTACAAATTGGATAGTGAATCTTTTTTTTAAATTTTGACGGACTGAGCAACCCTGCTTCTATAGTTTCTTGAAAGTCATATTTTTTACCCTCTTGAGTGTGAGAGAACTGCATAGGTTTTTGGACTTGAGGCTGAAACCAGTGAGAGTCATATCTTTCAGGGTACTTTTGTAGAGCACTTTCCACCCCCCCCCTTGGATTTTGATTGGTATCTTGACCCCTGCTGAGCCAGGTTGCCACACCATGTCTTCCTTGTTGTGACCATGTTATTGTTAAAATTATTAGAACCTCACCAAGAAGAATCTTAAAGTCACATCATTTTGACATGAACCGTTTTAAAACGGCTACCCACTGCCAAACCATTCCTTTGTTGTTAAAGTTATTGAGGAAGTAGTAGCAGCACAGCTTGGATCCTGTTTAATTTTATGTGATTTATTAATTCACTTTTAGTCTAGCTTAAAGCAATGACAAAGCACTGAAACTACACCCATTAGATTGATTAATAACCTCCTTGTTGCCAGAGATGAACATTATTCACTTTTTGTTCCTTTTGATTACATTTGACACTCTGAATGACATTATGCTTTTGGACCATTTGCAGCCGTACTGGGATGCATTTTTCATGGTACTGAATGGTTTGCATTTTACTTTTTGAGGGTGATTTTATAAATAAGTTTCTTTACAAGGCACTGTCTTCATGCCGCAGAGCTCCGTTCCTGTTCCCATTTTGTTCACATTGAAGTGTTATTTGAAGGAGGGGTCTGAGGTATCATTCTTACAATGAGGATGCTTTGTTTTGTGTCTTCTTATTTCCTCAAGAATTTGCATCTTGATGGCATTCAAAAGAACTCTGGAAGCCATCTTAGATCAGATGATGATGAGTTTTCTCTTGATACCCATACTGTGCTGGGATTGGGACTGTTCTTATCACCTGTAAACCCTCATTTGCTCCATATGTTACCCCTGTCATCACCGCAAGACCCATACTGTGCTGGGATTGGGACTGTTCTTATCACCTGTAAACCCTCATTTGCTCCATATGTTACCCCCTATCATCACCTGAAGTGTATATTTGTAAATTGTAGGTATTTTTCCATGATGGTCAGCTGTTTGTTCAGGTTAAGGTGTAAATTGTCATTAGATATTTAAAATTTCATGGAATAAGTTTAACCTGAGTGAAGCATCTATTAACTATCAGATCATCTGTTTAGGTATGCAAATGCTTGTCTTGTCATAGATTACTCCAATGCTGTTTCTTTGGGCTTGATTATTGCTACCAAGACCATTTGCCAGATAATGCAGAATACATTAACGCAGTTACTCACTGGGTTATAACACTTTGCTGATATGATATTGGTATTGCACTGACTGCCCAAAGGCCTATTATTGAGCTCTCTTAAATAAATGACCTGCTGATATTTAGCCATCTCAGTTTCTCCACTCATCCAGTGGGAGGTGCCAGTGATTACAGGGTTTTGAATGGCGGCTTCAGGATTAAACAACTTTGCAATGTCATGCTCTCAAGCTCTGGAATTTACTACCCTAATGGCTGAGATTGTAGTTTAGTCATCCCTTGGAGCCCTTCTGGAGCATTCTCCCTCAAAATATTATTTTGTAAAGCGCTTTATAGATTCTGATTGTGATACCATTGTTACTGTTTTTATTTAAGATATTTAACTCATTTGATTTTTAAACTGATGTGTATCTATTTTCAGTGTTTTATGTTTATGCCTTATTGATCTATTAATCTGTTTTCCTGGGATGCTAGCCAAGGTAGTTTATTAAGTTGAAATTTATTGTTTGCATTAATCTGTTTTATGCTGGTTTAACTGCAACAGATTCAAAAGCGGGTCCAATAAATGAATTAAACTGATTATTTCAGTGTATGCCAGTGACCTCATCCTACTGAGATTTCATCATTGTCAGCTACAAAATGACCTTGATACTGTATGGAACTGACTGGAAACAAGTTGCCCAGATAGTAATGCTTCTAAAACAAATCATGGTTTTTGGTACCAAGCAAAGTCTAACAAACGTTCATACTAACATTCAGAGGCCTAAGGGGATCACAGTACAACCATCCATTTCTTCATATATCTTGGCTTTTGATTTGATACCCTCTCATTTAATCATACAAACTGTATTACGAATGAAGTAATGGTTCTTCTAAGTTTTTGTTATAAAATTACTTGAGTAATGAGGCATGCAGTTGAGAGAAAGAAACATGTTAATACTTTTTTAGTTTGTGCTCCCATTTTTAGTTGGACGCCCAATCAACACTAAAAAATGTAGATCATCTTCACCAAAGTAGCATTTTATTACCATCAATGACTAATTTTTTCACTAACTCAAAATTCGCAAGTAACTTGATTTTAACCAACACAAGAAAGGTATCTTGTCTACTTAATATACTAATGCTATAAGTTCCATGTCCATGGTTACTGCCCCAGCTGTCTTGCCACCATCTCCTCATCTAATAAGCTGCGGTCTTGAGTATTTATTTTAGCAAGGCCTTTATCGAGGCTTCATCTCCTAGTATTGATTGATTAGTAGGCATGTAGCAAGCTTGGGCCTAGCATATGGAATCCATTTTCTGTACAGTGATGAAATAATTTTTATTACAATAGTTCCAACTTATGGCCTGAGGCCTACTACTCCCAAAGAGCAGAATGCCATTTAATCTATGTATGTTTAACATTTAGCATAAGCTCTACTTATTTTTTTAAAACGTAAATTGTTTTCTTACCACTGACTTATGTAGTGTTTGGCCATACTGTCATTTACTCTCCATTCTTCCTAGAAGGAACATTTCTTATTTATGATAGGTTCGTAAAACAACTGGTACACCAATAAGTGCTAACTCCGTGAAAAGGATAAATCACATCTGGCAACTGGAATGTAACTATATCTAAATTTAATGACAGCGGTTAAAACATCACAAACTAAAAAATAAAAAAACTCTCAGTTCTCTCAGTTAAGCGCTTTCACCCAGCATATCCGGGCTTCTTCAGAACTGACAATGCAATGCCTGGATAGTTAATTTAAAACTTTTTTGGCCAAATTTGTTTTCTTTTATTTGTGGTTATTTATGATAGGTGCTGTACCTTGTTATGTCTACACTGTCACATAATTAGCTCACTCCTTCGAGTCCTGCCTTGAGTAATACCATCCTTCTAGTTTTTATTTGCCTAATATTTTGGTAATCAGTACTCAGTTTCTTTGTATAGTTCTGCAGATCTGTAGTCTGACAGACCTTGCTTCATGTGGCCGGGTACTAGGTTCTGCCAGTTGTCAGCTTCTTTACCTGTAAAATTTCTATTCTTTAGATGACACATTCAGATTATGATAACTGGACTGAAAAACAACTTATTTGATTTGAAAACATATTTCATGTTCTTATACTGTGTGCCTTCCTGCCTGCTTACTGATTGGCTGTTTTCTAAATAAAGGCAGTACTCAGTGTGTGTGGTAATGATGCCGTTTAGACCACATTATGATTGCGGCTGTGAAATGCATCAGGAGTGTGATGAAAGGAAGTACTGCCAGTACAGCTAGCTGGAATTGTGTAAATAATTATGTCATTTGTGAATATAAAATTGATTCATACACGATGCGGGTGTTACAAATGTATTAGAACTGCATGTCATATGTATATCAAACTGATTTGTACAGATGTTTATGTTGAAAAGGTATTTGTAAAGTGCTTGTGTTCGAAATGTATACACGGTGTGCCTTACTGGAGAGGACAGAAATGTACATGCACGATTTCAACTGTTTAAATGTGTATGTTTTAACAGATGAAACTGGAAGGATAACCTCAGTCCAGCAAACTTTAGAAAAATATCTGAGCTTAAATCACTTTATAGGATAGGCCATAAAGATGCTATCTCACAGGTTTCAAGGCAGCTAGAGATGCAAACTCTGTACTAGGAAACTTTCTGTATTGTCTCTGGGGTGAACTAATCATGACTCTGGAAGCATAGAGGCATGCAGTTGTTTTATGACTTCCATCACCTGCCAAAGATCTGAGCAAAAGCCCTTGTGTGTGTATTTTTACAGGTAGGTGCCAAGTCCTGTTAGCTTCCAGCAATGAGGGCTTTGCATGGGACCTAGAAGTCAGATGACAAGAAGTGATGTCATTCTGCAAGCTATCCCAGCAGTAATATTTTAGATATTATTTTGAGAAGTCTCTTACAGAGACTGCGCATTCTGTATTCTGTCTTGGGCCTGACAACAACAAGAACCATTCATCACATCATCTGCGTAGGGAATAGTAACTGTCTTAGATACAGTCAGGAATATAGTGAAGCTTAGGTGAGATATTGTTTTTCTTTATTTGTGTGAGCCTGTCCTTTAATGTTATTTTAAATATTTCCTGTGATTTGAACTCTGATGTCACTATGAGTATATACTTAGTATTTTTTTCTTTTTTACTATTTATTATTAAATATATTTTAACTTTTCATTGTGGCTGATCTTTGTACAGATATTTAAGTTTTGAGAGTACTTGCATATTTATTTGATGACACTGTGTGGCTCACTCCTAATAGCATTGCTGTTGGTCAAACTACCATTTGTATAAACAATAATTTCAGTCAGTATATTGGGTACCCTTGGAGGAGCTTTAAAGTAGCTGGCAGGAGTGTCTGGTGGCAGCCATAACTATGTTATAGTCTGGGCAGAAGGGGGCATAGCTAGTAAACCTGTGCTAGCCCTTCTCATGTGTGTGTGTGTGTGTATGTGTGTAAATCAAATCTCAGTGTGTGTGTGTCAGCTGTTTGGGCAGGGACACGAAGTACTGGTTGGACAGAGAGGTTGCTGGAGGCCTTGGCTTGGACACTCAGCTGAGATCTCATCACTATAGCTGTGTCAATGGAGAGTCTTATTGGGGATCTGGAGAAAGAGGGAGAAACCAGACCCAGACTGACTCTGGTCTCTGTGTCCTCTTAAGGGAAATTGCACTTGATGCAGAGATCTGCATCTGGAAATAACTGTTATCCTCCCAGGGAATGCCCCTCACAGGTGCCAGTGGTGAGGATTGAGGCGCCTTGATTACTGGTCCTGTGGTAGGTCGTCACAAGGAGTATGTCTTAAATCCACTATTTTCAGCAATTAAAGTACTTCTGTAATATTTGCTAATTAAATCAAGGAGATACATCTGTACAGCTTCTTTTTCATCTTGTGTACCCCATCATATTCTTTATATTGGGTTGGAAGGATTCCTAGTTGCAAATTCACTTTAATTTAGATAAGTGTTTTATGTTGCGTTTTGTATCAGTGATTTTTGTCTCCTGTAAGTGCATTTGTTGCATAAAGTGTAAATGCCATTTAGAAAACCTTTTATCTTTTCTTTATTTTTTACCATTTTTAAGGAGTAGCCAAAGGCTGTTGTGCTATTCAGGGTAGCAAGCAAGAACAGTGGGATTAACTAGGCTGCTTATATTTGAAATACTGTTATTAAAAGTTAAAGTTATTTTGAGTTTATTATATTATTATTTTCTTTTTTTGTGGAAATGTATTCTATTTTGAAACTTCCTTTTAAGGAAGAGTTAGGAGTGTTACTGTGCATACAAAGTGGGAAGTCAGACCTTTGATTTGCAGGCCTCTTTAGTCCTTAGAAATCCCTGCCATCACACAATTGATACTTACATTAAAATTATCCATACAAAATGTAGTATTTTATCAGATCTTTTGTCACAACATTATGAGACGTATAAACATTCTAATGTGCTCACAAATAATGTTCTAGTCTTGGAAGTGGATTATGTTGTGTGTATGAGATGTACATTTATTGAAGTTTTGGAATTATAATTTAAACATCTAATCAAGCAGTAAATGTACAGTACGTAAATGTGGAGAAGTTCAATCAATTTTAGAAACACAGCCTCCTCAGACTGAAAAGATGTTATAAAATACTAGTAAGCGAGAACATCACCAGAATTCCATGAGTGCTCCTCTATTGTGATGGATTCATGAAATGCACGACATGCAGATTCAAAAAGCAATGTTAGTAGTCTCTTAAAATTGAGTAATAAAGTAAAAAGCTTAAGAAGTGTGATACTTAAAAGTAGCAGTATCCCATCACCAGTTACTTATGTAATTGAACTGAACAGCATTTAAAAGTTTTCTTCATAAAATTTCATTTTAAAGAGGACTGCATGATGAAACCATGTTGAACATGTTCTTGGGCTGTAAGGAGAAACAATTCACTATCACCTGTAGTCTGACTGGAATAAATATGTTTAGTAGGTGCAGAAATGTGAGTAAACCTCTTGCGTAACTGCTCTTGGAGTAGGGGCAGTTTATTAACCTTTTCTTTTCTTTAAAAATTCAAACGCTGGATAGGATTGTGGTATGCTTTTAGTAAAACTCTTTGTTCCCCATATTGCCTTTTTCTCTGTAAAGGAAAACTGAGCATTTTTACCTGTGGTTGAAATCCTGTGCCTTTCACAAGCTTAGAATGTTTTATTTTTTCATGTTGTGGAAATGGGAATTTTGAGTTTTCCTATTTATATGCATGGATGTATCTAGATTATTTTTCATGAGAATACAGACAAGATATGAAGCTTTTTAGACAACAAGTTGAAGGTAGGTATAATTAGATGAATGCATAGTAGTCTGAAACAAGAATCCAGGTTTACTCTTGTAATGTTGGGAATCTTGTAAATATGTTACGTTTCTTGCCTACATTACCTATACAAGATATTTCAGTATTTGGTATTCTTAAGATGCGATTTAAATAAACCATAAGGATCTGAATACTCCAGATTTTAATGCCCTTGATGAGACTTGTATTGTATTGACATAGTTGTTGGTGGCATATCCATTTTTGTAACTCATTTTATTCCCTGTGTTCATATTCAGCTGTCCAATAAATCTGTTTTGCTATGTGTCATTTGTTGTTAATGAAGGTGCTGTATTGTTTTTCAGTTAGGTACCCTTCCACTTTAATTCTTGCTTTCAGTCCTTAATATAAGAGTATTATGTTTCACTGCCTATGTCTTCTGAGCATTCATATTTTATTTGACTTTTCTAATTTAAAGTGTATTCATTCAATCTTTGTCCAATTACCTGCTTTATGCAGCTCAGCGTCACTGGGGAGCCCGTGCCTGTTGTGGTGCTTACTGGACACGTGGTACAGGAGATAATTCTGAACAAATTGCCAGTCCATCACTAAACGCACAGAAGAGCATGTGCGCACAGAAGTACACACGTACCTACCAATTTGGAAGAGTTCCAGTTCACTAACAGTATGTCTTTGGATCACAAAAAAAAACATGTGCAGACTATGAACAATAGGTGTATCATCAGAGAATGAGGCTAGAAAACCAATAGTAGATGGTTATCCCTGTGGAAACGTTATAGTGTTAATTGTGTAAAAAAATAAACAAGCAAAAAAGAAGCCTTTTGGAAGTTGAAACTATACTAACAGAGCTGGCAGTGTCTTGTATATTGTCCTTGCAGACTGCATAAAATGTTGCTCAGTGACTGATATTTGTCCATCTTTAGGTAACTTAGTCTGTTATTTTATTATAACCCTCAGAGTATTAAAACTGAAGTGTAGTGCTATGAAGAAATAGTGACATTCTGAACAAGCAGATATTGAGGGATTTCTAACTGTGTGCAAGGCTGGGTGCCATAGAGTGTTGGAGCTCTAACTGCAATCCCAGTGCCTGGGGTCAATTAGCGGTGCCATCATTAAAGACGGCTGGCAGAGAGAGAGAGGTGTAAAGGAGCTTTCTCCCTGTCCCTCTCCCAGGGGTGAGGAGAGGAATGCACACACTTGGCGGGGTTACATTGGTCAGTGCAGTCTCCCTAGTGGAGACCAGAGAGACCAACATTCATGTAATGGGAGGGGGGGGCAGGGCTGCTTGAAAGGCATGCCCTTGCAGAAGTGAGGGTAGCCCTCCGCTGTCAGCCTACTGCATACCTCTTCCTCGTTTCCCTGAGTGCATGCAGGCAGCTATGGCATAATATAAATTCAAATCACTCCCTGATGGATGTCTGATGGTCTCTCCAGGTTGACCCTAACCCTAATGATTGTGAACAAATGGACTAATTGGCTGGAGAGGGCTGAATGAAAATAGACAGGGTAAAACAGCAGAAAAATAATAAAATATATATATTTACAGATCTGGGCCTGGAGCTATGATTGCATTGGATGGTCAGTTGAGGAATATTAGGACATGTTTCCATACAAATTGCAGATATGTATTGGTAAGTTTTGGGTATTATACTTCAAGAAGTTGTCAGGTTAGGTGACCCTGGAGGGCTGGTAATGTCATTAACTGTGTACTAACTGTGTTAGAGGAAGAGTTGTTGGTTTAAGCCTGCCAACAGCAGTTTCCTTTAGGTTATTCTGAAAGAGAAAAAAATTCAAACGAGTTTTTGATTTGTTGCTATTACAGAAAAAATATATAAGTTAATATAACCTGCTAAAGCACAGTATGTTACAAAATGTGTATGTTAGCTAAGAGAATGGGAAATGTGTTGCCAACATTGATAGATATGGATCATTGTGGTTTTGTAGAGGGGAAGTAAACATTTGTGAATAGTACTAGAACAATGGTGATTCAGACAGAAGCAGAATGTAAGACCATACCATTGTTGTTGGTGGGTTTTGATACAGAGTAAGCAGGGAGTAATGAGTAGTTGCAGTGGAAGCATTTGTAATCCCCTGATAAAATAATGAGGTCAGTTAAGAGGCTGTATTAAGGATCTGAAGCAAGAATTAAAGTGGTGGGGTTTCTTTCTGATAAGTTATGTTTGGACAGAGAAACCAGGCAGGGTAGCCCTCTTTCCCCTTTGTTATTTGCTTTATATTTAGAACTACTGGCAATAAATTAATTAATACAAAACAAGGAATTCGGAAATTCAAGGATATAGTTGGTATGGCAATCGAGAAAAGTTTGCTTTATTGGCAGAATAAATTAATTTGTACTTTTTAAATCCAGAAAATGACATTTTGGTGTTTTGGAACATTTTGAGACAGTTTCAAGTCTTTTCAGGATATAAAGTTAATGAAGAAAAACAAAGACTATAGCCATAGGTTATGTACCCACACAGAAATTGGTACAGTTATACCCATATTTAGGTGTATGGATTAAAACAACTTCTGTTATGGCAGCTAAAGATATGTGGGAATAGACTAAACAAAAGATGATAAAAAACTGAGAAACTGTTTATGGATAACAAGATATAAGCACTGAAAATGTTTATCCCGTGTAGTTCTATTTGCAAGTCAGGTATATTTTTAGCAACTAGAGGAGAAGTTGTGGAGATTAATAAAAGTTGAAGGACTTTATTGGGGGAAGAGCAAGAGTTAAGGGAAATAAGATGATCCTCCCAATAGAACAAGGTTGTTTACGATTACCTGATTTAAAAGGATATTTTAGAGCTATGCAGTTAAGGCTGATATACATAACAGATGCAGAAGATTATAATCAGAGTGGAAGGGAAGATGATGAAGCAGGGAGGATTTCAAAAAGTAATGAGACAGTTGGATTTTCAGTGAAGATCTTTAAGGAGAATAATAGCAGCCATACAGAATACTGTATTCAAAAAGTTGCAGAAAGTATCCAAGAACTAAGTCAACATGGGCATGGAGAAAGGACACTTTGCCAATAGGTATGACTGCAAGCAGGGGTACAGAAAATTGGCAAGAAGGAGCTAGAAATGATTAGGGAAAACTGGCAAAGGAACCGGGTATTGGGAGGAAATAACTAGATAGGGAAAGATAGAGTGAGTGAAGTCCAAGAAAAAAATTGGACTGCTGATTGGAGACTGCCTTCCCTACCAGGGATTGATATTAGAGTATAGGCAGAGATAAAAGGATAGGGGAGTCCTAAGTGAAAAAGACCTGCTCTGATAGACTTTTAGTCACATATAGAATGGAAGCTACAGTTGAAAATTGGATAATTATTATGGCATATAAAATATTGCATGATAACTACAAGAATCAATCAGAGGAAGTTAGAAAAGATTGGGAAGAGAGACTGGAAAAACAGTATACAGGGGAGGAATAGGATGACAATATGTACAGCTTCCAAGTGTGCAACAAAGTCCAGAAAGCTTAGGAGTTTTGCTTGGAAGTGTTTGCATATGTATTTTATACCACAGGCTGATTTCAAAGGATTCTTCTTCAGGCAGCAAATGCTGGAGGCATGATGGGACAAAAGAAGCAACTGGGAAAATGTTTTTTGGAAATGTAATAAGTTGGCAGATTTCAAAAATTCTCTACAGTGTGCTGTCAGAAATATTGGGTGTAACTAAGGAATTGATTCTTTTGAGCATGATGTAGGATCTGAATTGCCTACTCATAGTAAGCCTTTGTCAATTTTAATTCTGTTGGCTGTCAAAAAAGCAGTTGCTAGAAAATTCAAATGAAAATGTAAACCAACTGTATTTAAAGTATTGAATATTGACAAGCTATATAATATGGAAGTGGGATCTTTATCCAAGGAGAGGAACAAATTACAGAGGAATAAGTAGAATTTGTGGGGACAGTACAAGCAGGATGATCAGGAGTAAGAGTGAGATTTAAGGGAAAATGTGGATTGAGCAATTTATGTAATGTTGGACCGAAAGACAGAAAACATACATGTATGTAAATGAAAAAATACTAATATGTTTTTTCTGCTATATTAATTTTTGTGTGGCTATGTCTTAAGTGATAATTTAATAAATATGTTTAAAAAAAAGAATGTTTCACCCACAACTTCTTTACAAAGATTGGACTAAGAGGTTTTGCATTGAGTAAGCCTCCAACACTTCCAGGAAAATCCAACAGTGGGAAAGGGAAAATGTTACCGTTAAAGTGCACAATAGTCTCACATGAAACAAAAAGGGATCTGTGTGTGCCTATGAGTCTAGTTTTCAAGCTGCACTAAAAGATGCCTGAATATTGCTGATCTCTGTTTGCATTTTATTTTGAATTGAAGTTTTTCATTTAAGGTTTGGTTATTTCTGTTTTGTATCTTTTTCTTGTATTGCATTTGTTTTAAGTTTTTTGTTCTGTTGGAGTTTTAAAATGTCTTGGCTAGGGTCCATTAGAAAAGTTAGCAAAGAGTTCCTTTGCAAACAGTGAACAACATCAGCTAATTGGTGGGAGGAGTTGAAAAATAGCATTCATCATTTAGCTAGAAATATTTGAATGTGTCTCTATTTAGCTGGAGTGCTTGTTTGGCTTGCTTGCTCTACTCTGCCTGAATATTGCTGATCTTGGTCTGTATTTTATTTTTCCCACCCACCCGACAAACTGTTGTATTCTTAAACTTAGTGGCTTTTGAGTTGCCTGCCCCTACTATAAATCTGATTTTGGACACTCCTCCCAGTCCCATCTCATCAGCTCATTCTACTGAGTAAAGAAATCAGTTGAGAAGGCCAACCCCTTTGGTTTCTTAGCTTTGAATTATCTTCTGTTTCCTTCCTTCCCATTGTAAGCTTCTTAGTTTTGGTTTAAGCACTTGGACTCCACACCAATTGTTTTACATTAAGAAGGTTTGCAGTCTACAGTCTTGTGGCAGGGGAGGTAGCTTACATTCTTCTAAGTTGGGAATTGCTGGTGAAGGCTTATTGTGCCTGTTATTCTAAGTGTCTTTGTTCTGGTTTAAGCACTTGGGTTCCAGATCAGTTATTTCACACTAGAAAGGTTTGTGGTCTACACTCTTTTGGGACTATTCTAATGAATTGCTTCTTTATTTAAACTGTTTTTGCTGTTGTAACTGTGATTTTCTGCATTTTGAATTTCTAGTACTTCTGCATTTTATAGCATAGGCTAGATTCAGGCTTGCTGAATCTAGACTGAATGGTATCATTTGAGCACTAAAACCAGCCACCTTACATTAAGAAGGCCCCCCCCCACACACACCCTTGTGTCAGAAGTGTGCAGCCAACGACCCATCTGAGTTGGAGATTGCTGGAATAAGGCACAGTCCTTGGCTTTCCCTTTGGTTACTTTGCTTAAAATTGTTTAACCTTGCTTGTGTTTGCGGAGGTTTCGCTCTCAGTTTACCAGAGCTGCTCAGAGATTGCACTGTGAGCAACTCAGTTGTGCATTGTGAAGCATTGACATAGTTTTCTACCCATAGGCCCCCACTGAATAGCTGCTTTTTCTTAGTCTTACAGCAAAACCTAGTCCATCTAGCCCACTCCCCCACTAGTTACTACAGTATATACCAGCCATAATGCGTGGACAGTTTCCCACCATTTCTCCAGCCAGACTGACTGACATAGGCATACATGAGGCAATGTAGCAATAGCCTCATATACACTGACAACCCGTTACTCCTAAAACAAGCAAATACAACATGTGAGAGATGTATCTAAACTATGAATATGGGATCAGTTCTTTCATATAACAAATCAGATATCAAACAGGTTGTCAGCATACACACACTTCACCTCTTGCACTTAAGATCACAACACACAAATCCACATACATAGAGGTACTCGTTAGAAGCCTACCTAAAGATCAGAGACCTCCCAGGTGCAAACTTACTGCACACACAACGCAGAGCCAACTGCGTCCACTACACAGAATAATACACACAACAGTGTTTCAGTGAATAAGCCCATAAGGCAAAACACCTCAAAACCAAATATCTTGGTCATAGCTGAGTCCATAGTGAGATACACAAATGCCCCCCTCAATAGGCAGAACAAGGAGAAGGTCACAGTCAGCTGCCTGTCATGTGCCAGGATATGTCAGATCACGCATGCACTCAAAGTCTCTCAACAACAAGTAACGTTATGACTCTGTCAAAGTCCATGTTGGAGTGAATGAGTTGAGACATACCTATACAAAGAGAGACATGACTGAGCTCTCAAATTGTGTGTCCCAGGCAGGTATGTCCCTAGCCCTAAGCAGCATTCTGCCTTCACCCAGGATGATGATGCCTCAGTATAAACAAAAAAAAGATTAACTTTTACAGTTGGCTTAGTTTGTGGTATCAATCCAGGAGATCCAGTATCTGTCAGCCTGGGAAGATATGGTTGACGGCCCACACTGCTTTGCCAGAGAGCTTCACCTGTCGCCTCTTGGCTTTCAGTTACTGCAAAGGTACTGGTCTCCCCCATAGTGCCTTTTTTAGGCAATGCCTTAACAAAATTCCTGATGTAAAAAATCCGCTAGAGAGAAACTCAAGATTATGCTGCTTAATGTTAGGAGTCTAAATCGGAAACTGCACTCACTAGAAGCACTCCTTACCTTGGTAGATGCCGATGTCTGTGCAGTCACAAAGACATGTTTCAAGGCCGCAAAGAGCACCTCAACTGTGCAAGGTTACAATGCCTTCCACACACTGAGATGTCAAAACGAGCATGAAAGAATCAAAGGCGGAGGTGTAGCCATCTTCACTGAAGACAAATACACCTCAAGACTGGTCAAACAGTATGACTCCCTAGAGCTATTCCAAGTCCAACTAACTGTAGGTAAAACCCTCTTCCATATCATTGTTGGCTGTAGGTCCCCCACCATGTACCACAAAAACCATTCTGCCTACCTGGGACCTACTTGAGTCACTCACTATACAGCCAAACACCTTGGTCAAAGGTGATTTCAGCTATCCTTCCATCAATTGGGAATCATATATGAGCACAAACATGCTCAACCTAAGGTTCCTGGACATTAATACAAATGATCTGGTGCAGATAGTCTGGACCCGTACAAGGTGCTCAAATTTCCTAGACTCAGTAGTCACCAACACAGGGGGGTCTCTGCACCTAGCCCCCGTGTGTTGCTCCCCCTGGTAAGGTCGGATCATAAATCAGTCTAGTTTGAAGTAAAGATCATACCTGACCCCCCCCCCCCAAGCAAAAAGGATGAAAAATTTCTCCAACACAAACTATAGCCTCCTAAGTAATGGTGTAAATTGTTTCAAACCCCTGCTACCACTGTCAACAATGACTCCTATACAGAGGTGTACACAAATGCCCAGTATAAACACCTATACAAATGTTTAGACTTGGCTCTACCTGACTGGATCAAACGAAGCTCCTCACAAAAAAAAAAAAAAAAAAAAAAGCCACCTTGGTGGACATCAAGTATAAATAGGTTATACAACAACAAGTAGAAACTAATGTCTAAGAACAAGAGGGAATTGACTCAGCAGAAGGCGTACACCCTCCACAGCTTGAAAAAGGAAATTAGCTATCTCGTAAAGTCCTCTAAAGCCAATTATGAAGCTAAACTAGCATCCCTAGCTAAGGATAATCACAAAGCATTCATTAGCTACATCAGAAATCTAAAAGGGAAGGCCTAGCATTGTGGCGAACTAGTAGTGGATGGTACCACTCATACTGTCCCTGAGGACATCGCCAACCTGCTGGCAGACAGATTTGGTGCAGACTTCACCTCCCTTACCCCCTCTAGGCATACCCCAAAGCATACCTGTCAAAAGACCTGTAACTAGCATCTCCAACGAGCAGGTGATTACTGCACTCTCCATGTCCAAGAACACAGCCTGTATGGAACCGGATAAGATCCAAGGTTTCCTACTAAATGGTCTACAACAGGACCTAGCAGAACCACTTGGCACTCTCATCAACTACAGTCTAAGTACTGGCTTTGTCCCAGCAGAGTGAAAAACAGCAACAGTAATTCCCTTTCACAAAGGAGATCCATCAACCGATCCTGGAAACTATAGACCCATAAGCCTAACCAGCCTTACCTGCAAGGCCATGGAGAGAATCATCATGAACCTTATCAACAAAGACATAGGTGACCTTCAAACTCTTGACCCGGCCCAATTTGGTTTCGTCAATGGTAGATCATGCTTACTAAACCTGGTGGACTTCTTTGAGAATGTCACCAAAGCCCTGGATGAAGGTAAAACAGTCCATACAGCCTATCCTGACTTAGCCAAGGCTTTTGACACAATCCTCCACTCAGGCATCATTGAGAAACTCACCCAGCTGAGAATTAACCTATATGTCACTAGATGGGTGGGCAACTGTCTCACCAACAAACACATACAGTCAAAGTTGGGGATTCCACCTCTTAAAGCAGACCAGTTATCAGTGGTGTACCACAAGGATCTGTGCTGGGCCCCCTACTATTTGGAATCTATTTCTCAGAAGTCCAGGTGAAAATAGATGGCCGGTGGCTTTGCCAATGACTGCATACAGGGTGCAGTCATTGAGTCCCCCAACTGTGCTGACATACTACAAAAAGGGCATACACAGACAGGTGATTAGTGCCAAAGCCATGGACATTAAGTACAATAAATACCTTTTCATCCCTTTTGGCAAAGGGGAGGTCCCTGCAAATTACAATATTAACAGTACCCCCTTGTGAGAGATTTGGGAACACAGGATGATAGCAACCTTAACTTCAGTCATCATGTGTACACAGTGGTAAGGAAGGCCTTCTGTGTTGCACCTCTCATAAGTAAGGGTACTGCATCCAGAGCTAAAGGTGTTATAACTCCTCTGTACTCATCCCTCATCAGACCACTAACAGAGTATAACACTGCCTTCTGTATGTACCTCACCAGACACCTACAGCAGCTGGAGAGACTTCAGAGGTTTCTCACCAAGTAAATTCAGGGCCTTCAACACATGACCTACATGGACAGACTGAAGGCCCTGTCACTGTACTCTATCTTATCTGTATCTGCTGAGAGACAACTTGTGCCTGGCCTAAAGAGCAGTTTTTGACCCTGCTCTAATGGAAATGCTGCACATCTGCAAGTCAAATGGGACAAGTATTCACTCACTGTAGGAATCTTAACCTAGCCTGCGACATTAACACGATGTGCTGGAGAGACAGATATGTCTTTCAGAGATTGCCACTCCTCTGGAAGAAACTCAAGTTCACGTAAAACAGAGCTCATCAATGACCCTATTTAAGCACAACTTAGAACGCTGGAAGGGAGACTGTAAATTTACCCCGGGAGTGTCACCTGTGTCTATCTTGGATAAGGGCAGTTGGTGCTGATCATAGACTTGTGGTGCAAATATAGATCATACAACTTGGTCAGTAATGGAACAAGGGCTTAACATGGCTAGTCTTATAAAGGCCCAAGGATCAATAGTCTAGTAACCTCCTATGAACCTGTTATGTCAACCATTTGTTTGTGGAGTTAAAACCTAATCATATAGTCCTTTATTACCTTGGAAAGCATTGTGTAATTTATCTGTGGCATTTTTCTTCTTTTATTGATGTGTCTTAGAATACTAGTAAACTTATGCTCTAGTACCTCTTACTTAATTAAAAAAGTAGTAGTACAATATAATATGCAGATGTTCTTCATGTTTCACTGTTGCAGTCATCACACTTGGGTTATCCTGCCAGGGGTAGCCTTCAGTCGGCCTGAATACCAGAGTCTTAGTATTTCTGCGTCAGTTGCTGTCACTCCAGGGCTGACGTCAGGTCGTCATTGATATAAAATAAGGCAGCCGATGCCATTACATCAGTCTTTCTTGCTGAAGAGCCCGAAGCAGAAGCAGTTCACACAAGTGCCATTCGGCCGGTACCTGAGTTTTTGTTTCTGAATTGAAGTTGAAGTCATCTAAAGCTAAGTATCCCATTGGGGATCCTTTTTTCTTGCTCTAACTGATGTCAGAAAAAGTTAACAATTTTCCTGCCTGTGAAAAGTAAATACCACACCGAGACTTCCATTCTTACTGCATCACCTCTTTAAACCCAGACCACAATGTCCCTTGCTGTCGCTTTTGTGCTTTGTTCAATGCCAGAACTATACGTCGTTGGGCCCTTATTGTACTAAATATTTTTGTTCTTAGTCCTCATATTCTGATATGGCTGTGGTAAGCCATCCGACTACTGATCTTTTGAAAAAACGTAAGGATAAAGACAGAGACAGACCGCACAGGTTCAAAACTGTCGACCCTTCCATTAAGCTAGTCGTCAGTTCTCCGGTCCTCAATGAGGCGCTTTCGCAGCCCCAGATGCCCGCTTCTGTGAATTCGCAGGCAGCTACCAAGACCCGTTCGGAGTCGGTATGCAGCGAGACTCTTCTTCGACTAAGGATCCTGTGGATGTCTCTACCTTGGATGGGTCCAGAGCCGCTGAGCAGGCACCGGCTTCCGAGGAAGTTCTTCACACTACCAATACTCGACGCAAACCGACGACTTATTTCACGTCTTCAGTTCTTTCTAAAACTACTGAGTTTCTAAGGCCCAGGGTACAAACTACGCCTAAAAAAACGACGACCCAAGCTCAGACACCTGCTTCCATGCCTCAGTCTCAAATGCTTAAAATGGCAGAAGACTTTATTATGCTTATTAGAGGAAGCCAGGCTACCCCTTCCAAAAGAAAGAGAGACTTGTCCCCAGTAGTTTTATCTGAACAGGAGTCCGATGACTCTGAGGTTTCTGAATATGAAGACCTGTAACCCCTCTCTGCCTATGAGGATTCTGATGCAGAGGAATCCATTCCTTCTGCCTCTCCTCCCAAGGATTTTTCATTTGGTGAAACCCTACATACTTTAAGGGAGCATTTCCAATGGGAATGTCAGGACTATCCTCAGTCAAAAAAGAGACTCAGGGAATTCTTAGATTTACCACAGCACAGACCTTTAGCCATTCCTTCTGTCCTGGATGTTGTGGATGATGTTTTTATGGAATCTAGTTTGACTCATGACACGCTTCCTCCTGCTCCCAGGAAACCTGACAGGTACTACAGAGTCCCTGGCTCTCACAAATTCCTTTTCAAAAATCCTACTGCTGACCCAGAGGTCATCTCCCAAGGACCTAAAGGAATTAAAGCAACCTCAGCTAAGAATCCCACCCCCTCAGACAGGGATTCTAGAGCTTTGCACATATGGGGTAAAAAAGTATACACCTCTGCAACTCTTGCTATTAGTGCACTAAATTGTCAGTTCCACATGCTGAAATATCAGCAGTATACCATGGAACTCCTCAAACAAAAAATATCTTCCTTTCCTGCTTGTGCAGAAAATAAAGAATTACAAGAGCTTATGCATTCTGCAAGCCAAGTTACTAAGCACACCTTGCAATGTGGCTTTGATGCCCTAGAAGCATCTTGCAGGGCAGCAGTCACTGGTTCTGTCCTTAGAAGGCATGCTTGGCTTAAGTAACAGACCTTGCCAGACCATGTCAAATCAAAATTATTGGACGCACCATTGAACAAAGACATTTTGTTTGGCACCAAGGCAGAAGAGGTCTTAAAAAAGATGGAAGAAAAAGCTAAATCTATGCATACAGATAAAGACATTTTACAGGTCAAGCCTCTGTGGTTCAGTAGGTATTGCCCCTCCAAGCACTGGTCCTTTCCAGCCCTCTCCAGGCCAGCTCAGCCAAAACCCAGGGAAGCAGACCCCCCAGACAGCAGTCTCAGGGAATGCAGAGATCTAAGCAGTGGAGTTCCTCCTTTTCAAAAACAGGGAGAGCTAAGCCACCCCTTATGGTAAGAACTCACAATGACTTTACATCTCCACCCCTTACCTCTGCCCACCTGCTTGTGCCCCTAGGAGGAAGACTCTCCTTCCATGCAAACAACTGGGCCTCTATTACCAACGACCGATGGGTCCTCAACATAGTGTCCCAGGGAAACAAATTTTATTTCCACACTCTGCGAACCTCAAAAGGGTTCCCAGGTCTTCCTCCAAACCAGTGGGCAGAGGCCAAAAAACAAGTCTATTCCCTGCTCTCCATGAGGGCAGTACAGCATGTTCCTGCAGACCAGATAGGCCAAGGTTTCTATTCCAGACTCTTCTTGGTACCCAGAAAAGAGGGCACCTGGTGCCCAATCCTCGATCTATCCATTCTAAACACCTTTCTGGTGATACCAAAATTCAAAATGCTCACCCTCCAGCAGCTTCTTCCTATGCTTTCCAAGGATGCTTGGTTAGCCACCCTAGACCTAAAAGAGGCCTACCTACACATCCCAATCAGGGAATCTTGCAGGAAATATCTAAGTTTCTGGTCAGGATCTATGCACTTTCAGTTCTGTGTGCTTCCCTTTGGCTTATCCACTACTCCCAGAGTTTTCACAAAATGCCTGGCTCCAGACATTGCTTTTTACAGGCAAAGAAATATTCAGATTTACCCCTACTTAGATGATTGCCTGATTCAGGCAGACAGTCAGGAAAAGCTGTTACAACACCTGACCTTTGTAAAGTACCTACTGACCTCCCTGGGGTATACTACCAACAAAAAGAAATCAAAACTCGTCCCCACACAAAAAATTGTATTCCTGGGAGCAAGCCTGGACACAGCATCCCAGATGGCATTCCTTACTCCAGAAAAACAAGCCTACTTGACAGGCTTCTTCTCTCAACTAGCCACCAGAACCCAGTTATCAGCAATGAAAATCCTGCAAGCTCCAGGTTCATGGCCTCTTGCATTCTACTCATTCCATATGCCAGACTGCATATGAGGAAACTACAATGGTACCTAATAAGCCTTTGGTGTCAACACTCCCAAGACCTGGAACTATCATACCTATGATACCCTGTTTAAGGAAAGATTTTCTTTGGTGGGCAGCAGCATGCAACCACAGCAAGAGACTTCCCTTCTCACAACCCCAAGCTGCCCTGACCCTCAAGACAGATGCATCAGACTATGCCTGGGGTGCACACCTGGATGGCAGGTGCATTCAGGGCCATTGGAACCCAAATCAAAAACATCTGCACATCAACCAAAAAGAGATGCTAGCTGTTCAGCATGTCCTGACAGCTTTCAGACCCCTACTCTCCCTGGGGCCTCTAGTGATCAAAACAGACAACACCACAGTGATGTGGTATATCAACAAGCAGGGAGAAGCTCACTCTTATCCTCTCTGCAGGCTCGCCATGACCCTTTGGCACACAGCCTCAGCCATGCAAATACATCTGCTAGCACAATTCCTGCCAGGCTCCTTAAACTCTCTGTCAGACAACTTAAGTAGAAACCTGCTAGACCCACACAAGAGGCAGCTAGACCACAGAAAAATTCAACCATGTAACCCAGCAATGGGGCACCCCAAAGGTGGACCTCTTTTCCTCCCACTCCAATCATCAGCTCAGCATATTCTGCACCAGGGAACCTCACAGCAAGGCCTGGAAAGTGGATGCTCTATCCTTCCAATGGGTAAACCTCTCGATCTATGCATTTCCCCCTCTGCCAC
Source organism: Protopterus annectens (assembly GCF_019279795.1). Taxonomy (NCBI): domain Eukaryota; kingdom Metazoa; phylum Chordata; order Ceratodontiformes; family Protopteridae; genus Protopterus; species Protopterus annectens. The sequence continues at coordinate 1,773,162,195 of NC_056731.1, forward strand.
TCATTTCAAGGGTACTGCTCAAAATAAGGGAGGAAAAACCAAGGGCAATCTTGATTGCCCCATACTGGCCACACCAGCACTGGTACCCACTGCTGCGCAGCCTGTCACCCCTGCCACCATGTCAACTATCTCAGATCTCAACACTCCTGACCCAGAAAAATGTAGAATTCATGCATCCACAATTGCAGACCCTGAACCTGGCAGCCTGGCTTATTCTCTGACCTCTCCTCCAGCTGTCAGCCTAAGCAAACAAGTCCTGGATGTTATACATGAGGTCAGATGCCCCAGCATTAGAAAATCCTATGCTGACAAGTGGAAAAGATTTTGAACCTGGATACAGCACAACCCTCCCTACCTCTCATCCTGGATTACCTAGCAGACCTACTTCACAGAGGCCTATCTTTCTCTTCTATTAAAATCCATGCCTCTGCCATCTCTGCTAATTACAGCACAGAGCCACCTCTCTTCTCACACCCCATCATCAGACAGTTCCTAAGAGGGGCTAACAACTTAAGGCCACCCAGACCAGGACCTTAACTTTGTGTTGGAAAAGCTCACCCTACCCACCCCTTTGAGCCTGCAGCTTCAGCAGTTAAAATTCCTCTCTTGGAACAGCCTTGTTTCTGGCCATCACTTCAGCTAGAAGAGTTTCAGAGCTACAGGCACTCATGGCTGTAGAGCCTTTCATCATTTTCCATGCTGACAGGGTCTCCCTCAGGACTAACCTATCCTTCATGCCTAAAGTGGTGTCCAGTGTGGCTCTCAACCAATCCATTCATTTGCCCACTTTTTTCCCTAACCCACAAAACAAGGGGGAAAGGATTCTGCACTCTCTAGTTGTGCACAGACAGCTTAGATTCTATCTGGATAGGACAAAATCTTTTAGAAAAACTGACCAATTGCTAGTCAGCTTCGCAGCAGTGGAAGAGGACAAGGCCATATCGAAACAAACAATCTCCAAATGGATATCACACTGCATCCATTTCTGCTACAAACAGCAGGGGAAACTGCCCCCAAAGGGGGTCAGGATGCATTTCACCAGGGCAACCTCCGCCTCTGCAGCTTTTCTCAGAGGGGTCCCCACCAGGGACATCCTGGATACTGCAACATGGACTTCTGTTCATACCTTCACCAAGCATTACCACCTGCCTATCTTTTCCAAACCTAGGGCATGCTTTGCCACCACAGTCTTGCAGGGCATCCTAGCCAGCCCCCAGTCTTCTTGATTGCCTCCATCCTTTTCTTCAGCTTTGGGAATAATCCCAAGTGTGATGACTGCAACAGTGAAACATGAAGAACATAGTACAGCTGTGTGCACTTACCATAAATGTAGATGTTCGAGTGTATTCACTGTTGCAGTCCTGGTTTCCCACCCTCCATCCCCCTTGTCTCTGTCTCTATCTATCTCTCTCTCTTCCTCTCTCCCTTACAGGGAATTTTTGGTATTTACTTTCTACTGGCGGTGTTCTTCCACCATAACCTAGCTCCCTATTTGGGGGCTCCTGACAGTTGGGGCAAGAAAAACTGATGTAATAGCATCGGCTGCCTGATTTTATACCACTGATGACATGACATCAGTCCTGGAGCAACAGCAACTGACGCAGAAATACTAAGCCTCTGGTATTCGGGCCAACTGAGGGCTACCCCTGGCAGGATAACCCAAGTGTGATGACTACAACAGTGAATATACTCGAATATCTACATTTATGGTAAGTGTACACAACTGTACTTTGCTTGAATGTCTTTTTATTAGTTTATAGATCTTCAGCCTTGCATAACAGAATTCTCTTTACTGTGTAACGTTTGTTTTTTTGACTTGCTTTGACGTACTCTGTTGTATGTAAGATTGTCTGTGTCGCCAATCATAATTTGCTTATGTGTTTGAGAAATGGAGTCAAGATATTCACTTCTATAGAATGAAGCTCAGAAGATGAACTTCTTGAATCCATTTCAAAAAGACATCAACAAATAGGATTGTGACCAAGTCATAGTTCTTTGTATCACCTTGAGCTTTAGCTGCCCCAAGGTATTACAACTTACAGAGGAAATATACAGGGTAGGAGTAAGACATTGTCTAGAAGCAGTGTCCCTCTGATGAATGGACAGCTTTAAAAACTGTTGTACACTTCATTATTGTGCCATGCTTTTTTTTGTCTCTTAGCAACGTGTTCTATATTTTTAAAAGCTGTGAAAATACATTAGCTGCTGTGCTGCTTTTAATGGTCTAGCTCAAAAACTGTAGCATAAGAGAGCTGAAAGATGCTTAAACTTTGATGTTATGTAGTCCTATCTTGCCTACATTCTTAACCGTGGGTTCGGAGCCGAATATTGGCTCTGACTCAGTCTATTTTACTAGCTCAAAAGTCTCTGATTGGCTGGGCTAAGAGGGCATCCCATGGTACACAGCTTCGTATTCCCAGATCTCGTTTGCCGCTTGTGGAGCTCAGACGTGGTCTTGCTTGGCTGTGGCTAGGTACCTCTTTTTGACTTATTTCTCTTGAGAAATTGGTTGCTTTATACTCAAAAGCTATTTTAATAGCTATATCTTGCTGCTGTCACTGTGATTGTGTGTTTCTTGGTGTTTTTGTGGTATCCCTAACTGTTCCCATGGGGTAGGCCCATTTTAGTTAGAGGACCTAGTCCTCCCTTAGTTGAGTTATTCGGGTGTTTGTTCTCTGTATTTTCTTAAGAACTGTTTTAGTTAGAGGTTCTTTCAGTGTCATTTTGTTGCTAATTGTTTGTTTAGGGCTTCGCTCAGTCTGTGTAGTACTGTTTGCTAGTGAACGTTGTGGGCTTTCCCGCCCGTTTTGGAAGTTTGTTAACTGTAGTGAACATTGTGGGCTTCCCGCCCGTTTTGGAAGTTTAACTGTTCTCTAGAGTAGCAGATAATGTCTAAGGAACATAAGCCTTCTGGTTTTAAAAAATGTTCAAAATGCGGATATAAAATGTCCATCACAGATGGACACTCTTATGTGTCTACTGCCTTGGAGCCATCCATTTACAGGAGTCGTGTAGCTTTTGCCACGCCTTCAGTCCTAGGGTGCTCCAAGAGAGGAAAAACAAATTGATTTTAAAGGGACTGCTTAAAATGTCTTTTGAGGAAGCTATAGATTCAGCTTCCAGCTCTCAGTCGAAATCTAAAGCCTCCAAGTCCAAGAAAAGGTCTCCGGCTCCATCTGCATCTTCGGAGCCTCCGGAGAAGATTACTATATTGGACTGTGCTTCCTCGGCTCCACTGTCCTCGGGGCCGCAGGAGGTATCTGTGTTAAGTGAATCGGCATCCGCTCCGATCATTCTCGAACCCATTCGGAGCCGGTCGCCTAGTGTGAGGCATGGTTCACCAGATAAGAGATCCCAATCTCCATCCATCTCCTCCAAATCTTCCAGGCTTTCTGATTTGGATGTGGATAGGGTAGTGCAGAGGCTGTTGCAGTGGCTAAATTGTTTTCGGCTCCGACCCAGTCTGCTCCGGAGCCAGTTCCTATGATTCCTCCTCCGAGCACATCTTTGTTGTCGGAGCAGGTATGTTCCCCTCTGAGTGATGTTCTTGCACCGGCTCCGATACCTCCCTTGGGTTTATCGGTGCCGACCTCGGCTCCAACCATTTCGGTCCCGTCCACAGGGTTCGAGACTCAGGTCTCCTCGGTCCGGTTGATACTTGACATCTTTCGGGGGACCTCTCCGGTTTCTCGTCTTTCGGTCGGGCTCCCCCGGTCCCGTGGCGGTCGGGGCCCTGTGGTGGTGGGTCTGGTGGGGGGGGGGCTGCCAGGCCGCCTGCCACTGACTGGCCAGATCCTCAGCATTCCACTCTATCATTTCCCATCCCCCCCTCACTATCCATCTGAGAGCTGGTGAGCTTCACCATCTCTCAGACACTCCCACCCCAAGCCCCCCCCCACCCCACCCCCACCCCCCCACTTTCTGAAGGTCTCTCAGAGCCAGAGCCAGTGCCTGAGAAGAGAAAGAAATTGTGCAAGGAAGCACATAGACTCCCAGGGAGAGTCTCTCTCTTCCGACATGACCTCGAGGGTGGAAGGCTCCCCCAAGTCTTCCTCTGATGATGTTTCCTTCTCTGATATCCTGGAGATACTGAAACAAAGAGGAGACTGGCCTTCCAAAACCCCTTCTGAGAAGGAGTCAGTATTCCTTAAGGCTTTTGGCACTCAACCCTCCGCCTCCTGCATGTCTCCACCCTTCGATGAACTTCTTGACCTTATTTGTCGAAGGGTGTGGGAAAACCCTGATTCTGTGGAGCCCGTACCCAGGCATCCCAACAAATTTCTCTCTGCCCCTCAGGGAAAAGAGTTTCTGTCAAAGGGAGTCCCTGTAGATGCCATGGTGGTGGCGGCAGCCACCCAGAAGGAAGTTGCAGAGTCTTCCTCGTCGGTGCATCCTCCTAACAAGGAGTCTAGGACTATGGACCAGTACTGGAAGTGTACCCTGTCTTCAGCCACCTTCACTTTACGGTCGCTAAATTACTTGTCTCATTTCACTCGGCTCCAGAGAGATCTCCTTAAAGAACTGGGAGATACTCTTGCGGGTAACATACCTGAGGCGGTGGCTCAGACAGTTAACCCACAAGTTTCTACCCTCAACTCCATTGCAAACTCGTCCATGCGACTCATTTCGTATGAGGCCGAGAGAGCGAATAGGGCGGCCAGCTCAGGGGTAGCCCTTAGGCAAGCCTGGCTGTGCCTGTGTCACTTCGCGGAGGCCTTCAAGTCTTCCTTCTCTGACACCCCTTTTGATGGTTCCTCCTTGTTTGGGACCAAAGTGAAAGACACCTTCACCAGGTGCGAGCAAGAGGGAAAGACCCTGTCTGCTGTAGGGGTCCATTTTTCCTTCCGTCTTGGCCTTATCCCAAGGCCCAGTGGGGGGGGGTGTGTGGTTCAAGAAATCACAAAGGTTTTTTCCTGCCGCACAAGGTGAACCCCCCTCCAGAGGCAGGGGAGGGGGGAGTTATTCAGGGAGACGTCGCCCCAGAGGCAGAGGGGGCCCCCACAATTCCAGAGAATGCAACTCCTTCCATGGCTCCCCATATTCTCATTCCTGAGTGTGTGCCTGACTGTGCTTCTCCGGAGCCAGTCGGGGGTCGAATTTCCTTGTATCCAGAAGCCTGGGAAAACATCACCCAGGACTGATGGGTATTAAGGATAATTTCCGGAGGTTACCTCATTCCATTCTCTTCAGTACCCCCTCCAATAAGAAAAATCCCGGACGTTCCACCCAGTCAAAGGGATCGAGTAGCCTCAGAGATATCTCAGCTGCTAGAAAAATGAGCCATCCAACCAGTTCCCTCAGACCAAATCGGATTAGGGACTTACTCAATATTCTTTTTGGTGCCGAAAAGAACAGGGGACCTGAGACCCATACTAGAGCTCAGTCAATTCAACAATTATGTACACAAGTCCAAATTCCGTATGGTCACTCTACAATCGATTCTCCCATTGTTGGGAGAGGAAGTATGGATGTGCTCCATCGACCTCAAGGATGCTTACTACCATGTCAAAATGGACAGGGCATCCAGGTGTCACCTACACTTCCGGCTGGGAGCCAGTCACTTCCAGTTTCGAGCCCTGCCCTTTGGTCTCACCACAGCCCCCAGGGTGTTCACCAAGTGTATGGCAGTGGTGACGGCTCACTTGTACCTGGACGACTGGCTCCTTACCGCCCCCACCAGGCATCAACTAATTCAGACCAGGGACGCTACCATCAGTCTATGTCACCAATTAGGCATTACAATAAACTGGAAAAAATCTTCCTTATTGCCCTTACAGCGTGTCACCTTTATAGGAGCAGAGTTGGACACCATTCAAATGCGAGCATTCTTACCACAAAAAAGGATCACAGGGTTGCAACAACAAATTCTCACACTGATGCCCCTGAGACATGCGAAGGCAAGACTGATTCTAGAACTCCTAGGTGCCATGGCAGCGACTATCATGTTGGTTTCTCTAGTGAGATTACACATGAGACTTCTTCAATGGCTCCTCTTTGTCCAATGGTCTCTCCAAAGGCTTCCACTATCCCATCCAATCTTAATGACAAACAGATGCAAGCAGGACCTCCATTGGTGGCTGTGCACCAACAACTTGAATGTGGGAAAGCCCTTTGTTCCACCAGTCCCTATTGCCACGGTGACCATGGATGCCTCCCAGATGGGGTGGGGGAGGGGGCATTATCTCGGCAGGACTATCCAAGGCACGTGGCAGGAGCACGAGATACATTTGCACATAAACGTCCTGGAGATGAGAGCAGTGCTTCTTGCATTGCAGGCACTTCAAGAAGTTCTTCCCCTAGGGACTATTGCGATACACTCAGACAACATGTCAGTAGTGTGGTACCTCAGCAAGCAAGGGGGAACCCAATCTTACCCACTATGCAGAGAGGCCATGCGCATGTGGCATTGGACAATAGCTTCCCAATGGTTTCTGGTGGCAACGCACATTCCGGGGAAGACCAATGTAATAACAGACAAGCTAAGCAGGGAGATTCTCATGCCCTACGAGTGGTCCCTGAATCGCCTGGTTGCAGAGCGAATCTAAAGCAAATGGGGTCAACCTTGCTGCAACCTTTTTGCCAGCCCTCTCAATGCGAAATGCAGCAACTACTTCTCGCTGATCCCCCCACCGGGGGAATCACCCAGGGACTCTCTGGCTCACAATTGGCCCTCCGGTCTGCTTCATGCTTTCCCTCCATTTCCCCTTCTCTCAAGGGTGATTCAGAAAGCACAATCTTTGGGAAGCAGAATGATTCTGATTGCCCCACACTGCCCTCGTCAGGTATGGTTCCCCCTCCTTCAACTTTACATTGTGGATACCCCTTGGATTCTGGAACCCCTTCCAGATTTACTGACGCACATGTCGGGACAGTTCTGCCACTCTCTGAGGACACTCCGGTTGACAGCCTGGCTACTCCACTTCCATCGTTAGTCAGATGTCACAATTTTTCACCGGAAGTAGTCCATATATTATCGTCCTCTCATAAACCATCCACTAGAAAAATCTACTCTAGCAAATGGAAAAGGTTTTCTATCTGGGCTCATTCTAGAGGCATTGATCCCTACACGGCTCCAATTGATTCTATTCTGGAGTTTTTGTCTATGCTGTTCTATCAAGGGTCCGCATCAGTCACCATCAAAGTTCAGCTGGCGGCAATATCAAACTTCCACGTGGCCAATGAGCCTAGCCTTATGATACATAGACTATGTAAAGCATTCCTTAAAGGTACTCTATTACTTCGTCCCCCAGTATCCCAACCTGTCATGCCCTGGGACCTCAATTTTGTTCTTCAAGCCCTCACTCTTCCACCATTTGAGCCTGCAGCTACCTGCGAGTTAAAATTTTTAACATGGAAAACAGCATTTTTAACAGCAGTCACTTCAGCGAGGCGGGTCTCTAAAATTCCTCCATCAAACCCCCATATTTTATCTTCCATAAAGATAGAGTCTCTCTTAGACCAAACCCATCATTCCTTCCCAAAGTGGCTTCTGTGTTTAATATGAATCAGTCTATTGAGCTGCCAGTTTTCTTCCCCAATTTTTCTAACAAGGCAGAATTCAGATTTCACCAATTGGGTGTACATAGACAGTTACGCTTTTATCTACACCGGACGAAAGATATCCGGAAATCTGACCAACTCTTTGTCTCCTTTTCGGAAAACCGGTCTGGTTCTCCGGTATCCAAGGTCACGCTCTCTAGATGGATAGCCAGCTGTATTTCCTTCATCTATCAGACAGCAGGTAAAAATTTGCCTTTTTCAGCTAAAGCCCACTCCACAAGAGTGGTCTCCACATCCACAGCCTATCAAGCTAGATTGTCAATGGATGATATATGTGCTGCGGCCATTTGGGCTTCTCCTCACACCTTTGTTTCTCATTACAAATTGGACGTGGTTTCCAGGGGCAGATCTTCATTTGGCTCCACAGTTCTCAGGAGTATTTTCCTATGAGACACCCAGGATGTAGGTGCTAGGGACGCTGTCCCACGGGTAAGAATGTAGGCGAGATAGGACTACATAACATCAAGAAGTTATGTACTCACCATAACGTTCGATGTATGTAGTCCATCTCGCCTCACATTCTTACCCTCCCACCTTCCCCCTGCCTGGAGGATTTGGAAGTTAGATTGTATCCTGCGGAGTCCCTTTGAATAGTTTTTGTTTATAGGATGCGTGGTATGTATGCAGTAATTATGTTGTTAGCAGCAAACTAGATCTGGGGATATGAAGCAGTGTAACATGGGATACCCTCTTATCCATGGGTATGAATGTGAGGTGAGATGGACTACATACATAGAACGTTATGGTGAGTACATAACTTCTTGTTATGTACCTTTCTTATGTTAAAAATGCTTAACAAAATTGTTATGTTCCAGATTTGAGAGTGTAATTGCAGATGTTCTTCGTGTTTCCCTGTTGTAGTCATTACATTTGGGTTATCTGCTTGCAGAAGCCCTCAGTTGGCTTGATTAACAAAGTCTTGGGTCCTGCGTCGGTTGCTGTCCCTTCTTCCATGACGTCAGGTAGTCAGGGGTATAAAACATGCAGCCGATGCCATTACATCAGTCTTTCTTACCGTGCGGTGCCCGAAGCAGAAGCAGTTCGCAAGTGCCGGTCAGCCGACTCCTGAAATTTTCGTTTTTGAGTTTCAGAACCAAAATCTTCAACTAAAGCTAAGTACCCCGTTGAGGAAACTTTTTCTTGCTCCTTACCGATGTCAGTAAAAGTTAATAATTGCATTACTTGTGGAAAGCAAATATCTCACAAAGATTTTCATTCGTACTATATTCCTTGCCTAGGCCCTGACCACAATGTGCCTTGCTGTCGCTTGTGTGCTTTATTTAAACAGCGTACTATCCGTCGTCAGTATATTTTCACTTCTAAATATTTCGGTTTTTGGTTTAATTATCCAGAAATGTCACCGGTTAGCCTTCCGACTACCGGGATTCTGAAAAAATGCAAAGATAAAGACAGAGACAGGCCGCCGAGGTCCAAAGCTGTCTACGATGCTTCTCCTAAGCCAGTCGCCAGTTCACTGGTATTCTGTGAGCCACTTTCGCAGCCCCTGATACCCACTACTTCTGACTCACAGGCCTCTACTGAGACCATTCAGAGTCCGGTATGCCACGAGATGCTTCAACTGTGGAACTTGCGGATGTCTCTACCTTGGATGAGTCCGGAGCCGCTGTGCAGGCACCGGCTTCTGAGGGTGTATTCGGCCTATGGACTTGCATATTAAACCAACTCCTCCTTCTTTATTTAGGCCAAAATCTCAAACCATGCCTAAGAAACCAACACCCAGGCCACATGCTCAGGCCTCTATGCCTAAAAAACAAATTATAAGAATGGCTGAAGATCTTATAACTCTAATCAGGGGAAGCCACCCCCTTCTATGAGGCCTAGGACTGAAGTTATTTATAAATCTTCTGAACAGGATTCTATTTTTTCTGATTCTTCTGATGATCTGGATTTGCCCTTATCTACTTATGAGGATTCTGATGCAGAGAACTCTATTCCCTCTGCTTCCCCTCCAGAGGATTTTTCTTTTGGTGAAACCTTACGTACTCTAAGGGAGCATTTCCACTGGGAAAACCAGGATTTTTCTGATTCAAAAAAGAGGCTTAGGGATTTCTTACTCCTGCCTCAGCATAGGCCTTTAACTATACCTCCTGTACAAGGCATTGCTGATGATGCTTTCTCAGAATCTAGTTTAGCCTCTGATACTTTGCCTCCTGGTCCCAGAAAACCTGACAGATATTACAGGGTTCCTGATTCTCACAAGTTCCTTTTTACAAATCATATTGTGGATCCAGAGATTATTTCACACTTACCCAAAGGCATTAAGGCTTCTACTGCCAAAAATCCTACTCCCTCAGATAGCGACTCCTGGGTGCTGGATAGATGGGGTAAGAAGGTTTACACTTCTGCAACCTTGGCCATTAGGGCTTTAAACTGCCAGTTTCATATGTTAAAGTATAAACTACATGTTATTGGATTGCTTAAACAGAAAATGATGTTAATTCCTGACTGTGCTGAAAATAAAGAATTACAGGATTTTATGCATTCTGCTGAACAGGTTGGAAAACATACTTTGCAATGAGGATTTGATTCATTAGAGGCCTCTTGCAGGGCTGCTGTTACTGGGTCTGTGCTCAGAAGGCATGCTTGGCTTAAGGAGCAATCTTTGCCTGATCATGTTAAATCTAAATTGTTGGATGCTCCCTTAAATCAGGACCGCCTGTTTGGCAACAAGGCTGAGGAAGTTCTTAAAAAGATGGAAGATAAAGCAAAATATATGCAGACTGTTAAAAATTTCTTACAAATTCAGCCTCCTAGATTTATTAGGCACTGGCCCTCTAAAAATTGGTCCTTTGCAGCCCCCTCCAGGTCTTCTCAAGCCAAACCCAGACACAACAGAAACCCCAGGTTTCAGTCACAAGGGACACACAAGACTAGGCAGTGGGGGGGGGGGGGGGGGTTCCGCACTCAAACATGGGAGCAGCAAGATCCCCCCCTATGGAAAACTGTCTCAATGACTTGCTTTTAAGACTTCCAAGCATTTCCCAACTGAATGCTCCTTTAGGCGGAAAGATTGGTTTGCAAGCCAAAAACTGGGAACTCATTACCCAGGACAAATGGGTTATAAATGTAGTGTCCCAAGGATACAGATTTCATTTCCACACGTTACCAACACCATGCAGGTGGCCAGATCTACCCCCAAATCAGTGGGCAGAGGCCCAAAATCAGATACTCTCTCTCTCTTAAACATGGGGGCAATTCAGTTGGTACCAGAAGAGGAAAAGAGACAAGGTTTCTATTCGAGACTTTTCCTGGTACCCAGAAAAGGCAATACATGGTGTCCTATCCTGGACGTTTCTATTCTAAACACCTTTTTGGTGATTCCAAATTTCAAAATGCTTACTCTTCACCAGCTGCTTCCTATGCTAGGCAAGGATGCATGGTTGGCAACACTGGACGTAAAAGAAGCATACCTGCACATCCCTATCAGGGAGTCTTGCAGAAGATACCTATGCTTCAAAGCAGGCTACATGCACTATCAGTTCTCTGCACTGCCCTTTGGCTTATCTACTGTGCCCAAGGTATTCACATAGTGTCTAGCTCCAGTCATTGCATTTTGCAGGCAAAGAAATAGTCAAATATACCCATACCTTGACGATTGTCTAATTCAGACAGAAAGCAAGGACATTCTCTTCAATCATCTGGCATTTGTTCAAAGGGTACTGACTTGTCTGGGGTTCACCATAAATGAAAAGAAATCCCACCTGGTACCCTGTCAACAAATTATATTCCTGGGAGTAAGCTTGAATACAACTTCCCAGATGGCTTTCCTCAAGCCAGAGAAACAGATACATTTGACAACTTACTTCAAACAAGTGGCCACAAAAACCCAGCTCTCTGCAAAGCAAATACTGCAAGCCTTGGGGTTCATGGCCTCATGCATTCTTCTAATTCCATCTGCAAGGCTGCATGTGAGGAAACTACAATGGTATTTCAAAAGCCCATGGTGTCAACATTCACAGGATCTGGAAGCAAGGATTCCTATCATACCTTGCTACACCTAGAATTCCATTGGTGGGCAGAGGCCTGCCACCAAAACAAGGGACTACCATTCACATTACCCCCTGCCAAACAAATCTTAACAACAGACACATCAGACTATGCATGGGGGGCTCACCCAGCAGAGAAGTGCATTCAGGGCAAATGGAACCCAAATCAAATGCACCCGCACATAAATTAAAAGGAAATGTTAGCTGTACAGAATGCTCTGACAGCCTTCAAGGACCACATTCTTCCAGGACAACTAATGGTAAAGATGGACAACACCACTGTCATGGTACATAAACAAGCAGGGGGGGTACACATTCTTGCCCCCTCTGCAGACTAACCATGGCATTGTGGAACACAGCTTTGAGCTACCAAGTGAATCTACAAGCTCAATTCCTGCCAGGAAAACTAAATACACTGGCAGATGGACTAAGCAGAAACCTCATGGACCCACATGACTGGAAACTGGAACCAAGGATTTTCAACATGTTGACAAGCAAATGGCGGAGCCCAGATATAGACCTGTTTGCCTCCCCCCAGAACCATCAACTGGACACATTTTACACAAGGATTCCCCACAAGCAAGCTTGAAAAGTTGATGCTCTATCCTTCAGCTGGAAAAACCTATCAGTTTATGCCTTTCCTCCTCTGCATCTGCTCGCCAAAGTACTACTAAAGATCAAACAGGACAAGCCAAGGATGATTTTAATTGCACCAGACTGGCCTCACCAACACTGGTACCCACTCTTGCGCAGTGTGTCACGCTTGGCTCCATGGCACCTGCCTCAGACTCCTTCCCTGTTGTCTCAGCAGGAGAACATAATTCTGCACCCTCAGCTGCAAACCCTGAACCTAGCAGCCTGGCTAATTACCTAATCACTCCTTTACCATCCCTTAGTAAATCAGTGATGGATATCATTTTAGAGGCAAGGAGGCCTAGTACTAGAAAGTCTTATGCTGCAAAATGGAAAAGATTCTGTGCTTGGAACCAGTCTCAAGGAATGAATGCAGCAGTGTCCAGTTTACCTCAGATTCTACAATACTTGACTGAGATGCTTCATAAGGGCTTGTCTTTTTCCTCCATCAAAATTCATGCCTCAGCCATTTCAGCTCATTATAGCTCAGAGCCTCCCCTCTTCTCTCACCTACTGCACAAGCAGTTCCTCAGATGGGCCAAAAATCTAAGGCCACCCAGGAGAGCTCCAACTCGAGCCTGGGATCTTAACTTTGTCTTGGAGAAACTCACTCTTCCTCCTTTTGAGCCAGCTGCTACTGCAGATTTAAAATTTCTTTCCTGGAAAAACAGCTTTCCTTTTGGCAATCACTTTTGCAAGAAGGGTATCTGAGTTACAGGCCCTTATGGCAATGGAACCTTTCATCATCTTTCATGCAGACAGGGTGTTCCTCAGAACCAATCCCTCCTTCATGCCCAAGGTGGTATCCAGTGTGACTCTTAATCAGTCCATTCATTTGCCTACCTTCTTTCCTAACCCACAGAACAAAGGGGAACGGTTACTGCACTCTTTAGATGTGCACAGACAGCTTAGATTCTACTTGGACAGGACTAAACCTCAAAGGAAATCTGAACTACTACTGGTGGAAATTGCTGCAGGGACAGAGGGGAAAGCTATTTCAAAACAAACCATTTCAAAATGGAAAGGTCACTGCATTCATTTCTGCTATAAGCTCCATGGAAAACCTATCCCACAGGGCATCAGACCCCATTCAACCAGGGCTGCATCTACCTCTACAACCTACTAGGGACATCTTAGAAGCTGCTACCTGGAATTCTGTGCATACTTTCACCAAGCATTATCATTTGCCAATTTTCTCTAAATCCAGGGCTGGTTTTGCCACTGCACTTTTGCCTTATAGCTGGTCCTAATTCTATTTAAATTCCTCCTCCCAATCTTAGCTTTGGGAATCTACCCAAATGTAATGACTGCAACAGTGAAACACGAAGAACATAGTACAGTTGTGTAAACTTACCATAAATGTAGATGTTTGAGTGTATTCACTGTTGCAGTCCTGGTTACCCTCCCTCCAGCCCCCTTTTTTTTTCCTTTGGCTTTACCTCTACTCTCACTTACTATGCTCTAAAAACTTTTTGGTGTATTTGCTTTTCTGTTGGAGGTATATCTTTGTATTTATAGATTTAATTGGTTCCCATTAGGGGGCACCTGATATCTGGGGCAAGAAAAACTGATGTAATGGCGTTGGCTGCATGTTTTATACCCCTGACATCATGGAAGAAGGGACAGCGACTGATGCAGGACCCAAGACTTTGTTAATCAGGCCGACTGAGGGCTACTGCAAGCAGATAACCCAAATGTAATATCTGCAACAGTGACTACACTCGAACATCTACATTTACGGTAAGTGTACACAACTGTACTTTCTCCATGTGCTGCTCATTATGCTGTATTCATAATGTATACTTTATTTGCCTTTTTCTTTGACCAGAGCTGAAAATGTATGCCCATCCAACCATGGCAGCAAAAAGTGACCTTTGCTGTTTTAGGGTACACTCAGCAGGCCTTTCTGGAGGTTGGACTTTTCATGTTACTGTCAGCTAATGCTTAGTCAAAAGGAAAATGCTAGAGTATCTAGAGTAATCATTTGAATTACACCCCTGCTTTCTCAGAAGTAAATGAGGTATGCCTGTGTTTGAAAAGTTGCAATGACGAGCTCTCATCATCTTTGTTTTGCTTAAACCAGCCAAAGAACACCTATACCTGCCAGTGTTTACTGAGAATTTATCTCATTTGCAAATTATCTGTGAATACTGTTAATTAGTGCCTTACAGCTAAGAAGATGGTAAAGATTTAAGGATGAGTTTTCCATAAAGGAAGTTTAAAAATAAGGAGACATTGCATACAAAATAATGACTTGTGAGGCAGAGATCCGAGAGGTAATATCAAGAAAGTAAGGAAACAGAAATCTAAGTTATCCAACAGGCATGAAGTTAATTTCCTTATAAATATTCTGCAACACTGGCTGGTGGACATCAGCAAATGGTCTAGGTTGCTTCCAGCATCTTCACTGGCCAAAGATCGAAGTAGGTTGCTAGCAATGCAGTCAGCAGTGATTTATATGTACATATATCATAGCTTTTTCTTTTCCTGTAATGTACTTTTCTGGAGTTAACCAGGCATACAGTTATTCACCATCTAGTTTACCAGTATACATCTAATGGATTTTGCTGTCTTTTAGACAAGCTTCAAGCATGGCTACTGACTGGTAATTTCTACAGCCGAAGCGTAGCTGCTGTAACAGGCTTCCCTGACATTTTCTTGGGTTTACCATTTGAGGTCTGCAGCCTTTGGTGCTGTCTTCTAGCATCTTTCAGCCTTTGCCAAAGAATCCTTTTCCTACTCACCCTCATCAGTTGTTGATGCCCATGTATCCTTTCAGTTGCCTGTATTGCAGTGAGTGTTAGTGGATTTTATTACCAGTTTTTACCAAATGGAAGTTGTCAGGATTGTTCAGTCACCTGCTGGAAGAATGCAGAGACTGTTTAAGGCCAAGCTCCTTAGAACCTGCATTTTCCTCCTCCATTGGCAATCTCCTTCGTTGCTTCGTACAGCAGCACTTTCTTCTACCACAGTATCTACTGTAAACCTGCAGGCTTGACCAAAATCATTTTATCTTCATTGTCTGGAACTGACTTCTTTCAGCGGAGAAGGAAGTTACTTCTCACGCTTAGTTAGCTAAATTCTGCAGTCCCTGCTGACCTTTTGTCCTTGTATTTTGTTCTGCCCTGTATGGCCATTTACTTTCCTTATTTACTTTACACAGTACCTCATGTTGGGGGTTCCCCTATGTCCATCTGTGATTTGTATCTTTTTCTGGCATTTTTCTTTTAGGAGCTAGTGGGGCATGACAATAGCACGCAGCTGCAGAAACGGTTTTACAGTTGGTGGTTTGTAACTTTCTTCATTATGTTCTGATATTTCCTCTGTGCCACTGTGTAGTGCGGCACTGCAGGAATGTGTGCATTCAGGCATGCTGAACAGAATGACTGCTGGTGCTATTGTATAAGTTTGCAAGCCCACGTGCCTAGGGCTAGCTTCTGCTTAGTAGCACCTCGTACAATGAACTTTTAGTCCATGTGTCTCCGAACAAAACAACTAGTCTGAATCCACTTAACCTACTCCCCCAGTTGATCCCCTGGTACTGGGCCAGTAGTCACAGCCACATCACCAGCCACAGAATTGGACAGTCTGTTTTTGTCCAGTTGGCCTTGTGCATTTATTCTTCTCTTCTGGATGAAACTGGGTGTATATTTTAGTTCTTGCATGAAAAGACAGAAAAGATGACAAGGTCTTTGTTTTTGCTTCTTCATAAAATCATTTCTCGACTGAATTTCACATTCCTATACATACCATAGCTGGTCATCATTGGAGACATCCCCCAACAAACTTATATTTTGAAATACATGGCTTTGTTTGTCCCTAATTTAGTGACTGCACTGCATGATGACTCATTTGATCAGCTGGAAAAATCCAGACAACTCTGGGTCATAAGCATAACAGACTGCGAGTGTTAGGCTCCAATAACCTAGCATCAAATTTTTTTGTTATTTTTCTGGCATAAAGGATGTTTTGCAGTCCAAAGCATCTAGGATCTCTTTCTTCTAATAGGAGTCCAAATCATTAGATTATTTTGGAAGATTGCCTGCTCTCTGCTTTTGCTTAATAACTACAAACTGCATGTTTCATATGATCCAAGCATATTGTCATCTGTGGACACCTTTTTTTTTTTCCTGAATCATATTATGGTTGGCTTTTCAGAGGAGGGACATCCATAAAAGTGCCATTGGGCATAATGTATGGCTAAACATGCTGATTTTTAATGTTTCTGTAATGTCCTGATACCAAATGTTGAAACAACTGGACGGTCTTTTGCCTATATTACTTAGAAGCTGATGACAAGAATTGAGCTATGGCTGCATATTTTATGTGAATGATTCTAGAGGCATGCCTTCCTCCATTCAGAAAGAGACATGGGCCCTGAACTAGATGGTTTGCTGCACTGGACTTAGTTTATCATTTCCTCTCTGATATCTTGCTTTTCATAGCTCCTTATGCCCTTTTCCTGAATTTGTGGATTCTGCCTGCTGCCTAGAACTATGCTTTACCTTTTAACCTTTTCTATAAAAGAATCCCTTCTTTCACGTGCTTATGTGTAGGTGATTGGATGTGATGCTCTGCAATAATATAGGACTGCTGGAAACATGTCTTCACAGGAGTCAGCTGAAGACTGTGGTTAGTCCTAGACTTGCAACATTTGGAAGTATGCTTAAATCCTGACTGTCTTGAGAATAAGTAATCAGGCAGCATTGTTTGGTGCCTGAATAAGCAGAGCATGAATCACTGAATTGGTGTGTGTTTGGAGAATGCTCACCAAGTTGGGCATTTTTTGTATTAATTCATAGTCGGGAGGGGGGGTGATTGCCGTAGCAGAATACCTTGAGTCACAGCTGAAGAACTCTGTTGGACTGTGGGCTTCATCAGAATTGTATTGAGAGTATGTTCTGGAAGTGGTACAGTGTAATGTCTTTTTGCCTACCAAGGTTTTATTTAAGGAGACTGTTACAGTAAGTGATATCTTGAATCTCTTTCATAAGAGCTGCCTTTTGACACAGTTGTGCCAAGACCTGTGGCTCCCAAGTCCCATCTCCAGAATGCACACACACTGATATTACTGTATCTGCTCTGGGTGGAATGCTACTCTCTTACCTTCCATCTCCTCTGTGCTGCTCAAATTATTTGAGTTTTGCTGATAATGTGCCTTAAAAGAAGTTCCCATATTTCACATAAAAAAGTGAAAGCCTTCCATGTGTGTCTGCATCCACCTGATAAGGCAGCTGCCCATTTTGCATGTGGAAAGATGATGTCCTGTGTGGTAGCAAGTACCAGCTGTTGAAGCTTTCCATTCTTTGTAGGTGAAGGAGAAGCTACAAGCCATGCTCAGCTCTGTATGTGTGGTTGACATGGAGGGTAGCTGGTTCAAGAATTGATAGGAGGGTTTTGCACTTGATTCTAGCTAGGAGGCAGAGGGGATGTTAAAGATAAGGTATCACAGATATTATCTGCTACCTCAACCATTTCTAAGGCCACCTATTTAGTTTCTCTTAACCCTCACAGATGACGAGCTACTTCTTAAATAACAAAGGTTGTGTCCCGTCTCTTATGATTGGGGGATGATCTCAGTAGTAGTAGGAGGGAGACCTTCACTGAGTCCCAAGTTGAATGCTGGCAGTCTTATGAGAAACTAGCCCGTAAATCATTGGGGCCTACCATTGACGCTGAAGTTTGGCCCAGAAAGATTTTAGTTCTGTGTTCCCTAACCTCCATCTCAAGGGCTCACTTTTGAGGATTGGATGGATACCCACAGTCCATGTTGTTTCTGGTGGATACTAGGGCACTTTGGAAATTAATTCCCCAGTTTGGTGCATCCTGAGAGACAACTGAACTGGTGAGGGAATGCAGAATCAGAGAATGTTAACTGATGACTCTCATACTCTGGCATAGACATCTGTGATTGGCACTTGTCCTTTGAAGTCCATCCTGTGCCCTGATCATGCACCATCTGTCCACCCTGCATGTATAGCATGAGAGGGGCACACATTATTCCAAAAGAAGAATAACTTTAGGAAATTCTCTCCTCTCATTAAAGTCCACAGTACTAAAGTCCCTCTGTCTGAGACACAGAGGGATTATGATTTCTTTCCTGCCGCTGACATCTCTTTAATTTCACTTTTAAGGTGAAACAATTGGGGTGATGAAGTTCTGTTAAACATGGGCATGATTTCCTTCTCTTCTGCCATGAAAAGGCTTAATCAATAACTAGGAAAAAGGCAAGAGGGGCCCTGAGTCATCCCAACGTTAGAGCCTCTCTTGAAGGATGCTATTTTCAGCTCAGAAGCACCCAGATATCATTTCTTTAGGTACTCAAAAGGCAGATTCCCTGCAAAAGCTTCAGACAAGGTATGCCATGCTCTCTAAACATCATAAGGCAGATTGTATGTTGTTATTTCTGCGCAACATGTGGATTGGAGACCTCAACTCCTTTCCACTTTTTCTTCAGACAATGAGGCTAAATTGTTGGACATCGTTGGCAAGTGGATGCTTTATTCCACTTTCAGTCTATGAGTTCTAACTTTGATGCTACATGTGTCCCAGTTCCATTCCTTCTTATAGATGAGGTATTTGCAAATCTGGTAAAGTACCTGTTGTCCACTTTTAAGGAGTCTCTAGCAAAGACTTAGTACCAGCCTTATCTGTGGGGTGTTCATATAGTGAATTCGATCAGTTGCTGTGCTGTTGCTGTGGTAGTGACTAGGTCAGCTGTACCTGTTGCCTGTCTCTGTCAGATGGTGAACCTAGACCGAATGTCCTTTTAGGCTGATCTTCATCAGGCTATTCCAGATTTTCTATCTTGGCCAGGAGGTTCTATTTGTAACAAACTGATTTTTTTACAATTTCACTGCAACACAAGACATGTAAAATACTGTAACTGTCTTATTAGCATTGAAAGGGATAAGGTCATTTGTATAGAACGTCCCCCTTTTTTGAAGCTTTGTGAAACAGCATGCATGGTGTTACACTGAAGTTAACCTTAACAGTGCACCAAAAACCATGGACTTGTTTACATAATAAGTGACACTTTTCCACATTTTAATAATGCAGTTTTTGAGTCATTTGAATCTTTTTAACTCTGGAACAGTCCACAGATCTACTTTACTCTGCTGTCTACTATAACTGGAGAATTTGACACTGTTTTTTTTTTCAAGACTGATTGCAATACTTGGTTCTTCATTTTTGAACAGGACTGATTGTCATGCCTCTGGCTCTTGTTCATTTGTTCTGCATTCTGGAACTTAAACTTTGATGTATTTTGTACAGGTGTCTGTGATTTTGTCTGTAAAACTTGCCATCTTTTCCATGAACTGCATGAGATCATATGTTAGCTGCTTTACTAATAACTTCTGCTTTGGGCTGTGGACTTACCAATGGTTTGCTGATTCTTAATCTCCAAAGTATATATCATGTACATCTTAACTGTAGTTGTCCATTAGATCATAGACAAAGTGGACTGGGCATTCTTTGTTTGAATTCCTGCTTATGCACAAGTCTTCTGAATTCCTGACTTGTACACTTTGGAACATTGTCTGGCAGCCGCGGTGGTGCAGTGGTTAATGTTGCCACCTCACAGCAAGAGGTTTTCTGGTTCAATTCTCAGCTGGGGTGCCCTCTGTGTGGAGTTTGTGTGTCCTCCCTGTGGCCACGTCGGTTTCCTCTGAGTGCTTTGGTTTCCTCCCATGTCCCAAAGATATAATACTGGTCGAATGAGCATTCTAAATTGGCCCTAGATGTGAGCGTGTGCCTTCTGTTGAAGGTTGGGCTCCAGGCTGGCAACTTGACATGGTAAAACTACACTGCCAATCACTTTGTGGACTGTTCCACTGTGGCAACCCCTAATGGGAAAAGTTGAAAGAAGAAGAAGGCACTTTGGAACATTGTCATGTATGACGACGTCAGCTATACCCTGTCTCAATAATATAGACTTTAAAGCACTGCTCATGTGTATGCTTGTTTTGGTTGCTAGTTCAACTATTTCAGGGAAGTTGGGATAGTCTACACACATGAGATGCCCGGCTTCCCTAAACTGAAACAAATTCATACCAACTCAGCAACATGGACAGTCCTGGACTAGGTATGCCAGCATCTCTTCATCTGGATTAATGCTATGTTATGCATTACAGATAGCACAGCTCTTTGGTGCTTGTAATATGTGAGTTGGCATGCCTGGCTAAAACATCTTTTACTTTGCACTTTACTGTTCCCAGAATGTTCATTTTCTCAGTTGACTGAGAGCTGTCCGTCAGCTTCAGACTTCAAACTCTGGATCCCATTTATCTTTTCACTTAAGAAAACTCAGACTGAATCTCTTTGTTTAGGTCATCATTTCATTGTAATGTTTTGCTGTAGCTGTATTTCTAAATGTGCTTTGGTACATGTCTAAATGTATTTACATTTTCTTCTGTCATTTCTTAGTGAAAAATTAGCCAGATAATATCTAGTTGTTCTTCTTCTAACACTTCTTCATGGAGCTTCAGTTTATATGTTGTACTCTGCATACCTGCAATGTACAATTCCTGGTCTGTGTAATATAGTACTTATGAATTTTACTTTTGTATAAATTAGCATCCTTCTCAATAATGGAGGTGCCTTGAACAAACACTTTCTAAATATGCATCGCAAGAGCCTCTGATCTAGTTCCACTTGAATTTTTTTATCATATCAATGTTAGAGTTTCTCATGTCCTCATGCTATTGCTAATATTTCCTTTTCTTTGTGAGCATATCTTTTTAGTGCATCTGTAAATGCTGTTACCAGTAGGCAGTTGGCTTATTATCTTGTGTTATTACAGCTCCTATACTGACTTACCCACCAATGAACTGGCCCAGCAACACTTACCACTTTTGGATTCTCTTCCTCTGCTGCAGTGTGGACACTTAACACCAGTCCTGCTGGTTCCACTCCTTCTGTTTCTGGAAAGAAAATAAAGCACTTACCAGGGAGCCATTAGCAATTATGCAGGCTGAGTCTATGCTTCAGCCAGTAGTAAATGAACCTGCAGTGGCCATTGTTTGTTCCCCAGACCACTCGCTTACCTTTCTGTCTTCTCTGGTGTAGTCCTTCAGGCCACCACAAACTGATAGTCACATACTCTTCGGCTGTTCCAGTGTCTTTCTTTGGGAATGGGAGAACCATCTTCTTTGGGCTGGAAGAAACTGTAGGGGACTCTTCATGTAGTAACCAAGGAAGGAGACCATTAGACCACTCAGACAACCCTGCTTTGAGTCAGTCTTCCTCTTCAGTGACTCTGATTCAATAAAAAACAAAGATTGAATATTTAATCTTTAAAGGCAATTACATTTAAGAAAGATGATTTTCTTACCTTAGCAAAGTGTGCATTGCTAGCTATGAATCCTTGTATCCAGAAGCCAATATAGGTGAACATCCCATGTGAAGAAATTCCTGAGGGGTCTGATGATTGTGATCATGACAGAAATTCGGCGGCTTCTCTTGAAGATTCACAAGTCCAACTCTCTGACTGTGTGAAAATATTAATTCTTATCCTCTCGTGGAGAAAGATGAATGAGGTAATTTTATGAGAACAAACTGATGTTCCCCTGAGCTGAGGAGGTGTTATGAGATTGTTACAAATGGTTATTCCTCAATATTCATACATCTATCCTATGCTGCTAGCCTTGGAGGTTGTTGTGAATCTTGCCTGTAATCATCCTGATACTCAGCCGTCAGTCCCTAACAAAGGCAGATAAAATGTATAAAGGGCCTCAGACCAACACATTTCTTTTTTCCTATCTTAGATCTGACTCAGCTGCAGTATCTACTGCATCTGCTAGTGGAAATAGATTGGTGTTGAACACCCACCTGTTACAGGGTGACAAGGAAGGTAAGGTGTTATACTGTCCAGGTAAGAAATTGATCAATGTCCTTTTCATTCTTATTCAGTGAATGAGTTCTGTAACCAATCCTCAGATTTGACTCTGCCGCATTCATTAGACTTTGGATCCAACTCTCAAGCTCCTCCCTCTACCCATAACGCCCTAGTCCAACCTCAGTACCTTAGATCTTGTTTGATGCCATCGTGCTCAGACGTAGGGTTCTTCTCTTGAGCATTTTTTGTAATTGTTTTCTAAGTAAATTACCTTTATTTACTTAAATTTTTCTCTTTTCTAGTTAACACCTCCCTCCTAGCTTTCATGTTTATCAGCATCCGACTCCTTACAATTTTGTTATAGCATTTTTCTTTTATTTCCTTAGTTCAATTTTGTTATAGCATTTTTCTTTTATTTCCATAGTTGGTATTTCTCTTTTATACCCTCTCATCAGGGAATTTCTGTATTACCATTGCTGATAATTTTTCCTTCTCTTTCTCCTCCTTACTTTCCAAAAAAAAAAAAATCTGGAGACTATTGGTAGTGTTTGGGATGCGTTCAGCTCTAAGGTGTTAGCTGACGGAGGCAGCAAACTTATTTTAAAGGCCTCCCCCCTTCTTCATCAGCACCTTCTTCATGGGCTCAATCCCCCAGGAAGACTTTGAAATCTGCTCCTTCAGAGCATAGAAAGAACCTCCACCAAAGTCCCATAGGGCTTCATCGTACTGTCAAATCCAACATCATCTGATGCAAAGGTTCATTCTACAGATCCAAAATTGTCAGATCATAAAGTTTCGGATCTAATTATAATTTACTTAGTTCCATAGCTCTGATCTCTGATCACAATCCTTCAGATTCAAAACCTGGTACTTCACACCGTCAAAGAGCTCATTTTCCAAAATTCATGCTGTATCCGATCTCTCATACTGTGCATTCTCCCTTCACACAAACTCCCAAAAAGCATTCCAGGCCCCAGTCTACCACATCTTCCAGCTCCTCCAGAGGTCTTTCATAAGAGGACATGGATAGGATGATGCGAAAATTTCTCAGAGCTTAGATCTAGATGGGTGTCATTCCAGCTCCGTCCTCAGCTGGATCAGTGAGTCTTCCAACCACTGCTTACATAATACTGTCTCCTTCCCCAGTCTGTCCTTCAGTTTTGGAGCCTCAGGATCCAACAGCTCCAAGAGGTCTGGAGTCAGATATGAAGAGAATTACTTCTTCGACTCTGATTACATCCCTGACCAGTTTATCATCTATACCTTTGGATCAGAATGGGTCTCAGAGCCGAAGCATTGGCATCAGATCCATGGGACAGGGATCTACTCTGATGTAATTGGATCCATTCATGCCCCTTGGAGCCTCGCCACTGGACAGCTCAGCTCTAGTTTCCTCTTCCAGGCACAGATTTGGTAGGAGTGGTGATCTACCTGTACTGGAAGTCTCTGCTTCAGTGTGTGTGGCCACAGCTTTTCCGAGTTAGTCTGCTTTTGTGGCTGTGGAAAAGTCCTTTTCGCTTTCTAGAGATCCTGCCTCTCATCCCTTGGATCCACTTCCATTTGCTTCTTTTGTTCCAAGCTCTGAATCCATCAGGCCTATTCCACAGGGGACAGCCAGTCCCAACTAGCTTCCAGTCAGTTCCTGTAGAGGAACTCCCATAAACATCCCCCAGAGGAGATCCATTGCAAGAGGAGGGACATAGATTCCCTGTTGGAATCTTTCACTGAGGATACTGATTTCGAGGAAGGAGAAGGGTCCCCCAGATCAGCACCAGATGATGTCTCCTTTGGAGATATATTAGAGATCCTCAGGCAGAAAGGTGGTTGGTCTTCTGATCTGTCTCCACAGGAATCAGCATTTTTGAAGCTTTTGGCTCTGGCCCATGTATGTCTTGGGTTTTGGATCTGAACAAATTGAATCTATGTGAAAAAGTCAAATTTCTGAATGGTCACAGTTCAGTCCATCCTGCCATTTCTCCGCAAGGATGATTGGATGTGCTCTGTAGGTCTTCAGATTGCATGCTATCACATAAAAAAGAACAGGCACTCCTGAAGATATTTACGCTTTCAGCTGAGAGCCTGTCATTACCAGTTCAGAGCCCTGCCCTTTGGACTCACCACAGCCCCCATGGTGTTTACCAAATGTATGGCAGTGGTGGCAGTTCTTTGAGACTTAAAGGATTCCTAGTGTTTCCATATTTAGATGACTGCCTCCTAACTTCCCCTCCATGCAGCTCCTTCAACAATCCAGGGACTATTTTGTCAATATTTGTTACTCACTGGAAATAATCAGTTGTGCCAAATGGAGTTTATTGGTGCACATCTGAGCATGACAACACAAATTGCCTCTTTCCTACCTCAAGGCATAGACATACTCAGATCTCTCATTCATCAGATTATTTCCCATCCATCTCCTCCAGCCAGATTCATTCTTTGAGCACTGGGGTCTATGGTAACATCAATAGTACTACTTCCTTTAGCAAGTTACTATATGCGGATGCTTTTTTTTTTAATTTCTCCTCATCTTTTGGGTTTCTAATACAATGAGAGGAATAGACACCATTCCTAAGTGAAAGTATGATTAACGTTCCTGAAATTAGTATTGTTTCAGTCTTTGATGTTAGCCAGAAGTGCTTTTTGCAGCACCCGCAATGTGCCCAGTAATGATTCCTCCTGCAATTTGTATGGAGTTACATATGTTAGTAACATATCTAAGTATGACTGTAAATTCCTTTTTTATAAGCTCTATTGCTTCTGCTACTACTGGAACTGTCTGGGTGTCCTCATTTCTGCCTGCAAATCCTGGTATTTTATGACTTTGTGTCTCTCTGCATGTAAGACACTGTACTCAGTGGGTATAGAAATTTCATTGATTTATGCTACTTCTGACTTCTTTTCATGGACTACTAAATCTGGTTTTCTTGCATATAATTTTTGAATTGTTGATAATGGGTGATCCCATGTGATATAAACTGCATCATTTTTTATAGTGCTTTGTGGCTCGTGTTTCCATTGTCTTTCAGCCACTTCAGTACTATAATGTTTGCAGAATGCCCAAGGCAACATTTTTGCCACATTATTATGCCGTTCAGTATACAGTCCTTCTGCCATTAATATATCACAGCTAGCAACAAGATGTGTGACTGTTTCTAGTTCTGTTTTACAAAACCTACATTTGCCTGTTTCTCACACATGTTCACTGGACTTTGTAAACAAACTGTCTTGGGCCACCAATAGTAACCTTTCATCTTTTGGTTTAAATTCACCTCTCCGTAACTATTTCTGCATTCAGTCTTGATCAACATGAGATTGTTCCAAGAGTTTTTCTATACTTGCAACTATATTTATGCATTTTCCACATTTCTTCCCTTCTCATGTGATCCTTCACCTTATATTCTTTCTTTTGTTTTGTTTTTTTTTGGCACATTCAGTTGCTGCCTGATTTTTTATCTACTTCTGATTTAATTTCCATTCTCATTTGTCACCAGTATGCTCCTGCTAAACTAAGCATGAAAGTCATCTTAGACTTACTCTCCTCATGTTTCAAAACTTTCACTAAGTTTGGGTCTTCTGAGGTCAGCAGATATGTATGCACTCACACGATTGCAAATCTATACATATAGTCAATTTTGAGGAAACCAGTACAAAATCCAGAATGGAGAATGCATAATCTTGGCATGCAGTGATTTTTACAGTCATTTGATGAATGTGGAGCATCCTTCTTGTTTTCCTGTCCAACCTATCCAACACCTTTTGGGGCCAGTCACTCCAAAACTGTAAGTTAAGTTAGGAAGAGCACATTGGTTTATAGGTTCATAGGTGTTTACTACGCTAACGACTGCAAGGGCCTTTATAAGCCTAGCCATGCATCCCAAATCTCTGACAAGTTCTGATACCCTTGGTAAGTGTAAGGCATGGGCCTGGGAGATGAACCATTTACAGGTTACCCATTTGCACTAGAGACATAGGTGCCAAACCAGGGATGAATTTCCAGTTTCCCATCCAATTGTCCAAGTTGCACTTGGATTGGGTTAGGGAAGAACTCTGCTTCACATGGATGGGAAGCCTGTTCCATAGATAGGGTAGTCTCTGGGATACATACCTCTCTCTCCAGCAGGTCCTATTTATATTACAGGCAAGGTTTAAGTCTGTAGAATGGGTAATTCTGGTACTGTTTGTTTTGTGGATATTCAGGAGGTCCATCAGAGTGGGTTCTGACAATGCCCTGTATTCCAGGCATAGATCCCCCCTCAAATGTCTATAGGAACAGAATACAGGGATAGGGTGGTTTGCATAGGACATATTACTTGCACCCTGTATTCTTTTAATGAGGAACCTCTGTGGACATTCCACTTGTTGGATATGCCTGGTTAGGTACATACCAAAGGGTGCATTGTACTCATTAATAGGTCTGATGAATGCCAAATACAATGAAAAAATGACTTTCTCGGACCTAGATGACATACCTTTGTTTATAAGTTGCGCAACATAGAATGATTTCCTCACCACTTTAGACACATGATGATCAAAGGCTAGATTACTATCAATGTGTCCCTAAGACCCTGATTACTGCGTCAACTCTAAGAAGTGTGTTGTCAATATAATAGTTACCAGGGATGGATGACTTCCCAAAGGATACTGTTATGCATTTCTTGGGATTTAGCTTTAGTCCATGCTCTGACACCAGCTATTTGTCTGTGTCAGCCCCTCCTGGAGAACATTTGTGTCTGTGAGAGTTTGTGTCAGTGTGAGATTCAATGACAGCTTCTAATTTGCAATCATCTGCAAATTTAGTCAACCAGAGACCACTGACATTGGCATTGACGTCTGAAAAGTAAATACCAAAAAGGAGCGGTCCAAGGACTGATCCCTGAGGAACTCCCTTGTAACTGGCCTCTTTGTAGTGGTGGACTTCCAATTCTAGCTTCCTGGGTCCTGTCTGTGAGCTAGTTGGCTATCCACCGGGTGACATACGGGTTTGTACCTAACCTCTTGAGTTTGTCATCAATGGCTGAGTGGGGTATTGTCGAATGCCTTGGCCAGGTCAAGGTAGGCGGTGTGAATGATTTTACCCTCATCCATTACTTTGGTGACCTTCTCAAAGAAGTCCACCAGGTTGAGTAGGCATGATCTGCCCTTGACGAAACCAAACTAAGTTGGGTCCAGTGTCTGGAGATTTACTATATTTCTATTGATGATCTCCATGATAATTCTTTCCATGAGACTTATGGGTCTGTAGTTTACAGGGTTCTGTAGATGGCCCACCTTTGTGCAGAGGGATGACTGTTGACTTGCTCCATTCATGAGACACAAAGCCTGTTTGGAGGCTACAGTTAAGTAGTAATTCCAGAGGCCCTAAAAGATCATGTTTTATGCTATTTAGAGAGCATCCTGGGATATTGTCTGGGCCCATTGATGCAGTGTTCTTGGTCTTAGAGCATTAAGGACCTGTTCCCTAGTGATAGTAGGGGGAGTTATATTTGAAGATATTTCCTAAGGGAAGGTTGAGGGGGAGAGAGAAGTGAAGTTGGAACTGAATTTATCAGCCAGGAGGCTTGCTATATCTTCTGGCTCAGTATAGGTGTCTCCATTTACAATGAGCTCTCTACACAATTGTGTATTGCCTTTGAGGTTGTGGACATAGCTAAAGAATGCTTTGTGGTTGTCCTTGGCCTGAGACACAAAACTTACCTCAAATTTGGCATTGGTAAACTTTATTTGTCCTCTGAGTTGTTTGTTTAGTTTGATGAGAGTGCTTTTATCCTGCTTGGGTGCTGACCCTCCTAATTTTTGCCATGATTTTCTTCCTCCTATTATACATCTGTTTGATTTTTGTGATTCTACTAGGGTGGCTTGTTTTATGAGTTAGTTCTGTACTTTTTCCTAGTGGGTACAGCTGCCTCTATGCAGCTATTCACAGAAACCTTGTACAAGCATGTTAATAGTTCTGCAAAAGCAGAAGTCTTTTCAGGGTTTGTAGGGGCTTGAAATTTTGCCAGGTTCTCATGTAATAGCAGGTTAGCCTTAAAATAGTTCCTGAATATTCCCAAATGAGACCATTTTGTGGTTTGACCTTACCAGGGAGGGTATTACAGTAAGGGATGTGCATATTAGTGAGGACTAGATCCAGTGTGGTTGCATCCCTGGTCGGTGTATTGACTATTTGGTCCAGGGAGTTTGTTTTTACAAAATCCAGGAATCTCTGTGCATGTACGTTTGGTGTTGTATAGTATTCACAGTTAATAGTTGAGTAATTAGTAACCGATGGATATGGTATTGGGTTGGATGTTTAGTGCTTCTAATAAGGTCAAATACATGGTGTGGGTTTCCTGGGTCATAGAGGGGGGACTTATATTTGCAAGGAAGTGGTATTGGATTTTACCTATGGTGATATGAACATGGAGCAGCTCAAGTGCATTGTCCTGTTTGACCAGCCTTGAAGTATATTTATTTTTGATGTAAATAGAGACACCTCCACCTTTAGTCCCTGCCTGTGAAGTAGCTAGTCTAAATGTGTGGGAGGTATTATAAATCACAGCTTGGACTTTGCTCCTAGATGTCAGTGCTGTTTTCAGTATTAAAGTCTTCTAAAATATTCCTTACTTTTATTCGCATTTGTTCATGTTTTATTGTTGATCCTTCATCAATTACCAAATATTTATACACTCCCTCTTGCACAAGTTCTTTTATATCACATTCCTGGTCCAAATTGATTTCTTGGTCCTGCAGCCTTCCTCCTTTAAAGGTTGCATCTGAAGTAGTTAACTTAATTTTTCTGCAACTGTGGGTATTCAGATTCATATCGGATCTGAGCCGGCAACCTTTTTTCCAGCATCTGCTCCGAGCTCCTCCCCTACCCATAATACACCACCATCTCCTATCTTCCCTCAGATCTCATTTGCCGTGCCATTGTGAGCATCGTGGTCTCCATTTCTTTGAGCTTAAGGGAGTGTAAGTGTGTTTACTTCAATCTTTTCTGTGTGAAAGTGGTCTTTAGTCTTCCCTTCCTCCCCTTTGTTGTACGCTGTTCGTCGGCTTTAGTTAAAAAATGTTTTTTCTCATTACAGTAGTCTCTAGGCCCAGTTCCTTTTAGTGTGTGTGCTCTAGTGTGGTGTGCTTTCTCTTTTGGGAGTGGCTGTTAGTGTTGGGCTATGGCTGATCAGCCTAAGTCAGTTTTTAAAAAATGCACAAAGTGTGGCCATAAGCTCTCACCGGCCGATGGTCACACTCTGTGTGTAATCTGTTTGGGATTGCCTCATTTGTCTATTCACTCTGCAATTTGTGCCAGTTTTAACCCAAGGGCCCTCAGGGATAGGAAGGCCAAATTGGTTGCCAAGGGTCTTCTCCCTGGCTCCATGCTGGATTCTGCCACGGCCTCGGTTTCTGGTACTCCCGCCAAACCCCGCCCCCCCCAGACAGGGACTCAGACTCCTGCCCGTGCTAGTGTGGGGGAGGATAAGGATAAAGACAAGGAAAAAGGACACAAGGATAAAGAAAGACACAAGAAAGACAGAGAGGAAGAGGGATAGGTCTCGCAAGAGGTCTCCAGATAGGGAATCATTCCCTAGTCCCCATCAAAGACTCTGAGACCAGCTTCTCCTAGGCTCTGCTCACCCCGTTTCTCACCAGAGCCGATGGAGCCTTCAGATCTGAGGCCTTCCTCACCTTTGCTTTGCAGACCAGCCAGATCCGAGTCGGCCACCTCTTCAAGATTGACTTGGACATGGACAGGATGATGCGGAGATTCATTCAGACCAAAATACAGATGGGAGTCTTGCCAGGCCCCTCTCCTTTGGCATTTGAAGTGGTGGAGAGGGTTCTCTCCCAAGGATTGAGACCTCAGCCCATCTCCTCGGATTCCACCCAGACACCACTGGATTTGGCGATGACTCCCTTCAACCTGTCTCAGGGACAGCCCATGCCAGACGACCCCCAGGTTATTCCCCTTGAACCCCCCGCAGCTCACGAGTCCTCTTCAGAGAGCTCCACTGAAGAAGGCCCCCATAAGCGCAAGTGCAAAAGGAAGCACTTGGACTCCCCTGAGTCCCTCACTGTGAACACGGATTTAGATGGAGAAGGTTCCCCCAGGTCACCTCCCGAGGATGTCTCCTTTGGAGACATCATGGAGATCCTCCGCCAGAGGTGAGGTTGGTCAGCCCCAAAACCTTCTACGGATGAGTCCGTGTTCCTGCAGGCTTTTGGCATGGGCCCATCTACTTCCTGGGTGTCCCTACCAGCGGATCCCTTGGTGGTGGATCTTATCACCACATGCGCATGGAAGGAGCCTGACACTGTAGAGCCAATCTCTAAATGCCCTGACAAGATTCTTTCTCCTCTCATGGACAGACAACCTTGGTCTATAGGAGCCCCTGTTGATGCTATGGTGGTCGCAGCAGCCACCAAGAAGGAACTGGCGCAAGTGAGTTCCTCAGTCCACCTTCGGACAAGGAGTCCAGGTCAGTGAATAGGTTTGGGAAGCACGTTTATTTGTCAGCGACCTTTTCCATCCGGGCGCTGAACTATTTGGCACATTATATGGCTGCAGTGAGACCTTGCCTCAGAATTCGCTGAGTCTCCCCCAGAGTCTTTATCGCAGCAGGACAAAGAACTGTTCTCTGCAACTCGACTCTGAAATCTGTGTCAAACACGTCTATGTGCCTCCTTTCCCACGCCACGGAAGGAGCAGCTAGGGCGGCTGGGATGGGCGTAGCCATGAGGTGACACGCCTGGCTCAGGTTGTGCCAGTTTGCGGACCCTTTCAAGGCATCATTTACCAATGCTCCCTATGATCATTCTTCCCTTTTTGGGAAGACAGTATGTGACACTCTTGTCCAGAGCGAAAAAGACAGGAAGACTTTGTCTGCCATCAAGATCCACTTCTTTAACCCTCAGCGGTCCTTTTCTAGGAACCAAAGAAGGCAAAAGAAGATGTGGTTCTGGAAATCACAGTTTTCCCAAGAGTTTCAGGACAACTCATCCCCCAGAGGCAGAGGGGGACAGGATCGATGCTGACCTAGAGGTAGATGGGGTCCCAGGAATTTCGGGTCTAGGGAAACTTTTTCTGACAGGCCCATGCAGCAGCCCTGAGGGGTTATACCCGACTGTCCTACTCTGGAGGCAGTCGGGGGGAGATTGTCCTTGCACCCAGCGGCATGGGAGTCTATAACTGCAGATCGCAGGATGCTACAAATAATATCCAGAGGCTACACTGTCCCATTTGTTGCCCCTCCAAGTGCTACAAGATGCTTCCCGGATGTCCCACCTGCTCACAGGGAGGCCGCAGCTCTAGAGGTTTCAAAGCTGCTTCACAAACGAGCCATCGAACTGGTCCCCCTCGACAAGTCCGGATTAGGCATTTACTCCAGGTTCTTTTTATTGCCAAAAAAGACGGGGAACCTCAGGCTCATTCTAGACCTGTCAACCTTGAAACTGTTTGTTGCCAAACAAAAGTTCCGGATGGTCACCCTACAGTCCATTCTACCTTATCTCCGAAAGTGTGACTGGGTGTGCTCGTTAGACCTCCAGGATGCTTACTACCATATCAAGATCCACAGAAGCTCCAGGGGGTTTCTTCGCTTCCGGCTGGGAGCCAGTCACTTCCAGTTCAGAGCTCTACCCTTTGGTCTCACCACAGCCCCCAGGGTGTTTACCAAGGTAATGGTAGTAGTAGCAGCTCACCTGAGGCTTCAGGGAATTCAGGTATTTCCTTACCTGGACGACTGGCTCTTCGCTGCATCCACCAAACATCTTCTTTGTCTGGCCTGAGACTACTTTCTTCTCTTGGCAGATCAGCTGGGGATTACAGTCAGTGTTCACAAATCCCTTTTGAAACCTATACAAGTCTTAGATTTTATCGGGGCATGGCTAGACACTTTGCAACTAAAAGTCTTCTTAACGCTAGACAGGATATTAAACCTCAGGTACCACATTGCTCTAATCATGGACCTCAGATTTCCAAAGGCAAGCGATGTTCTCTGAGCCCTGGGCTGTATGGCTGCCGCAATCTCTATCCTCCCCTGTGCATGCCTTCACATGCAGGTTCTTCAATGGACTCTAGCTGTTCAATGGTCTTGGCTAGAACTTCCCATGGATTTTCCGATAAGGATCAGTCACACCTGCAGGATGTCTCTCCTTTGCTGGCTCCATTCACCGAAAGTTGCAGCCACCTTTTTGTGTCCTCTCCAGCCCAAGCCACAGTGACCATGGATGCCTCCCAGCTCGGGTGGGAGGGGGGACATTGTTCGGGAAGGATGGTCCAAGGCACGTGGTCCCAGGTAGAGACCAGGTTGCACATAAATGTTCTGGAGATGAGAGCAGTGCTTTTAGCGTTGAAAGCCTTCCACACTGTCCTTCCTCTGGGTGTGATTGCAATTCAGTCAGACAACATGTCGGTTGTCTGGTACATCAACAAACAGGGGGAACCATATCTTACCCTCTGTGTCGCGAGGCCATGAGAATGTGAAAGTGGGCGATTTCCACCGGTCGGTTTCTGATCGCAACGCACATCCCGAGATGCTCTAACATTTTAGCAGACAGATTGAGTCAGGGTATTCTGATGCCATATGAGTGGCCTCTGAAACAGTCAGTAGCGGAGGAGATATTCCTTGCATGGGGACAGCCTTACTGCAATCTCTTCGCATCTCCTTGCACCGCAAAGTGCAGCGAGTTCTTCGCTCTAATTTCCTCACCAGGGGATGCCCCCAGAGATGCTGCAGTCCATGCTTGGCCCCCCGGTTACTGTATGCTTACCCACCGTTACCAATCATTCCGAAGTTTCTTCAGAAAGCTTGCCAACTGGGGAGCAAAGTGATCCTCATTGCCCCATTCTGGCCTCGTCAAGTTTGGTTCCCCTTCCTTTGGTCTCATCTTCTAGCTCCTCCGTGGATTCTGGATCCCTGCTCGGATCTAATCTCTCATCCTTCGGGTGCCTACCCTCCCAATCTGGACAGTCTCAAGCTGACAGCTTGGTTGCTCCAGTTCCCTTGATTGCCAGGACTCCCAGTCTTTCATCCCATGTAAAATCTATAGTAGTGGCTTCTCTTAAAGATTCCACTAGGAAAGTTTATTGCAGTAAATGGAGATGTTTCTCTATGTGGGCCTCTCAGAGAAACCTGGATCCCTTTACAGCCCCTGTTCCAGCGGTGTTGGACTTCTTGACTAGTATTTTTCAGCAAGGAGCTAGTTCCTCCACGGTGAAAGTACAGCTGGCAGCCATTTCTAACTTTCATGTTGGTGAAAATAAGATCACCCTGGCCTCTTCTAAGCAGTGTAAAGCCTTTCTAAAAGGCACTTTTCTTTTGCGTCTTCCATTCAAAGATTCGGTTCCTCCTTGGGACCTCACTTTGGTTCTCCAGTCATTAGTAACTCCTCCTTTTGAACCTGCAGCATCAGTGGATTTAAAAGTTTCTATCTTGGAAAACAGCCTTCCCAGTGGCTATTATGTTGGCTAGGAGGGTTTCTGAGCTTCAGGCTTTGTCTGCCATGCCTCCTTATTTGGTCTTCCATAAGGACAGGGTCTCTCTCCGTACAAATCCTTCTTTTCTACCAAAAGTGGCATCTCAATCAAACATTAAGCAAACAATTAATTTACCTGTTTTCTTTCCAAATTTTCAGAACAAGGGAGAATATAAACTTCATTTGTCAGATGTTCATAGACAACTTTGTTTCTATCTTTATAGAACACAACCCTTCCATAAGTCTGATCAATTATTCATCTCATTTTCTAAACTTCATTTGGGAAAGGCCATTTCCAAGGTTTCTTTAGCCTGATGCATCACTCTTTGCATTTTATATATTTACAAAGCCAAAGTTTTATCTCCTCCTGGTGTGGTTAAAGCTCACTCTACCAGGTCCATGGCGACTTCCGCTGCTTTTTGGTCTTTTACAATTTCTGAGAGCTCTGGGTTTCATGGCCTTCACCATTTCTATGCTCCCTCTAGCCAAACTCTACATGAGAAAGCTTCAGTGGTTTCTAAAAGCAGTTTGGCTTCAGCACTCTCACCCTCTAGATTTCATAGTCCCTCTTCTTCCATGTCTCAGTCTGGAAATTCAGTGGTGGATTCGGCAGTTGTCCCTCAGTCCAGGGCTTCCTCTTCATCCTCCACTCCCCACTCAGGAACTGTTGACAGATTCTCTAGACATGGGATGGGGGGCTTCCTTTGTCTCTCTAAAAGCACAAGACCTGGTTGCCTCAACAAAGGAAAGTCTACATCAGTGTCAAAGAGATGAGAGCTTTTCTGTTGGCTCTTCAAGCATTTCATCCTAGGGCCCTTCAAGGTACTGGCAGACAATGCTACAGTTATATGGTATGTTAACAAGCAAGGGGGGGCAAGATCTTATCTCCTATGCATTTTAGCTCTTCAAGTGTGGGAGCTAGCTATCCAGTAATCAAGTGACACTTCAGGCAGTTTACATTCTCTCAGGTCAGAACATTGTGGCAGACTCTCTGAGCAGGTCCATATCACAATCCCACGAATGGTTGCTTCACAGAGTCTATATTGCCAAATCAGTGCGGCAGAAAGTCAAACACCATTTCATCGACACGTGTCGAACTCCCAGGTAAATGAATGGCCAGATCACCATACGACACACCAGTACAAACATTATAAGGTGGGGGGCTGTGCCCCCCATATCCCCCAAACTAAATATACTAACTCCGAGATCGCCCTACAGTGGGGAAAAGGGCAAATTCACAGCGATGGCCAACTGATTTTTTTTTCCCTAAAAAAACAAATCTGTGCCATTTGGTTTCCTGGGAGTTTGACACACATGTGTTGATGAAACGGTGTTCAACTTTCTGCCGCATCGATTTGGTAATATAGACCTGCTTCACAGGGATGTGTTTCTGGACATTGTCCAACAGTAGGGTATTCCTTAAATAGATCTATTTGCCTCTCCTCTGAACAGTTTTCTTTTTTTTTTTTTTTTTGGTACCAGAGCCCCATGTCCTCTGGT
The DNA here is from genome assembly GCF_019279795.1 of Protopterus annectens. Lineage (NCBI taxonomy): Eukaryota > Metazoa > Chordata > Ceratodontiformes > Protopteridae > Protopterus > Protopterus annectens. The sequence goes on from NC_056731.1 coordinate 1,773,197,187, forward strand.
CTGGAAGGTGGACACTCTCTTTTCCCTGGAAGGGGATGTTTCTTTACTCCTTTCCTTCCCTTCCTTTCATTGCAAAAGTTCTGTTCAAGACAAAGCAGTATACTCCCAAAATCTTGCTGGTGATTCCCCTTTGGCCCAGACAGCATTGGTTTCCTCTTCTGCATTTAGCTAAGTGCAGTCATCACAAGTTACCTGACAGAGTGGACCTATTCACACAAGACAAGGGATTTCTCATCCATCCCCACCTGTCCACTCTTCAACTGACACTGTGGGTGATTAGGATTGTGATTCCATATAAATGCCTTTTTTTCTGAGGATGCGCTTAGAGTCCTGCAGGAGGCCAGGAAACTCACTACTAGGAAATCCTACTTATCCAAATGGAATAGGTTTTCTGTGTGGTGCCTTTCTTGTAACCTGGATCCACTTTCTGTGGATGTTCCTTTGGTTCTCTCTTATGTCTGTGAATTGCTCAATGCTGGGTTGGCATATTCTTCTATTTAAGGCCCACTTGTCAGCTATTTCTGCTTGTCTGCCTCTAGCACATCCTTTGGCTTCTAGATTTGAGGCTAAGCAATTTCTTAAAGGTGTCCTTCATATTAGACCTCCCAGGAAGCCTGCTGTCCTTCTTGGGACCTTCATTTTGTTTTGGAGAAATTGATTCAGACTCCTTTTGAGGCTTCAGCTTCCTTAAAGCATTGTTCTTGGAAGACTGTTTATCTGTTGGTCCTTACTTCAGCCAGATGGGTGTCTGAGCTTCAAGCCCTTATGGCTTTCCCCCTTTTTTAGTTATCCATAAGAACAGGGTGTGTCTTCATGCAAATCTTTCCTTTATGCCCAAAGTGGTGAATGAGTTGTCTCATAATCAGTTTATTCATTTGCCCTCTTTTTCCCCTTCTCCGCAGTTTGCTAGTGAGAAGATATTGCATAGTTTGGGTGTGCATAGACAATTCAGATTTTATTTGGATAAGACCAAAGCTTTTGCCAGATCTGATCAACTTTTTGTTTCCTTTCATCCTAGATCTTTGGGATTGGCTGTTTCCAAGCAAACTTTCTTCTTAGATATCTATAGCCATTTCTTTTTGTTGTTATTTTCATGGCAATGCCTTCCTTTTTCAGTTGAGACTCATTCTGCTAGGGCTGTGATAAATTATTGTGCTTTTTTCAACGGTTTAGATACTAACTCTATTCTTGAGGCAGCTAAGTGGACTTTTGTGCATACTTTTACCAAGCACTATAAGTTGGATGTGATACCCAGGGCAAGAGCAGGTTTGGCTAGGGCCATCATTCATGGGTTCCTAAAGGGTTCTCCTGGTTTTTCCTCCTCTCTCCTTCATGAGGTTTTGCACTGTCCCTATTGTAAGGAATACTGCAACAATGGAATGGAAGGACATAGTACAGCTGTGTAAAATCTTACCATAACAGTCAATGTCCTCTTCATTGTTGCAGCATTCACTCCTTCCCTCCTCTCCCTGGTTCTTTTCCCTTCTGGATGTGGCTGGTACCTCTCTAATTCTTAGACTGGAATTCCTACTGGGGCTGTCCGTTCTGATGATGGTATGTCCGGACGTCACCCTTATTCCTTGCCCTGTAAATGGAGGCACACTTGTGATGTACAGTGTACACTTAGCAGCCTAAAGGCTTTTGTATACTAGCCAGATGTTGGGCTGCTCTTGGCAGGGGATCCCTGTTGTAAGGAGTACTGCAACAGTGAAGAGAAAGACATCTACTGTTATGGTAAGATTTTACACAACTGCACTTTCAGTGGTCTATTCTTCAACAACCCCTATCTGTTCCAGTCAAACCAATCTGCAAACACCATATCCATTCGGATGACATTTATCTAGGTTGATCTGTTGTTCTGCCATCACCATTGGCCGCATTGGCAAAAGATGCCTCCCAGTTAGGGTTGGGGAGACATTACATGGGAAGAAGAAGGCACACAGTTCTGCCAAGAGACCAATTCCGATAATAATGTCCTGGAGATGAGAGCAGTCTTGTTAACTCTGCAGGCATTCCAAGATGCTCTTTCTCTAAATCATTGAAGTTCAGATCGACAACATGTCTGGAGTCTGGTACATCAACAAACAAGGGGGAATCCGGTCTTGCCCTCTCTGCCGAGAGGCTACAAGAGTGTGGTAATGGGTGATCTCCACCAACCACTTTCTAGCTGCAACACACATTCTATGGAAAACCAGTGTACTAGTTGAATAATTAAGCAGGTCCATTGTGATGCTTCATGAGTGGTCTCTCAAGCAATCAGTGGCAGAGAAAGTTTTCCGTCATTGGCAGCAATGTTGCTGTGACCTCTTTGCATTCCCCCACAACAAGTGCAGCAGGTATTTTGCTCTGATCCCCACCTCAGGGGGAGTCACTGAGAGATGCTTTAGTCCACATTTAGCCATTTGGTCTCCTTTATACATGTTCTCTACTTCGATTCCCAAATTTCTACAGAAAGCAATCTGGTTAAAAAGCCCAGTCATCCTCATTGACCCTTACTAGCTTCTGCATGTGTGGTTCCCCTTCCTATGGTCCCATCTTCATTATCCTCCCTGGATACTGAACCAAACTCCAGATCTCCTCTCACACCCCTCAGGGATGAGTCATCCCAGTATTCCAGCCCTCAAACTAACAGCAATGTTTCTCCAGTTCCAATAATTGCCAAACTGCCCAAGCTTTCTTCACCAGTATGTACCATTTTGTTATCCTCATGAAAAGACTCCACCAAGAAAGTTTACAAGAGGAAATGGAAGATATTTTTCCTTTGGGCATTGAAAAATAATGTTGACCCCTTTGTTGCCCTGTTCTTGAATTTCAACTGTCCTTTTTAAAGAAGGAGCTAGTTTTTAAAGTGCAGTTGTCAGCCATTTCAAATTTTCATACAAGAGATAAAAATTATTCTTTGGCTTCTTTTAAATAATGTAAAGCTTTTCTGAAAGGCATTTTTATTTTAGAACTCGAATAAAGGATTCTTCACCTCCTTGGGATCTCACTGTGGTGTTTCAAGGTTTGATTCAAAAACCTTTTGAACCTTCAGCAAAAACTGATTTCCAATTATTGTCCAAAGAAAACAGCTTTTCTGGTAGTATCACTTCTGCAGATAAAGTGTCTTCTGAATCTAACATTAACCAATGTATTCATTTACTGGTTTTCTTTCCAAATTTTTCAAACAAAGGAGAATACATGCTACATATCTGGATGTGCACACACTGTTACGTTTTTATCTACACAGAACAAAACAAATTAGAAAATCACATCAACCATTTGTGTCCTCATCAAATCGACTGTGTTATCCAGTTTCTAAAGTAACATTGGCTAACTGGATTACTGATTGCACGTCTTGGATCTGTTCTTAACAAGGCATTTCTCTACCAAGGCAACCTGAAGCTCACTCAACTAGATCAATGGCCATTTCATCTGCTTTGGTCAAGAACTTCTGTTGATTATACTTGAGCAACTGCAACATGGTACAATGCTCATACCTTTGTTACTCATTGCAAACTGGATCTAATATCCGGAAGCAGAGATGCTTTTGACTTAGTGGTTCTCCGGAATATCCTTCTATGAGAAATGGACATCAGATTTAAAAGTTATGTACTCACCATAACTAGGCATCTGTATTGTCCGTTTTCATTCTTCCTCACCCTTCCCTCCCCAATCCATCTCCCTTCCTAAAATCTTCTGGAGAAACCTGTTGGACTAATTTTTGGAACTTATAGTTCCAAGTTTGAGCCCTATCCTTTCAGCTATGCCTTTATTTAATCAATTTAGGTGAATTTGATGGCAATAAAATTGATATGAGGTGTTGATAATGGACTAGGACATTGTGGATAGGGGAGACGTTTGATAGTTGGATCTGAGGTCTAAAGTGTGTGGTCGAGTCAGATCCAAGGATCAGATCTCTAACCCATTTGTTGAGAAACAGTGAAAATGGACAATATAGAGGAGAAGTTATGGCGAACACACAACTTTTAATTTTCTTCTTCCACTTTGGCTTCCTGAATTCTCAATTACCAGGCGTACATGCAGAAGTTTATGGCTGGTTGTACGAATAGCCTGAGGAAACTTGCTGCTTCTATTCTTACAGCAGATGGTTCTTTTTTGAATCAGATGATTTCTACCTTGTTTCAGGTACCCAAACATGCTTTGAAGAGTATGTATGACTGCAGATACTGTATCTAATGCCACTGCTACTGCATTGAGAAGATATGCTTGGATAAGTAACCAAAGTTTCCTGATGAGGTGAAGTCTGAAATCTCTGATTCTGCTTTAGATATGGAGGGATTATTTGTCTCATTTGTTACCCAGGTTCTCAAACAATATGATGAAAGAGGGCAATTGATTCAGGGAGTTTGTAAGGTTTTTCATATTCTCCAGTACAAATTTTAGGCTTCCTATCAGATAACCGAAGACGCATTTTGTCGACTGCGTCTTGGTCGAACTTGAAATGTCAAAAAGGCAAAATGACAAAGCAGAATATAAGCAAATTTTTTCCCTGGGAAAGAAGTCGCTTGGCCACTGTCACTTTACCATTTTTGGCACTGTAGTGCGATCTCTGAGTTGGTATATTTAAGTAGGGGGTGTGGGGGGCGAAGCCCCTCACTTTATGCAATGTTTTAATGTCTTTTTTTTTTTTTTGGGAACAGCGATTTTTTTCCCTGGGAAAAAAAAATCGCTGTTCTGGTTGTTCGATGTCTTGTGAATTCAAACTTTAGAGTTCGATATAACTATGTTCAATCATTTGATCGTACGTTGTTATAATATAGACCCAAATTTTATAGGTCACCCTCTTTCACAAAAAAAGCCAAATAAGCAAAACCAGCCATATTCTGGCAAACAAGGTACTAAAATAGATGGGTGGAGGGAAATAACACAAAACAGGAGTCTTTTCAGGAAAAAGGACAGAGCAGTAGTACAGAATAAAATCTTTTACCCCCTTCCCTGTCTTCCAGCCAGAATCTCTGCAAATGTGTCCCTTACACTGGTTCTCAACATTCCCCTTTGGCAGAAGATTGTTTCACACTCTTTGGTGTTAAAAGCTGTGCAGGAAGGTTATAGTTGGCACTGGATACAAAAAAAAAACTTTCAGGATAGTTCCTCCTCATCCTTCAAACCATACATAATATTTTCTTCAGTTTGTACATGTCACAAGGAATCAAGTAACCCATTCCTATAAGTCAAAGAGGCAAGAGCTTATTTTCCAGAATGTTTCTTATACAAAAGAGATACTTCTTGGAGACTAGTACTAGATCTTTCTTTTCTAAACCTGTATGTGGAAATACCAAAATTAAAAAATGTTGACCTTAGAGAACCTGTTTGCCATCTTACATAGTAACACTAGACTTCAAAGATGTTTATTGCGACATCCCCATAGCCACAGTCTTCAGGAAATATCCAAGGTTCTCTGTTTCTGGGTAACGTTATCAGTTTTGTGCAATACCCTTTTAGATTATCTGTGCTCAAAGGGTGTTAACAAAATGCCTAGCTCCAGTAACAGCTTATTATAGGCTAAATATCATTCAGATTTTTCCTTATTTAGATAACTTGTTTATTTTTGCTTATCTAGATATCAGGAGTCATAATTGTCGCAGCCCTTCTGACCAATTAGGGCTTCCAGATAAATATTGCAAAATCCTCCTTGACCCCATGTTTTAGTGTTTCTCAGCTGTCTTTGAGATACTTCTTTTCAAAAGGCCTTTTTGACAGAAGAGAAAGTGGATTTTCATCTGGAATTGTTTCTGAATTTCCCCAATCAGCCTCAGACTTCTGCACGAGAATTCCTCAGGATCCTGGAGTTCATAGCTTCCTTAATTCTCGATTCCTGTAGCCAGGTTGCTAATAAACATGCAGTGGTTTCTAAAAAAAAAAACTCATGGACCCAGCATTTACACCCTTAAATTCCAGTTTGAGGCTTTCTAAAAATCGTACTGCATTGGCAGAGGCAATAAATTCAGCTGTACACATGTCTCCCCTTTACTTATCAGACCCTCAGACTCTTCAGACTTTGCTTGGGAACCAGTTTCCATGGGAGTAAAAGTACATGGCCTGTGGAGTCATTCCAACAGACCAAAACACATTGATTTAAAGGAGATGTTGGCTGTGATCTATTGCCTTGAAATCTGTCTTATCGCCTGTGGTTTCTAGGACCTCTTCTAGGGATTACAGACAATACCACACTCATGTGGTACATAAGCAGGGAGGAGCAAGGCCGTACTCCTATTGCAGCTGGCTATGATAACTTGGGGATTAGTTCTTCCACATTCCTTAACTTTCCAAGCATCTTACAATTTTTCAGAGCAAAATATATGGCAGGCAAGCTAAGAAGGACAGGGACAGACCTTCATTCATGGAAATTGAACAAGGAGGTTTCCAGGTACTGATTCAGTTGTGTAAAACACCTCATATCTGTTTGCCTTCTTTAAAAATGGACGACTAAACAAACTTTGTTCCTTGACTCCTTGCTAGCAAGCCTGAAAGATATATGCATTTTCATTCCATTGGAAATGAATGTTCCTTTTTGCTTTTCCACACTTTCCAATGACATCCATGGTAATTCTGAAGATTTGGAAGGATTCCCCAAAAAAACATTGTGGTATTGTGGTTGAGCCCCTTTTGCTTGTGCAGCACGGGTTCTCCCTTCTTATGGAAATGAGCACAAGCTTCCTTATGGACTGAATCTACAAGACAGGGAGAGTTTGATGCACCCTCAGTCTCACTCAATGTTAACTGACTGCCTGGATAATTCAAGTCTAATGCCCTTTAGACATTTATTTCATGAGGATATGCAGCAGGTACTAAAGTTGGCAAGAAAACCTGGTACTAGAAAATCCTGTATTGATAAGTGGAAGTCATTTTTCTAGTTGGAGCCTAACCAGTAACCAGGGGCTCATCAGTGGTTTTGTGTCACTGGTGCTCAAATATTTGTGAGAGTTACTTGTAGCCTCTCTTTTTCCTCTATAAAAGTTAATTTTGTGGCAATTTGAACATGTTTACTGATGGATTCTTCTCTTCTTCTCTGTTTGTGCTAAACAGTTTCTGAAGGGAGGTTTCCACCTTAGACCTTCTCATAAATTGGTTGCTTCATCTTGGGATCTCAACTTTGTGCTGGAGAAATTGACTATTTCACCTTCTGAATATGCCCATCAAGCTGATTTAAGGTACTTGACTAGAAGAACTGTACTAGTCATTTCTCTGACATCTACAAAAAGAGTATCTGAGTTGCAAGATCTCATGGTAGGTGAGCCCTATCTGATTTTTCACAGGGATGGAATCTCTTTAAGACAAACCTCTCATTCATGCCCAACTTGGTTTCAGTGTTTACTTTGAATCAATCCAACAATCTCCCAGGTTTTTTATTCAGAACCTAAAAACCATAGAGAAATTATTCTTCGTATTCTGAACATGCATAGACAGTTCAGGTATTGTCTTAACAGAAGTCAACTCTTTTGAAAAGCTGATCAGGTATATATTTCCTGTCAAGGGACATCCTGCATCTAAACTGACAGTTTTCCTGTGGTTGTCTTCAACTATTACCTGTTCTTATTCCCACCATGACAGATCCACCAGGCAATATCAAGAAAGATTCTGGAAGAGCTTTCTCTTCTTCAGCTGCATACTGGAAACTGGTGGACTCTAGAAGCATTCTAGAGGTAGCTATGTGGGCCTATGTACATATATTTACAAACTGGATTAATTTCGTAGGTTCAGGGTGAGCTTTGCTAGGAGACCATAATGCAGGGGCTCCTGGATTCATATATTTCCTCTTCCCAAGCTGGATGAGTTTTGGTGATCAACCCATCTGGCCTAAAGGCTATTGCAGCAATGGAAATGATGAACGTAGTACAGTTGTGTAAGCTGCACTTACGGTTGGAGTTGGGATATAAAGTAAGGTTGTGTGCATTTCTACTGTATAGGTTTCATTGTTATGATTGTTTTTGTTTCAGGTTGTGAGGCTCTTCTCTTTCTCTATGGGCAGGAAAGTCCTGAGGAAGTCTTCACTCTGACTGTTAATTTCCATCCTTGGGGTTAACCAGTCCGCAGTCAGAGTGAAGGTATGGGATAGACCCAGAGCTTTGTGAAGCTGGCCAGTTGTTGCTTCCTACCAGAGAAACATCCCAATTAGCCTAAAGGCTACTGCAGCAATGAGGAATTTGAATGTCTACTGTTATGGATATGTGCACCTTACACAGCTGTACTTTCTCTTGAACATGTTTCTACTTCTACATATTTTAAAAGAAATGTCATTTTCTAGCACAGATTCTGCAAGCTCAAGAGCTATGCAACTGTTCCTTGCTTGCTTGCAGCCATACCTACTGACGCTAAAATTTCCGTTATACGTGCATTTTTGTGGGCTGTCTGTATTAGTGTACATCAGTCTCTTTCATACTCATTACTAAACAGACGGCCCTTTTCCTCATTTTGTTTTACTGTTTGACTTAAACCTTATTTTAAATTTTTACAAATCTTTTCATCATTTATTTTTTTGAAGTATGCACCCACTAGTAATTTCACTTGCTGTGCACAAATCCTCAACTTTTGTTAAGGTCTTATTTCTTTTAATAGCCTGCATTTTTTAATCATTTCTTATTCTTCTAACACAAATTGTTTTGTTTCTTATTATAATGCAGCTCATCAAATTTTTTTTTCTTAACTTTGTAACATACTAATTTGTAGGACCCTAAGCTCCTGTAAGAAAAACAAAAACAAATGTGTAATAAATGACAAGTTCTTTCCAGACTGTGACAGTAAAGTGCTGCTTCAAGAAAAGGTAAAGTGTTAATTCCTTTATGGTTTCTTCAGCACCAGCATGCTGGACTTCTGTTTCTAGAAGACATTTTGGCTGAAAATTGGAAGCTATAGATCCAAGATCCAAAAAAGTGGTTCATTTTTTACTGCAAGAGGATTAGCTGAGAATCCTGAAATGTTTGGTGTGCAGCATTCTTCAGCGACGCATTGTTGTTTCAGTGGAAACCCAAGGAAATGCTTCTCCAAAAATTAGTTTAAGAATACTGTGTTTTAACGCATGCAATGTGCTACTTCTCTGAACCCTTACTGATATTAACCTCTCTGCTGCATAGAAATGATTTTATAGATTTATAGATTTTATAGATTATTACTAGGCTAACTGCCCTCACGGACCATTTTAAGCCTAGCCAATTACCCCCGTGAGAATCAAACCCTGCAACTTGTGGTTCTAAGGTAAGCAACTTAACCATTATGCCACCATCCACCTTTTACCTCTTGATGATGGCAGCTATAATTTGGAGACATCGCCTACAGAGAATGAGGTATGAAGTCATCCCTTCATTTAAGCCTTGCAGTGGATTGCTGTGGAGTAGGCATTTGTGTCACATGATTAGGAATCCATGGTATTTCTGGTTCATGCAGCTTGCTGTTGCTATCTCTCTCCAGAGATGATGATTACTTGCTGTTGAGGATCCATCTCTTATAAGCAGTTATCACACACCTGCCTATAGTTGAGCTTACTATGGTATACACATGTTGTCATTCTGAAATCTTGTGGTAGTTAGCTGAAAAGCCATGGTAAATGGTATTTGTTCAGTAGAGGATGACATTTGTGATGGGCTCTGTCTAGACCTCTTAAACGGTGGAGATGTCTCTTTTGAGTACTTGTCCATGCACTGGGATGTTATCCTCTTCTTGTCAACCTGATGAGAGATGGACTTTGATCAGTCTTCTCACTGATTTGAAATTCACATATCCTTGTGGTCCTGGAGATGGTGTATGAATCCCCTTTTGACCTTTGTTTCCAGGATTTCTCTTTCCATTTTCCCCATCAGTTTTCTCATACTATTACTTTATTAAGGCATACTTCTTCCTGTCCTGTTACAAGTGGTCACCTCTCATTTGATCACCTTTTTCTTACCCTTAGTGTATATTTTCCTCTGCAGGAACTCACACTACTAGATAAGCTTTAGTTACAAGCATCACAAATAGGAGCTCTCCTTATGTGCTGTATTATTATTATTTTTTTTTTTTTAGGTTTGTTCTAATTGTCTCACGTTCCAGATTTATCTTATAACAAACTCCCTGGATTCAGTAGCATAACAAGGGTAGTGCAAAGGATGCAGCTGCTCTGGGCAAAAAGTATTAGAAAAGCAATTGAGAGTTCTTACATTCATTTTTTCTTTCATGTAGCAAGCCAATATCTGTACTAGAGAGTACAGTTTAAATAAAACAAAAGTCTTCTTTTCTGCTCTTCAGTGCATACTTCTTCAGTCCATTTGCCAGCTTGGCTGGTGCTTTTCATAGATGTGCACTAGGCTAATGGCCCTGGAGCCTTTATGTGCCTAGCCCACAGAAGTGCCCTGGCATTGTGCCGCCCAAAGTTAGTTCTCAGTGCCTCTATCAAGTAGAGCCACTGGAGTGATCCCCGAGGTGAACTTTCTATTTCTCATTCACTCCTCAAGATTTCTCTTGAAGAGGGCCAGTGAGGTGCTCTGCTTGACATGTATGGGAAGTCTATTCCAGAACATGGGCAGTCTCTGAGTTATGAACCTGTCCCTCCAGCATGTTCTGTTGATTGTGGTAATGGGGTTGAGGTCTCCCGAGCATGTGGTATATAGGGATTGGGATTTCTTTAGATGTAGCATTTCTAACAGAGCTGGGTCAGACATGGCTTTGTAAGTCAAGCAGATATTGTCTCTTAGTAGACGATATGAGACAAAATAGCTGGAGTTTTTTGTGTCTGTCCATATAGAGCATGTGTTTAAGTCCTAGGATCCTCTTCGTTAGGTACTTTTGTGGCCTCTCCAGCTGTTGCAGGTGTCTAGTGAGGTACATGCCAAATGGGGCATTATACTCTATGATTGGTCTAATGAGGGAAGAGTAGAAAGAAATGATGATCTCTTTCTTCCTGGATGCAAAACACTTGGTAATGAGATGTGTCACATGGAAGGACTTTCTTACCACAGTGGCAATGTGGTCAAAGGAAAGGTTGCTGTCAACCTGTGTCCCCAAATCTCTTATAACACCTTCAGTGTTCAGTGGGCTCCCATCGATGTGGTAATTAGTGGGGACTGAGTTTTTCCCAGAGGGGATGACGACACATTTTTTGGCATTAAGCTTAAGGCCATGGTTTCGACACCAGTCATTGGTCTCAGTGAGGCCTTTCTGTAGGATGTCTGCATCATTTGGGGAGTTAATAATGGCTCTCAGCTTACAGTCGTCTGCAAACTTGATCAGCCAGAGTCCCTCCGTGTTGGCCTGGACTTCTGAGAAGTAGATGCCAAACAGGAAAGGACCCAGGACCAATCCCTGTAGGACTCCACTCATTACTGCAGTCTGGCTTGGAGTCCGCTACTTTCACACTGTGGGTTCTATCTGAGAGCCAGTTTGCAACCCACCTAACAATATAGGGGTTGATGCCTAGTTTGGTGAGTTTATTAATAATTCCTGAGTGACGAATGGTATCAGAGGCCCTGGCCAGATCGAGGTAGGCTGTATGGAGTTGCCTTACCCTCATCCACAGCTTTGGTGACTAACTCAAAGAGGTCAGCCAGGTTGAGCAGGCATGATCTACCTTTCACACAACCAAATTGTATGGGATCTTGAGTTTGGAGATTCCCTGTATCCTTGTTAATTAGGTCCATGATGATGCACTTCATAGCCTTACATATCAGACTCATCAGGCTAATGGGGCAATATTTTTCAGGGTCTGTAGTCACTCGCCCTTTATGGAGAGGGATGACTGTAGCAGTACACCATTCGGTAGGGACAAAGCCTGAGGTGAGGCTGTGAGTGAACAGGGCACACAGATGTGGTGCCATTTCACTTAGTAATTCATGTAGAACACAGCCAGGGATATTGTCGTGGTCCCATGGAAGCTGTATTCTTGGCTTTGGACAATGCAGCTTTAACCTGTGCTGGAGTAATGTTGGGTGCCTGGCATTCTTCCAGTATTGAGATTGGTCCTTGGGGTGGGAGGGGTAAAGTTGGCACTGAATCTGTCGGACAGTATGTTGGCAATATCTGTTGGCTCAGTATAGGAGGTACCATTGTGCAGTAACTCAGAGCAAATCTGATTATTGCTGTGGAGATTCTTGATATGACTATAGAAGGTTTTGTGGTTGTTTTTAGTGTCTGCCGCAATTCTGCCTTCATAGCTAGCTTTGGAGGTTTTGATGAGGGATCTCAATTTTTTGTTGAGGCTAATAAGGGAATTTTTCTAGTCTTGAGACTTCACCTTTTTCTGCAACAGTTTCTTCCTTCTTTTGCAGAGTTTATTAATGGCAGGGAACCACCTGATTGACTTCCTCTTTTTGGAGGAGAGCATCTTGGTTCTGTTGGGTATGGCTAGTTCCATGCATTTATGTACGTGTTTGTACAATGCATTGTTGTATGATTTCGCAGTCATGCATCTATTTTCTATTGGCATGGATGCCGTGAAGTTAGCCACCACTGTTTTTAGGGTTCCAAAGTCAGCTTTGGAGAAGTCTTTCATGGTGGATACATTTGCTAAGGGTGTGGGTGAGATGTGGATTTCCATGGTGATTAGTTTGTGGTCTGATCTAACCAGGGAGGGCTTGACCATTGGTGTAGAGCAACGGTTGCCCATGTTAGTAATAACCAGGTCAAGGATGGTGCTTCCTCTAGTGGGGGTAAGAATGAGCTGGTCCAGGGCATTGGAATTGATGAATTCCAGGAAGCGCTTGGCCACTGCATATTGGTGCATGAGTAGTTTTCCCAGTTGATGGAGGGGTAGTTGAAGTCACCTAGTATGAGAGTGTTGAGTTGGATCTTAACCATTTCCAGGGTGCTTAGGAATGTGGAGAGAGACTTGGGACATGGTTGGGGACCTATAGCAGGCTATGACCTCAATCGCCATCTTACCCAATGTTAGTTGTACCTGGAGTATCTCGTATGTGTTATGCTGGGCTACTAGTCTGGAGGTGTACATATCCTTTATGAATATGGAGACACCACCACCTTTGGAGCTTTGGTCCATGTTCTAGGGCTGAAAGGTGTGGAATGAGTTATAGCCTGGTAGTGCAGGGATGCTTTCTGCTGCTTTAAACCAGGTCTCTGTTACAGCACAAATATCGATGTTCTCCATTTTGAAGAGTGCTTCGAGTGAGTGCATCTTGAGATTTAGACTTCTAACATGCTCAGTTTTCTGAGCAACTATGCACCATACACCCAGTGCTTATCTGGCACAGGCTAGACCCCATGTGCATTGACTGAATGTGAGTGGCCTCTTCCAGAAGCATAAGGTTTGGGGACCTTCTTCCTCTCTGTCTTGCTTTTTCCATGGAGGTAATCATGCTAGAACCTGTAATAGTTAAAAGGGGTAAAACATCAGTTTCTCCCTTGCATATAGCTCAGCTCTAAGTGGGAGTCCTGACACTGTTAGTCTTCCCAGATTGAATAAAATGCAGTTCTGACAAAAACAGTGAATCGCGTTTTCGCTGATTTAAAATTAGAGCATTTTTTTCATAGATTGGAACAAATGGACCTTCCTTGCTCCAGATCTACATTGGGGAATGGAGTTTTGTTTTTTTTTTTTGTTTTTTTTGCTGCTGAACTTTAAGTGTGAGTGGCGAGTGCACCAGATCAGAGGACAGCATCAGTTGCCAGAACAGCTAGCAACATGTCAGATGGCTGTCTAATGGATATTGATAGTAAGATACAAGCAGTGAAAATGATTTTAGTCTCTTTAGTTTTATATAAAATTCAGCCAACATTTTTATCAACCAGAGGAGAGTTTGTGGGCAATAATTAATGAAGAACTGAAGGAATTTATTTGGGAGAGGAAATGAGGAAGAGTTAAGTGGGATAAACTGAGCCTTTCCATAGAACAAAGTGCTTTAGGATTACCTGATTTGAATGGCTGTTGTAGAGATATGCAGTTAAGCCTCATGTACATAAGATTATAAATCAGAGTGGAATGCAATGATGATGAAAGGATGGGAAAATCTGAGAAGTAAGGAGAGAACAGGATTTTAGATTCAGATCCTTAAGATAAGTAACAACAATCATACAGAATATATTCATAAAGTAGCAGAAAATATTCTAAGAACTAAGCCAACATGGGAATGGAGAAAGGAGATGTTGCCAGTAGGGATGAACCAAGTAGCGGTATAGAACATATACAAGTTGGGGCTGGAATTTAATTGAGAATATTGGAAGAGAAACCAAGGAAACAGGAGCAAATAACTAGATAGAAAAATGTAATAGAGTGAGATGAGACCAAGCAGAAGTCTGGACAACAGATTACAGACTGCATTCTGTACCAGGAACTGATATCAGAGTGCAGGCAGAGAAAGGGATAGGCGACTGCAAAGGGCTAGGGGACTGTAAAGTGAAATATCTGCTCTGGTAAAATTTTTAGTGGAGTCTAGAACAGAAGCTGCTGTTTAAAAGGGATAATTAGTAAAGCATATAAAATACTGCATGATAACTATAAGAATCAGAGGAGGTTAAAAAGATTGGGATGAGAAACTGGAAATGAAATTTACAAGGGAAAATGGGAAGACACATGTATAACTCTCAAGTATGCAACAAACTCCAGAATGTTTAGGATTTTTGCTTGGAAGTTTTTGCACAGGTATTTTTAAACCTCATGCAGACTTTAAATAATTTTTCCTCAGATAAATGTTGGAGGCGTGATGAAGAATAGAGAGATGACTGGAAATATGTTTTGGGAGGGTAAACAGTTGGGAAGTTTAAAAAATTTCCTACAGAGCGCTGTGCCAGAAATTTTAGGCGGAGCAAATGGTTGTAGCTAAGGAAATTATTTTTTGAGCTGGGTCATAGGATCTGAATTGCCTAGACATAGAAAGGCCCTGTTAAATTTAATTCTGGTGGTTTCCAAAAAACAATAACTAGAAAATGGAAATCAAAGTCGAAACCAACCATACTTCAAGTAGCGAGTATTGTAACAGAGATGAAAGAACAGGAAGTGAAATCTTTAGAAAAGGGTAGGAGTAAATTACATAGAGATAAATGGAAATTGTGGGAACAATACATGCAGGAAAAATGTTTTGGAGGAGAAATGAGGTTTAAGAGAAGACAGGAACTGAACAAATGTACTGTTGAATTGATTATATTGTATAGAGGATTATATGTGATGTACAGTGTTTAAATGTGAACTTGTTAATATAACCTGATTTATTTTATGTAAATGCAAGATTGAATAAAGGTGTGTTTTTTTAAACAGGAAATAAATGGAATTTGTGGGGACAATATATGCAGAACAATATTCAGATGGATGAGTGAGATTTAAAGGAAGGCAGAAATCGAGTGATGTATGGAATGCTGGAGTGAGTGACAATTGTTAGAAAGAGAGAAAACATATGTAGTGTGTAATGCATGTAAATGAAAAAATGTTAATATTGTTTGTTTTTTGTATTAACCTATGTGTGCCTGCACCTTAAATGATAACTTAATAAAGGTGTTTAAAAGACAACGAATGTGAAACTGTTTTCTACAATTTTAAAGCATTTTTGCAGGTAGGCATTCCCCTGCAGACATCTTACCGGTGCTATTGTAAGATCTTTCACTCACATAGGGAGATGCTCCATAATACCTCATTCTCGGTAGTAGTATTTATTCCTTCCATTTGCACTTAAAGTTGCCCTCTTTTGAGGTTTGTAATTACTATTATTGGAGTTTCAGCAGGTACCTCTAAAGTTTCACCCTCAGATGGATCCCGCTGTCATCAAAAAAGAAAAAAGAAACCCTCAGGCTCTTGAAGTCTTCTGTGGGCTGGCGTTCGACCCCCTTATTTTTGCCCCCAAGAAACATTTGAGTGAGTATCTGGTAAAGGAAGAGAAGTAACCTTGTTCCATTCTTGGCCATAAGACCCCTGTTTAAAGGTGCCATGTTTGTGCTGCACACAACTGTAACATGGGTGTTTTACTTTCCCATCGTGGAACACGTATTCACCAGCTATAGTTCTCATGTCTCCAGGTTCCAGTCTTCCCTAGCGAATCATGTACTAGACAATGTTTTGGCCTTCCCTGATTCTAGGTCATGGAACAACTGATGTGGCAGTACAATGTTAAATATAACCAAAGTGTTTTTTTTTTTCTTTTTACATGTGGTCCGAATTAGAAATAATTACTAGATGTACAACTAGACTGAAGTGATTAAGTAAATGTCCGTTTATTTATGTATAGCCAAAGTGCGGAGTACATTGGCTAATTTTCTGTTTGTGTTTACTTAATATTTTTTTTATATTTGTTTTTCTTTGGATTCCTGTTGTATTGGCATATTACCCAATGTTTGTTTTTCTGTGCCTTGATTAGAGGAGAAAAATTAAGAGAATTTCACTTTTGTTTCACAAAAGAAAACTATGTAATGGTGATGATTATCAAATTTAAGTACATTTTTTTATGATCCAAAAAAAAGTCTGTATTTCACACTAGCTGTAGCAGTTTGGAATTCGTTACATCCACGTGTCAAACTTCAACTACTCTCACTTACTTCAGGAGAGCATTCCTCAGTAATTTTACAGAATCTGTACAGTGACACTGCTACAGAAAAAAATAGCCAAGTGATATTCAGTTTCTTATGGGTCCTTTATTTCCTTTTTAACTTTAAGACCTCTTTCTATTGCTACTCCCTTTTTATACTCAAACCAGTGACTGCCTCTTACTTTTAGGTTCATAGAGTGCTAATTAACAAGAGGTCAATTAAACCATTTGAAATATAGCTACTGAAGTCCTTCTAGTATACCCAAGTACCCACAAGTTACAGAATATATCTTAACAAATTACCCTCACATCATACCCAGATACCATCTTTTTCTGGGACTTATGACCACCCTTCTGTAAACTGATGCACCTATACCTTTGCAAGTAAATATGCACATTTCATTGATTTTATCATAGCAGACTCCCTTGATCAAATAGTTACATAACAGGCTTAGGGTACCAATACAGCTGATCCTGCCTTCACAAACATGGGCCATGTCTGTTCCTTCTCATTTGTTATATCATCACTGGTCAAATCAGCTTACCATGCTATAGTTTCCACCATATAGTCTCAATGTAGGTCGCCATCCAACCCAGTCATCTTTAGAGATTTCTCCTAGGCCAGCTTCTTCACACTTACTGCTGACATTGGAGAAGTGGACAGCCCTCCCCCTCCATGACCCTAGAGCAAGTAGTCCTGCAGATACCTAAAAGTTTATCCTTCCATATCTGCTCTTGCATAGAGGCTACTATTTCTGTTTGCCAAAGTACAAGACAGAATTTAGAAACAAATCCCTGTGGTGGAAATCAACTACAGGCAAACTCTAAAATTAAAAAAAGAAAAACTCAAAGTGAAAAAGAAAAGAACAAAAACATGAGTGTGTTGAAATTGACTAGCAGCCCAGCCATCTTTAGAAACTTCTCCAAGGCCAGTCTCTGTGCATTAAATGATGATTTGAGGTAGTTTAACAATTCTCCATCTTTTAATGACTCAGCATCAGGTTCTGCCATATAAACCCTTGTCTGTACTCCAATCTAAACTCTTGCATGGAGGTGCAGGTTCCAGTACACACAATGAATGCACTTGTATACATTCAACAGTTCCAGATCCTCACATTATAAAAACACTACAGCAGCATTATAACACTCTGTTTACTCATGGATAAAATTTAACATGCACAAAGGTCACTTCCCTCTATCTGTCTTTATCGATCTTAAAAAGTAGGTTGACCTTACAGATCACACACTCCTCCTTCAGAAAATTCAATAGGCATTAGCCTAAACTCAACTGCATGGTTTAAAAACTTCGCTGCTCACCATGTAAATCTGAACTACTGTTTTTCTATTTTCAGTTAATATATGGACTATTTCTGTTCAGTTTAAGAAATGTTATTAACTGTACTAGGAATCGGGTGATTCTGTACTGCTTTAGCCAAACAAAACTGCTTTAAAAAGAGGTTGAACAAGTGAGGGAGGCGCACTCCTTTTAGTTTCTGCTGCTAGTGCCAAGCTGAGCAACTACGTTTTTTCTTCTCTAATTAGTGTTGATGGGGAAAATGGTTAATTAATGCATGGATGCTGATACAGGACTATTGTGTAGGGATATATCAGTTTGGTTTACTCACAACCTTCCTATTTCCAACTGCTGTATACCTGCCATAGCTGTGAATCTGAATTTTTCTCTTTAGTGTGTAAAGGAATGTATTTAAAATAAGTAGACTTACCTGAGTGAGTGGTTAAGGGCTTCTGGCTATTAATATTGTTTATACAGTGGCTTTTGCAACTTAACTGAATCGTTACACTGAATTCTATTACAAACTGCTATAGTTGTAATTTCTGAAGTGCTTATCTTTTACACCATAAGTGTATTTAAATTGTTACCTTGGATTTTCATTGAAATTGCCATGTCAACTTGTTTTTAGTGACCTTTTTAAGTAAAAGAATTACTTTTAATTTCCCAGTTATTTTTCTTATTTTTTCTTCAGTCTGTTCAGCTATTTCTCCATCTAGCCTATGGACAGTTCTTCTTACCTTGACTTAGTTGCTGTGTTATTTTCCAATAAGTAACTCGTGGACTGCAAACCTAAGCCTGCAAAGTGCTTACTGACAGCAAAGTATGAATGTGTGTCCTTGCTCTGTGATTCAGCTGTTAAATTGTTCCTTAACTTTATGTAGACACTGTTAGTGGTGTGCACACTAAGCTGGGATGTTTCCCTGAGTTCCCCCCTTTCCTAGACTAAACCTTAGCTAACTTTTTCATACATCCTCAAGCCATCATCTAACAGCAACTAAATTAGCTTGCTATCAGACTTCCCTTCCACAATTATTTAAGTATTTTCATTTAAGACTTAAGGGCATACAGTCACTTGTTAAATACAGCACTTGCTAACTGCATTTTACATAGCAAAGCTCACAGTGTCAACTAGGAAGTGTTCCATGCTATGGTATTTTCAACTGACTTGCTGTGAGTTGCATTCCTGATTGTTTTTGTACAGTTGCGGTCTTTCCGTCTCAGCCTGCTCTGACCTCAGTCCACTTGGGCTCACAATGCTTCCTTACCCTACCCCCAAATCTCACCCACCCCTCTATCTCTAAACTTATACACTAATATCTCCTCCCCTTACCTCATCCAACCAATCACTGTCATTTCCTCTTCCGTCCAGATTATGTATGTCTCCCCTATTCTCTCCTATACATACTCGGCCATACCTATCCTCTGCCTTCCTAGCTTGCTGTCATTTACCCACCTGCTACAAAACATTCCTATCTACTCTCCTTTCCATCACCCCTTCCTTGATAGCCTCTTATATCTTCCTGTATCCTACAAAATATTGCTGTATTATTACTACACATTCACATAATCTTAAATACTCCCACCCTTACAGAATTAACTATGCTCTCATCTAGTACACACATTCTAACTTTGTCACTTCTCTCCTTATTTCTCTGTTATGTACTACACAATGCTGCCCTAAACCCCATCTCCTTCTCACCTCAATATTCTACTACCATCACTTCTATTCCTATGCATCTTAAGAGCAATACACACATATCTCTAAACCTCTATCAAATAAACCCTCTATTCCAGTACAAACTAAAAGTTGTCCCTCTCATAAAAAAATCTACTTGACTCCACTAAGCAATACTACCATTTGTTCTCAAGAATACCATACCAAATCTCCTTCTAAACAAAAGCCATTAGCTTATACATTTACTGCTGTACCTTTATCTGGGGATATACATCCTAATCCAGGCCCTACCTCAAATACTGTTTCCTCACCTCCACTTAGAGTTAATTCTCATAAATCCATTTACATGATAACTATAAATCTCCAAAGTATTTGCAGCAAAATTTCTAATTTTCATGAGTGGATTGCTCATAACCAACCTGACATTATTGCCACCACGAGAGATGGCTAAAACCCTACATTAAAGATTCTGAATGTTTCCCTCCAGGCTTTTAACAATAAAAGCTGACAGGCTCAACAAAAAAAAACAAAGTGGTGTAGCACTAATCTTTTTTAGCACCGTTAACATAGTTCCTTATACAAATCCTGCTCCTCAATTGGCTAATGCCGAAATTCTTATTTCTTTCCTAACGATGAACAACTGCAAAAATCTGTGCATCATAGTTCTGTATTTACCCCCTGGCAGCAATATACCCTTATTAGAAGAATTCCTTGCCTGGATTTCTACTAATATCAAAAATGAAACCGTTGTCTTAGGTGACGTAAATATCAACTGGCTAAACCTCACTTCCAACAACCCCAGCCTCTTAACATTAATCTATTTAACACAGCTTATGAACACCCCAACCAGACCAAATAAGGATAACACCACAGAATCCATGCTAGGATTGGATTCTTGTCTGCAACCTCAATAACGTGTCTGAAGTAGGTACTCTTCCAAACATCCTGAGTGATCAACTCACCACCTTTATCTGCCACTCCCCCTCCTCCTACCAGAATCAACACCATTACAAACTGGGAACCTAACTGCTTTTAATTCACTTACCTTTGTCAGTACCCTGAAAAAGATAAACTGGCACAACCTAAAAACTCTTCCACTTGACAATGCTGTCTGTTATTTTAATACTATGTTCCTAAACACGATAAATAGACCTCCACCCCTTCACATACAAAGAATCAAAACAAACTCTGTCCCATGGCTGACCAAGGCTACAAAAGATCTGATGCACTCCAGAGAAAACACCTTCATAGTCAGGTAGAAGATCTAGTCAACAAAGATAAAAAGAATACTGTTCAAAACTGCATTCTAACCATAAACAAACCCCCCAAAATTCTGGAATTCTGTCACATCAATCCTGAACCCAGGCACAAAAACAACCCATGTTCACATACTGACAAACCTGCTCAGGAAGTAGCCTCTCTAACTCTTTCATTATAAATTCTGTAGTTGACATTACTGCTAGCTTTTCCCATGCTAAAGGCAGCATAAGTAATGCAGCCCCACTAAAGACTTCCACAACCATCCCTATCTGTACATGCACCTCTTACAGCCATGAGCCCAACCCCCAGTCTACTCCCTAGTTCACTCTTAAATCTCAGTTCTATTACGATTATAAAAAACTACTCCTGAATTTCAAACCCTGCTGTAACGCACCTGAGAATACCCCCCCCCCCCAATTTCTAAAGCTTGCAGCAAACCTTATTGCATTCCTTATAAATATCCTGTTAATAGATCCATTCAGGAATCATACATGCCAAAATCAGGAAATAAAGCATTCATTCTCTCTCTTTATAAAGGCAGCAAAAACATTGATATCACCAACTTTTGTCCCATTGCTTTTCTTTTTCTTATCTCCAAGATCCCATCAGAGTGGGATCTGACAATGCCCTGTATGTCAGGCACATATCTCCCCTCAAAAGCCTGTAGGAAAGAGAATACAGGGATAGAGCCTTGAGGTGGTCTGCAAAGAACATTTTACTTAAGCCCTGTATTCTTTTAGCATGGAACCTCTGTGGACGTTCCAACTGTTGGATATGCCTGGTTAAGTACATACCAAAGGGGGCATTGTACTCAATTATATGTCTGATGAATGCCGAACACAGTGGAACAATGACTTCCTCTGATTTAGATGCCATAGCTTTGTTTATAAGTGACGCAACATAGATATGTTTAATATCTGATCAGATTAATTTATTCAGGGTTGTATGTCCTGGATATGTTGCACTGCAAAATACGGAGATGACAGAGGGGAAACACTGGAGCTGAATTTATCTACAAGAATGTTAGCTGCATTCTCAGGATTTAAGAGTGATACCATTACAGATAACTTTGAGTCAATGCTAGATAGAATTCATGCAGTTTTTTACACAATTAGAGAGGGTCTTGTGGTTATCCTTTTGCTGACAGCAATTTTTAGTTCATAATCAGCTCTGCCGGATTTGATGCTTCTGCTTTCATTTTTAACCCTTATGAAGTTCATTTTAACATGTTGAGTTTTTGTTATATTCTTCTGGGCTATGATCTTTTTCCTTTTCTTGCATGTTTCATTAGGAGTGTCCATTTCTAAACTAGGTGTATGTATGTATTTTTGTTTACAAGTATAGTACACTGCAGGCACAACCCAATTGAATGCAAACACAGACAAATACAATTGAAAAAAAATGTATATATATATATATATATATATATATATATATATATATATATATATATATATGTATATATGTGTGTGTGTGTATATATATATATATATATATATATATATATATATATATATATATATATATATCTATAGTAAAACATTTAGTAACAATGCAAACTGAGGCAAATCATTAGTACAGTAGCTTTGGATGACAGCCTATTAAAGTAAGACCATGAGATTTAAGGGATATGTACAAAGACAATTTCAGCAGAAGAGACAGCTAGTAGGAGATTAAGCAGTAATAGGATTTAGTGTGAGTGGTTAAATGGTTTGATTCTCAGCTGGGGTGCCTCCTGTGCGGATTTTCATGGCATCTCTGTGTTTGCATGGGTTTCTTCCAGATGTTCCTGTTTCCTCCCACATTCCAAAGCCATGCAGTGGGTGGATGGAGCAATCTAAACTGGTGCGGGCATGTGTACAAGTTATGTGGTGTGAAAGAACAACTGTGGCATGGCTAACTGCCTGATGATATGAAGCTTGGGACTAGATGACTGTCACTGTTGAAGTGACACCCAGACCCCATGTGCAAAAATGGGAAAAAGGGGCTGTGAATGGGATGGATGGTTGGTTATATAATGTGGCCCACTGGAAAGCCCATGTAGCAAGATTTGTTTTAGAGATAGCTTTGGATTGCATACAGAATGCGAAAAAGGAGGACATGCCTTTTAGATGAGAAGCAAAGAATTTCCATACTTATGGAGCAAGGGCTGAGAAAATTTGGTTTGTGGTGGCTGCAGAGCCAAGACATTCATGAGGTTGTAGGGAGTGGATATTGCTTAAAGTTGTGATGCAAGTGGCAAAGATCAGTCAGGCTGCAGAAGTCTGAAGAGTAGGGATCCTAGTAGTAGGTCAGCCCTATATTTGATGTTTAGCCAGATGGCTTTGGCGATTGTGCAGAATTGTTTTACTCATGGTGGTGAATTTATGATAAAGTGATACATTTTGTTCAAGATGGTTTATAAGTGGTAAGTTTTTCTTAGAGGCAGAAGCAATAATGGGAAGTCTGTATTTAAGTTGGGCTAAAAGGATACCTTTGTCAGCTGTTGCTCTAACTGCAACTCTTAGACAGGTAGCGGGTTTCCTGGCCCAGAGAAGACTGCTAAATTTGCTTCTAGTTTTTCTTTTCTATGTGGGTATGAAAATTGAGGGTTTTTGCTTCTGCTGAGGTATTACTAATGCCTCTAATGGTTAGCTAGCTAGGGGATTTTTGTCAATTTGGGAAGTGTGCCAAAGACAATATTTTTAGCATTTGCAGGGTTGTGAAGTAGTTTATGTTTGAAGAGTCAAAGGTTGTGTGTGTTAGATCTGAACCAAAATGAGTCTGAATAGTAGAGTGGGAGGGGCTCTGGATCAGAATATGACTATGTCACTAGCCTAAGGAATAAGGGAATGTGAGGAAAGTCATATGGTAGTTTGCTGAAAAATATTGAGAAGAGTAAAGGAGCAAGAACCGACCTTAGGGGAGCATCTTTGAGGAGAGGGAGGCTGCTACAGAAAGGAGGAGCCTATTTTAATTAATTAATTTATTTGCAGTTTGTTTGTTTACTGAGAAAGTCCACTGGGCTATTCAGAGCCTGTTTTCATTGAAGGTCGGGGAGAAAAGCTCCTCAGTACATGAATGAAAGTCGAATTTTATACACTGGTAATACACAACTAACAAACAATTAGCTTACAATGTAAAAACACAATTAGCAATCCAGTTGCAAAACAAATAGAAATGACATTACATTTTTCGAGGTAATTAGAGCAGACAGGAATTTTGGTAAACAAGGCATAAAAGTAGAAAATATCAGTAGACTTAGATATTCTAAAGAGGCTGAGTGCAAGTACAGTTCCAGATGGAAGACAGGTATTCACTTAAAGAAGTTTTGAAACGGGCAGGATTCTGGGTTGTTCTAATGGTTAAAGGTAGAGCATTCCAATTTTTGATTAAAGAGTTGGAGTAAAGAAGATGGCCAGGAGGAAGATTTGGTTTGTAAATCTGCAGAGGTTGCTGATCCTCAGATCTGAGGGGCCTCTTTGGGAGTTAGTAAGTAAGTGAATACTGAGCTAAGGGCAGGACAATCTAAAGGTGTAAGGATCAGTTTGCGTGCTACAGTTAGTTGCAGATAGGTGAGGTAGTTTGGTAGTTCCAGCCATTTTAGAGAAGTAGACCAGTACAGTGATGGGTGAAGATTTTGGAATTATTTATGAATTTGGCAGTTTTATTATAGCAAGTCTCAAGCTTGGCATTCAGTATAGTTTAAAGATTAGCAAGTAAAGGAGCGCCATATATGAGAGAAGGGAGTAGGTAAGGGAGGCAAGGCTTTGTTTAGTGGAGGGGCTGAGGAAGTGGTTGTGCCTACAGAGGATTCCTACTTT
The DNA here is from genome assembly GCF_019279795.1 of Protopterus annectens. NCBI lineage: Eukaryota > Metazoa > Chordata > Ceratodontiformes > Protopteridae > Protopterus > Protopterus annectens. The sequence continues at coordinate 1,773,221,652 of NC_056731.1, forward strand.
CAGATGAGTTTTTTAGATGTTGTGTTGTAAGTGAATATCAACATTTTAGGTGCTCATCTATAGTGACTCCTAGCAGTTTCGTGTGGGTAACAAGTTCTATTTGTGTCTTACTCTGAGAATAAATACTGAACATGGTTTTATCTAACAGGATCGATTTCTTAGAGGTGAATAAAATTATCTTGGATTTATTTGAGTTAAGGGCTAGGCGGTTATTATACATCCAAAATTCATTGGTGGAGAAGGCTTTTTGAGTTTTGAGTTGAAGTTCAGAAAGAGAGCTGGCTGAACATACAATAGCAGAGTCATCTGCATAATGAATGAGAGATACGTGGGTTATAGAAGAATGGAAATTATTAATGAAAATGCTGAATAGGAGGGGACCAAGTATGGAACCTTGAGAAACTCTGGTAGAGGCATTTGACAGCCTGTTGTCTGTTTTTGAAATAACTTGAGAACCAGTTGAGTGTGGTGGGGTGCAAAATCTGATGTTAGAGAGACATGATAGTACTAAAGGGTGGGAAACAGTATCAAAAGCCTCTGATAGATCTAAGAAGAGCATAGAGACTGTTTTACTAGCATCATGTGCTCTGTTAATAGTATCCAAGAAAGATATGAGGGCAGTTGTTATGCTATGGCCAGGCCTGAAGCCATGCTGTGTGAGAGACAAGAGATGGTTTTGGAGAAGATAGTGCATCAGCTGAATGAGAACAAACTGCACCAGAATTACCAGTTCTAAAGACTTAAACCATGCCTGTGATATAAATAGGATCTGCTGGGAGATGGGTATTTATCCCAGAGACTACCCCATCTCTGGAACTGGCTCCCCATCCATGTGAAGCAAAATTCCTCCCTAACCCAATTCAAGTGTATTTTGGACAACTGGATGGGGAACAGGTAATTCATCCCTGGTTTGGCACCTATGTCTCTAATGGACAAAGGCAACCTATAAATGGTTCATCTGCCAGGCCCTAGCTTGTAAATGTTTTATCTCCCAAGCCCCTGCTTACACTTATCAAGGGTATCAGAACTTGGTAGAGATTTGGGATCCATGGCTAGGCTTAAAAACACCTATGAACCTGTGAACATGCTGTTTAATTCTACAAAGTGGTGGTGGTCTTTTTTTTTTTTTTTTTTTTTTTTTTTTTAATGTTCAACCCTCTATTTGAGTTGAAGGTCAAGTACTGGAGATCTTGAGAGAGTGAACCTTTAGCTGTCCCATAAGAGCACAATGTGTCAGCCAAGCAGAGATGGGAATGCCATTATAATGGATGCTTGAAAATTTAAGAAGTGTCATATGATGGGACACGCAAAGGATGCAGCCAAATGTTTCTGCACTTCAGAAGACACTTTTAGACATATTCTGTTGTCATACAGTGGAGTGCTACTACAAATCTTCATGTTTTAGTTTCAGACTCATTAAGGTCCACAGTGTATTCATAAGGTGTCTGATTTCATTAGTCATTTCAGGTCACTTAATAGTTAAATATTTTCCTCATATTTGCATATTATGTAAGTGAAACTTTTAGAAACCAAAACCTATTGTTCTAAATAAGTTAAGCTGAATGGTTTCTCATTACTTTAACCTCTAAGCTTTGTTGCTTCTTGAAGTGTTACTAATAATGATCTTTGTGTTTCACTGTTGCAGTCATTACATTAGGGTTATCTGCTTGCAGGTAGCCCTCAGTTGGCCTGATTAACAAGTCTTGGGTCCTGCGTTGGTTGCTGTCCCTTCTTCCATGACATCAGGGGTATAAAACATGCAGCCAACGCCATTACATCAGTCTTTCTTGCCGTGTGGTGCCCAAAGCAGAAGCAGTTCACAAGTGCCAGTCGACCGACTCCTGAAATTTTCATTTTCGAGTTTCAGAACCGAAGTCTTCAACTAAAGCTAAGTATCCCATTGGGGAAACTTTTTCTTGCTCTTTGTTGATGTCAGTAAAAGTTAATAAATTGCATTACTTGTGGAAAGCGAATACCTCATAAAGATTTTCATTGGTACTGTATTCCTTGCCTAGGCCCTGACCACGATGTACCTTGCTGTCGGTTTTGTGCTTTATTTAATCAGCGCACTGTCCGTCGTTGGTATATTTTCACCTCTAAATATTTTGGTTCTCGGTTTAATTATCCAGAAATGTCATCGGTTAGCCATCTGACTACTGGGATTTTGAAAAAATTCAAAGATAAAGACAGAGACAGGCCACCGAGGTCCAAAACTGCTGACAACGCTTCTCCTAAGCCAGTCGCCAGTTCACTGGTACTCAGTGAGGTGCTTTTGCAGCCCCTGATACCCGCTACTTCTGATTCGCAGGCCTCTACTGAGACCCATTTGGATTCCGGTATGGCACGAGATGCTTCAACTATGGAACCCGTGGATGTCTCTACCTTGGATGTGTCCGGAGCTGCTGTGCAGGCACCAGCTTCTGAGGGTGTATTCAGGCCTACAGACTTGCATATTAAACCAATGCCTCCTTCTTCACTTAGGCCTAAATCTTGAACCATGCCTAAAACACCGATGCCCAGGCCACATGCTCAGGCCTCTATGCCAAAAAAAAAATGATAAGAATGGCTGAAGATTTAATAACTCTAATCAGGGGTAGCCAACCCCCCCCCCCCCTTTTTTAAGAGGCCAAGGACTGAAGCTGTTTATGAATCTTCTGACCAGGATTCTGTTTTTTTTCTGATTCTTCTGATGATCTGGATTTTCCCTTATCTACTTTTGAGGATTCTGATGCAGAGGACTCCATTCCCTCTGCTTCCTCTCCAGAGGATTTTTCTTTTGGGGAAACCTTGCATACTCTAAGGGAGCAGTTCCACTGGGAAAGCCAGGATTTTTCTGATTCAAAAAAGAAGCTTAGGGATTTCTTACTCCTACCTCAGCATAGGCCTTTAGCTATTCATCCTGTACTAGACATTGTTGTTGATGCTTTTTCGGAATCTAGTTTGGCCCCTGATTTCTTGCCTCCTGCTCCCAGAAAACCTGACAGATACTACAGAGTCCCTGAGTCACACAAGTTCCTTTTTAAAAATCCTGTTGCGGATCCGGAGACTATTTCACACGGGCCCAAGGGCATTAAGGCTTCTACTGCTAAAAATCCTACCCCTTCTGATAGAGACTCCAGGGTGCTGGATAGATGGGGTAAGAAAGTTTACACATCTGCAACCTTGGCCATTAGGGCTTTAAACTGCCAATTTCATATGTTAAAGTATCAGCAACATGTTACTGGATTGCTTAAACAGAAGATGTCGAGTCCTGACTGTGTGGAAAATAAAGAATTACAGGATTTAATGCATTCTGCTGAATATGTTGGAAAACATACTTTGCAATGTGGTTTTGATTCATTAGAGGCCTCTTACAGGGCTGCTGTTACTGGGTCTGTGCTCAGAAGGTATGTTTTGCTAAAGGAGCAATCCTTGCCTGATCATGTTAAAGCTAAATTGTTGGATGCTCCCTTAAATCAGGACCGCCTGTTTGGCAACAAGGCTGAGGAAGTTCTTAAAAAGATGGAGGATAAAGCTAAATCTATGCAAACTGTTAAAGATTTCTTACAAGTTCAGCCTCCTAGATTTAGTAGACACTGGCCCGCTAAGAATTGGTCTTTTCCAGCCCCTTCCAGGTCTTCTCAAGCCAAACCCAGACACAGCAAAAGCCCCAGGTTTCAGTCCCAGGGGATACACAGGACTAAGCAGTGGAGGGCCTCCACTTCCAAATCTTGTAGTAATAAGACACCCCCTATGGTAAACTGTTTCAGTGACTTCCGTTTAAAATTTCCAAGCACTTATCAACTCACTGCCCATTTGGTGGGAAAGATGGCTCTTCATGCAAAGAACTGGGAACTCATTACCCAGGACAAATCAGTTTTAAATATAGTGTCCCAGGGATACAGATTTCACTTCCACACATTTTCAACACCAAGCAGATGGCCGGACCTACCCCCAAATCAGTGGGGAGAGGCCCAAAAACAAGTACTTTCTCTCTTAAGCATGGGAGCTATTCAACTGGTACCAGAAGAGGAGAAGGGACAAGGCTTCTACTCAAGACTGTTCCTGGTACCCAGAAAAGATAATTCATGGCGTCCTATCCTAGACCTGTCTACTCTAAACACCTTTTTGGAAATTTTTAAGAAACAGACTCTTCACCAATTACTTCCTATGCTAGGCAAAGATGCCTGGTTGGCAACACTAGATTTAAAAGAAGCATACCTGCGCATCCCAATCAGGGAATCTTGCAGAAGATACCTACGCTTCAAAGCAGGCTACACGCACTATCAGTTCTCTGCACTGCCCTTTTCCTAATCAACTGCGCTCAAGGTATTCACAAAGTGCCTAGCTCCAGTTATTGCATTTTGCAGGCAAAGAAATATTCAAATATACCCATACCTGGACGATTGTCTAATTCAGACAGAAAGCCAGGCCATAGTTTTGAATCATCTGGCCTTTGTACAAGGGTTCTAACTTGTCTGGGGTACACCGTAAACGAAAAGAAATCACACCGGGTACCCTGTCAATAAATTATATTCCTAGGAGCAAGCTTGAATACAACTTCCCAGATGGCTTACCTCACGCCAGAGAAACAAATTCATTTGACAACCTACTTCAAACAAGTGGCAGCAAAAACCCTGCTATCTGCAAGACAAATATTGCAAGCCTTGGGGTTCATGGCCTCCTGCATTCTTCTAATTCCATATGCAAGACTGCATATGAAGAAACTACAGCGGTATCTAAAAAGCCTATGGTGTCAACATTCTCAGGATCTAGAAGCAATGATTTCTATCATACCTTGCCTACGCCTAGAATTCCTTTGGTGGGCAGAGGCCTGCCACCAAAACAAGGGACTACCTTTCACACCATCCCCTGCCACCCAAACCCTAACAACAGATGCATCAGACTATGCATGGGAGGCTCACCTGGCAGAGAAGTGCATTCAGGGTAAATGGAACCCAAGTCAAATGCATCTGCATATCAATCAAAAAGAAATGTTAGCTGTACAGAATGCTCTGACAGCCTTCAAGGACCACATTCTTCCAGGATAACTTATGGTAAAAACAGACAACACCACTGTTATGTGGTACATAAACAAGCAGGGGGGTACACATTCTTACCCCCTCTGCAGACTAGCCATGGCATTGTGGAACACATCCTTGAGCTACCAAGTGCACCTACAAGCTCAATTCCTACCAGGAAAATTAAATACACTGGCAGATGGGCTAAGCAGAAACCTCATGGACCCACACAAGTGGAAACTGGAACCAAGGATTTTCAATATGTTGACAAGCAAATGGGGGAGCCCAGATATAGACCTGTTTGCCTCTCCCCAGAACTACCAATTGAACACATTTTACACAAGGACTCCCCACAAGCAAGCCTGGAAAGTGGATGCTCTGTCCTTCAGTCTATGCCTTCCCTCCTCTGCCTCTGCTTTCCAAAGTACTACTAAAAATCAAACAGGACAAACCAAGGATGATTTTGATTACTCCAGACTGGCCATGCCAACACTGTTACCCCCTCCTGCGCAGTGTGTCATGGTTCTCCCCATGGCACCTGCCTCAGACTCCTTCCATGGTGTCTCAGCAGGAGAACAAGATTCTGCACCCTCAGCTTCTAACACTGAACCTTGCAGCCTGGCTAATTACATAATCTCTTCTCTACCATCCCTAAGTAAACCTGTGATGAATATCATTTTAGAGGCAAGGAGGCCTAGTACTAGAAAATCTTATGCTGGAAAATGGAAAAGATCTCAAGGGATGAGCACAGCAGCGCCCAATTTACCTCAGATGTTACAATACTTAACTGAAATACTTCACAAGGTTCTGTCTTTTTCCTCCATTAAAATCCATGCCTCAGCCATTTCAGCTCATTATAGCACAGAACCTCCCCTCGTCTCTCATCAACTGCTCAAGCAGTTCCTCAGAGGGGCTAAAAATGTGAGACCACCCAGGAGAGCTCCAACCCTAGCCTGGGACCTTAACTTTGTTTTGGAGAAACTCACTCTACCTCCTTTTGAGCCAGCTGCTACTGCAGACTTAACATTTCTTTCTTGGAATACAGATTTCCTTTTAGCAATCACTTCAGCTAGAAGGGTATCTGAATTACAGGCCCTTATGGCAGTGGAGCCTTTCATCATCTTTCATGCAGACAGGGTGTCCCTCAGAACCAATCCATCCTTCATGCCCAAGGTGGTATCCAGTGTGGCTTTTAATCAGTCTATTCATTTGCCAACCTTCTTTCCCAACCCACAGAACAAAAGGGAATGGATATTGCATTCCTTAGATGTGCACAGACAACTTAGATTCTACTTGGACTGGATTAAACCTCAAAGGAAATCTGAACAACTGCTGGTGGCATTTGCTGCAGGGGCAGAGGGGAAGGCTATTTCAAAGCAAACCATTTTTAAATGGATAAGCCATTGCATTCATTTCTGCTGTAAGCACCATGGAAAACCTATCCCCCAGGGGATCAGACCACTCTCCACCAGGGCTGCATCTACCTCTACAGCCTTTCTCAGAGGAGTCCCTACCGGGACATCCTAGAATCCGCTACCTGAAGTTCTGTGAATACTGTCACCAAGCATTATCATTTGCCAATTTGATCTAAATCCAGAGCTGGCTTTGCCACTGCAGTCATGCAGGGCCTTATAGCTGGTCCTAATGCTATCTAAATTCCTCCTCCCAACCATAGCTTTGAGAATCTACCCAAATGTAATGATTGCAACAGTGAAACACAAAGAACATAGTACAGTTGTGTACACTTACCATAAATGTAGATGTTCGATTGTATTCACTGTTGCAGTCCTGGTTACCCTCCCTCCAGCCCCCTAACTTCTTTTGGCTATACCTCTACTTTCCTTTACTATGCTTAAAAGCCTTTTTAGTGTATTTGCTTTTTTGTTGGAGGTATATCATTGTATTTCTATATTTAATTGCTCCCCATTAGGGGGCATCTGACATCTGGGCCAAGAAGAACTGATGTAATGGTGTCGGCTGCATGTTTTACACCCCTGACGACCTGACGTCATGGAAGAAGGGACAGCAACCGACGCAGGACCCAAGACTTTGTTAATCAGGCCGACTGAGGGTTACCTGCAAGCAGATACCCCAAATGTAATGACTGCAACAATGAATTCACACGAGCATCTACATTTAAGGTAAGTGTACACAACTACTTTCTACATATTGTCTAGGGTTGCAGTTCCTAAAATGTGATGGCTAAATTTATGCTTAGATCTAGGAGAAGAAGAACAAAAGATTTTATTTCTACTATAAGATCATGTTATGCTAATTTAGTTTTTAACTGAAATAAGCAAAAAATATAGCAGGTTTGAATATTAATTCTGTTATACAAATCAAATCATTTACAAATGGCTTGAACACACACAAGCTGCATATTAAAGCAATATAGCTGTCTTTTTTCCTTGCTTAATTTTGTATCTCTTTATAATTGATTAATGTTCTTCGGTATAGTGTGGATGAATAATTTATCTCCCATATAGCCTTTGGCTTGCTAATTGTTTAATTTAACTGAGAGTGACTGTATATTAGGGAAATGTGAGTTGTCATTCTCAGTGGCACATTACATTTGAGCACTCCAGTGATGCATGGGCGAGCAGAGATAGCTGCAGTTCATCAGCTGTTGTGCGTGCATATGGTATCCTTGTTTTATTTTGGAATACTGATAATGAGAGATTAAAGGGATTTAGTTTATAAAAGGCCTTTGATTCTGAAGTATCTGATTTGGCACATTTGATGAATGTGTGTGTGTTTTTTTTTCTTTATGCATCTCCCTCTAGCTCAGTAATTTTCATTGAAAATGTGCCAAATCGAATGCAAAGCAAAATTGAATAAACATTACTTATTCTTAATAACAAGCATAATTAAACATGCAAATAATTAAAATGATGTAATTAACCCGGTGGTATTAATAGGCCTCTTTAAAGGTTTTGTGTTGGGGCTTAATCCGCAGTTGTTTTTAGATAAAAGAAATTATGTGCCTGGTTGTTGACCTTTTGGTTGAGATACAGAGCATGGTAGCTGTATCACTAAATATTTATTTCCATTATTTAGCATAGTACACATTATAATGTTGAAAACTGGCACTTTTGTTATCTGAAAGCATTGATGGCATTGCCACTTTTTCTCCTCTTTGTCACAGTTAACAGTGTTCTCAGTAAACCTTTTTTGTTAATTTAAGCTGGTGTTATGCATTTATTTATTTATTGCATTTGTTTACTGGAATTGTCCGACTTGGCCAGGCAAGTACATTTTCAGCTGAGGCCCCAGGAATTAAAGCTCCATAGCAAACATAAAACATTAATATGTCCATCATAGTTTGAGCTAGCATCATAATTAGAAAAAAGATGTTAGGTAAAATATTTCATTGTTACATTATACACAATGCTTACAAAAATAAGAACATCTTACAATGAGTTAAACATTTTACAAGGCAAATCAGTCATTATTTATTTGCAGAGTGTAAGAAAAAATAAGAGACAAATATTTACACCATTTGGCCCATTTGTTCTAAGGACACAGGAGCTGACCATTCCAGGGCTGGGTGACAACCTTGCATCCCATTTGCTCCCTCAGGGGATTGCTGCTCAACCAATCTATTTCCACATTTGTTTACTAAATTTTACACAGCTGACATTCTTTGCACAGTCATGCTCTGCATTCAGACAGTATTTACTATGTTTGTCCAATTTTTTTCTTCTTGATTAAACATTAATGCAGGTGGATCTCTAGCAGTAGGTCCTGTAGAATGTTAGTGCAGTGTGTGATCTGTCTGAACACAGATATCAATGACTGGGTATTATTTAATTATTTGCATTTATTTTTGTTTATTGAGAATATTTGACTGGGTTTAAAACCTGTTAATGCAGAGGCCAAGGTAGAAAAGGTCTAAATGTTACAACTACAATGGAAAATTAGTTTGAGTAAGGAAAATGTCCATTATCATTTCGGTTGCAAATGAAACATTGTTATGGAGTATTATTACAAAACTTTTGTAGAAAAATGTCACAAAACAGTGGTTATACAAATTAAAAAAATAAATTACCTCATCTAACCATGTAGCTGAAATAGTAGAAGAGTAGTGAAATAATAAAACAATCTAAACAGTTCTTGAATGACCACAAGCTGGAGACTACAAAAAAATTTGAGCGCTTTTGTATTTTATTTGATTAGACCTTCATCAGAAAATAAATAGTGAACCACTCGCAGTGATTTAAAACTCAAATCTTAATATCACATGACTTCCTTGACCAGTGGATACCAATGACTATGTTAAGGCCATGAGACAACTTTTAGCAGATGATACTTGTTATGAAGAAATACTTGAAGATAAGATTATTAAAAATTTTTCTACCATCAGTGTCATTTTGTTTGATCTGCTATGTCAAGGAGATATTGACCATGATTTATACACCTTTTTAAAAAGTAGATCAACCAAAAATAACCAAGTTATTTGGTATCCCCAAGATTCACAAAAAGCAGGAGAGCTCAGCATTTAGACCAGTTGTAGTAGCAGGTTTTTATAAAACTGAACCAGTTGTTTTTTTTTTTTTAGATTTATTGAAATCCAGTGGTACAACAGTCAGAATTTTATTTAAAAGATGCATGGCATTTGTTGGAACTATTAAGAAAAATGGAAAATGTAGACTGGGATAGTTTGTTTATTTCAATAGATGTGATTTCCTTCATTCATAAATCTATTGGAATTTAATTTGTAAGAGTATATTTGACAAATCTGACTATATTTGAGAATGAGGTTAACACTGTGTGTGTGTGTGTGTGTGTGCACTACTGGGAATAATGTTAAATAATAATTTTCTTTAAGTTCCGAGGGAAATATTAGACAGGAGTAGCAATGGGAGGTTGAATAGCTGCCGTGTTTGCTAACCTAATAATGGCTTGGTAGGAACAAAGTCATGTTAAGCCCCACAAGTTTCTTGATAAAGTATTATTTTGTAAACATTTTATTGATTATTTGTTCATTATTTGGAAGGGAGCCAAAGAAGAATTTTTAAAATTTTTTGATTATGCAAATGTAAGTACATCTTTTTTGAAATTTACTGTTAGTGGTATGGGAAGGAAAATTAATTTTTTAGATATCACCATAGCTTTCGAACAGAACAGTGGTAAGCAGAGCAGTGGGATATTTAGAAAAGATACAAACCTTTGTCATTAACTATTTACATAAAATAAGCCAACACCCCTTTCATATGAAAAAAGGATTTATAAAAGGCCAGGTTTAGTAGATTAACAAATGAAGATCACACCTTTTTAAAGGAATTTGAGCATATTAAGATAATTTTCTTAGGAATGGGTTATGATATTGGCTTGCTGTCAGATATTTTACACAAAGTTATACTCTGACAAAGTAAAGCTAAACCTATTTTAAATGCTATTTATTCCCTCTGATACCACAACAATTCAACAAAGTACATCAGATGTCAATAACAGTTTATCAGGTGTATGATACAGGGGGGTGCTGCCACTACCCATCACTAATGGCATGAATATTATAAAAAATATCTTAAGTAACAACTGGAAGATTATCCTGGGGAACAGAGAAATGGCTGAGTTCATTGGGAATAAGCCGTTATTTACTTTAAAAAGTCCATGAATGTTAAGAGCATTTTAGAAAGACTTAATATTTCAAATTCAGGTTTTAGAAACAGTTGTGGGATATACAAGTATGGTAAATGGAAGTATTGCAAGATTTATAAGTAATAGTTCAAGTATTTATTTATGGCAGTTAATAAAACAGTAGTAGCCAGGGACAGATTTAATTGCGATTCCTGTGGGGTTGTTTATTTGGCTTTCTGTGAAACATGTCCAAGCTGTTATATTGGAAAGACCATTAGGAAACTAGCTACAAGAATTTACAAACATGTTTCTGCTAGGATATTAATAATGTTTTAGCAAAAATGCAATCTCCTGTCTGGATTTCAGAAAGTTTCAATCTTTTTGTGTTAGATAAAAGTGATTTAACAAGCTTTGTGGGGAATCACAATGTGTAACTAGAGTGCTATGAAGCTGAGTGGGAAATAAAATTGGCTGATGTCAAAAGACCGGGTTACTATGAGAACCACGATCGCTTGAAATTTCGAATGGCATATGGTCGACACCATATGATCGCAATTTCAAGCGTTCAAAGGTTAAACGTAATGGCGCCATTCGGTGCAGAATGGAAGAATTTCCCTTTTCTGCACTGAAGTGCGATCTCGGAGTTGGTATATTTAAGTAGAGGGGGTGTGGGGGGGTGCAGGGGGCTTGCCGTCCTGCCTACACCGTTAAGATAAGTTTTTTTTTTGTTTTATTATATATTCAAACTTTTAAACTTCGATCATATGTTGTCGAACATATGGGATTCGAAGTTTAGAAAGTTTGAATATTTAATATAGACCCCAAAAGACCAGGGTTAATGAATGTATTAATTTAAAATGTTTTTTATTAGCTCAAAATTTGTAATTTATGGTACTAAGTTGTTGTATTTTAAATAAACATTGGTTGTTTATTTTTTGTTATTCATTATTTATTAATTCTGGCTTTAATGAGCTCTTTAAGGTAGCTCATTCGTAAACTGGTATCAGATGTTCATTGGTCAAGGAAGTCATGTGATGTTAAGGTTCGAGTTTTAAATTCACTGCGAGTGGTTCACTATTTTCTGATGAAATCCTAATCAAATAAAGGATGAAAGCACTCAATTTGTTTTGTATTCTCCAGCTTGTGGTCATTTGAGTAGAACTGTTTAGATTCTTTTATTAGTTCAAGTTTCTACGTTGCAGTGTGGTGTTGAGTAGTAAAATAACATAGTAAATTGTAGCATGTTGCACAGTAAAGCTAAACGTCACAGTGTGGGACATCAAAAAGTGAAAATGTTCAGTATGAAAAAGGTAGTTGAAAGTAACATGTGCCGGTATGTCCTGAGTGTTTGAGATAATATAAAAATGTAAAGTCGGAGTATGACCCAGCTGGTTTAGCATGTCAGCTGTGAATAAGATAGAAGACTGTATGACAGCCAGAGTGAGTATATCTGCAAATTAAAGAGTGAGTGACAGCAGTAACAGGGAGAATGCACAACTGTGCAGTTGTTAGGGTGGACATCAAGCTATGCAACACGTTTTGATTATAAATAATGACAGCATTGTTACCATACTGACAGTGAAGCTAGGTTATGGAGTGGCGTGTTATCTTGAAGGGAAACAACAGTGTGACAAAGCCATGAAGCTTGAAGGAGTTATTTGTCCTGATGTTACATAGGTTGTTGTCTACTTTAAGAGTAGATGTTTGGAGACTTAAGCTTGAGTGTAGGACATTTACATGAAAATGATGGGATTTCCTTGTGAGGGTACAATGAGGATGCAGTATTGGTTGTTGGAGTGAAGGTCTCAGGCAGATGAGTACCCCTGAAATAGGTGTAGAATCATGGGTGATTTTTAATTGACAGTAACTGAGATAGATGGTCAGTTCCAACCAGATGAGCTCCATAATGGTTGTAGAGTGATAAGTTCTGTTAGGCAGGTTTGTTGTACAGTTGGCCATTTTGTAGTAACACTGTTCACACTTGTTATCTAAGTTGCTTGGAAATTTGCGAAGACAGGGTTTGTATAGAAGAGAGCTGGTAGTAAATATACAAGTGCTATAGTTATACTGTCATGGTCTGTGAGACAGGTTTCACTTTATGTAAGAGGCCTAAGTTGTGATGAGGTTTTTGGACAGTGTACTGAACAAGCTGATCAAATTTCAAGAACAATGATAACAGGTAATCTGGTTTAAGGAACTCGTTTTGCCTTGGTGTTTGATGTAAAAGTAAAATTCCTTTTTTCATTAATATATGTGAGGAACAAATAAGACTAACTTTTTTTTTTTTTAAATTTTTATTTATTTATTTAATATTTGTTGACCAGGAAAGTCCAACTAAGATGGAGCCTATTTTCAGGGGAGGCCCAGGAAGAAACACTCCAAATGCATGTCTTTGGAATGTGAGAGGAAACCCACGCAAAGGCAGAGAGAACATGCAGACTCCGCGCAGACGGTACCCCAGCCGAGAATCAAACCAAAGAACCTGTTGGGGTGAGGCGACAGTGTTAACCACTGTGCCGCCCATGTGAATTTTATTTATTTTTATATATATATATATATATATATATATATATGTATATATATATATATATATATATATATATATATATATATATATATATAAAAAACATCAGCCTTGACTGTTCCAGTCAAGTTCCAAGTTATCACAAATTTAGTGGCACAGTTGAGTGGTACTGGTAGCATACTTCATAGGTAAATGCTCTGCAGTCAGTCAGCAGATCATTACAAGCTTAGCCACTAACCCATATTCAGAGGTTTTTCCGGTCTCAAAAAGGCAGTAAAGGATAGACCACAGGAGGATTTGAAACCACCCATCCAAGTGACTGGATTTACCTTAAAGTTGGCAAGGTTCTACTCTGCTTGACATGAAGTAGTAGTTTGTTCCAGAGGTGGATGAATACATTAGCATATGAATTTGAGTATTTTAAGAGCCTTTTTTCTGCGAAGGAGTAGAAGGACAAAAGGTTAGATCTTCAAGTGCTGAAAAGGCTAGACACATCTCTGTAAGAAATTGAGTGGAGAGATGGGACTGTCAGTCGGTCCTAGTATAGAATTTTTGAGGCCACTTATCTTTTTAGTTAGGAACATCTGATGCCACTTAAGTTGAGTGATGTGTTTAGTCAATTACATGGCAAAAGGGACATTGTATTCAATAGTGGGTCTGATGAGATAGGAGTAGAGGGGAATTGTTTATACTTAAGAGGAGGTTACTAGGCTAACATCCCTAGAACCTTACAAGCTTAGCCATATTTATTCAGAGTTGCTGTTGGTGGTTAGGTGAGTGAAGTATGCAGAGATAATGGTGTATGGTAGATAATACCTATTTCCTCTGTCCAGGAGGGACATGGGCACCACCCCAGGAGTGAATTTGTGGTCCCCATTCATTGATCCAGATTGCATTTGAAGAGGGTCAGGGAGGAGTTCTGTTTCACATGAACTGGAAGCTTTTTCCAGAAAGTGGCAGTCACTGGGAGATGTATCTATTTCTCCAGCCGGACATTTTCATATCAAAGGCTAGGTTAAGATCCCTGGATTGAGTGACCCTCCTATAATTTGATTTACAAATGTGTAGCATTTCCATCAGGACCGAGTCAGAGACTGCCCTGTAAGCCAGGTACAGTTCACCTCTTAGCAACCCGTAGGAGACAGAATGTAGTGACTGGGCTTTGGGTCTTTCCACATAAGGCCTGTTTTGTGTACCCTGTAATTTCTTTATGAGAAATCTCTGTGGTCTGTCCAATTGGTACAGATGTCTGGTGAGATGCATGTAAAAGGGAGCATTGTATTCAGTTATTGGTCTGATGAGGGCTGAGTACAATGGAATTATAGCATCTTTAGATCTAGATGTGATGCTTTTACTTATAAGATGTGCAACATAGAAGGATTTCCTTACTACTGTGGATACCTGGTGGTCAGAGTTCAGATTGCTATCAACCCGAGTACCCAGATTATGTACCACTGGGTCTACACTTAGAAGGGTGCTGTCTATAATGTAGTTAGGTATGCCAGCTTTCCCAAAAGGAATAATAATGTATTTTTTTTTAATTTAACTTTAATCTGTGGCTTTGGCATCAGTCATTTGTCTGCGTTAACCTTGTCTGAAGTATATTAACATCATCGGGGGACTCACTGATTGCTCTCAGTTTGCAGTCGTCAGTGAACTTGGTCAACCACAGGCCATCCAGGTTTGCCTGGACTTCTGAGCCATAAATTCTGAACAATAAGGGGCCCAGCACAGAACTCTGGTACACCATGGGTAACTAGTCTTTTGCTAGAGGTGAAGCACCCACTTTGACAGTGTGTGTCCTGTTGGTGAGCCAGTTGGCATATGGTAATGTAGGAGTTAATTCCCATTTGGGAGAGTTTCTGTATAATACCTAAATGGAGAATTGTATCAGATCCCTTGGCTCGGTCAAGATACACACCGTCTTTCCCTTGTCCAGGGCCATGGTTGACTTTCTCAAATAACTCAACCATGTTTAAAAGGCATGATCTACCTTTAACGAATCTGAACTGGGTTAGGTCCAGAGTTTGGAGATTACCTATGTCATTGTTAATAAGGTCCATAATGATTCTTTCCATTGCCTTGCAGATGAGGCTAGTTAAGCTTATGGACCTGTAATTCCCAGGGATGGTTGATGGGCCTTCTTTGTGTAGAGGGATTACTGTTGCTGCCTTCCATTCTGCCAGAATATAGCCAGTTCACAGGCTGTGGTTAATCAGGGATCCAAGTGGATCTGCTAGGTCATGTTTTAAGTTGTCTACAGGGCAACCTGAGATGTTGTCTGGACCCGTTGATGCCATGATTTGGCCTTGGAGAGCATCAAGATGACCTGCTCAGTTGAGATAATGGGCTGAAGAATGGTGGCAGGTATACTTTGGGGGATTACTGCAGGGGACAGTGGGGTGAAGTTTGCTCCAAATCTGTCTGCTAGCAGGTTGGCTATTACCTCCAGTTGTGTATGGCTTGTGCCATCCACAACCAGTTTAGCCCATAGCTGGGGTTTCCCTTTTAGATTTTGGATGTTCATAGGTGTGTACTAGGCTAATGGCCCTGGAGCCATTACAAGCATAGCCCATAGAAGTGTCCTGGCATCGTGCCGCCTGACGTTAGTTCCCAGAGCCTCTATCAAGTATAGACACTGGAGTGTTCCCCGGGGTGAACTTTCTATTTCCCATCCATTCATCAAGATTTCTCTTGAAGAGGGCCAGTGAGTTCTTCTGCTTGACATGTATGTGAAGTCTATTCCAGAGCATGGGCAGTATCTGGGTTATGAACCTGTCCTTCCAGCATGTTCTGTTGATTGTGGTAATGAGGTTGAGGTCTCTGTAGGGTGTGGTGCAGAGGATTGGGATTTCTTTAGATGTAGCATTTCTAACAGAGCTGGGTCAGACATGGCTTTGTAAGTTAAGCAGTGATCGCCTGTTAGTAGACGATATGAGACGGAGAATAGCTGGAGTTTTTTGAGTCTGCCCATGTAGGACATGTGTTTAAGGCCTGGCATCCTCTTCATAAGGTACGTTTGTGGCCTTTCTAGCTGTTGCATGTATCTAGTGAGGTACATGCCAAATGGGGCATTATGCTCAATGATTGGCCTAAAGAGGGAAGAGTACAGAGAGGGAATAATCTCTTTCTTCCTAGATGCAAAACCCTTGGTAATGACATGTGCCACATAGAAGGATGTTCTGACCATAGTGGCAATATGGTGGTCGAAGGAGACGTTGCTGTCAACCTGTGTCCCCAAATCTCTATAACTCCTTCAGTGTTCAGTGGACTCCCATCGATGTCGTAATTAGTGGGAACTGAGTTTTTCCCAAAGGGGATGACGATGCATTTTTTGGCATTAAGCTTGAGGCCATGGTTTCGACACCAGTCATTGCTCTCAGTGAGGCCTTTCTGTAGGATGTCTGCATCACTTAGGGAGTTAATAATGGTTCCCAGCTTGCAGTCGTCTGTGAACTTGGTCAGCCAGAGTCCCTCCGTGTTGGCCTGAACGTCTGAGAAGTAAATGCCAAACAGGAAGAGGACCCAGGACCAATCTCTGTGGGACTCCACTCATGACTGGTCAGCAGTTTGATTTGGAGTCCGCTACTTTCACACTGTGGGTTCTCTCTGTGAGTCAATTTGCAACCCACCTAGTGATATAAGGGTTGATGCCTAGTTTGGTGAGTTTATCAATAATTCCTTAGTGGGGAATGGTATCAAAGACCTTGGCCAGATTGAGGTAGGCTGTATGAGCAGCCTTGCCCTCATTCACAGCTTTGGTCACTGACTCAAAGAAGTCAACCAGGTTGAGCAGGCATGATCTACCTTTCACAAAACCAAATTGCGTGGCATCTAGAGTTTGGAGATTCCCTATATCCTTGTTAATTAGGTCCATGATGATGCACTCCAAAGCCTTACTTATCAGACTCATCAGGCTAATGAGGTGATAATTCCTAGGGTCTGTAGTCTCTCCCACTTTATGGAGAAGGATGACTAGCAGTGCATCATTCGGTAGGGACGAAGACTGAGGTGAGACTGTGATTGAACAGAGCACACAGATGTGGTGCTAGTTCACTTTGTAGTTCATATAGAACACATCCAGGGATATTGGCAGGTCCCATGGAAGCTGTATTCTTGGCCTTGGACAATGCAGCTTTAACCTGTGCTACAGTAATGCTGGGTGCCTGGCATTCCTCTGGTATTGTGATTGGTCCTTTTGGGGGGGGGGGGGTAAAGTTGGCACTGAATCTGTTGGCTCAGTATAAGAGGTACTATTGTGCAGTAACTCAGAACAAATCTGGGTATTGCCATGGAGATGCTTGATATAACTATAGAAGGCTCTGTGGTTGTTTTTAGTGTCTTCTGCAATTCTGCCTTCATAGCTGGCTTTAGAGGTTTTGATGAGGGATCTCAACTTTTTGTTGAGGCAAATAAGGGAGTTTTTCCAGTCTTGGGACCTCACCTTTTTCTGCAACAGTTTCTTCCATCTGTTGTATAGTTTATTAATGGCAGGGAACCACCAGATTGGCTTCCTATTTTTTTGGAGGAGAGTGTCTTGGTTCTGTTGGGTATGGCTAGCTCCATGCATTTATGTACCTGTTCGTACAGTGCATTTTTGTATGATTCGGCAGTCATGCATCTATTTTCCATTGACAGGGGTGCTGTGAAGTTAGCCACCTCTGTTTTTAGGAGCCTGAAGTCACCTTTGGAGAAGTTTTTCATGGTGGATACCTTTGCAGGAGGTGTGGGTGAGATATGGATTTCCATGGTGATTAGTTTGTGGTTGGATCTAAGCAGGGAGTAATTGACTGTTAGTGTAGAGCAACGGTTGCCCATGTTAATAATAACCAGGTCAAGGATGTTGGTTCCTGTAGTGGGGGCAAGAATGAGCTGGTCCAGGGCATTGGAATTGATGAATTTCAGAAAGTGTTGAGCCAGTGTATTGGTGTATGAGTAGTTTTCCCAGTTGATGGAGGGGTAGTTGAAGTCACCTACTATGAGACTGTTGGGTTGGACCCTAATAGTTTCCAGGGTGCTTAGGAACATGGAGTGAGAGTCTTGCGACATGTTTGGGGACCTGTAGTAGGCCATGACCTGAATCACCATCTTACCCAATGTTAGTTGTAATTCAAAACAAAAGCACTTTCAAGGGCAACCGCCAGAAGTTAGAGCTGAAGGTGTTCATAGGTAGATACTAGGCTATCTGCCCTAGGGCATTTATAAGCCTAAAAAAAACGCCTACGCATCTTTTTATCACATAAAACTACCGTGTCCTATCGGATGCACTTACAACTCAGGATACTAGCACACCTTAGATGATTTTGTTTTAGGTTTCCACCTATGAGGATATGTACTTTCTGTTTTTTGTTTGGCTTTATATACGCTTCAAAAGCTATATGTGACTTGGTCTTTAAGTGGTTTTGCAACAGATTCATCCGTGTTTTTATTTGTACTTTCACAGTAAGGTTTAGTTAGGTTTATGAAACCATCTAACTGATTTTAATGGAGTTTTTAAAAATACGAACAATGCTCTTAATAACTATGCATTCATACTTGTTCCTCAGGTAGGAATACTCAGAATTGTTTTTTGTACAGTTTATTGTAGATACTTTTATCTAGTTCCCGCCAAACGAACTAAGTTTTCGGTTGCGATGGCAACCGTAAAAATGTCTCTCTTTATGACATATTAGTTAGAATTTAGACGAGCAGGGACTTTATTGCTTCTTATTTGCTTAAATTTAGTACTACTGATGACATGCATTAAGTTTTCTGTTTATTTGAAAGCTAAACATTCTTTAGCTTACAAGCTGCTTTAAGAGTTTTGTGTAAGCTACATTTTAGATTTCACGAACTTTTATAATGTATGTAATGCTTCTGAATGCTTGATAGTATTGCCGCTTTAAATAACAATTGAAATACCTAATTATGTAGGGCTTGGTTTTAAACATTGTATTATTTAAGTAGCTTTATGTAGGGTTTTCATTTGTCTGATGAAGCGTGGCTGTGACCACGCGAAAGCGCTTACCAATTTTACCTGCAATAAAGAAGAGTTTTACATTTTTATTACGGCTACCGACAGTCTTTTGGAATTGTGACTTTTGGAACTGTATCCTGGAATATTATCTGTATTTCACTTTACTAACTGACTACATCGTGGTGAGATCAGGTTTCTGCTTTCTACAGCATTTATAAGCCTAGCCAGAGTGTATTTGGCTTCCGCCTCCCTATTAGATTAGCCTACTGTGCCTCTGTAAAGTAGGTCACAGAAGGTACCCTTTTAAGATTAGTTTACTGTGCCTCTGTCTAACAGGGACACAGAAGAGATCCCAGGGGTGAATTTGCGATTTCCCATCCATGCGTTCAGATTTCACTTGAAGAGGGTCAGTGAGGGGCTATGTCTAACATGAATTGGGATTCTATTCCAGAGTGAGGGGAGCCTCTGGGAAATGAATCTGTCCCTCCAGCATATCCTATTTATTTTTGTGCTGAGGTTTAGGTACCTGGAGCGTGTATTCTAAGAGACTTGGATTTTTTGAGGTGGAGCATGTCCATTAATTCTGGGTTTGACATGGCTTTGTATGTCAGGCATAGATTGCCTCTGAGTAGGCAGTAAGCAACTGAGTAGAGCTGGAGTTTCTTTAGTCGAGCTGCATAGGACATCTGTTTGTAGCCCATGATCCTCTTGGTGAGGTACTTTTGGGGTCTCTCCAGTTGCTGCAGGTGTCGGGTAAGGTACATCCCAAAAGGGGCATTGTATTCAATTATGGGCCTGATGAGTGATGAGTAGAGGGGCACAATGACCTCTCTTGATCTAGATGCGAACCCTTTCGTGATAAGGTGGGCTAAATAGAAGGTCTTTCTAACCACTTTGGCAACGTGGTTATCAAAGGAGAGATTACTATCTACGTTGGTCTCCAAATCTCTAATTACTTCTTCCGTACTTAATGGATTACCACCTATGTGGTAATTTGTGGGCACCTTGTTTTTCCCAAAGGGGATGACTATGCACTTTTTAGCATTTAGCTTGAGGCCATGGCTCTGGCACCAAGCATCCGTCTCTGTGAGACCCTTTTGGAGGATGCTTGTGTCAGCTGGAGATTCGATTATGGCCCCCAGTTTGCAGTCATCTGCGAACTTTGTCAGCCATAATCCCCCAGTGTTAGCCTGAACCTCAGAGAAGTATATACCGAACAAGAGAGGTCCCAGAACTGAGCCCTGTGGGATGCCACTTGTAACTGGTTTGGATTCAGACATGGCACCTGTGATTCTGACCATGTGGGTTCTATCTCTGAGCCAGTTTGCAACCCCTCTTGTGATATAGGGGGTTGATATTTAATCTGGTAAGCTTATTTATGATGCCCGAGTGGGGTATTGTGTCGAAGGCTTTTGCGAGGTCCAGGTAGGCTGTGTGGACTACCTTGCCCTCATCTATAGCTTTGGTAACTGTTTCAAAGAAATCAACTAGGTTTAAGAGGCAAGATCTGCCCTTAACAAAGCCGAATTGGGTAGGGTCCAGTGTCTGGGGACTCCCAATGTCTTTGTATATGAGTTCCATGATAATGTGCTCCACAGCTTTACAGACCAGACTAGTCAGGCTTATGGGGTGATAGTTTCTGGGGTCCGTTGTGGCACCACCTTTGTGGAGTGGGACCACTGTAGCTGTACGCCATTCTTTGGGTACATATCCTGTAGTAAGGCTAAGTTTGAACAGTGACTTAATGTGAGGGTTCAGTTCTTCTTGGAGCTCGTGTAAGACACAGCCTGGGACACCGTCCGGTCCCATAGATGCTGTGTTTTTTGCTTTGGAGAGGGCAGCTTTCACCTGTGCATCTGTGATGTCAGGGAGGTTACATTCAGTTGGGATAGGCATTTGCTCCTTTGGGGGGGAAGGGGGGGGGGAGTTTGTGCTGAATCTGTCTGCCAGGATGTTGGCTATGTCTGTAGGTTCGGTATATTTTGTACCATTATGCAACAATTCAGAGCATATCTGGAGTTTCCACCCATGTTCCTGACATAACTAAAGAAGGCCTTATGATTATCTTTAGTGTCTAGGGCAATTTTTCTTTAGAAACTGGCCTTTGATGATTTTATGAGGGATCGAAGTTTCTTGCTAATACTGATCAGAGATGCCTTCCCTTTTTGGGATTTTGCTCTGTCATGTAGTAGCTTCCTCCTTCTGTTGTATAGTTTATTTATGGCCGGGGGCCACCAGACCGGTTTCCTGTTTTTGGAAGAGTGAGTCTTGGTTTTATTTGGGATAGCACGATCCATGCATTCCTGCAGGTGCTCATAGAATGCATTTGTAAAAGATTCTGCAGATTGGGCTGTATTATCCTCTGGCCCAGGGGCTTTGAAGGATTCCACCTCAGTCTTGAGAAGTGCAAAGTTGGCTTTTGAGAAATTCTTTACAGTGATTTCCTTGGCTGGGGGTGGGGATGGGATATGGATGTCCAGGGAAATTTTTTTTGGTCTGATCTTACCAATGAGGGGTTTACCTCTGGTGTGGAACATAGAGTCCCCATGTTGGTGATGACCAGGTCCAATATGTTGTTCCCTCTTGTGGGAGTGGTGACCAGTTGTTCCATTGCGTTAGAGTTTATAAATTCAAGGAACCGTTGGGCGTGGGTGTTTGGGCATGAGTAGTTTTCCCAGTCAATGTTTGGGTAGTTGAAGTCACCCAATAACGTAGTGTTTGGAGAGACCTTCATATTCTCCAGTGTTCTCAGGAATGCCAAGGGGGGTTCCTGTAATAGGGAGGGTGTTCTGTAGCAGGCTACAAATTGAAAGGCAGTTTTGCCTGCTGTTAGTTGCACATGGATGGTTTCCGATGCTTTGTGCAGTGCCACTAACCTGAAGGTGTAGGTATCTTTGATGAATACAGATACTCCCCTCCTTTTGTGCTTCGGTCCGAGTTTTGGGGCCAACACGCATGGTATGAGTTATAACCTGGTAGTGCTGGGGTGCTCTCAGGAGCCTTGAACCAGGTTTCTGTTACTGCACAGACATCGATTTTCTGCATACTGAGGAGAGCCTCGAGTGCGTGCATCTTGAGGTTGAGACTTCAGGCATTGAGTAGCATTACCTTTAGTTTTGTTATCCTTGGGTTGTCTATGGAGGTGGGTTTGTCCTTTGAGCCTTGCCTAAAAAAGGCACTATGGGGGTGGCAAGAGCCTTGGCCAGTATATGAAAGCCTAAGGGTGACAGGTGCAAGCCGTCCCTAGCGAAGCAATTTGGCTTGTCGAGCATGTCATCCCAGGCTGACAGACACTGGATCCCCTTTGAATGACACCAATACTTTAGCCAATTGTTGAAACTGATCATTTTGTCTTTATACTGTGGCATCATTCTTGGTGAGGGCAAGATGCTACTCAAGGTCAGGGTCATACCAGCCTGGGCTACATGGTCAGATAGCTCCTCTATGTCTCTTTTCATGTAGTCCAGGGAGGTACGTCTCAGGTCATTCACACCCGCATGGACAATGATGGAGTCATACTTGTACTTGCTTTGGAGTGACCTGAGTGCTTGCATTATGTGGCGGATCCTGGCACCTGACAGGCAGCTTACAGTGACCTTCTCCTTGTTCAGTCTGGTGAGCGGGACGTCAGTGTGCCGGACAATAGAGTCCCCTATAACAAGTGTATTTGGTGTGTTGTTTGGCCTTAAGGGCTGTGACTGTGAGGCACACTGATTTTGTGAGATATGTGATTCGTGGGTATTGTTGAGGGGTGCTTGGATATCTGCTTAGGAGATCTTTGCTGTTTAGGCAGATTTTTATTTAGGGCCTCCGAGTATGTTTTTGTGTGTTTATGTGTTGGGTATGCAGATGCAATAGGTCTGTGTGAGACTGGATTTGTGGTGTGGGTGGTTACCGTTTCCTCCTGACTGACTGTGCCAGTCTTGGGTTGAGAGAGCTCTGCCTCCAGTTTGGTTGTGTAACTGCATCTCTCACATGTATTAGAGTTTGTTGGAAGGAGGAGAGGGTTGTCTGTGTACATAAGGCAATTGTAACATTGCCTCAAAATTCCCAGATTCACCAGCTGGACTGGAGAGTAACCTTGAAACTGACCCTTGGACATACCAGATTAGTATAGGGAACTGTTTTTTTACTGATCAGATTAGGGAAGGGAAATTATGTTTCACTTGATCAGGAAGGACCAATCGGGAGCCTAATACTTATGAGAAGTCAAGCAGGGTGTAGTGCTTTAGTTAGTTAGTGTTTCCTTATAAGAGCTGAGCAAGTGCAGGGCTTTAGAAAGAGAACAGAGTGATTACTTTGAGAGTTTGAACAGTTCTAAGAGAAAAAGTGAAGAGCAGACTTACTGGAGCCTGGAATAGTTTAAACCTGCTTAGGCGGCGCTGCCCGACGCTGCTCAGTGCGCAAAACTGCGCAAAAAGAGAGTTGTAGGGTTTTAAGAGAGAGAGATCAAGGAGTTTAGAATTGACCCAAAATGGCCAATAAAACTACAGCTTCTAGGTAGTAACCACTCCTCCAGGGACAGGCAGGCCGCTCAGTGTTAACCACTCCCACTGGTGAACACAGAGACTTCCCTTTAGCCCAAGCAAGCACTGGCCTTCTAGAAACTTCCAAACAGTTCAGAACAGCAAATCTGTAACTGAACTTTCTTAACTTTCAGAAAGTGGGAAAAAAGCAAGATTTTTTTTTTTTCTTTTTTGTTGTAGTTTAAAGATAGCAGAGATACACAAGCAGCAAAATAATCACAACAGTGCAATAAATGACCCCACACTTGAGTGCTAGGCCAAAATCAGGTAAAATGCAGTTTTTAGAGAAAAAAAAACGATTTTAAATTAAGTGCAACACAGGAAATGCAGTAAACAGACTCTAGATGTGTTCCAAGTACTGTTACTGTTACAGATATAAACTTTAGCAAGCCAGAAAATGCCAAAACGTAGGTGGCAAAGCAGTAAAACTTAACAAAAAATCAGACGAAAATACTTAAAATCACAAAAGTGGCTCCTTTTTTTCTCTCAGAGTTTTCTCCCCTTGGTAGGTGCTTCAGCAACAACTAGCAAGCCTGAAAAGATGCCAAAACCACGAGGCAGCCGAGTTTTAAGAGAGAGAGATCAAGGAGTTTAGAAATTACCCAAAATGGCCAATAAAACTACAGCTTCTAGGTAGTAACCATTCCTCCAGGGTCAGGCAGGCTGTTCAGTGTTAACCACTCCCACTGGTGAACACAGAGACTTCCCTTTAGCCCAAGCAAGCACTGGCCTTCTAGAAACTTCCAAACAGTTCAGAACAGCAAATCTGTAACTGAACTTTCTTAACTTTCAGAAAGTGGGAAAAAAGCAAGATTTTTTTTCTTTTTGTTGTAGTTTAAAGGTAGCAGAGATACACAAGCAGCAAAATAATCACAACAGTGCAATAAATGACCCCATACTTGAGTGCCAGGCCAAAATCAGGTAAAATGCAGTTTTTAGAGAAAAAAAACGATTTTAAATTAAGTGCAACACAGGAAATGCAGTAAACAGGCTCTAGATGTGTTCCAAGTACTGTTACTGTTACAGATATAAACTTTAGCAAGCCAGAAAATGCCAAAAAGTAGGCAGCAAAGCAGTAAAACTTAACAAAAAATCTGAGGAAAATACTTAAAATCACAAAAGTGGCTCCTTTTCTTCTCTCAGAGTTTTCTCCCCTTGGTAGGTGCTTCAGCAACAACTAGCAAGCCTGAAAAGACGCCAAAACCACGAGGCAGCTGGGTTTTAAGAGAGAGAGATCAAGGAGTTTAGAATTGACCCAAAATGGCCAATAAAACTACAGCTTCTAGGTAGTGACCACTCCTCCAGGGGCAGGCAGGCTGTTCAGTGTTAACCACTCCCACTGGTGAACACAGAGACTTCCCTTTAGCCCAAGCAAGCACTGGCCTTCTAGAAACTTCCAAAACAGTTCAGAACAGCAAATCTGTAACTGAACTTTCTCAACTTTCAGAAAGTGGGAAAAAAGCAAGATTTTTTTTTTCTTTATGTTGTAGTTTAAAGGTAGCAGAGATACACAAGCAGCAAAATAATCACAACAGTGCAATAAATGACACCACACTTGAGTGCTAGGCCAAAATCAGGTAAAATGATCAAATGCTTTATTAATCTACAGTATAACAGTCCAAAAGTGATCCTCTCATTAAATTAATAAAGTATTTGATCAACATTTTCGGCTCTAACTTCTGGTAGTTGCCCTTGCAAGTGCTTTTGTTTTGAATTATTGGTAACTGTTGTGCACTTGGTCTCTGTATTTTACAATGTTAGTTGTACCTGAAGCATCTCATGCGTTATGGTGGGCTACTAGTTTGGAGGTGTGCATATCCTTTATGAATATGGAGACACCACCGCCTTTGGAGCTTTGGTCCATGTTCTGGGGCTGAAAGGTGTGAAATGAGTTATAGCCTCGTAGTGCAGGGGTGCTTTCTGCTGCTTTAAACCAGGTCTCTGTTACAGCACAAATGTCGATATTTTCTATTTTGAGGAGTGCTTCGACCAAGTGCTTCTTGAGATTTAGACTTCTAGCATTGAGCAGTATGACCCTTAGATCGCATTTATTTATAGCTGTTACAGTGGTAATTTGGTCTTTGGAACATTGCCTAAAAAGGCGAGATAGGGGTGGCAAGAGCCTTAGCTAGCATCCGGAAACCCAAGAGTGACATCTCTGGCAAAGCATCGAGGTCCGTCAGTCATGTCATCCCAAGCAGACAGATACTTGATCCCCTTTGAATGACACCAGAAACTTAGCCAGTTGTTGAAGTCATTTTCTGCTTGCACTGTGGTATCATTCTGGGCAACAGTAGAATGCTGCTCAGGGCTAGGGTCATACCTGCCTGGGCCACATGTAGTTGAAGAATGCCTTTTGATTATCCTTAGCTAGAGACGCAGTTTTTGATTTGTAATTAGCTTTGGAGGACTTTACAAGTTCTCTAATGTGTTTGTTTCAGCTAGAGGGGTATTTCTTCCTCAGCTGAGCCAGTTCCCTCTTGTTCTTGGACATTAGTTTATTTCTCGTTTTTGTATAGTGTGTTTATACTAGTTGTCCACCAGGGCTGCTGTTTTTCTTTGGCAAGCACTGATGTAAATCTGGTTAGGCACAGCAGATTCTGTACAACTGCTTAAGTGGTATACAGGACATTAGTGTACACCTCTGGATAGGAGTTAGTGCTACTTGTGTTCAAGGGGGCTTTGGAACTTCTTATACAATCACTTTGTAGGAGGTGATTTGTCTTTGAAAAATTCTTAAGTTTTTTGAGATTGATGGGGTATCTGTTCTTATACTTACATTGAATAATCTGTCTTATGGTGTGATCTTACCAGGGAGGGCATCCGACAGGGGAGATGCAGTGCTTTCCCATGTTAGTGAATACTATGTCCAGGACATTTGAGCCTCTTGTGGCTGTGCTGACTAGTTGTTCCAGAAGAACCTCTGAGCCAGTGTGTCATGTACAGTGGATATAAAAAGTGTGCACACCCCTGTTAAAATGCCAGGTTTTTGTGATATACAAAATGAGACCACAATAAATCAGTTCAAAACTTTTCCCACTTTAAGGTGACCTATAAACTGTACAATTCACTTTGAAAATCAAACAAATCTGGGGAAAAATATAAAAATATAAAATGTACAATAAGCTAGTTGCATAAGTGTGCACACCCTTAAACTAATACTTTGTTGAAGCACCTTTGATGTGCAAAAATAACAGCAAGTAGCTTAAGAAACTGCTAAAGTAAAGTCACAGTATATAAGAGAAGTGCAAAACTACTTATTTTGTCTTTTCAGTAGTGGATTGCTCCAGGTGAAAGCAGATTCTCAGTAATCAGTAGCAAAGTCACCAAATGGTGAGCAGCTCTCTCTATGGCAAAGCCCGCAGAAACGCAAGGCTTAAATAAGAGCAACGAGAAACAAGTTTAAGCTAACTACCAATCAGAAAAGCACACAATAAGCCTTCCACCAGCAATCACCAACTCAGACAGGATAGATCTGCACACTTCTGCCACAAGGGTGCAGAAAAACACTTTTGTAATGTAGAATAACTGGTTTGGAGCTGTTAACATTTACATTAAAAGAAGACAAGACAACATTTCCTCTTTCAGTGGTATTTAATACACACACATCTGGGAGCCTCATGGAAAGCACCAGGGAGACTCCCAGAACAAAATAATGCAGAAGCTTACATACTGTTAATACTGCTGACAGTACAAAAATATCAGTTGGACCAATTAGGTCATTACATAAGAACAATTAACCAATCAATGGTTTACCCGTAGGCTTAAAGCAGTTCATAGTACTAAATCTCTAGGCAGAGAAATCAAATTGGATGCACTTCCATAAAAGGCACATTTCCTGCTTTTAAGCAGGCTCTTGTTTTTCTGTACTTTCCCACTATTCACATTTACTCAGAGTTCACAGTACAATGTACATGCACGCAGATTGTCACGTACCCAATTTCCTTAAACACATGCTTTTGGCCGTTCATATTCTACAATCCCCCATTTGATTCTGTGTAAGCATCACCATTTAGTCTATCATACACATGCTTTTGGCCATTCATTTTCAACAGACCCCAAGTGTAACAAGACTACACAAGCTACCCACAACTAAAAGATACAGTATAATACAGTGCATTTAACTACTTAACGCAGCAAGAGACAGTACATTTTTTTTCAAACTGCCAAAGTACACTCTCAGTATATAAGAGAAGTACAAAAAAAGTACTTTGAGCCTTTTTGTGTGCTTCCCAGCTTAGATAGACCAAGTAGACACCTACTGCCACTAGATGAATAATCCCAGTCATCTTAATGTAAAGGCACAGCAAAGGAGTGGCTGCTGTGAAATGCTGTCACAAATAAACTTAGATACGGACACAACAGTGTAGGGTCAGATGTGGTTACTCGGCTGTTGACTCGAAGATCTTTATATAAGCTTGGCCATGTATGCCCAGTGTAATACTAGAGAGACTCAGTATAAAGGACCTTGCCTAAATTTGAGATCTTCATTCTCAATGACTGTCCATACGTAGGAGGGTCATAGGTGAAATCCTCAGCAGGAATTTACAGCTTCCCATCCAGTTACCCAGGCTGCACTTAAACAGTGTCATAGAGGGCTTTGTTTATTGTGAACTGGTATCCTATTTCAAAGGAATGGCAACCTCTGAGAGACAAATCTGTCTCTCTAGCAGGTCTTATTTATGTTGCAGGCCAGGATTTCCCTTGTCCCATTTGCTTTGCAGATTTGCAGCATTTCCATTAGGTTTGGATCCGAGATTGCTTTGTAGGCTGGCACAAGTCACTAAGTAGTCTGTACGCTACTGAGTGCACTGACAATGACTTCAGTCTATGAATATATGACATGTGCTGGAAACCCTGAATTTTCTTGGTTAGAAATGTCTTGAGGTCTCTCAAGTTGCTGCAGGTGTTTGGTAAGGTACACACCAAAAGGAACATTGGACTCAGTTATTGGCCTGATGAGGCTCAAGTAAAGGGGTGTTATGACCTCTTTCTGTCTTGAAGAAATGCCTTTGCTAATGAGGTGTGTGACCTAGAATGCCTTCCATACCACAGTAGACACATGGTGGTCAACGTTTAGGCTACAGTCAACTTGTATTTCCAAGTCTCTCACTATTGAGTTGTTACTCAGGATATTATTATTTATATGATAGTCTGCAGGGATATTGTTTTTATTGAAGAGGATGATAATGCATTTTTTTTTGCATTGAGTTTGAGTCCATGGCTTTGGCATCAATCATTGATTTGTCATTGCACCTAATTTGCAGTCATCAACAAACTTAGTCGGCCACAACCCCTCTGTATTGGTCTGAACATCTGAGAAGTATATTTCAAACAGTAGGGGGCCCAGCACTGACCCCTGTGGCACCCCAATGGTGTCAGGTTTGCTGGTTGAGATAAGTTCCCAACTCTGACTGAGTATGATCTGTCGGTGAGCCAGTTAACAACCCACCTGATGACAAAAGGGGTGATATTCAGCTGGGAGAGTTTATCAGTGATGCCCAAATGTGGAATTGTGTTGAAGGCCTTGTCTAAGTCAAGGTAGGCTGTATGCACAGATTTGCCTTCGTCTGTGGCTGTGATAACATTTTTAAAGAAGTCCAAAAGGTTTAACAGGCATGTCCTGCCTTTGGCAAAAACAAACTGTGTCAGATCAAGGGTTTGGAGATCACCTATATCCTTATTTATAAGGTCCTTGATGATTTGTTCCATGACCTTACTGATAAGGCTGGTTACGCTTATGAGTCTGTTGTTCCCAAGGTCTGTTGCTGTTCTCCCTTTATGAAGGAGGATGATGGTTTTTGTTTTCCATTCAGCAGGTACAAAACCAGTATTCAGGCCGTGGTTGAAGAGAGTACGTAATGCAGTTGCTTACTCATGATTTATACCATTTAAAACACAACATGGGATGCCATCCAATCCCATAGAGGCTATGTTCTTGGCCTTAAAGAGAGACCATTAATAACTTGCTCTTTGGAGGTGCAAGATGGGGGAGGTGTAGTGGTAATGCATTGAGGAATGCATGGAGGGGACAGTTGGGGGGGGGGTTAAAATTTGTCAAACCTGTCTGCTAATAGGTTAGTTATTTTCACAGGATCAGTGTGTGTGATGTCATCCACATCTAGTTCAGCTCATGTCTGGATCCTGCCTTTTAGGTTGTGGATATAGCTGAAGAATGCCTTATGGTTATCCTTAGCTGTGGTTGCTAATCTTTTTTTTTTTGAGTTGCCCTTAGAGGATTTTACAAGTTGTCTCATTTGTTTATCCAAGCAGAGGAGGGTGTTCTTCCAGTGCTGGGACCACTCTTTTTCTTTTTATTCTTGGACAACTTTTTCTTCCTCTTGTTGTGTAATTTAATGATAGATGTCCACCAGGAAGGCTTGTTTTTCCTTAAGGATCTTGTTTTGATCCTATCTGTGATGTCCCCTCTCTGGGCCAGTAAGCAAGGAGCATGGATCCTCACCTCTGATACTAGAGAGGGGTGTTCACTTGGAACAAAAGTAGAGGCACTCAGTATGTCCAGATGCAGCTCTGTATATCGAGCACAGTTTTCTTAAGAGCACACAGGGAACACACTCATCCCAGTGTCTGTATTTCTGTATTTGTCTCTCTAGGTTCCCAGTAAGACTCCCCATTGGCACAGCTGTAGAGCTGAGTCCTCAATTGAGTGTCCAAGCCAGGTCCTCCAGCACTCACTCTGTGAAACCAGTGCTTCGTGTCCCTGTTCCAAGTAGCTGACTCGCACACACTTTGATATTTGATTTGTGCACACACACACACACACACACACACACACACACACACACACACACACACACACACACACACACACATACACACATACACACACACACACACACACACACACACACACACACACACACACACACACACACACACACACACACCTGGGAAAGGCTGGCACAGATTTACTAGCTATGCTCCTTATGCCCAGACTATAAGGTAGTTACTGCTACTAGACACTACAAAGCCAACTACTCTAAGGCTCTTACAAGGGTACCCAATTATATTGAGTGAAATTAATAATAATACAAATGGTAGTGTTTTGACCAATGCAGTAAGGCCTTCACGAATGGTCACAGAGTCACCAAATAGATGAGTACTCTCAAAGCTTAAAATATTCTCTAAATGACAAGCCACAATGAAAAATTTAACTATATTTAATAATAAATAAATAATAAAAGAACATGAAAATAATAAATATCTGTTTGCAATAAACACCAGAGTTTCAGTCACAAGAAATATTAAAATAACACAGATAGATTCACACCATTACAGGAAATCAGTATTTAACTAATCTACCTGGTTCACTTGCTTGAGCAAGGGAAGATGAATTTGGTGAGGGGTCCTTCTTTGTCAGGTTCCAGAGACAGAGTGCCCTGAGACTTCTTTCTCATCTGGTATGAAAACATCATTTTTGTCCTAGATTGCAGAATGACATCACATACATGTGGTCATCTGTCTTCTGGTTCCCATGCTACCCCCATTGCTAGAAACTGAACCAGAATTTAGCACATATGCATTACCATGCACACTGATAGAGCTTTGCTCAGATGTGTTATAGCATCTGGAAGCTATAAAACCATAAAACACTTCCACTTTACACAAGATAATAAACCATTCTCTGGCACAGCCATTTAGTCTCTGGTTACAATCATAACTGTAAGATACAGTGTTTTTGGCCTAAATCATGTAATTTAATTTCAGGATATTTTACTAAAAGTTAGTTGGGACTGAGCTTAACCACTTCTCTTTAGTATCCTCTGTTAAAACATATACATTTAATCAGTTACAATACAGTCGGGACCCACTGTTGGTACATTTTTAACACAAGCAGCTTTTTAGAAAGGCATTTTTCAACACAAGCTTCTGTACAAATCAGTTTGATATACAAAATACATATAATTCTTTACAAAATTTTAGCTGGCTATCCTGGCATATGTTATACATCCACTACCATACTTCTCCTGGCATAGCTAGCAATACTTCACATAGTCACAATAAGCAGGTACTCAAGGTTTAACCTCAGATTCCAGATCAGAATATATTTTCACGGTCTTAGTTACAGTTTAAAACTGAACCCTCACTGCCTTGGCAGACTTTTCCATAAGATGTCCAGGATATGAGCCAAGAGTCTGCTTGAGCTTCCTGTTTTTCTAGAGGTTATAAAACAGTTTGCTTCAGCTGCCACCATCTGTCTAAAGCGATAATTATTGACTGCGAATAACTTAAAATGTTAGTTATAGTTGCAACAAATTTTTTTAAATTTTAACTAAAACTTTTTAATAAAAGTAATTCAGTTCTTGGTGTTGGAGAGCATGGCAGTATTAACACTTGAAACGCGTTAAAAGCAGTCTTTCCCTCTCTCTGTCTTTGTTACTTCTGGATCAAATGCAAAGTATGGCAATTAGAAATATTTACATTAAAGCAGTTATGTGCATGTTGCTTGTAGAAGGACTATCATCAGAAATAATGCCATGATATTCATAGGCCTCCACTGTTTTAATCTTGTTTATCATTTGCTATTGTAAATGAGTTTAGTCTGCATGCCCATTATAAAATCAGCTCTCACTTGAAGGACAGAAGCACAAAGGTGGTATAGGTTTTTCTTTGATAGCAAGTTGTACAGAGTAGGTATAGGATGGCAGCAAGTACTTTGAAGTGGGGGACTATACCAGTGCCACATCAGTCAACCCAATGTCTTTACAGCTGTCCATAAATGCAATATTAATGGGTAGCCATGAGACCAGTAAACCTGTGATGTAGATTGAAGTGGTTGGCAGAAACAGTTCTGGATCAAAGTGTTTGCTGCTGTCCTTATCAAAGTGCAGATTATATAAATCTGTTGGCAAATTTACTTGAAACCCATTCCTGCTACTAAAGCAGTGTATTGAACTTGAATTTGTATGCAAGCCAACAGAAAAAAATAAAATAAAATACACGTGAACACTGTACTTTAATACCATTTCTTTCTATCACTAAGGCACTAATACTGTAGCTATAGCTCTCAGTGCCACAAACTGCAGCAGTTTGTATTTGCTCAGAACATAACAGTTGTCATAAAGTTTGCATCTTCTTCATCATACTCATTGGCAGAAGACATAGCTAAAAAATGTGCTACACAGTTGTTTAACCTACTGCTGACTACATTTAATGCACTGCAGTGACAGTGAAGCAGAGAAATAAAACATATTCCTGTATCAGTAAGAAAAACGTTAGTGCATTTTCAGTGCTGCTTACCACATTACAGAGCACTTCACAGGAATGTTTTTTGATGTCGTGGGCTGCACTTCACTTGCTGCTTCATTGCTTCAGGTGTGTATCAGTACACCTTGCACCTTTGCATTTTTTCATTTTGATAACAGTCGTGCTGAAAGAAGATGCTCAGAGGGAATTAAAAGTCAGGTCTCTTCACTGAAGTGGTGAAGGAAAGATATCAGATTGGGGCAGTGCTAGTCAGACTGGGGTGGCTGCTTATTAGTGAAAGAAATATATAGCTAAATTGACACTGGTAGCAGATAAAGACTATGTGACCGCGAATAGCTTTGAAGATTTACTTAACCAACACTACCCAGTAAGAATTGGATTTACATCCGTTCTGATACATTGTTGAATTTCTTTACTATTTTTGATCCAATTACCTCTTCAGGAAAACCATAGTTGTCGTCAGCCACACTTTCATTTAAGTAAAACTTTGTGATCTCTGTTGAGCTGTCTGCTATGTATGTTCACATGGTGTTCTGTAGATCTAATCATTGTTTTCATTAATGCATTTTATTTATTAAGTACTTGAAAGCTGGTTTTATGTCTGTCTTTATCTTCTTACTTCTTCATGGTACATGTTGGGCTTCTTTGATCATAATTTCTGTGGCTTTTGTTGCAGGACATGTTGTCCTCCCTTTGATTGCATTGTCTTGTCTTTGTTTTTATGCTGGTAAGTCTTCCAAAGCCACACATGGTATTTGTAATGATTCTTGCCAATGGAGATAATGTATTTTCTTCTGATGATGCCTTTTACTATGCAGTCCAGTATTCTTGCTTTTCATAGGATCATAGGGCAATACTAGGCTAAATACTTTAAAGGGCCTTTTTAAGCCTAGCAATGCTTCCCAAACATATTGGGCATGAGTGGTCAAGGATTTACAATCGTCCTTCCCCTAACAGAGACGTAGTTGCCAGACCATGGGCAAATTTGTGGTTTCCTCAATCCACTGATCCAAGTTTCACTTGAATTAGTGCAGGGAAATCATTGCTACACAAGGGTGTGGGAAGCCTGTTCCAGAGACTGGGCAGCCTTTGAGACACATACCTTGTTCTTCCAGCATGACCAATTTATGTTGCAGGCTAGGTTTAGGTCCCTGGATAGGGTGTTTCTGGTGATGTTTGTTTTGCAGATGTGCAACTTGTCCCATAAGGCTGGATCAAAGGGTGATTTGTAGGCCAGGCATAACCTCTAAGCAGCGTGTAGGAGATTGAGTACAAGGAAAATGCTTTGAGGCAATCCACTTAAGATGTGCTTTCTAAATCATATACTCTTTTTGTGAAGAAACTCTGTGGGCACTCTGGGTATTGCATGGGCCAGGTCAGGTACATGAAGAAGGGTGCACTGAACTCTGATTGGCTGTATGAGGAAAGAGTGCAATGGAACAGTGACATTTTTGGACCTGGATCTCATTTGTGTATAAGTTGTACAACTTGGAGTGATTTTCCTCACTGTTGTAGACACATGATGACGAAAGACCAAGTTATTGTCTGTTTTTCCATCTTACCAAACAAAACCATTATGCACTTCTTAGCATTGAATTTAAGGCCTTGATTCTGACATCATTTATTAGCCTATATCAGGCCCTTTTGGAGGATGTTTGTGTCATGGGAGAGGATTAAATGACTGCACATAAAATGTGGTCAACCCGAGGCTTTTGACATTAGCCCTAACTTCAGCGAACTACATGCCAAACAAGCAGTCCAAGCACCAAGCCCTGAGGGACTTTGCTAGTGACTGGCCTTTTTTGTGAAGGTAGATTCCCCTGTTTTAACTTCATTAGTCTTATCTTTGAGTCAGTTGGCTATCCAGTGGGTGACACAGAGGTCTATACCTAATTCACTGAGCTTCTATAAAATACCTGAGTGGGGAATTGCATTGAAAGCTTTGGTCAAATTGAGGTGGCAGTATGCACCATTTTACCATCATCCATTGCTTTGGTGACCTTCTCGAAGAAGTCCACCTGGCTCTGTAGGCATTAACTTCCTCTGATGAAACCAAACTGAGTTGGATTCAGTGTCTGAAGGTTTTCAGCTTAATTATTTATCATCTCCATGATAATGCCTTCCATGGCCTTGCATATGAGACTAGTCAGGCTTATGGGTCAGTAGTTTCCTTGGTCCATGGATAGTATGCACTTGAGTTATGGGATAACAGTTGCAGTCCACCATTTTCTTGTTATGAAGCTTGTTTTGGAGGCTATGATTGAAAAGTAATAGGTTTTGTTTCATGCTATTAAGGAGACATCCTGGAATATTATCAGGTCACATCAATGCAGTCTTTTTTTTTTGCCTTGGAGAGTGCATTGAGGACCTCTTTCCTGGTGATAGTTGGGAGAGTTATGGTTAGGGGTATTTCTAGAGAGATGTTTGGGGGGAAGTGGGGTTTAACTGGAGCTGAATTTGTCAAACAGTAAGTTTGCTGTCCTCTGGCTCAGTATAGGTAGCTTCATTTACAGTTAGATTGGTGTATTGTTGTGTATTGTCTTTGAGGTTTTAGACATAAATGAAGAATACTTTGTGGTTGTCCTTAACCCAGAAAGCTACTTTTACCTCAAATCTGGCTTTGGAAAACTTAATTAAACCCCTGAGTTGTTCATTTAGTTTGATGAGGGAGTTCTTACCTTGCAGGGCATTGCACTTCCTTTTTTCTTGCTTTTGTTATATAACCTGTTGATGTGAATCCACTGGGGTTTTTTGAGTTTGTTGCAAACTTATTTTGGGTAGATACTTCAGCCACTATACAGCTATATACATGATTGTAGGGAGTTATTGTGAATGACTCAGATTAGGCAGTGGTGTTCCATGGGTTTGGAGGGCTTGCAATTTTGACACATTGTTACTTGGAAGTAGGAAGTTTGCCTTGGAATAATTTCCAAAAGTTCCAGGATTACCTAGTGTTCCAGGTTTTATTTTTATTTTAAGGGAGACAGCTTTATGGTTTGACCTAAGTAGAGGGGACAGTGCACTCAGGGGGAGGGCTACAGCATATTCCTATGTTGGTGAGGACTAGGTCTATGGTGTTAGCAGCCCCTAATGGGCTTAGCAACTATCAGGTCCAAGGTATTTGAGTTGACAAAGTCCAGGGATATCTGCATCTGTATGTTTGAGGTCGTGTATGATTTCCAGTTTATAGTGGGGGAGCTAAATTTTCTTGAGCTGGCTTTGCCTCATCTGAAGATTTATGAGTTTTCTAATGCTTGAAAAAAGCATTATGGGGATGGGTAAGATTTTAGCCAATATTTGAAAGCTTAGAAGGGGCAGGTGCAGACCATCTCTGGCAAAGCAGCACGATCTGTGTACCATATCCTCACCATTTGAAAAATATGTACCCCTTTCAAATTACACCAAAAACTAAGCCAGTTATTAAAATTAATTATGTTCATCATATTGTGCCATCATCCTTGGAGAAGGTAGAATGCTACTCAATGCTAGGCTCATACTGACCTGGAACACACAGTCCAATAGCTCCATAATGTCTTCTTCATATAATCCAGGGTGGATCATTTGCTCCTCCATGGACTATGACTGAGTGATACTGGTACTTTTGGTTTAGTGACCTGAGTGTGTGTGTGATCTGATGGATCCATGCCCCTGAGACACAATTGACTTTAACCTTATCCTTGCACAGCCTGGTGAGTGGGAAGTTGGTGTGCCTCATAATGGAGTCCTCTGACCAAAATTGTGTATTATATGGTGATCTACCTTATGGGCTTAGCATTAGAGATACTGTAAGATGAAGCTGAATGTATCATGGTGTGTGTTGCTTTGATAATGTATTTTAAGGTTACTGTCGGTAGTTATTGTAATTAATGTGTCTGAGAGGTCTTTTAAGTTTTATTTTGGGTAAATTACTTTCAAGAACTTCAGCATGTGTAGGCATGTGTGTTTGTCCTGTAGTGTGCTTGGCATTTAGGTGTAGTGCTGAGTTACTAATAACATGTTTGGTATTTGTAGTGGATGTTTCTAAGGGAGCTTTGCCTCCATAGACAGTGGACAAGTACATCTATCACATACTGTATCAGGTTGTTTAAGAATTATATGGCTTTCAGAAAATATGAAACAATTGCTAAATTATCTCAAGACACCCATTTCTACCAGGCTAACTCCAGAGATAGAAAGTGCTAATTCATGGTTTTCAGATATATATATATATATATATATATATATATATATATATATATATATATATATATATAGTGGGTTTCAAGGAACGTGGTTTAAAAGGATTTATTTTCCTCTTTTGTGATCACTGTAAAGGAGAACTGATTTGCTAGGTGGTGTCCCTTTTTTGTGCAGCCTGGTGCTCGATGAGCAACTACATGGTCAGGAACTCAGAGGAGGGTTGGTAGTTGTATGGAATTTGCATTTCCGAGCACATACATCCATGCAGGGCAATGCTAACTTCCGCTGCAAGATGAGCTGCATCCCACACACACTACAGTTTTATACGGGCAGAGGAAAAGCAACAGACATAATAACCCTCTGGCCGATTACAGACACATACTTTGAAGCTACAGCTGACGATTCCTTACTTAGAAGAGACCTGGCTACCTTTTGCTGCAACTAAAATGCAGGCTAGTATTTGTCATTATCTAAAAACACTGCCTGAGGCTCTCAAATGTAGAAACTAACCGTGCTACAACTATAAAACCAAACAGGAGTGCAGGAACTCTCAGCTTGCTGCTCTGTCAAGTTGCTTTCATACCTTAGGGTAGTATGTCCCTTTCCTATTTTTTTGTTACAGTTGCTTCTCTTTAGTTATGCATTGTATCCCTTATTTCTATTTTTAGATGCATGATTTTCTTTTTTCTTTGTATTTAATGCACCAGTCTTCTTAATTCTTTTTATCTCTGGTGTATCATCCCCATGACATGACTTTTGTGTCATCAGCAAAAAATGCAAATGTTTCCTTCTTTACATTATGCAGTGTCATTTTTGAAGCTATTAAAATGGGCCGGCCTTCATACCCCTCTGTTTGCTGTCCTTTCTTTTAGGCTGTGTACTGCGACACTGTCCTATGGCCTTGACACACTGCTGACCTCAGTGGTCCTGTAGGTCATACAAATTTGTTTCCTAACCGTTCCTGTGATACTGTGTCAAGTGCCTTGCCAAAGTCTAGGTGTTCTACATCCATAACTCCCATTTCAAAGTGCTGTTTGAAATCTGCTCCTTTCTTGTGCTTTCTGATGAAAGTGGTTATTAAATTTGTATATGCTAAAGAAGTGGTCCTGTTGTCCTTGGAGCGCCTAGCATTACAGTGTTGGATTTTAGTTGGTTCCTTTTGCGCTGGTTCTTCGAGTAGTACTTCAGTTTTCTATCATCTCTTCAGATTGTTGATTGTTGTGTTTTTTTCTCTGGCCTAGTTCTTGGCTGTACTGTCTCACCTGCCTGGTTAACAAAAGAATAAAAGTAAAAACTGAAAATGGATGAAGGTGTTTGACATAGGGAAACCTGCAAGTGAAAGCAAAAAGTGTAAAAATGACTCTCTACCATAATGCAGTAAGAATGTATGGAGAGATATTTATAGTCTGATATACATGAAAAGTGGCTACAAACTACATGACTATGCCATTGTAATTTAAGTGACTTTTTTGGAAGATGGGAAGTGGACTGGAGTCAATTAGATTAAGATAATTTGACCAGCCTTATTTGAACTTACTGGAAATGGTATTTCTAAACAATTCATATTGTCTCCTCTCAGGAGTTTGGAAATGCATTGATAGATGCAGTAAAACTATTGCCTCAGTTGGTTAAAAAGTTGCCTTTTGGGAATGGTTAATGAGAGAGACTGATATAATTCAATCATGGACCAGGCAGGCTGTCTTGAAACTGATCTACAGTAGCAAGAAAACAGCTTCATTTTCAAATGTAAACATTTAACTGTAAAGCTATATTTGGTTGTAGACTCCTGAGGTGTAAAAGTGGTCATTTGGCATAGCATACATTTTATCAAATTTTTAGTTATTTTTGACATTGTGAGCGATGATGTTCTCAGACGACTTAATGAGGGATGAATTTTGTTTTAAATAAGTCATATACTTTAATAAAACCTTCCATTCTATATTTCTCTATAAACAACAGTTAATCATATGTATGTATTCACACGTGCAGTAATCTGTGAAACTGGAAACATGTTTCTGTTTAGCACGATAAGCCTCAGGATACAGTTAAATCTGGATAATGTAAATGTACAATTTGTAAGAAACATTCCTGCAAAAGATTAAAAATACATAGCATTCAAATTTAAACCATGCAGTTGCTTACATTTTATAGAAAGCTGAAGGGTAAAATTAGGTAAATTTAATATTCAGTAACATTGCGTTTATTTGCATACTTTACTGTTGTTCAGAATCCAAATACTGTTGTTTCAGCTTGTAAGTACTCACAAAATGTAAAAAATAATGAAATGTCCTACTGCACTCCTGATTGGTTTAGTACTTAAATATGAAAAATATAATCCAAAATGTTGTCTAGTATTTGAATGTAGAAATAATGCCTTTGTGTCATGATTAAAGCTGATAATAGCACCAAAACATGTTTATTGCAATTTAGAATTAGTAAAAAAAAAAAATATGGAAGAATGGATATGCTTTAAAAATATTCTGTGCTTATATTTCAAGGTAGGGGAACATACATTAGAATGGTCTTTATATGTAAATGAAGTAAATATATTTGCATGTGTGGTTATAAAAAGTAAATACTGAGTTACAATTTTAGTGAATTATTACTTCTGCTCATTTTTCTCTTTCCTTTTCTTTCTCAGCAGCATGACAAATCATGAAAAGTAGACTGGACATGCCAAATTTATATGTCCTGCAGGAATATATGGATTTAGATGTTTTAAGTATGGGGATCATAGTGGTGCAACAGTTAGTATCAGTGCCTCACAGTGATTGGACTAGATCTACCTAGTGTGGAGAATAGAACCCACAACTTTCTGCATCAAAGGCAAGCATGCTACCTATTGCATCACTTACAGTGATCTGGTTTGGATCTCATTAGGGATGTATTCAGTGTGTAGTCTGCAAATCCTCCCTGCGTCCACGTTTTTAGTAAGTAGCTCTGTTTTGTTCTACATATCAAAGAAGTGGCACAAGTGAGTTGGTGATACTGCAGACTGCCTTTATGTATTTAGGTCATGTGCCTGTGCAGAAGTTTTAGTGAGTTGGCAACATGTCCAACTTTAATTTGTCTACAGTGTGCCTATAGAATGTTGGAATAGGTTCTACCTCCACTGCAACTCAAATTGGATTAAACAGACTGAGGAATGAATGAAAGAAGGGACGCAGTATACTGTTGTCATTTCCACTATTACTGTTTTTGTCATGACTGCATCGCTGGTGAACAGTATGCCTATTGATAATATTAAGCAGACCCTTGGCTATTATTTTGACTGATTTATGGGTTGGTGAGCACTTTTGTACTCCTCACCTGCTTCTGTTTTATAACAGGGATATGTAATATAAGGTTTGTGACTTAAGAGCTATCAAGGGAGATGATTGACAGTTGTACCACCAGCAAGAAAAGTGGTTTACCTCTAATATTACATTAAATCATTCTCACCAAGCATATCCCTTCCTTTGGTAAGACTGTTAGTTTTATGAGATCCATCTTGATTGGCCTCATGTTTCTGTCCCTTTTTCTAGAAAAATGCTTAGCAGTGTGTATCTGGAGAAGTCTAAAGAGCTATCGGTCATCCCACCAACTAAACTGGTTATCAGAGATGATATTTTGGAAGCCTGGCAGTACCCCAATACTACTTTTGCAAACTCAAGAAAGTGGACACGATTTGCTGACCTCTGGCTGAATGGAGCAATTCTGTCACAAAACATCCTTGAGCTGACTCCTATGGGAATTCTGTGTCTCACAGACAACAGTATACTGTGTCCCTGGTAGACTCAAGGAGTCAAACTTTTTGGGTAGATGTTGTAAGGCTATTCTTCTGTGGCATGTTAGTGGCTAAAGTCCTCAGCTAGTTCTTCTCATCTATCTCTTTCCAGTCCTTCTTTGTGGACCAGGTGCTGGTGAAGCACAAAATACCTCCTTGAGTCTCTGTTCAATGAATACCTCACTGTGTCTCCCTACAGCTTTTAAGGTGAGCTTTTAAGTAGCTCACTTTAATTTTACAACACAGATCCTGTGACCAGCTGCACTTGATTGTGGCTACCAATGGTTTATAATTTGGACCAACTGTTTCACTGAAGATGACTTTACAATCACTGGTTCTACCCCATTGCCCTTTCCTTATTAGGAGGATGTCTGCCCGAGTTGCATGTTCAGAGACATCTTTAAGGTCAACAGAAACTAGGTGAAAGGACAGGAGTTCAAAGAAATACTCAGAGCTCTAGCATCTGAGTAAGAAAAAGAAACATACAGAGTCAAAGAAGAATGACAATGTCTTGAAAGAGAATGTGTGAAGACTACAGAACAGATATGCAGCCAAGCCAGTTCTAGAAATAAGGTGATCAAGACAAGCTGATGGTGAAATGCAGAACTGCAGGTCAAAGTGAGAGGTAGAGAAGATGGACCAAGCTAAGAAGAAATGCTGGTGTGATAATAAAGAGGATAAGAGGGCAGATGTAGTAGCAAAGAACAAGGCAGCAGATGCACTCCACCAGCTTTTGGAATGTGACTCAGCAGATGACACATGGGAACACTATCAAGCTGCAGGGCAAAGACAGAAAGATAAAGAAGATTGTTGCCAGATGTCATTCAAAAAGAGATGCCTGCTGCAACTTACTCTCACCGGTCCACAAGACATCAAAGGCAGATGGAAGTAGTACTTCCGTCAGTTTCTGAATGAAAAAGACCCTACAAAAATGTACTGCCCTATACAAGGCCTATGATGAAAGAGGAAGAAGAGCAGCATTAAGATAAGTGAAGTCAGGGGAAGAAGCAGGCTCAAATCACTGTTGGGCGAGTTGGGGAGAAATTACTCCTTTGAGAATTGTAGTAATTTAAATAGTATGGCATGTCCCAGATGACTGATGAATAAGCAACATTCATAATATTGATCAGTGCTGCAGTAGCCTTAGCTATACTGGTATATATACTACATAGGATGTATTAGCCTGCCAGCTTCCAAAGCTTCAGTACACCGTTCATGTACCCAAACTTTCAGTCAACCTGAGCTGGGATGACTAAAAAGGTGTGGGCACCAAGTCCTTCAAATCTTTCCTGCCGCAGACAAGTATGCTCATCTGAGGTATTCGAGGATCAGTGGTTGGCTTATGCTGTTCCCTTGCTGGACAGGTAGGTTCCCTTTGAGGGGAAAAAAACTTTCATTTAAAAAAATGTTTGTTTGTGAAAGTTATTTTAAAACTAGGGAGTTGTGTTTTAATGGACTGTCACCAGACTGTGGTGTACTTTTAAATTAAATTAGGGCGCTTTTTTTTCTTGTCAATTTAAAATTTTTCATAAAAAAATTTTTTTTTTAATCCGTTAGAGATATAGTGTTTATTTTACATTTGGGGCTGGCAGAGTGTTTGAAGTGCTTTTTAAATGTATTTGTATGTAAAAAAAAACATGAAATTTAAAGACTTTTATGTTTTGCCGGCTTTTGCTGCTTGTTTTCCCTGAAAGAAGCACCATTTGTGACTTGTCCCATGGTTGGTTCTTCCTGCCGCAAAAAGAAAAAATTAAGCAAACAGCATTTGCCACCACAGCAGGCTAGCAGTTTGCCTCAGTCATAAGTGAGTGACTCTGCTGTGGCCATTTGTTGTGCCTAAAACCAGTCATCATTTACTTCTAATCCCTCTGGTGTAGCACCTACAGCCACTATAGACCAAGGGAGGGATATATCCTCTGCTGCTGTTAGACTCACCTCTGTGAGCAAGGGAGAGACAGTTTTGACATTCCTGGGAGAGGGAACAGGGAAAGATTCCCTGTTTTGTCAGAATGTTGTGTCTGTCCCTGGGGAAGGCGCTGCTGCTTCCATTAATAACATTGTTGGCCCCGCTTTTTCTGTAGTTCAGAAAATACTTTGAACTATTACAGAAGGAATTTCCAGAACCTTCTCTCATTTGTCCACTTCTGTCAGCTTTAGAAGATGTATGTTACTATTTGCAATTTTCGTGGTAATTAACCAGTCGCCCCTAAAAAAGTAGATAGGAGGTATAAAATTCTTAAGTCTTTTAAGTTTTTTCACAGCGACATCTTCCTTTGTCTTTTCAAATTCCAGTGCTGGTAGTAAATATCCTTAAATCCTGATCTCCCCTTTTTCCTTCCTGTTCGAAAGCAGT
Source organism: Protopterus annectens (assembly GCF_019279795.1). Taxonomy (NCBI): domain Eukaryota; kingdom Metazoa; phylum Chordata; order Ceratodontiformes; family Protopteridae; genus Protopterus; species Protopterus annectens. Next base: position 1,773,264,764 of record NC_056731.1, read on the forward strand.
CATTCACCACAGACACTTCAGACTTTAATTCCCTTTAAGCATTTGTTTACTGAGGACATGCAGCAGGTACTAATGGAGGCAACAAAGCCTGGTACTAGAAAACCATGTAAAGAAACAGAAAACTAAACCTGTATCTCCTCCTCCTCCTCCTCCTCAAATTTCCTTAGAAAGGAGTACCTTACTGGGTCTGTCTCTGTGTTTAATTCAGGTTATTAATCCTTCTTATAAAGTAGTTTCTGGTAAAGGAAATGGGGATACCACTTTTCATGAAGATATTCAAGATTCTGAATCAGGACATGAGGATAATGGGACAGATCTAGTGTTTTCTCCTCAGGTTTCTGATTCAGACTTAGATGAGAAGTCAGTGTCTGATTCTCCCTGTGAGGATGTCTCTTTTCTGAGAATGTTTCCAAAATGTGCCAGGGTTTTCAGTGGGAGAAAACTGAGGTTTCTCAGTAGCTCAGAAAATACTTTGAACTATTACAGAAGGATTTTCCAGAACCTTCTCTCATTTGTCCACTTCTGTCAGCTTTAGAGGATGTATGTTACTGCTTGCAATTTTTGTGGTAATTAGCCAGTTGCCCCTAAAAAAGTAGATAGGAGGTATAAAATTCTTCAGTCTTTTAAGTTTTTATGGACTTTTGTCAAACCTGACCCAGCAGCTATAGCTTTAGTTAATCCTTCTGCAACTAATTGTTTAGTTAACTCCAGTCCTACTCTTTCTGATAAGGATGGGAGGATGATTGATAACTATTGGAAAAAAAGAGTTTGTTTTTGCAACTTTGATTTTCACAATTTTGAATTGCCAGGCTCGTATGTTAGTTTGTTCTGACTGTGAAAATATGTGGAAAGTTTTGTCTGCAGTTTCTTCTTGTGAGGAAAAATCTGCTTTAAATAATTTTGTTTCATCAGTTGTACAAGTTACTACTCATTGTTTGCAATGTGTGTATGACTCTGTTATTTCTTCCAGGGCTATGGCCACTGGTATTGTTTTGAGGAGGTTTGCCTGGCTAAATTTTCAGCACCTTTCAGATGATGATAAAATGAGATTTTAAAATCTCCCTTGGATAGTGGTTTAGTCATTGATCAAATCTCCTGCAGAGGTGATCAAAAAGTGTGATGAAAGGGGTAAATTAATTCAGAGAATTTTCAGCACTCATTTTCCAAAATTTCTAAGGGATTCTGTAACTCCTCATTTAATTTTGGCATAAAACAAAATAGTCTTAGCAAAATACAGGTAAATAAATGTTTGCGAAGAAATGGCACGAGGCTTCCAAAACCATGGATAGTACAAGTGAGAATTATTGTTTAAAGGACCTTGCCCACCCACCCACACACTGGCTGCCCAGTTTCATTTCCAGAAATTCTGAATCTACACTTTACTTCTTGGCAAAATATAGTTTTAGACAAATCGGTTCTGAAAATCATGAAGGTTACAGATTGCAGTGGGAGGAAATTTCTCCTTTACTGGAGGTAATTCCTCATCCACCAGACCAGACTCATTTACTTCCACCTGTCTTTCATCTCATGCTATCTCAAGGAGTGATAGAACTAATTCCTCCTTCTCAGGTGGGAAAGGTTTTTATTCAAGGTTGATTTATTGCCAAAGAAAGAAAATGATTGGAGACCAGTTCTGGATCTTTCTTTCCTAAACCTGTTTGTGATAGTGCCCAAATTCAAAATTATGTTACTTCACAACTTGTTACCTGTTCTTCCTCATTCAAGTATTCTGGTAACACTAGATTTAAAAGATGCTTATTAAAACATTCCTATTAATACAGACTCCAGGCATTCCTTAAGGTTTTGTGTGTCTAGGTCACATTATCAGTTCTCTGCCTTACCCTTTGGACTATCCACTGCAACAGAGAGTATTCAGAAAGTGTCTAGCTCAAGTTATAGTTCATTGCAGGCTACAGGGTATCCACATTTTTCCATATTTAGACAACTTTCATTTCTTTGCCGAGTCATTTTCAGTGTGTCAGGAATCTCTTAGTTGGGTGAGGGATTTCTTGCACAATCTGAGATTCCAAGAGAACATTCAGATGTCTTTTTTGATTCCTTCACACATGATTGTGTCCCAGGGGTGTCAGCTAGACACCTCAGTTTAAAGAGCTTTCCTCCACAGGAAAAAAAAAATAGATCTTTATCTAGCTCTAATGGTAAGGTTTTCAACTCAGACTTCTGTCACTGCGAGGGAATACCTCAGGATGTTGTGTCTCATGACATCTGCAATTCTTATGATACCCTAGCATGACTCCACTTGAGAAAGATACAGTGCTGTCTGAAGTGTATTTTTTCACAGCAACATCTTCGTCTTTTCAAATTCCAGTGCTGGTAGTAAATATCCTTAAATCCTGATCTCCCCTTTTTCCTCCCTGTTCGAAAGCAGTCATTCACCACAGACACTTCAGACTTTAATTCCCTTTAAGCATTTGTTTACTGAGGACATGCAGCAGGTACTAATGGAGGCAACAAAGCCTGGTACTAGAAAACCATGTATTAGTAAATGTAAAAGGTTTTATAGTTGGTGCTAGCAACATAACTGTCACCCATTCAGGGGTGCTAATTCTCTGGCTTTGCAGTATTCGTGTGTGTGAGACTTTCTTATGGGCTTTCTTACTCCATCAAAGTTCATTTATCAGCTATTTCAGCATGTCTACCCATGATTCCTCCTCTTTCAATGCATTCTCGTGTCAAAATGTCTTTCAAAGGGGTTTTGCATAAGAGGCGTCTAAGAAAATCGATAGACTCTCCTTAGGGTCTTAATTTTGTGTTAGAAAAGCTAACCTGGATGACTTGAGGTTCTTAATATTGAAAGCTGTTTTAATATTGCTCTGACCTCATGGCTCATTACTGGTTAGCTATGTTTTTCCTTAAAGGGCAACTGCATTGATATCTAGCCTCTGAGGAACATTTTCTTTCCAGAAGTATGGATCTTAATGGATGACAAGCTTATAGGTTAAGTGAAACAAGCTCAAGGCCAATTGACCATCAGTGAGCTTGCTGGCCTGGATCTCTTCTTGTTAAATAAGTGTACTCGTGTTCAGGTTCAAGTTTATTTAGCTGCTTTTTACAAAAGACCATAACAATACTAAAGTAACTTTTAGACAAAAAAAATAAACAATTAGAACAAGAATAAACTAAGATAAAAATATCATCAAACCACACCATCACAAGCCATTTCAAATATGTACATTGTAAAGCCTGTCTAAAACTGGCCAGAGTAGAACACTCTCAGACCCAACAAGGTGGCGATTTCCACAAATAAAGAGCTTGGTAATTAAAAAATGGGAAAGCCAAAAGATGCAAGATTAACCTGAGGAACTGCTAGCAGCCCAACTGAGGATGAGTGCTGAACCTATACTGGGCACTATGGCACTTTGAGTTCCTTCAAGTAGCAGGGACCCAGGTTGTGAATGCAGAAATAAGCTAACAATAGGATTTTGAAAACAATCCTATAGTGAAAAGGGATCCTGTGAAGACTGAGCAGAACAGATGTAATTTGTTGTTAATTTAATGTACTGATAAGTTGTGTAGCTGCGCAATTCTACACAATCTGTAATCAGTCCAATTCAGTGTTATTTAGTTCCAGGTAAAGGGCATTGCAGTAGTCCAGTTTGAAAGAGATCATGCACAGCAGCTGAGAGGTCGGATTGAGGTATAAGGTGCTTTATCTTGGAAATGTTTTTCAGTAGGAAACAAGATGACTTCACAACAGCCAATACTTGGTCATAAAGTGTAAGCCCCGAGTCAAGAATAACACCAACATTCACACCTTGCTAACAAATTCAAGCATGTTGCGATCATAGAAGACATAATTTGGTAACAGTAGGCAGATAAATTTCTCAGGGTTACATGACCCGCCAAGGACTGTGTCCTGTGGTGGGCAGTTTAAGCCAATTTTCCATTAGCCAAGTGTGTATAGCTTCTAGATCATCAGCCAGGGAATAAGTACAATGTATCTCTTTGTGAGGGAAGGCATAGTAGATGGGAATGTCATTGGCATAGCTATGGATACACTAAGCATCTTTCCTTCTGAAGATCTTTTAAAGGAAGCATATTCATAGTGAACAACTACAAGCCCAAAGTAGAACCTGGGGTATTCCATATTCAGGATGATATAAAAATGATGAATTGAGTTCTGAACAAGACCCAATCAGTATGGTTAGGCAGGTATGAAATAAATCAGTCAAGAACCACACCAGAGATACTACAGAAAGACTTTAGATGTTCTATTGAGATGCCATGGGCCATTGAGTATAATGCTGTTGAGAGAAATACTGTGTAGTGATGCTGATTTGTGGCCATCAGGAGATCATTTGCTACCCTTCAGAGAGCAGTTCCAGTTTCACTGCTGTGGTGAGTGCCAAAGCCTGACTGGAATGGGTGGTAGTTAATTTGGTCATTTGGATATAAAGATGATTTCTTGAGGGTTGGGATAACCTTCAAGGCTGAAGGACAAATCCCATCCTTCATTGAAGCAACCAATATCCAGTAAATTACTGCCTGTGTAGTCATCCATTTCCTTCTTGAAGGTATGAGTTGATGGAGGCAATTTGATCGAGAGGGGTTTATTCTATGTGGCCTAAGTCACAGAGGTATGAAGTTGTCCCATTTCATAGTATGGTTAATATTCATTTTTGTTGAGTCTGTCTCTTTTGTTCAAGTCATCAGGCATTATTCTGTGAAAAGGTTTTCACATAGTAAAGGGTCCTTTAATGTTCTCTATGGTCTTTTCTAAGATTAGGCAGTATATAGAAGCAAATCTCTCAACTGTCCTGATTTTTGCCTTATATTTTGGGTCTGTTTCTCATACAAATTATGGTTTTCTGGCAAATCCGTGAGTACTGAAGTCATTAAATAATGACAGACATTTGAGTTTTGGACTTCATATCCTTGAGAAAATGCATGCTACCACAAGACCTGTCACTTTAGTAACTTTCTAAATTTAAACGAGCAGTACTTCAAATTTGTCCCAACTACCCCCCCCCCCCATACTTTCAGCTTTGTCCAGATTTCTTGTGTTAAGAAGAGAGAGAGTTACTGTAGTCTTTCACTAGAAGGAAAGCCTTGAAGTCCTTTATTCTTCTTTGAGAGGAATTTTTGTACTTTCTCCAAATGCAGCAGATGTGTGAGTAGGTTACTGCACAGGGTGGAGTGGGTTATCCTGTAATTTCTCTGCCAATAACTGTATAACTCAGGACAGTCATTTGTCTGTCATGGCTCTCAGCCCTATGGAGGATCACATGGACAACTTCATATGCTTTGCAGAAGGTAGTGGCTGTATGTGCTTTAACTGAAAGGTCATCATCATTCAGGACTCCAGGCTCTTTTACTATTACACCAACTTTTAGCTCTTTTCCATCAATAGTATATTAAGGTAGTTCTTCTGTTTTTTGCCAAAATGCCAGTGTGGTACGTTTCTTAAATTGAAGGTAAGGTCATGTCTACTGTACCACTTCTGTATAATCTAAACAGTAACAAAAAAAAAAAAAAACACAAAATCCAAGGTGAAGCAAAAGCAGGCGGAAAGTAGTAAATCCACACAGTTTATTTAGAGGAATAAGCGCTTTCATCAAACTGGGTGCATTTTTTTTCTCCAGGACTTAATGAATATTTTTAATGTGTTAATAGAAGTAATTCTCTCATTTAGCATCTAGTGGTGGCATAATATTAAAGGAGAATGTTTGTAACTATAATTCACTACACTGATGAAGGCTTGATAAACTCATAGCTGAAACCGGTCTGTCTTGTTCTCCTATTTTTATATCATTAAACCTTTCTGTCATGGTTTGCTGGCTCAGAATAGTACCCAATCCACACCACTTGACAGAGTCAAGTGGAGCTGAAAAGGCAAATATTGAACTATATAATCTGAAACCTTCTGTGGTGTTAGAGTCTGTATATTCCAAAAAAGTACAGAAATGAGAAGAACAGGAGAGCTTTATCTGAGAGTGCACTGAAACAGCCCAGCCGATTCCCACATAACTAGGTAAAGAAGACATTTTTGTGACTGCCACTACCTGCAAATAAGTAATAAAGTAACACTGAACACTTGCTCATAAGAGATGTACAACGGTATCAAAATAAACCAAAAGATGTACCATGGATTCTGTTTAACGGAGTGCTGATAGTTCTTAGAAGGAAGGTATATACAGTGGGAAATATTAGTCACGGTAACATAGTGAGAGGGTTGAATCACAATAGATTACTGATAAAAATGAGAGGCAGATATATACTGTAGGCAGTAACGGGAACTTATTACAGTTTTGCTTTTCTATTAATTTAGCTATACACGTGTTATAAATGAAATTGTAATTATATTTGTTTTAAACATCTTTATTGAATAAAATGAGCTGAAGAAAAAATTCTGGGTTTGTCTTTAAGGACACTAAACTTCTCAGAACTGAGCTGTATCAGGTGTTTGAGCTGAAGTCATGAAGCTTGAAGGAGAAGACACGTGCGCAAGAAATGCAACATTAAAACACGTCTGCTTCAGAGTTTGTCATTTAAAATAAAATGTTTACAGATTAAGGCAGTAACTGAAATAAAATATTCCCAATAAAACATGTTTTAGAACAAGGTTTAGGCCAGGATCTGATTTCCTTGCCAGGTTTTCTTCTTGTGAGCATGTTATACAATCACATAGGTTATAAACTTCTGGTGTTTTCCTATCTACTTTGTTCAGGTATGTGTTTGCTGTGCCCAACAGTGGGAAGAAAGGTTGTCTGTTTCAATGTATAATGGTGGCAACTGCGGTGCAATGCCTGCTCTCCTGGGACTTTGAAAGCACATAATTCTGCTTACTGATAGCTCCAGCTAGCGTGCCTATGTTTCTTGGCAGGCTTACCATAGGATGGGTAAACCATTGTCAGAATCTTGCTTCTGTAGTTCTGTCCCTCCCTGTGTGGCTACTGCAAAACCTTGGCTTGTAAGTGAATCTTGGGCATGTTGGCATATAGTCATGAACAAAATCTACAAACCATGGAGTCAACTATTTTTCATCATATTTTCACTGTTACTTCCTTTTAAGACCATTGTGGCATTCACTTTCCATTGTTTGTTCAAATACGATAGCATCCATTCTCTGTCTTTCAGTTGGACCCTACTACTTTCCCTTGTAGGTGTCCTGCTGCTAAGCAGTGTTTGGGAAATGTTCCACGTTATCAGCTTTGCTTTTGTCCAGACTCCAAAGACCCTAAGCACTGCACTTGCATAGTGTGCTTATTTTAATCCTTGCATTATAGTGCTCAGTGGACCCCAGCAGTTTGCCAATACTGGTATCTTTAGTCCTGCCTTCTTTGGTAAGTACTAAGTACTGAACTGCACTTCCACTGGTTGATCCCAGAAGCCTGAGGAGAGTACAGAATGTTCTTGCTTGATCCAGTGAGAGTAACGGTAGACTGTTTCGTTCCGCATCTGGCAAATTGTTGATCAGCATCTATAAGCTTCCATCCTTAACTCTCCAGCTATTTTTATCAGCTCCTGCTAGAAACTTGAGTTGAAGGCTTATTCATCACAACACAGCAGCCCCCCCCCCCCCGTTTCTCAATAGTTGCCACACCCTTTCTGATACAAACCACTGCTCCCCATGTTGATACCTTTTTTGATTTTCCTGAAAAGTCTAAGCAAGGGCTTTATCTTTGCTCTGATTCATTTTCCAGTGTAGTGCATTCCTATAAAAGCATTATTCAGCTCAGGTTTCCTCTCCAAATACAGAACATTTTGGATATTATTTTTTGGATGTTATGTCTCTCCTTTTCTAAACACTACATTATATAGTGAGTGATAATAAATATTCAAAAACCTGAACACATTCTTCCCCAGTGCATACTTATTGTACAGCTAATGCTACAGATTAAAACTAGCCCAAATGTAGCTCCAAAAGTGTTCATTATTTAAATAAAACAATTTGTACTTCAGAGTGTCTACTAAAACAAAAAATATTAGGGATGCCATGTTTTGTCAGCCCTGTTAACATAATAATAGTGTTACACCTCTTTTCTATGCTGATGCTTGAATTACACAAATTCCACAGTCAAAGATTTAAAAAATAAACACACACACAAAACAAATGCAGCAAGACTTCTGAATCCAAAGCTGGTGAACTGCACAAACAACATACACAGGCATATGCTTGTGCAGTATACATTACTAGGGTGTTGCAGCACTCACTAAGAAAAGGTGAAGAGACAGAAATCTGTAACATGATACCATTATTTAAAAAAGTCCTTTTTAATAATAACTTTGTAAAGCAGTATATCTCATTCTTGTTGTTATACCATTGTGACCAAACCAAGCCAGCTGTGGGTAAAACCCTGCTATATCCTTTCATGATCAGTATATAACTGCTTGAACATATAACATTAAGTAGCCTGCGTTGTATCCCTCCCTTTTGGTACTCCCTTCACACTGGCTTTCTCACAAACTCTTATTTATTTATTTTGAAATGTTGCAGCTTCTTGATTTTCTTTATTAACTGTATTAAAAATTAAAATAAATTAGGCACAGCGTATATGATAAAGTACAGTTATCTTGTATTGTAATTAGGAAGATTGTCAATGCAGTTTTGTTTACTTTTTTGCGCCTTGGGGATCTGTAGTCCTCCGTGTCAGGAGGCAGGCTGATTATGACATCAGTGTATCTTAAGTACCAGTTTGGCTTCTGGTTTGTGTAGGGTAGGGCACCCTTGTCTGTCTTTAATTTTGTTTCAGTCATCCCATTCTGCTTGCTTGGTAGGTATTCAGTTTAGAGCTACACATAAGCTTGTTAGATCCCTTCCAGATTCCTTATTAATAGTCATTTCGTACAAAAAGGCAGAAGAGCTGGTAATGTCTGCAAACCCATGTCATCCATCCCTTAGAAGGCATAAAGGAGATGATGACATGGTCTTCAGTGGGCCAGCACTTAGGCTTTAGAATTCCTTCCCTCACTGCTTACATCAGGTATATGACCCTGTATTCTGTTTTCATATTCAGAAGTAAGAACCGCTTACTCGATATAAACATAATCATTTCTGACTACAACATAGTTAACCTTATTCTACAGTAAACACAGTTAGATGTACTAGCTAAAACTTTCAGTTGTTTGCCTTCTCACGCAGCTACTTGACCTAAAGGAGATACGTGCCATGCATCATTTAGCTCCATACTAACTCAGTTATGTAACAAATACCATTCTGTACTATCTTTGCAGATTCTGTGATGAATTTCATTGTGTCCTGATCTGATGTCAGTTTTCATTCATTCCTTTACCTGTTGGTTTCGATCCGACTTGGCTGCTTTCCAAGCTGAAGATCCGAGGCTCAAGCTCCTATCCTCTGTCCCATAATGCCTCATTCCCCCAGATTACCTCAGATTTCGTTAGCCGCTTGTATGAAAAGCATTGAGGTTGCATCTCTGAGCCCCTTTCAGGTGTTTTAGCGAATAGTTTTTGGTTGTAAGTCGGCTTTAGCCGTTATTCTATTTGCATCCTCTTTTGTCTTCTCTCTCCTTTCCAGTTTACCTGCACTGAATTTTAAAAAGTTAAAAAAAGTGCTAGTAACTTCTATTTCCCTTTCCTGGATGTTTCTCCATTGCAGTATAGTTTTTCTACTCCTTTTCTCCCCGTTTCTAAGTCTTTCTCTTTGGAGTTTTGGACTTCTAAAAGTGCACTTCCTGTGGTCACAAGATCCTGTCATCTGATGCCCACAGGGAGTGCATCTACTGTTTAGACCCTGCTCATTTAGATAGTTCCTGCTAGGGGTGAGGAATGTAATCTGTGGTTATTGTTGGACCACAGGAACAAGCTGGTGCTTAACGAGCTGCTTCCTTCTTCTGTTGCTCCTGCTCTTCCATCTGCTTCAGGGGCTCAACCCCCCGCTAAGAAGCACAAAGAGGCCAGGGACCAGAGAAAATACTCCCTGGAAAGGTCTTCCTCTGAGCTACCAAAAAAGGTGACGAAAACATTGGATTCCAGGCCTTTGGATCTGACTACCTTGAATACCTTCTGTTCAGCTACCCCACTGCCATGGCTGCTTCAGTGAGGAAGTCTCCCTGCTCCCAGACCTCCTCCAAGAGTGTCCAGACCATCTTCAGCATCCTCCTCCGTCAGGTCGTCCCAGAGTTTATCCAAGCATGAAGTGGATAGACTGATGAGGAAATTTCTGAAGGTACAGATCAAGATGGGAGTTTATATGCTTGAGCAGACATTCTCCATTCTGCTCCATGACTCCTTCACCAATCCGACCTCCTGCTTCTGAGTTGTTGGATCCGATGGACCTAAGAACTGAGACGTCTGATCTGGAAGTGGTAATTGCTTCAAGTCCGACTGCCTCCCTGACGCGCTCAGCTCTGATGGCTTCTTGGACGTCGTATCTGGGGGGGGGGTTCCTTCGACTCTGAAGTTTTCAGAGCTGTCGCTTCCCCTTGGCTTGGAGCCTCGGCATTCATTAGCTCTGCTCCGACTCCCCCTCCCCCAGAGCGGAGGATTGCTGAGGTTCTGGAGAAGTCTGGTCCGACAGCTTCGGCTCCAGAACAACACCTCTTGGGTCTTTGTAGTCCTTCTGCTTTCTAAGTGGTGGAGAGGGTTCTGTCCCATTCTAGAGGACCTCTTATTCTCCCTCCATCAGATCTTGGATTCCCCACAGGAATCTGTCACGACTGACACTGACACTGACTTCAAGGAAGGGGAGGGATCCTGTAGAGCTCCACCCAATGATGTCTTTTTTGCAGACATCTTAGAAATCCTCCATCAGTTGGGTGGATGGTCCTCCCAAAACCCTAACCCAGAGGAGACTGTGCTTTTGGAGGCATTCGGCATGGGACCACCTAATCCTGGGTGCCCCCCCGGCACATCCTGTTATTGATTTCATTTTTTCCAGGGCATGGAAGCGCTCCCTTGGACAAACCCTACTGGACAAAAGGGATCCTGCTAGATGCCATGGTTGTCATGGCAGCCACCAAAAAGGAGCTAGCTCTGGAGAACTCCTCTGTCCATCCCCCTAGCAAGGAGTCTAAGGCTTTGGGCAGGTTTGGTAAGAGAGTTTAAACTTCGTCCACTTTTTCCTTGCGAGCATTAAACTACTTGTCTCACTTTAAGGCTACAGAGGGACTTAATCAAGGAACTTTCTAGCTTGGTCCCAAAGTCCGTGTCTGATGAGGAGCACATAGTTTTCTCCTCCAGAATGGCCACTCTTCAATCAGTATCCAGTTCATCCATGAGGTTAATTTCCCAAGTGGCAGAAGGCACCTCAGGGGCAGCCAGTTCAGGCATTGCCAGTAGGTGTCATGCCTGGATGCAGTTGTGTGACTTTGCAGAACCTTTCAAGGTGTCATTTTTCAGTGCATCTTTTGATGATTCATCATTGTCTGGTCCTACAGTTCGTGACACACTCTCCCAAAATCTATTTTTCTACACTGCAAAGATCATTCTCCAGGAATCAGCACAGTGGTAAAAAAAAAACAAAACAAAAAAAAAGTGATTCAGGAAATCTCAAGGTCCTTTTCAGGAAGATCAGGGAGACTATAGAGGCAGAGGGGAGAAACAGTTATTGTACTGGAAGCTGTCCCCAAGGCAGAGGGGCTGTGTGAAATCAAGGGTCTCGAGGTTCCATCTTGGGCAGACCCTTCCAGCATCCCTGAAACGTTGCCTGGCTGTCTTTCTTTGGAGGCAGTTGGGGGGAAGGGTGCTTATCCTTGCACCCAGAAGCCTGGATAGCCATCACAAATGATTTATGGATGCAAAGGATCATATCCGGATGATTTTCTATTCCCTTTTTAACTCTTCCCAAACCAACGAATCACCTCCCAGATGTACTACCCAGTCAAAAGGAGGCAGCAGTGTTAGAAATTACAAAACCTGCTTCAAAAAAAGAGTCATCAAGGAGGTCCTCCCTGATTAAATCAGATCAGGCATTTACTCAAGATACTTTTTAGTACCAAAAAAGGCAGATGATCTAAGGCCAGTTTTGGACCTGACATCTCTGAACAAGAAGGTGAAAAACTCAATGTTCAGGATGGCTACGGTACAATCCATCCTACCCCTTCTGAAGATGAATGACTGGATGTACTTGATAGAACTGAAGGATGCTTACTATCATATCAAGATGAGCAGGTGCTCCAGACAGTATCTTCATTTCAAGCTGGGGGTCAGACATTATCAGTTCTGGGCACTGACATTTGGTCTCACAGACCGAGGGTGTTTACTAAATGTGTGGCAGTAATTGCAGCTCATCTTAGACTGCAGCGATTCCATGTCTTTCCTTATCTGCATGACTGGCTCCTAACCTCTTTTACCTGGCATCTACTCATTCAAGCCAGGGACTATGTGTTATGGCTTTCCCCATCCTAGGCATACCAGTCAACATGCAGAAGTCACAATGCTGCCAGTTCAACTGATAGATTTTATTGGTGCACGTTTAGCCATGACCAAGACCTTGGTTTTCCTTCCCCTGACAGAGTGTCAACCCTCAGATGCCATGTCTCCCAGATTCTAGCAAGGCCCAATCCTCTGGCAAAATTGGTGCTCAGGGCATTGGGCTCAATGGCTGCCACAGTAACCCTATCACCGACCGCACGGTTACACATGTGAATACTACAGTGGACGTTGTTGGTCCAGTGGTCTTTACACAGTCACACACTAAATGATCCCTTCAGACTATCACATGCAGTTCAAGGCACACGGATGCATCAGGAGACCAAATTGCATATCAATGTCCTGGAGATGAAAGTGGTTCTTCTAGCATTACAAGAACTACACAGCTTTCTACTTCTAGGGAATATTGTGATATGTCCGTGGTGTGGTACATCAACAAGCAAGGAGGAATCAGATCTTACCCACTTTGTTGAGAAGCAATGAGAGTGTGGCAGTGGATGATCTCTACTAACCGCTTTCTAACAGCAAATCACATTCCAGGGGAGTCCAACATTCTAGCAGAGGCCAGGCTAAGCAGAGTTTTACTGATGCCTCATGAGTGGTCTCTAAATCAGTTAGTGGCAAACATGATCTTCCTGAAATGGGGTCAGCCTTGCTGCAGTCTGTTTGCATCCCCCCCAACAACAAATGCAGCAGGTTCTTTGCCTTGACCCCCCCCCCCCGGACAGTCACCAAAGGATGCTGTAATCCATGCTTGGCCCTCTGGTCTACTTTATTTATTTCCTCTGTTACCTCTGATCCACAAATTTCCTCAGAAAAGCACATAGGTTGAAGAGCAAAGTGATCCTCATTCCTCCTTTTTGGTCTCGTTGTTCCATCCTTCAAGGCCTAAAACTGACCGCATGATTTCACCAATTCCAGTGATGGCTAGACATTTCAGGGTTTCATCCCCAGTCCAAAAAAATTTGATTTCTTCTCACAAATTGTTGATCAGAAAAATATAAAAGGCCAAATGGAAGAGATTCTCTATTTGGGTTCAACAGAAGTTTATTGACCCTTTTTATGGCTACTTTTCCAGTAGTATTGGACTTCTTGGCCGCTCTTTTCCAAAATGGAGCCAGTTATTCCACGGATAAAGTCCAGTTTGCAAATTTTCATGTTGGTGAGAGTTCTGAATCCCTAGCATCATCAAAACTGTGTAAGGCCTTACTCAGAGGTAACTTTTTGCTTCAGTCTCCAATCAGAGGACCATACTCCCCCTTGGGACCTGACCTTGATATTACAGACATTAGTGCTTCCTCCTTTTCAGCTGGCGGCTAAAGTGGAGCTGAATTTTCTGTCCCAGAAGACTGCCTTTTTAGTAGCCATCACTTCAGCAGAGAGTTTCAAAACTGCATGCCTTTTCATCTAAACCTCCCTATTTAATTTTCCACAAGGACGGAGTATCTCTTCAGACCAATGCATCCTTTTTACTGAAAGTTGCTTCTGAAAACAGTCTCAGCCAGTCTGTCAACCTATTGGTTTTCTTTCCCAAATATCAGAACAAAGGAGGATACATGCTACATCTTCTGGATGTCCATAACCAGTTGCGTTTTTTATCTGGACAGGACCAAAACCTTTGGGAAATCTGACCAATTGTTCATATCTTTTTCAGATGGTAAAAAAGGGGCAGCAGTTACCAAGCTGACCCTGGCCAAATGTTTAAGAGATTGCATTTCCTTCATTTATTCTTTGAATGATATTCCATTGCCTGGACCTATCAAAGCCCATTCTATGAGATCCATGGTGACTTCTCAAGTCTTTCGCTATAGAGTGTCAGTTGATGATATTTGTGCTGCTGCCTCTTGGTCAAGCTCCCATACATTTATTACATATTATAAAATAGATATTACTTATAAAAATAGGGCTGCTTTTGGCTCTGTGGTGCTCTGTAATATCCTTCCATGAGGGCCACCCTAGGTTATTGTAGCTGGGCCTCTGTCCCACAGGTGGAGGAATAAATTAAAGTTGACAACATCAGATAAAGAAGTTATGTTCGTACCATAACGTTCCAGCTGTGTTGTCTGTTTTCATTCTTTCCTCCACTTTTCCACCCTCCTTTCCCTGTCCAATTCCTAGAAGACCTGGCAAAGAGTCTCAGAGGAACCAGTGTTTATTTTTTTTTTGAGCTCTTGAAATACTCGTCTCTCTCCTTTTTTTTTCCCCTCTCTGCCTGGTGAGCTTATCAGAATTTACAGATAAGGGTAAACTGAATATCTTATGCATATGTTAGGTGCAAACTCGATCTGAGATAATCTGGGGAAATGAGGCATTATGAGAGAGAGTAGAGGAGCTCAAGCTTCGAATCTTCAGCTTGGAAGGAGGCCGAGTCAGATCCGAGGCCAGATCCAAAACCCACAGGGGGAGGAAAGAATGAAAATGGGCAACACAGATGGAACACTATGGTAAGAACATAGTCTCTTTATTAAAGGAAGAGAAACTTGGCTTACTTGCTGTTGCCTAATATGCTTGTTCTGGCATAGGTAATAAATAGTCTTACAGATGAACTGACACTAAATGCCCTGTTTCTGTGCTTGTATGTCATAGTTTGCTCAGATCTCCCTATTAAAAGACCTCTGTTTGGTGGAACCTACCTGGTAAATGAAGTATAATTATAACCACACAGCTGATTTTTTTTCTGCAGTTTTAGACACACCCCAGTACTTGGCTTTCCAAAGAAACCCTAACTGAGGGTAGCAGCCTTTCTTTCTTGAACAGAGGTGGACAGGCTTTTCACAACAGTTTCTTCTTTCCATTAACAGTTTTAGCTGTGCTTTCTGCAGCAGTTTCTTTATCCATTTAATTAGAAAGCTTTTAACATTAATTGCTTTTAGCAATTCCCTTCCTGTCGTGGAATGTGTAGAAGTCTCAAAACTTTTGTTAGGGTTATTGCCTGCATAGACATCACACATTCTGTGCATTTCTGCTGCACACACTTGATATTCCTGCATGTTCAGTGCTAGCTTATTTATCAACAGGTGGACAGCAGTACCAAACACATTTGGCCTTGATTTAGTGATTTCTAATTCTCTCTCCACATCTTTTCAATTAAATGTACTCATTTTAACTCCTTTTTTCCCTAATTCTGACCCAAACTCTCTTCTTTAACCCCCTACCCCAATTTTCACAAAGATAATTTTGGTTTAGTAATGATGGTCATTTTAGGTACTCATTACCCATGTTTAGAACTGTGTCCCCTCCTTGGTTTCTTTCTTTTTTAACAGTGCTGTACAAATGTTTTTTTTTCCACATGTTCTTTTTGCCTCCATGTCTGCTGAGCATTAAACCTCCCCTAATGTATCTTGAACCTGTTGTTTACTCTGTACTGGAAGCATCAAGAGGAACCATCATCTAGTCAGCCATAGAAGTTTTTAATTTTGCCAGCATCGGTGCATTGAGTGGCAAAGAAAACATTTCTGTTAGGCCCTAACCCCACTTTTAAATAGCTGATTTTGTACACTTGTGTCACCATCGTACCTTTCAACTGTCCAGATTTTTGCCTCATATTTTGGTCCATTCCTCATAAAATATGTCATTTTCTAGAAAACCATTAAGGACTGAAGTCACTTTTAAGTTTACAAGAGCAATATTTAAAATCTGTCCCTACTTTTGGACAGTTGTCCCCCATTATTTTAGATTTTGCCCAAATTTCTTGTACTAAAATGTCGAGGGGTATCATGTGGTGTCTTATACTCTTCCATTGCTTGTGTGTGATTCATTGTATTAGTCATGAAGCTTGTTGTCACTGATCCATTCATTCTACCTTGGAGAAAATCTTCTGGCTCCTTAATTCTTTGGGGTTGAGGAGGAAAGGGGACCTGTGGTGCTTGCATTAAGATCCTATCCCTACTACATATGCTTGGCAACATACTCAGGGTGGGTATGAAGTCAGCATCAGTAAGACTGTGTTCATTTTTTCTGCCCTTCTTCCTTGAAGCCAGCACATCCATATATTCTCAGGTTTTCACCAGGGACTTTAACACAGGACTGATTGCGAATTGAATTATTACCAAAATACTGATTTAGTATACCACTTGTTTCATTGTGCCTCACATCCCATTAGCTTCTCTGTGTCTTTGCCTTTGCTTCCTCACAATCACAAAAAGGCGTTATCCTCCTCCTCCTCAACTAGAATGGTCCTTCTTCTCACTTTGTATCACTGATACTCACACCTTTCCTGCTGTCCTTCTTGACTTGATACTATTTTCCGTTTTTTGTTCCTTCTTTTTACATCCTGAAAGGTACATGTTTTTTTCTCTTTCATTCAATTTCTTCTGATAGCTTTTTTAATGCTGATAGTATTTTTAACGGGAAGGTTTTTTTCTTTGGTGATGTAATTTTTGATGTATTGCAACTCTTCTTCATACTGCCTTTCCTTTTGTTTGATTTTTGAATCACTCCTACATTCTAGTACCTTCTCACTTCTTTGACTGATTCTTAGACTGCTAGAGAACTGTACCATTTCACAAGTGACTTTCCCCCATATGGCTGTCCATTTTATTCCTCCATCCCTATTTGAAAATATCTTATTCAAGAGTGCTGTCTTTAGATTGGGTTATATTACTATCTGTCTCAGGCATGACTTTCTACTTCATGAATAATTAAATTGTAAAATACAGCTTCAGCAAATGTGCACTTGTTAGCATCTGGTGTGTCTGTAATACTTGCCCATTTCTTTCGCATCCTGAAGATGTTTTCTGTCATCTTGTCCATTTTCTTTTCTTAAGATGGTGGTCTGCAACAGATTCTGCTTCTGTTTTTCTCCAATTCCTACTGTTGTCCAGGAAGGTTTACAGTTTCCTTCTTGTGTACTCACAATGGCCTACTTGTCAATTCCATTTTTTGCTGCCTTTATATCACAAATGTTGTTTAATGGCAGCAAGCAGTGAGATATTTTCTTAAGTTCACCCCACTCCAGAGTCTGGGATAGTCCACCCACTTCTTTAGCTGGTTTTACTTATAGACATTGATTGTAGTCTGAGAACATCCTC
This sequence comes from Protopterus annectens, assembly GCF_019279795.1. Classification (NCBI taxonomy): domain Eukaryota; kingdom Metazoa; phylum Chordata; order Ceratodontiformes; family Protopteridae; genus Protopterus; species Protopterus annectens. The sequence continues at coordinate 1,773,282,148 of NC_056731.1, forward strand.
TTTGATGGGAAGAGGCATGTGATTCACATCTTAAGTTAGTTGGCCTAAAACCGACAATACATTTTTGCAATCTTTTGAGACACCTGCAGATCCATCAGGACTGCACTTTCTAGAACATCTTTCTGATGACTACTCTTGCATATTGAACTGCCTTACTGCCATCATTATCGCAATTTATACTCATGTTATTGCTAGAAAAGCATCTGTCCACTGACTGCCTTTTTGTGGCCTTTTGGTTAGCCAGAGCTTGCTGATTTGCAGAAGTATATCTTTTTAATATTTTGATGTAGCTGAGTACCTGGAGATAATTCCTTCCTAGTTAGCTTGGGTTCATGTATATTTTGGCTTTTGAAGGCAAACACAGTTTTAGCTGCCTTCTTAAATGATAAAGAAACAAAGTACAGAGAGGATTACATATTCTGTTGAGTTCAGAAGTAGGCAATTGATGCACCCTACTTCCCCCCCCCTCAGACTGTAGTACATATTTGCCCTTTCTGATAACTACACGGTGCCAGTGTAGAAAAACATTACTCTTACACGGTAAATCGACAAACAGTCTTGAGTGTGTGCAAGCAGGACTTTAGTAATGTATCTCTCTCTAGACTGACTAATATAGAAATGTGATGGGAAATTAAAGGAAAATGTAGTTTTTGATTAGACCTGAAATCAGGGCCTTGATTGTTTCATGCTGTCATTTGTTCATAAGTGTTTCATGCATTTCTGCCTGACATGGTCAAGATTGTTGTGCTGCATTCATATCTTCCATTTCAAGTTTTCCAGTTGTGGAGCAGGATGGACATGTGGGTAATTATAGTTGTATGCTTAACTGGCTTCTTTGGTCAAGAGGATACAGCTCATCTAGTTTTCTAGATAGAATAAGTGTAGTTTTAGAAGAAGATTCCTGTCAGAAAAGGAAAAAAATCTTCGTTTTCCACATGTCCGTAGACTGACTAGGGGAGAGTGGCTGGACAGAGCAAACTGAGTAGCTGATCTGGGGAAAAGATCCTGATCTGGAAAATAAATGTGAAGTGGTCCATATTACTGCATTGTTTTTTGAAAAATGCATGTTAAGTTGTCTTTGTTTTTGAATATCTTTGTAGCAAAGACACTGGTTAATTCAACTAATGACCGTTAGGTAGTCCTTATATAACTGGTGCAGATGTTCACTGATCTTTCTTTTCTCCTTCCTGGTGTTTCATCTCCAGTGTTCCTGGGAAGAGAGTAAGAGTGCCCGGTTTGGAAATAAAGCTGTATGTTACTGAATCTTATTATACATTGTCAAACCATGGGCACTCTGTTCTTCTCCTCATTGAGTCTCAGGCAAATGGAAGGAGATTAACATGGATGGGATACGTTACTTTGTCCCTACATAAAGCTGTTCTTGATTCCAGTGGTGATTAACATTTTTGCATCTTTTTTCTTTCTTTTGTGCCAACACACTGCTTAGCAGTAACACATTTTGAGTGGACTATTTTCAAAAGTGTGCTTGTTCTGCTAAGGTTCTACAGGCCTTCCTTTTCCTGGTATCATGGGAGATCACTGTATCAACCCCGAAAAATAAACATGGCTCATTTGTAAGACCTGTAGTATGGCTCGATTGTCATATTCGGCATCATATTTTCAGAGGGGGAATTCCTTGATATGCCAAACAAATAATATAATTATCATTCTTTATTGGCATGTGCTATTTTGGGCATTCATATGGATTCTACACTTCTCCATCCCAAGCTGCACAGGCGATGCAGTCATAGCAGGTTCTACCAAGCATTTGTATTCCAAAACATCTTTTGTGTTAGCATAGAGTAACCTGTTTTGTTATTTTCTTCAGTCTGTTTAATGTAGCACTAAAATATAAACCAGTTCTGTCATTAAATACTCAAGAGCATTCTCTTTGCCATCTTGTGTTAACAAAAACAGTGTATACCTCAATTTGTAATGTATGACTCTCTTCTTCTATTATTTAGCCTGTCATTGGTAATATATTCTTATTTTTTATACTAAATATTCTGCAGTCTGAACATTAACCACCTGCATCAGATTAATGTCATTTATGCGCTTCTGGTGAGAGTTTAAGTGCTCTTTTAAATGCATAGAATAGTCCACAGAAATGAGATGCGTAGATCTGACACCACAGTTCAGCAGCATTACAGAATTATTGCAGAAATTAGTAATGCTTGCATTTAACATACAGCAACACTATGAGGGTAAAATCTTGATTAGAGAGATGTTAAATAAATGCATTGTTTACATTTAGCAGTGATTTTCTGGAAATGTTTTTTTTAATTAAGTAATTATATTTGTTATTGTAAGTGATTATAATTGTTATTAGCATAAGTTAATTCACCCAAAACAAAAGTTCGTTAAATTATTGAGTATGACAATATCTGCATGTCTAGTCTTGTTTGTCATGTTATGCCTCTTTGGTGACATTTGAATTACTACAACCAGATTTATGCACTAAATTTAATGTATAATATGACAACATACAGATATGCATTCTTTATAATGTATAATTTAAGCATGATTGCTGTGTATTTCATCCTTTCTTTCATTGCCTTGCAATGATTTCTTATGCACTCTAGCGCTGTATCCATTGTAATGCAGGTTGCCAAAAATGAATGTCTGTTTGAATTAATGAATATTTTCATAAAAATACTCTGAATATGAATGTTTTAAAAACCTTGTCATAACATTCACTAAGCTTACACATGACAGCTAGCATGTGTTAGTGCATTTTCTTCTTAAATATTTGATGATTACCTCTCTAAATCCAAGATTCATAGCCCAAAGGGTTTCATTTTCTTACAGCATATGCAATTCAAACGACATTTATTAGGATATAGTTCTGCAGAAGAATAAGACCTGGTATTATTTATGCACCATTGCAGCATCACTAAGGAATACAGTACATACACTTCTAGTTTTTGCAATCTCATGTTTTTTGATTATTCAAAATGAAGTTGTATTTGTTTTCTCCCTGACAAGACATAAAACACCTACAAATATTTATTGTCTTAAATAACAATGCAATGAATATTTTTTTGAAAATTATACCTTGTCCCAGTCGTGTATAAAAAAAAGTTGATTTTTTATTTGGTACCAGTTGTATGCCTGTTCAGCTGTGATTTTTTTTAGCTTATACAATAAAAAAGGAAAATAGCCAAATATCTAATTTATTATAATTGTTTAATAAGGAATCTGCAGTCCATTACATAGGTAGTGTCTTATTGAGATAGGACTGAAGGTTGTCCATTGACAGGTCACCCTCACTTGACCTTGTATGCATAGAAAGGTAGCTCACCATGGTAACCTCACTCTTCTTGCTTTCCAGACAGTAAATCATTTCAGCCCTCTTCATGTAATACTTTTATTGGCTGCACAATTGAAATGTCATGCTTCACGAACAGAGAAGCTAGTAATTTCTTATGGGTGATTAAGCTACCTCTGTAATGTATGAACATAGATGAAACTGGGTACAGCAGTCTTAGAATATATATTTCATACATTAAAATTTTCATTTTCACATTTTTATGATGCCAGAATACCACCTTTCTGTAAAATATTATGAGCATTTTATTCAGAGAAACTGAAAATGCAGTGTGGTTTGTTGCTGCAAAATATATAACAATAAACTGTTACTATGTGCAATTAATTACTTAGTGACCCCATTCTGTTCTGTTTACTTTGTAATTTGTACAGTCAACAATCATGAATGTAGTTATATTCAGCTCTGCATTTGCATGAACTTGAAGTAGTCTGTAAGATATAATTTTGTAATGATTGTTATAATGTTCATTATGCTGTGCTCATATGGTTTGCCTGATTGTTGAAGCTTTCATGTTTCCTTAACCTGAACTGGTTTCTATTCAGATATGACATGTAATTCACCAGATTTACTGAGTTATTTTTTAATCGTATGTTGTAGCTGCTTATATTGCTTCTAAGAGTGACATAATGGTTATTTTCTTATAATTCCTATGTTTAAAAATCTTATTTTTGAAGTGGGCAAAAAAAGCCCTGAGGTTCAACATGTACATTGCAGTCAGATTCCATAGGTTTTGTGGTTGTGTTTTCTTAGATTTTCATAGTAGTGGTCTGTTTCGTGACGTCTTTGGCTTATTTTGAGCTTCAGGGTTTAGTTTTAATTAAGTTTAACAGCTCCATGGCAGTTTAATTGAAGCAAAGAATCACACCTTAATTGTTTTGATATCAGATCAGCAAAGTGCAGGTATGTTTTATTTCATTTGGACTTTGTTTTTAAAAGGGCTAAACCCCTCTTGTTTTAGTGTTGTAAAGTAACTTTTCCATTCCCTCCATATAGAATTAGAATGACAGAAAAGCTTAAAAATGTTGCTTAGATAATTTAAACCATGTGCATTCTGTTAGTACTGGTTGGCAAGAGTAAATGGTGTCAACATTTGCCTCATACAGATTCTGATGACAGTTCAAATTAAAGTAAACTGTACTGAGTTTATATTCATAAAGAGCAAAGTGGCTTAGCATTGGTTGTTGTCTTCACCATCTCCCTCAAAGTCTGCACTAAATTGTACATTTGCAGGATAATCTCTGTCTGGAAATAATGTTAGAAGTATCAGTCAGGGAAGAAAGTATACCTTAAATGGTTGTTTGCTGTAGCATACTTTGACTATAGAGAGGAACAGAACAGCTGCAAATAATTAATTTTGAAAAGAGCCATTGTGTCTGGCACTTGGAAAACTGCTATTCCAGCTTTCTAGAAAAAAACAGAGGCACAAGGCCTGTCAGCCTAGAGCCACTCTGATGGAGCCAGAGCAGTCAAAACAGAAAAAAAGAACCGAATGCTAGCCATGGCTACAGTTGGTAGACAAAAGTCCATCAGAAAGACTTAATGCCTTTCTTCCTGTAAGTTAAATGAGCTGTCAGACAGAATCATGCTCACCTTGGAGGACATTGTACATTTATGGCATTTCTGGGTAAGTGAGTGAGTGGGGTGTCCCTCCTATAGGGATGATTCAAAAATGAAGAAGTTCAGTGTTGGCCTCCACCAAGGTGCCCTGTTTCTATTTAACTTTAAAATTTGATTCAGTAAGAGAGTCAGATGGAGTATTCGTGAATAATTAATTAGGTGGTTTTGCATATGTGTTCAGCTGGTGAATGGCATGGTTAAACATAGTCTGTCCAGACCTGTTGTGTCATTTCTCTTAAGCAGATAATGTGTTGACATCAGGCAGGGGTGAGCTTAGCATATAGCTCATTAAGTTAACATAATTTAAAATAGCTGAATAAACAGCAATGTTCATGCAGGCATACAAAGTAGCTCTAGAAAGTAGAATGTTCTTCATGTACTCTGAGGCACTGGAAGCCTCAGTTTTCAAGGCTGAACCATTGGATCATCCATCCTGATGTTTTTTCTGGATGATCTACTGGACCATTTGGGGACAGGGCAAGCATAAATAGCATGTAGTGACCTACAAGCTGCTTACAATTAGTACTCAGCAGTTCAGTGAATCACAATTAACCATTTCTGCTTGACAATGACCAGCGAGTATGCCTTTTGGCTAAGTGTGTTTGTGAATCTCTCCATTGAGCGTCGTTAGGAGTAAATTATTTAAGATTGCAGCCATGCTTTGTTGAGAACAACTCACTTGGGTTTGTTTAGATTTTTGTTCCAGATTCACTAAATTGTCTGTGGACCCCATTCTTGTTATTTTCCCTAAGAATGATTATTATATTGACCATGTTCTGAGAAGTGTTGCTAGCAACAGCACACTTTGCACTGCTTAGTGGATTTGCCATGTTTCTTGACTTCCTTTTATTACAGTATGTGCACAGTATTTGATGCAGTTGAAGTCAAAGATCTGAAAAACTTTTGATGAGATGCTAGTTCTGATAGAATTCGGTCTGCGAATATGTTAATTGCATCTATGTATCGCCATCTTTATTGGTGTAGAGGATTAAAGGTGTAAGTACTTTTCTGGCAACCTGAGTTTGATCAGCAGATGTCCTTCTATTCCCATGTTGCAGTATTCTGCATAGAGGTTTACTCTTCAGTGTCGCGTATGTATGGCCAGTTTCCAAAAGCTTTCAGTCCCTCTGTGGTGCGTGAGACCTCTGATGTGGATGAGAGTTAGTGGGCCATAAAGGTGATGTTGGCAGGCACCAGCCCTCAGAACTTTTCAGCCGTCAGTCGTATGCCAGGTGTTCCTGTTGCCACTGACATTGGATTTGTTTTTTCAGATAAGTATCCCATTGGGGACCTTTCCAATCCTTCATAATTTTAATACTGCTTGTTCATGTCATCCAGAGTAAGTGTCATTGAGGTCACCAGATCCCTCATAAGGATGCCCACGACAAGTGCCTTTTTGTTTAGGACGGTTCCATGACCATAAGGCCTGCCTGATCTGCCAGACATTCCTATCAAACACTGTGCGTAGTCATTTGTATGCGCTAAATCTTTACCTTGAAAACCAGCGTCTGAAACAGCTAATGCTTCTGATGGAGGGTTCTTCTGACACCACCGCAGAACCACCTAAAAAGAAGGCTAGGACCTTACGACCTTTCTTCTGTTGCTGAGCCTCTTCTGGCTGATCCCCATCCTTAGGTCGACATAGGCCTGGTACCAGGATTGGGTTCTGGATCTGCCACTTAGGAGGTCGCGAGTACCTCTAAGGATGCTGCACCATCTTTAGGTGAGAGCATGTCCGTAGAGGCTATTCAGGTGCCGTTAACTGACTCTGGGGGGAACTTGCATTTACTTACGTGCCGTCTGAGCCTTCCAATCCCTTGCAGTTGCTGGTTTCTAGACAAACGTCGACAGGCCCGCTTAAAAGAAGGGAAAAGAGAAAACACATCTTTCCCTCCACAGAATGCATGCCTGATTGGCAGGCTGTCAGACAAAGCCTCTTCAGTGCCTTCATGTCACTGAGGCCTACCACAGCTGTTACTACTTCCACTCCCCTTCCTGTCCTGAGCCCTAGGCCTCTGCCTCCTGATCCAACTTCTAGGAAAGTGGAGGTCCTTTCAGATTCCTCTGAGGAATCTCTTTCCTACAACTCTCGACTCTCCTCCCCATTGGGGTATGGATCCCCAGAAGAAGAGTCACTGGATTTGACTCCCCAGCTGAAGAGTTGACCTTCACTGAAACAATCAGCAGGATGAAGGAACTCTTTCAATGGGAATCCTCAGAAATGTCTGAGGTACAAAAGAGGTACTACGACCTCATTCAAATGGAAATCCCTAACCCATCTGGTGCCCCCCCCCCATCCTGCCTGCCTTTCTAGATGCCTTTTCTTCTGCATCTTTGAAACCTGACTTACAGCCTCCTGCCCCACGCAGACCTGACAGGCTTTGCAAAGTACCTGACACTGCTAAACATCTGATCAAGTGCCCACCAGCTGATCCTGCCACTATATCTTTTGCCACTGACAAAGCTACCAAACTCCTGCCCACTACCACCATTCTCCCAGCTGACAAAGACAACAAGACAATAGAATGGTTGGGCAAAAGATTTATACTTTTGCTACCTTGGCTTTTAGAGTCACAAACTGTCAGACCCACATGGCCAAGTATACCTTGTCACTCTTACAATCTGCTAGCAAACATCTGGCAGATATTTCAGACTTCCCTGCCAAAGCATCACTGTCCTCTCTCCTGGCTCTCTCCTCCCAGGTCACTAGACATTCTATCAAGTGTAGTTACAATGCTGCTAAATCCTCTACCAGGTCAGCAGCATCAGCATCTGCCTTACGCAGTTACTCCTGGCTTCGCTTACAACCCCTGCCAGATGATTTCAGGGCAAAGCTCACTGAGGCCCCCCCTGGACAATGCTGTACTTTTTGGCTCTAAGGTGGCAGACCTCTTTAAATATCTGCAACAAAAAGGTAAAGAAATGCAGGATCTTAAACATTTACTGGCCTCACCAATTCCCAAGTTTCATAGAAACTATCCTTCCAAAACCCAGTTTATTAGGAAGCACTCCTGACCTGTTCCTCCTTCAAGGCCTCTTAAGCCCACTAGGAAACAACCTCCTCCACCCCAAGCAACCCCTCCCTCTAGTCAGAGGACTCCCTTTCAAGACAGGGCAGGTAGCATCTGACTACCTGCCAGTCTTGCCTCCCCCCTCCTTCTGTACCTCTGTCTGCCCACCTCTCACTGTCTCCTCCTTTGGACCCTTCTCACCTCAGATGAGTAGATCCTGTCTATTCTTCGAAATGGTTACTTCATGTCCTGGATCTCCTCTCCCATATGGTGGGGCATACCCAGACCACCTACTCAGCAGCTACACCTGTCACAAACAGTTGTACAGGCACTGTTAGATCAGGGTACTATAGAGACAGTCCTCTGCTCTGCAGAAGGAAGAGGTTTCTATTCAAGGCTGTTCCTGGTCCCCTGGAAGGACGGACCATGAAGACCCATTCTAGACCTCTCCTACCTCAACCTCTTCTTAAAGGTCCCTACCTTCAAGATGCTAATCCTGGCAGCACTTTTTCCTCTTATTATTCCACAAGGGTTCCTGGCTACATTAGATATAAAGGATGCTTATCTCCACATCCCAATCAGACCCTTCCACAAGAAATATTTAAGATTCTCGGTGGGCTGTTTTCACTTGCAGTTCTCTGTCTTGCCCTTTGGACTCTCCACCACACCCAGAGTCTTTATCAAATGCTTGGCACCTGTGGTGACTTACTGTAGGACAAAGGGAATACAGATATTCTCCTACCTGGACGACATGCTAATCCAGGCTGTCAGCCAAGAAATACTGCAAGGACACATCCAGTTTGTGGTGACCCTACTACAGTCCCTGAGATTTCAGATAAACCTTCCAAAATCCCATCTTCAACCAATACAGGACATTGTGTTCCTTGGGTGCAGGATCCGCTCAGATCTCATGGAGGCATACCTACCCCATCCAAAAGGAGAACTTCTTCTCCTGGTACTTCACTCTACAGAGTTGACTGCAAGGCAGTACCTCAAGCTTCTGAGCTACAATGGCAGCCACCATACCCATGCTTCCTTTAGCAAGGCTACACATGAGGAAGCTGCAGTGGTACCTTCGCTCAGTCTGGAAGCCACACAACCAGCCTCTGGAGCATGTTGTGCCCCTTCTACCCTGCCTAAAAAAGGAAATACTATGGTGGCTGGCTCAGGTAAAGCGCAACCCAGGCCTCCCTCTCCAACCACCGCAACCCACTCAGGTCATGCACACAGACGCCTCAGACTTGGGATGGGGACCTACCCTTGGACACTGACAGATGCAGGGCCTGTGGCCATATCACCTCAAATCAGAACACATCAATGCCAGAGAGATGAGGGCAATCTAGCCCTCCAGGCATTTCAGCCTTTCTTACAACAGGGGACACTTCTGATATACACAGACAATACCACTGTACTATGGTATATCAGCAAGCAGGGAGGGATCAAGTCCTACCTGCTTTGCAGGCTAGCCCTTTTGGTCTGGGAAATGGCTACCTCACATGGGAATCTCCCTACAGGTGACCTACATTCCCTCTCTCCACAACAAACAGGCAGATTATTTGAGCAGAACCACCACAAAGAATGATGAATGGATGCTGCACAGAGATGTCTTCCCGGATCTGGCCCACAGGTGGGGTATACTTTAAATAGACCTGCTTGCCTCCACCATCAACAGGCAACTTCCTGACTTTTGCACCAGGACACCCGAACCACGGGCACTGGCAAGAGATGCCTTCTCAATTTCATGGAAGGGGAAATATAAATATATGAACCCCCCCCCCCCATTCCACTCATTCAGAAGGTCCTAAAGAAAATTCAGCTGATAATCTGAAAATCTTGCTGGTGACTCCGTACTGGCCCAGGCAGTACTGGTTCCCTTACTCTCCTGCATGTATCCAAGGGCAATCACCACAAGTTACCCCCCCCCCAGAATAGACTTTCTCACACAGCACAAGAGGTCACTAATCCATCCATGGTGGCAGATTCTGTACCTTACCCTGTGGCTGATAGAATTCTGACCCCCATTTAGACACTTTTACAATGAGGACATGCTCACTGTCCTTCAAGAGGCCAGGAAATCTAATACTAGAAAATCATATCTCTCCAAGTGGAAACGATTCACTATTTGGTGTCATAAAAGACAGTTGGAGCTGCTTCTCAGTGAACCCCCTCCGGTGCTGTCTTATCTGTGTGAGCTACTGCACATTGGACTTGCTTATTCATCCATCAAAGCCCATCTGTCTGCTATTTCAGCTTGCCTGTCTCTGGATCCCCCATTAGCATCCAGACTCATTTGCAAACTCTTCCGCAAAGGGGTATTGCACCTTGGGCCCCCCAGGAAACCCATCCCCTCACCTTAGGACCTCAACTACATGCTAGAGAAGCTTATGCTACCTCCCTTTGAGTGAGCAGACAAAGCCTCATTAAAGCACTTTACTTGGAAAACTGTCCTATTAGTGGCCCTAACCTTGGCCAGGAGAGTGTTCAAACTCCAAGCCCTTATGACTATTCCCCCTTCCTAGTTTTCCACAAGGACATGTTACCCTCAGGACAAACCCGTCCTTCATGCCCAAGGTAGTCAGTGACCTGTCCCTCAATCAGTCCATACAGTTACCCGTTTTTTTCCCAAACCCATAAGGAGACAGTGAGAGAGTGCTGCATTCCCTGGATGTTCACAGGTAAATCAGATTCTACCTGCACAACACCAAGTCTATCAGAAAGGCTGACCAATTTTTTGTATCCTTTCACCCCAGAGCTCTGTGGAAGGCAGTGACCAAGCAATTATTTCTACTTGGATCTCCAAGGCTATTACCTTCTGCTACCAATTCCATGGTAAGTCCCTGCAGGGTACAGTTAAAACTCATTCCACAAGAGCAATGGCATCTTCAGAAGCCTTCTTTAAGGGTCTGGATACCTCTTCTATCCTGGAAGCAGCTACTTGGTCCTCCTTCCACACCTTCACCAAGCACTACAAACTGGACCTCATCTCCAGATCCAGGGGCAGGGTTCGCCAGGGCTATCCTTCATGGATTCCTGGAGTCTGCCTCTAGACCACCACCCCAACCTCATTGAGCTTTGTCACTCACCCATATGCAGAATACTGCAACATGGGAATAGAAGGACATAGAAAGGTTGTGTAAAATGTTCCTTACCATATCCATAGATGTTGCAGTATTCCTTCCTACCCTTCTTCCCCTCTTGCCAGCTAATTACTTTTCTTTCTGGATGGCAATGATATGGCTTTGCCCTTATAGGACTGGCTCTGACTGGGGCTATTGTTCTGAGGGCTGTTGCACGCCAAAGTCACCTTTATGGCCCACGAACTCTCATCCACGTCAGACGTCTCACACATCACAGTGGGACTGAAAGCTTTTGGATACTGGCTGTACATATGTGAGACTGAAGGGTAAACCCATATGCAGAATACTGCAACATGGAAGAGGATATCTATGGTTATGGTAAGATTTTACACAACATTTCTTTCCTGCTGGAGCTGATGCGGAGGGAGAAGAATGAGGGCTGTGATTACTTACTTTTTTCAAGGGGTTGTAGCATGGTTTGTGTCCTGGGTGTACAGAGTGCATTACTTTCCCTGGTAGAAACCACACATATCTACACTCATTCGAGGAGACAGGGTAGTTTGTGAGCTTACATTACTCCTGGACATGATAGTCCTATGCTACTCCCATTACATGTCTTTCTGTGCAAATGCTGACTGGGCATGCCTAAGGTGTAAGGTACCTAACAGCACCCCCCCCCCTCCATGGCTGCCTCAGTGGTGGCTCTTCTGAAGTCAGCTGTTATCCCAATAAAGTGGAATGAATGGGCCAGTTGGCCAAGAGGGACTGATCATTGACAGGTAGCAGGGAACAAAAAAAGTTAAAAACGTGTATGTATAAAAAAATGATGCATGCATGCATGCAAGTTTCTGTCTTAGTCAGTGTTCACAATTTCCATTGACACTTGACATCATCATTCAGTTTCACTACTACTACGCTAGTATTTGTCACATTTTCTAGTAAGTAAACAGTGTTTCTTTGAGGTAGACAGACTGATTTAACACAAGCATTCTTAGGCCTGTTCATTGTTTTGGGTTGCATACACACACATAAGTAACATCATTCTACCCTGAAGCAAACCAGAATACATTTCACTTGACACCGGGACTGCGCTCGTGAATGGCCTCTTTGTAGTGGTGGACTCCCCAGTTCTAAATGCCTGGGTCCTGTTTGTTAGCTAGCTGGTTATCCACTGGGTGACATAAGGGTTTATACCTAATCTCTTGAGTTTGTCAACACTGCCAGAGTGGGGTATTGTGTCAAATGTCTTGGCCAGGTCAAGGTAGGTAGTTTGAACTGTCCTGCCCTCATCCCTTGCTTTGGTGACCTTCTCAAAGAAGTCCACCAGTTTGAGTAGGCATCTCTGTAGAATTTTTGGTGTTGACCTTGTTACACTGTACTTACACAGCAGTTCTAGTAGCTCTTGTGCTCTGCTGTGATTGCATAGTACCTCAGTGTACGGTGTGTTTTGCTGTGCTGCCTGTACAATGCAGCACACTGTTCTGTGTATAGTGGTAAACTCTTGTAATCTGTCACCAGTTATATGTCTATAACACTACCCTTTTTGTCTTATGTTTTCCACTGTATTGCTCATTGTATGCATATTTTACTACCTGTGCACAGTTTATCTAATAGTGGTTCCATACCTTTGCACATCTGTACCATTAAGAGATTTTGCTTGCATGTTTCATTGCACTGCCTAGAGTAAGCCTGTTATGTGCACAGCTGTGCACACTCCTACTGACATACCATCAGCTGCTGTTTGTTATGCTGAATGATGTCTCTTGCTGAGTATGTGTCTTACGTGTACCTGTAGCAATTCTGTTTTAATGCATGACTACCACTCATGAGCTGGATGAGACTCTGTGCACTTTATTGTGCTATTCAATCCAATTCATTTGTTCACTATTCACAAAATGCAGTTCCATAGTAGCACACCCATGTGCTTCCTGTATAACATCTGTTTATATGTTATCATTAGTAGACATGTGGTCCATGGTGCTTGCTTTGCCATACATTAAATTTGGTTTACTCCGTTTATGACCTTTGACAAGAATGCTTTTTTATGGTTTAACATGGCTGTGTTCACTGACAGGATTCAAACCACATATGGCAGGTATGATGAGTATCTTTTCTTGGTGACACATTCCAAACAGTGTAAACACACATACTTTATATAATGTTGTCCACTTTCCAGTGGGAGTAGTACCACTCGTGCTGTGTCTACACATAGGATCATTGGGGGGGGGGGGTTACTAGACTATCGACCCGGAGGTCATTTCAAGCCTAGCAGTTTCATTCCAATGTAATACCATAGATACTCTAGACAATACCCAGGATTGTATTTAGTAATGACGGCCCATGTCCAGGAGGGTTGTGAGCACTATCCCCGGTAAGAATTTACAGTGCCCCATTCACTGGTCCAGGTTCCTTTTGAAAAGTGTCATAGAAGTGCTCTGCTTCACATGAATTGACAACCTTTTCCAAAGACATGGCAGCCACTGGGAGACAAATCTGTCCCTCCAGCAAGTCCTAGTCAAGTTGCAGGTCATATTTAGGTCCCCTTGAACGGGTAGCTCTAGACCTATTTGATTTACGGATGTGCAACAAATTCATTAGGTTTGGGTCGAAATTGCTCTATAAGCCAGGCATAAGTCTCCCCTAAGAAGTCTATATGATACTGAGTATAGTGACAGGGGCTTTAGTCGGTCTGTGTAAGGCATGTGCTTGAGTTCCTTGATCTTCTTAGTTAGAAACATCTGAGGTCTCTCCAGTTGCTGCAGGTCCTTTGTATGGTACATGCTGAAAGGGGTGTTGTACTCAATTAAGGGCCTGATTAGTGAAGAGTATAGAGGGGTTATGACCTCCTTTACACTATAAGCAATGCCTTTGCTAATCAAGTGTGCTACTTAGAAAGCCTTCCTTGCTACAGTAGACACATGGTGGTCAAAGTTAAGGTCGCATTCTACATGTGATCCCAAAGTATTGTTAATTTGATAGTGTGAAGGGACATTGTTTTTACCAAAGGGAATGAGGATGCATTTCTTTGCATTCAGTTTGAGACCATGACTAAGACACCAGCTGTTGGTCTGAGTAAGACCCTCCTGAAGTATACTGACATCATTTGAGGATTCAGTAATTGCACTCAGTTTGCAGTCTTTCCCAAACTTGGCCAGCCACAGCCCCTAAGTTTTGGCCTGAACTTCTGAGAAGTATGTAGCAAACAGTAGGGGGCCCAGCACTGACCCTCATCGCACCCCACTGGTGACAGGTCTGGTTGATGTGGGGTCACCCACTTTGGTAGTGTGTGACCAGTTTGTGAGCCAGTTGACAACACATCTTACAGCAAAGGGGTTTACGTTCAGTTTGCTAAGTTTATTGGTAATGCCTGTAGGGTTGTGTCAAAAGCCTTTTTCAAGATGAGGTATGCTGTGTAAACAAATTTGCCTCTTTAGTGGCTCTAGTCACATTTTCAAAGAAATCCACCAGGTTTAACAGGCAGGATCTGCCACTGACAGATCCAAATTGGGTCGGATCCAGGGTTTGGAGGTTGCCTAGGCCTTTATTTATGAGGTCCAAGATGATACATTCCATGGCTTTACAGATGTGGCTGGTCAAACTTATGGGTCTGTAATTCCCTGGGTCTGTTACTAATCTACCTTTGTGGAGAGGAATAACTGTTGCTGATGTTCTTTGTGTTTCACTGTTGCAGTCATCACACTTGGGTTATCCTGCCAGGGGTAGCCCTCAGTCGGCCCAAATACCAGAGGCTTAGTATTTCTGCATCAGTTGCTGTTGCTCCAGGACTGATGTCAGGTCGTCAGTGGTAGAAAAACAGGCAGCCAACACCATTACATCAGTCTTTCTTGCCGAGGAGCCCGAAGCAGAAGCAGTTCGCACGAGTGCCTGTCAGCCGCTACCTGTGTTTTCATTTCTGAATTTGAAGTTGAAGTCTTCTAAAGCTAAGTACCCCATTGGGGATCCTTTTTTTTTGCTCTAACCGATGTCAGAAAAAGTTAACAACTGTCTCACCTTTCTTACTGCATCACTTGTTTAGGCCCAGACCACAATGTCCCTCGCTGTCGGTTTTGTGCTTTGTTCAATGCCAGAACTATACATCATCGGGCCCTTATCCTAACTAAATACTTCCACTGTCGATCTCCGTATTTTGAAATGGCTTCGGTAAGCTATCCGACTACCGATCTTCCGAAAAAACATAAGGATAAAGACAGAGACAGACAGCACAGGTCCAAAACTGCCAATTCTTCCATTAAGCTAGTCACCAGTTCGCCGGTACTCAGTGAGGTGCTTTCGCAGCCCCTGATGCCCGCTTCTATGGATTCGCAGGCTGCTACTGAGACCTGTTCGGATTCCGGTATGCTCCGAGACTCTTCTTTGACTAGAGAATCTGCGGATGTCTCTACCTTGGATGGATCCGGAGCCACTGTGCAGGCACCGGCTTCCAAAGAAGTTCTTCGCACTACCGATATTCGACACAAACCGACGGCTTCTTTCGCATCTTCAGTTCTTTCTATAACTACCGAGATGTTCTTCATGTTTCACTGTTGCAGTCATTACATTTGGGTAATCTGCTGGCAAGTTGCCCAGAGTCAGCCTGATTTACAAAGTCTTGGGTCCTGCGTCAGTTGCTGTCCCTTCTTCCATGACATCAGGTCGTCAGGGGTATAAAACACGCAGCCGACGCCATTACATCAGTCTTTCTTGCCACTCGGTGCCCGAAGCAGAAGCAGTTCGCATGTGCCAGTTGACCGACTCCTGAAGTTTTCATTTTCGAGTTTCAGAATGGAAGTCTACAACTTAAAGCTAAGTACCCCGTTGAGGAAACTTTTTTTTGCTCCTTACCGATGTCAGTAAAAGTTAATAATTGCATTACTTGTGGAAAGCAAATACTTCATAAAGATTTTCATTCATACTGTATTCCTTGCCTAGGCCCTGACCATGATGTACCTTGCTGTTGGTTTTGTGCTTTATTTAATCAGTGCACTATCCGTCATCAGTACATTTTTGCCTCTAAATATTTCGGTTCTCATTTTAATTATCCTGAAATGTCGTAGGTTAGCCACCCGACTACTGGGATTCCGAAAAAACACAAAGATAAAGACAGAGACAGGCTGCAGAGGTCCAAAACTGCCAACGACATTTCTCCTAAACCAGTCGCCAGTTCGCCTGTACTCAGTGAGGCACTTTCACAGCCCCTGATACCAGCTACTTCTGCTTCACAGGCCTCTGCTGAGACCCATTCGGAGTCCAGTATGCCATGAGATGCTTCACTTATGGAACCCGCAGATGTCTGTACCTTGGTTGGGTCCGGAGCTGCTCTGCAGGCACTGGTTTCTGAGGGTGTATTCAGGCCTACAGACTTGCATATTAAATCTACTCCGCCTTCATTACTAAGGCCAAAATCTCGATCTATGTCTAAAAAACAGATGCCCAGGCCACATGTTCAGGCCCCTATGCCTAAAAAACAAATGATCAAAATGGCTGAAGATGTAATTACTCTAATCAGGGGTAGTCAACCCCCCCCCCCCCCCCGATGCCTAGGGCTGAGCTTGATTATGAATCTTCTGATCAGGATTCTGTTTCTTCTGACACTCCTAATAACCTGTATTTGTCCATACTTACTTATGAGGATTCTGATGCAGAGGATTCCATTCCTTCTGCTTCCCCTCCTGAGGATTTTTCTTTTTGGGAAACTTTACATACTTTAAGGGAGCATTTCCACTGGGAAAGTCAGGAATTTTCTGATTCAAAAAAGAGGCTTAGGGATTTCATTCTTTTACCTCAGCACAGGCCTTTGGCTATACCTCCTGTACTAGACATTGTTGATGATGTGTTCTCGGAATCCAGTTTGGCCCCTGATTCCCTGCCACCAGCTCCTAGTAAACCTGACAGATACTACAGGGTTCCTGAGTCCCACAAGTTCCTTTTCAAAAATTCTGTTGCACATTCAGAAACCATTTCTCAGGGGCCCAAGGGCATTAAGGCTTCTACTGCTAAAAATCCTACCCCTTCTGATAGAGACTCCAGGGCGCTGGATAGATGGGGTAAAAAGGTTTATACTTCTGCAACCTTGGCAATCAGAGCTTTAAACTGCCAATTGCATATGTTAAAATATCAATGGCATATTACTGGACTGCTTAAACAGAAAATTATGTTGATTCCTTTTTTTTTTTCAAAACAGGTTTATTGTTTTAACATATAAGAGAAATATCATAACAATTTTATACAAGTAATTAAAAATAGGTATTATTATAATATTCAACAAAACAACTAAAGTATTTACAAAATTATGTTGATTCCTGATTGTGTGGAAAATAAAGATTTACAGGATTTAATGCATTCTGCTGAACAAGTTGGAAAGCATACTTTGCAATGTGGTTTTAATTCTTTAGAGGCCTCCTGCAGGGCTGCTGTTGCTAGGTCTGTGCTTAGAAGGCATGCTTGGCTTAAGGAGCAATCTTTGCCTGATCATCTTAAAGCTAAATTGTTGGATGCTCCTTTAAATCAGGACTGCCTGTTTGGCAATAAGGCTGAAGAAGTTCTAAAAAAGATGGAAAATAAAGCTAAATCTATGCAAACTGTTAAAGATTTCTTGCAAGTGCAACCTCCAATATTTAGTAGGCACTGGCCTACTAAGAACTGGTCTTTTCCAGCCCTTTCCAGACCCTCTCAAGCCAAACCCAGACATAGCAAAAACCCCAGGTTTCAGTCCCAGGGGACTCTGAGAACTAAGCAGTGGGGGGCTTCCACTTCCAAATCTGGAAATAGCAAGACACCCCCCTATGGTAAACAGTCTCAATGACTTCCTTTTAAAATTACCAAGCACTTACCTTTTAACTGCCCCTTTGGGGGGAAAGACTGCTCTTCATGCAAAGAACTGGGAACTCATAACCCAGGACAAATGGGTTTTAAATATAGTGTCCCAGGGATACAGATTTCATTTTCACATGTTACCAACACCAAACGGGTGGCCAGACCTGCCCACAAATCAGTGGGCAGAGGATCAAAAAAAATAGTACTTTCCCTCTTAAACATGGGGGCTATTCAACCGGTACCAGAAGAGGAAAAGGGACAAGGTTTCTATTCCAGGCTTTTTCTGGTACCCAAAAAAGAAAAATCATGGTTTCCAGTCTTGGACCTGTCTACTTTAAACACCTTTCTGGAGATTCCAAAGTTCAAGATGCTGACTCTTCACCAGTTACTTCCAATGCTAGGCAAAGATGCCAGCTTGGCAACTCTAGATTTAAAAGAAGTACACCTGCACATCCCAGTCAGGGAATCTTGCAGAAGATCGCTTCAAAGCAGGTTACTTGCATTATCAGTTCTCTGCACTGCCCTTTGGCTTGTCTACTGCTCCCAGGGTATTCATAAAGTGCCTGGCTCCAGTTATTGCATTTTGTAGGCAAAGAAATATTCAAATATATCCATACCTGGACGATTGTCTAATTCAGGCAGAAAACCAGGTCATACTTCTAAATCATCTGGCTTTTGTAAAAAGGGTTCTAACTTGTCTAGGGTACACCATAAACAAAAAGAAATCACAACTGGTACCCTATCAACAGATTGTATTCCTGGGTGCAAGCCTGAATACAACTGTCCAGATGGCTTTCCTCACGCCAGAGAAGCAAATTCATTTGGTAACTTACTTCAAACAAGTGGCCACAAAAACCCTGCTACCTACAAGACAAATACTGCAAGCCTTGGGGTTCATGGCCTCCTGCATTCTTCTAATTCCATATGCTAGACTGCATTTGAGGAAACTACAGTGGTACTTAAAAAGTCTATGGAGTCAACATTGTTACAGCCTGGAAACAATGGTGTTAAGTTGTCTATCTCACCTTCGTTCTTGCTGGTTGGGATCAGAGCCGATCCTCAGCTCCAACTTGGCCATCTTCCATAGCTCGAGAGCTGTTTACTGGCTCGAGGCTACCCATTATCCCATGATGCCTAGCGCTAGCTACCCAGATCTCGTTTTCTGCTTCAGCTGCGAGGTGTCGTTTTTCTGGCTCAGGCTTGTATAAAGTTTCTTTATAGAACTTCTTTACTAGAAATAGTCTTTTTCCTAGGGATTTTTGTTAGTTGTTAGTCATATACTTGTGTTGGTAAGTGTGTATTTGTAGATTCCTTCCTGTCCCTTTAGAACTCGTTTAATTTAGAGAGCTCTCCCCCTCCCCCTCCCCCCCTTTCTCCTTATTCCTGTCAGGTTAGCCATTTAAGTTAGAGGCTTTCCTTCTATCTTCTTTATAGGCTAGCCGTTTGAGTTAGAGGCTTTCCTATTTAAAAAAAAAAAAAAAAAAACTTTAGCTTTAGTCTGTACTGTACTGTGTTTTTCTCCTTAATTTAATTTTCTTTTGGTAGCTATTGTATTTTTCTGTTGCAGGATGTCCAAAGAATCCAAGGTGTCTGGGTTCAAGAAGTGTGACTCATGCTGTCAGAAAATGTCACTGACAGATGGGCACACTTCTTGCGTCTATTGTTTAGGCACTGTGCACCTGCAGGACTCTTGTTCTATCTGCCATGCATTTAGTCCAAGAGTTCTGCAGGACCATAAGAATAAGCTTATTCTTAGGGGCCTTTTAAAGCCCCAGAATTCACAGGCCAAGACTCAGCCTGTGAAATCTCCTAAATCTACCAAATCGTCAGCTCCAAGTTCGGAGCCGTCTTTGGTTCAGTCTTTACCTGCTACTTCGGTTCTGGCTGGAACTGATAAGACTATCTCCCCGTCGGCCCCATCAGAAACTTTGGAGCCTTTGCGGAGCCACAAGAGGCTGAGGTCCCCTTCTCTGGAATTGATACATTCGGCTCCTCAGTCTCCCCTGCTGCAAAGCGAGCGCAGTCACAAATCTTCTCACTCCTCTCGATCCTCTAGGCTCTCGGATCACAAAGTGGAGAGAGTGGTCAGTAGGTTGTTAAAGTCGCAGGCACTTGCCAAAATGTTGTCCAGCCCTCCTCAATAGGTGTCTTCTCTGTGCACTTCTATTAATGTTACTCCTCCGACTCCATTGAGTTCGGAGCCGGAGTTCGTTGGGGTTTGAGTAGTGGAACCGTCGGCACCAATAACTTTATCTCCTTCATTTCCGATTCCCTCGATGGTGCCGTCAGTCGAGGGATCTGGGTGCTGGGGCTCTCTCGGTGGCTCCAAGGGGGAGAGTGGCATCAAACCCTTGTCCGACCCTGTTCTCCCTCTCGGAGCTTCGGCGCAGGTGAGCTCGTCTCCTACATCGGCCTCTGAGCCTTCTCCCTTGGTGCGGAGAAGGATTCCAATTTCCTCGAAACCGGAGCCTTCTCTGCATCATGGCAGAGACGCCTTCGATGTCATGAGGAGTGTGCTGGCCACTGAGTCAGCTCCACTATTGGCCCCACCGGCTCCATCCCCTGTAGTGCTTGTGCCAACCTCTGTTCCTCCTCCAGACCCCAAGCACGGGGAACCAGCGCTCCAGGGCACCCCATTGAGTGTTTCATCTTCTTCCAAGGCCTCCCCTGAACATTCAGAGGAGCCCCCTCCTAAGAAGAAGTGCAAGAGGAAGCACATTGACTCCCCTCAGTCTGTCACTTCAGATACAGACCTAGATGATTCAGAAGGGTCCCGGAGATCCCTCTCTGAAGATGTTTCCTTTTCGGACATCCTCGAAATGCTTAAGCAGAGGAGGAACTGGAATCCCCTAGCCCCTACCGAGGATGAGTCTGTATTCCTGGATGCATTCGGTTCCCGACCTTCCACCTCCTGGGTTTCTCCGCCTTTCGATCCACTTATGTCTGTGGTGGCTCGAAAGGCTTGGTCAGCCCTGGATACAGCAGAACCAACTCCAAGGAGACCTGACAAGTTCATCACAGCACCCCATGATAAGCAGTTCCTTACCAAAGGTGTTCCTGTTGATGCCATGGTGGTAGCAGCAGCCACCAAAAAAGAGTTAGTGGAAACCTCTTCGTCTGTCCCTCCTCCTAACAAGGAGTCTAGGACCATGGACAGATATGGGAAGCGAATGTTTGCTTCAGCGACCTTTTCTATGAGGTCACTGAACTACTTATGCCATTTTACCAGGCTTCAGAGGGATCTCCTTAAAGAGCTCGGAGATACCCTTCAAGATCCATCAGTTGAGGGGGCTCAAGCTAAAGTGGCTTCCCAGCTGGTGACCCTTAATTCAGTAGTCAACTCCTCCATGAGGCTCATCTCTTATGCAGCCGATGGTGCGAGTAGAGACACAGGTATGGGCGTGGCCCTTAGGAGACATGCATGGATGCGGCTGTGTAACTTTGCGGAACCCTTTAGAGTGTCATTCACCAACACCCCCTTTAATGGTTCCTTTCTTTTTGGACCACAGGTGAAATGCACTTTGACTAGGTGTGAGCAAGAAGGCAAGACTCTCTCTGCCATGGGAGTCTATTTTTCCACTCCTTCCAGACCATACCCCAAGGTTCAAAAGAGTGGTAAAATGTGATTCCGAAAATCCTAGGGAGCCTCGCCTGACACACGTAGTGATTTTTCCTCCAGGGGCAGATTGGGAAATAACAACAATAGATGCCGCCCTCGTGGCAGAGGGGGTCCACAGAACCAGGGCAACAGAGAATCCTTCTCTGAGAAGCCCTTTCAGCATCCCTGAAGGGTTGCCCGGCTGCCCGCCTCTGGAGGCAGTCAGGGGAAGACTTTCACTGTACCCAAAAGCCTGGCTAAATTTAACACAAGACAGATGGGTACGGTCAATTATATCCGGAGGTTACAAAATTCCCTTCTCTCAACCCCCCTTACCATCGAGCAAATCCCTTCCAGATGTTCCACCCAATCTGAGGGACCAAGCAGTCATAGAAGTTTCAAGACTGCTAGAAAAAGAGTCATCCAGGAAGTCCCGGCAGACCAACACGGATCCGGAACTTACTCAAGGTTCTTTTTGGTACCAAAAAAGACAGGGGACTGGAGACCGATTCTGGATCTCAGCAGACTAAACAAGTCTGTTCAAAGAACAAAGTTTCGGATGGTCACGCTACAGTCCATTCTACCCTTTCTGGGTCAGGACAATTGGATGTGCTCCATAGATCTTCAGGATGCGTACTACCACATCAAAATGGACAGGTGCTCCAGGAGATTCCTTCGCTTCCTGCTGAGAGCCAGTCATTACCAGTTCAGGGCTCTGCCTTTTGGTCTCACCACAGCCCACAGGGTGTCACCAAATGTATGGCAGTGGTCACGGCTCACCTGAGACGTCGAGGATTCCAGGTGTTTCCATATCTAGACGACTGGCTCCTCACTGCTACTACCAGGCATCAACTTCTTCAAGCCAGGGACTACACAATCACAATCTGCTCCCAGTTAGGCATTACAATAAACTTAGAAAAATCTGCCATGTTGCCCTGTCAGTCTATCACCTACATAGGTGCAGACTTAAACATAAGGAACATGTCCGCAAGGCTACCCCCAGAAAGGGTGTCTACAGTTCATCAGCAAGTACAAATTCTGATGCAGAGCAAAAGAATCCAAGTCAGGTTCGTTCTTCAAACTCTGGGTTCCATGGCAGCAGCCATTCTTCTAATCCCACTGGTCTGCTTTCACATGAGGATCCTTCAGTGGCTTCTGTTCACACAGTGGTCTTTCCAACAGCTGCCCATGTCTCACACGATCATGATTACAGAAGCATGCAAAAGGCACCTTTCCTGGTGAATGGTCTCCCCACTAGTGACTCAGGGCAGACCCTTCATTCAGCCCCCTCCGGTAGCCACAGTGACCACAGATGCATCCCTGATAGGGTGGGGGGGCATTATCAGGGCAGGACAGTCCTAGGCACTTGGCAGCCTCACGAGTACCACCTGCATATAAACTTCCTAGAAATGAGAGCCGTGCTCCTAACGCTGCAAGCTCTTCAAGACTCTCTCCCTTCTGGGACCATTGCAAGTCAAACGGACAACATGTCAGTGGTATGGTACATCAACAAGCAGGGCGGAACCAAGTCCTACCCCCTATGTCGAGAAGCCCTCAGATTCTGGCAGTGGGCGATTTCTTCCCAATGATTTCTGATTTGCGACGCACATCCCTGGGAGGTCCAACGTCATAGCGGACAGGCTCAGCAAAGCTATTCTCATGCCTCACGAGTGGTCTCTGAATCAGGTAGTTGCAGATCTGATCTTCTGCAAATGGGGACAGCCTTGCTGCGATCTTTTTGCCACCCCCTTCAACAGCAAATGCAGCAACTACTTCTCCCTTCTTCCACTTCCAGGTCACATACCCAGAGACGCTGTAGTCCATGATTGGCCTCAGGGACTTCTTTATGCCTTCCCTCCATTTCCCCTGATACTGAAACTCATACAGAAAGCAATGTCATTGGGTTGCAAAATGATCCTCATTGCCCTCTACTGGCCTCGACAGATATGGTTTCCGTTCCTGCACCATTACCTTCTCGATCAGCCCTGGACTCTGGATCCGATTCCAGACCTACTGATTCATCAATCAGGTGGGCTGCATCAATCCCTCCAAACACTCCAGCTCACAGCTTGGTTGCTCCACTTCCAACCTTAGCCAGGCTTCCCAGCATTTCCCTGGCCGTGCATGAGATTATTGTCTCCTCTCACAAGTCCACAACTAGAAAGACTTGTGCTAGCAAATGGAAACATTTTTCTTGTTGGGCAGAGGTTAGAACCTAGATCCTTTTTCAGCCCCAGTCCACGAAATTTTGGAGTTCCTAGCACAGCTTTTTCATTCTGGGTCCGCTTCTGCTACAATCAGGGTTCAATTGGCTGCCATTTCTAACTTGTCTGGGGTTCACCATAAACAAAAAAAAATCACAACTGGTACCCTATCAACAGATTGCATTCCTGGGTGCAAGCTTGAATACAACTGTCCAGATGGCTTTCCTCACGCCAGAGAAGCAAATTCATTTTGTAACTTACTTCAAACAAGTGACCACAAAAACCCTGCTATCTGCAAGACAAATACTGCAAGCCTTGGGGTTCATGGCCTCCTGCATTCTTCTAATTCCATATCCAAGACTGCATATGTGGAAACTACAGTGGTACTTAAAAAGTCTATGGAGTCAACATTGTCACAGCCTGGAAACAATGATTCCTGTTATACCTTGCCTATGCCTAGAGTTCCTATGGTGGGCAGACACCTGCCAACAAAACAAGGGACTGCCATTCACACTACCCCCTGCCACCCAAACCCTGACTACAGATGCATCAGACTATGCACGGGGGGTGCATTCAGGGCAAATGGAACCCAAATCAAATGCACCTACATATCAATCAAAAAGAAATGTTAGCTGTACAGAATGCTCTGACAGCCTTCAAGGACTATATTCTTCCAGGACAACTAATGGTAAAGATGGACAACACCACTATTATGTGGTACATAAACAAGCAGGGGGTACACATTCCTACCCCCTCTGCAGACTAGCCATGGCATTGTGGAAGACAGCCTTGAGCTACCAAGTGCACCTACAAGCTCAATTCCTGCCAGGAAAATTGAACACACTGGCAGACGGACTAAGCAGAAAACTCATGGACCCACATGAGTGGCAACTGGAACCATGGATTTTCAACATGTTAACAAGCAAATGGGGGAGCCCAGACATAGAGCTATTTGCCTCCCTCCAGAACTACCAGTTGAACAAGTTTTGCACAAGGACTCCCCAGAAACAAGCCTGGAAAGTGGATGCTCTCTCCTTCAGCTTGAAAAACCTATCAGTCTACTCCTTTCCTCCTCTGCCTCTGCTCTCCAAAGTTCTGCTAAAAGTCAAACAAGACAAACCAAGGATGATTTTGATTGCTCCAGACTGGCCGCGCCAACACTGGTACACACTCCTGCGCACTGTGTAGCAAATATCTCCATGGCACCTGCCTCAGACCCCTTCCCTGTTGACTCAGCAGGAGAACCAAATTCTGCACCCTCAGCTTCCAACTTTGAACCTTGCAGCCTGGCTAATCACATAAATTCACCTTTATCATCCCTCAGCAAACCTGCGATGGATGTCATCTTAGAGGCAAGAGGACCTAGTACTAGAAAATCTTATGCTGACAAATGGACAAGATTCTGTGCCTGGAACCAATCTTTAGGGATGAGCACAGCAGCACCCAATTTACCTCAGATTCTGCAATACTTAACTGAGATGCTTCACAAGGGCCTGTCTTTTTCCTCTATTAAAATCCATACCTCAGCTGTTTCAGCTCACTATAACACAGAACCACCTGTCTTCTCTCATCCTCTGCTCAAGCAGTATCTCAGAGGGGCAAAGAACTTGAGACGACCCAGGAGAGCTCCTACCCCTGCCTGGGACCTTAACTTTGTTTTGGAGAAACTCACTCTACCTCCTTTCGAGCCAGCTGCTACTGCAGACTTAAAATTCCTTTCTTGGAAAACAGCCTTCCTTTTAGCAATCACTTCAGCTAGAAGGATATCTGAATTACAGGCCCTTATGGCAGTGGAGCCTTTCATCATCTTTCATGCGGACAGGGTATCTCTCAGGCCCAGTCCATCCTTCATGCCCAAGGTGGTTTCCAGTGTGGCTCTTAATCAGTCCATTCATTTGTCAACCTTCTTTCCCAATCCACAGAACAAAGGGGAATAGATTCTGCATTCCTTGGATGTGCACAGACAACTTAGAGTCTACTTGGACAGGACTAAATCTCTAAGAAAATCTGAACAATTGCTTGTAGCATTTGCTGCAGGGGCAGAGGGGAAGGCTATTTCAAAACAAACCATTTCTAAATGGATAAGCCATTGCATTCATTTCTGCTATAAGCACCATGGAAAACCTATCCCCCAGGGGATCAGATCTCACTCCACCAGAGTTGCATCTACTTCTGCAGCCGTGTTCCCACCAGGGATAGTCTAGAAGCTGCTACCTGGAGTTCTGTTCATACTTTCACCAAGCATTATCATTTATCAATTTTCTTTAAATCCAGAGCTGGCTTTGCCACTGCATCTTGCAGGGCCTTATAGCTGGCCCTAATGCTGTATAAACTCCTCCTTCCAACCATAGCTTTGGGAATCTACCCAAATGTAATGACTGCAACAGTGAAATACGAAGAACATAGCACAGTTGTGTACACTTACCATAAATGTAGAAGTTCGAGTGTATTCACTGTTGCAGTCCTAGTTACCCTCCCTCCAGCCCCCTACTTTTCTCTGGCTATACCTCTACTTTCCTTTACTATGCTTAACAGCCTTTTTGGTGTATTTGCTTTTGGTTGGAGGTATCATTTTGTGTTTTTAATTTTATTTGCTCTCCATTAGGGGGGCGCTTGACATCTGGGGCAAGAAAAACTGATGTAGTGGCATCGGCTGCATGTTTTATACCCTTGACGACCTGACGTCATGGAAGAAGGGACAGTAACAGATGCAAGACCCAAGACTTTGTTAATCAGGCCGGCTGAGGGCAACCTGCCAGCAGATTACCCAAATGTAATGATTGCAACAGTGAATACACTTGAACATCTACATTTATGGTAAGTGTACACAACTGTACTTTTCTAAGGCCCAGGGTATGAACTATGCCTAGAAAAATGACAACTCAAGTGCCTGCTTGACAACTCAAGCGCCTGCTTCCATGCCTCAATCTCAAATGCTTAAAATGGCTGAAGACCTTATCATGCTGATTACAGGAAGTCAGCTTACCCCTGCTAAAAGAAAAAGAGACTTGTCCCCAGCAGCTTTATCCGACCAAGAGTCCGACGACTCTGAGGTTTCAGATTATGAAGACATGCCCTTATCTGCTTATGAGGATTCAGATGCTGAGGAATCCATTCCTTCTGCCTCTCCTCCAGAGGATTTTTCTTTTGGTGTAACCTTACATACCTTGAGAGAGTATTTCCACTGGAAATGCCAAGATTATCTTCAGTCCAAAAAGAGACTCGGGGAATTTTTAGATTTACCACAACACAGACCCGTAGCTATTCCTCCTGTGTTGGATGTAGTAGATGATGTCTTTATGGAATCCAGTCTAACGCTTGATACTCTACCTCCTGCTCCCAGGAAACCTGACAGTTATTTACAGAGTCCCTGACTCACACAAATTTATTTTCAAAAATCCTACTGCTGACCCAGAAGTCATCTCCCAAGGACCTAAAGGAATCAAAGCAACCACAGCTAAGAATCCCACCCCTTCGGATAGGGATTCCCGAGCTTTAGACAGATGGGGGTAAAAAAAGTATACACCTCTGCAACTCTTGCCATTAGAGCATTAAATTGTCAGTTCCACATGCTGAAATACCAGCAACATACAATGGAACTTATTTAAAAAAATTATATACCTTCCCTGGCTGTGCAG
This sequence comes from Protopterus annectens, assembly GCF_019279795.1. Classification (NCBI taxonomy): domain Eukaryota; kingdom Metazoa; phylum Chordata; order Ceratodontiformes; family Protopteridae; genus Protopterus; species Protopterus annectens. Next base: position 1,773,309,434 of record NC_056731.1, read on the forward strand.
AAAATAACGAATTGCAGGAGCTTATGCATTCTGCAAGCCAAGTTTCTAAGCATACCCTGCAATGTAGGTTTGATGCCCTAGAAGCATCCTGCAGGGCAGCAGTCACAGGTTCTGTAATTAGAAGGCATGCTTGGCTTAAGGAAGAGACCTTGCCAGACCATGTCAAATCAAAACTATTGGACGCACCACTGAACAAAGACAATCTGGAACCAAAGTAGAGGACGTTTTAAAAATGATGGAAGAAATAGCTAAGTCTATGCAGACAGTTAAAGACTTTTTGCAAGTCCAGCCTCTGAGATTCAGTAGGCATTGCCCCTCAAAACATTGTTCCTTTCCAGCCCCCTCAAGGCCGCCTCAGACTGGACCTAGGGGAAGCAGACCCATCAGACAGCAGTTCCAGGGAATGCAGAGATCTAAGCAATGGAGTATCTCCACTTCTAAAACAGAGTGCTAAGCCACTCCCTTATGGAAAGAATTCACAATGACTTTTCCAATCCATCTCTTACCTTTGCCCACCTAAACGAAACACAAGGCAGGACCACCAGGCTTAAAAAATAGTCGAATTTATTATACAATCAATGGATAAGCACTTTCACATGTAAAAACATGCTTCATCAGATCTCAAAAAGCAAAAAACAATCAGTTTAATTTAAACAAGTTTAAAATGGTGTTAACCAATCAGGTTTGTGCAAAAAGATTCAATTAATTAATTGATTAACCCTTTCAGCAATGAAACAAATACTGACTGAAAATATAAAATGCATTCCATGTTAAACAAGGAAAAGCATATGCATAAAAGCATATATAAAAGCAACATTGTCAAGAACATAGAACATAAACTGATAAATGTATATAAATGTAGAATTAAAATATCACACATGTGCATCAAATAAATAAACACAAAATACAATAAAATAATAACAGAAACAACAATAGGGGAACCTGTACAATAATTATGAAACATAATATGATCTAATCTGTATTAATTTATGATGTTATTTATTTTATAGTGTTATTTAATTCCACTATGGCCAACTACATCCCATTCTCGTCTGTTTTAATTATTTCATTCAATATTGTTATATTTCATTTCAGAGGGCGTGCTTCCAGGGCTGGTTTTAAACTAACGTGATTATTAAGCCCTGGAAAAATATGAGCACGAAGTCTAAAAATCCATTTGACTTCCACCAATTCTAATTGACTATTTAGATTGCCCCTCTCATATTAATAGGCACTAGTTGTAGAACTCTAAAGCTAAACTTATGAGTATTGAAATTAACTACATGTTTAGCTAATTCATTTTGTTGATTCTGGTTCTTAATATCATACAGGTGATTATAAATCCTGTCTCTTAACCTTCGTGTAGTCTTACCTACATAAAAACAGGTACAACAATCACAAGAAGCAAAATAAACCAAATTTACACTATTACAAGTGGCAATAAACCTAGGGACAAACTTATACTGTGTAGTAGTTATAACGCTACACATCCTGCAATGCTTACATGGAAAAGTTCCAGGGGTCAAGCCCCTATCTAATTCCTGGTTCCTGTTTGGACACCCCACTACATCTTTACATAAAATGCGTTTCAAATTATTATTATTTCTATAGTTTCCTACCAATCTGGCAGTGGTTGGATCCAATAACGGAGCATGCCAATTACACTTCGCTATTTCCACTACATGACCAATGTCTCCTGTATAGGTAGTCACAAAGTGAAGTCTGTTGCTATTATCATAGTGTATCTTATTATTATCTTGTTGAAGAAACACTCATACTCATTACCTCTTCTCTTACGTTTACCAAGATGGATTTCTTATAACCTCTCTCTAGAAATAGCCTATCTAACTGTAACCTTTGCCCACCTGCTTGTACCCCTTGGAGGAAAATTGCCTCCCATGCCAAAAACTTGGCCTCCATCACCAAGGATCGATGGGTCCTCAACATAGTGTCCCAGGGGTGCAAATTTTATTTCCACACACTGCCAACCCCAAAAGAGTTCCCAGATCTTCCTCCAAATTTCCCTGCACTCCATGAGGGCAATTCAGCCTGTTCCTGCAGACCAGATAGGCCAAGGTTTCTATTCCAAAGTTTTCCTGTTACCCAGAAAAGAGGGCACCTTGCACCCAATCTTACATCTATCCATTCTAAACACCTTCCTGGTGGTACCAAAATTCAAAATGCTCACCCTCCAGCAGCTTCTTCCTATTCTGTCCAAAGATGCCTGGTTAGCCACCCTAGACCTAAAAGAGGCCTATCTGCACATCCCAGTCAGAGACTCTTGCAGGAAATATCCAAGTTTCAGGGCAGGATCTTTGCATTATCAGTTCTCTGCACTTCCATTTGGCTCATCCACTGCTCCCAGAGTTTTCACAAAATGCCTGGCTCCAGCCATTGCTTTTTGCAGACAAAGAAATATTCAAATTTTCCCCTACTTGGACAACTGCCTGATTCAGGCAGACAGTCAGGAAAAGCTTTTGCAGCACCTGACTTTTGTGAAGGACCTACTGACTTCGCTCGTGTACACTATAAACAAAAAGAAATCCAAACTAGTCCTCAGTCAGAAAATTGTATTCCTGCGAGCAAGCCTGGACACAGCATCCCAGATGGCATTCCTTACTCCAGAAAAACATGTCTATCTGACAGGCTACTTCTCTCAACTGGCCACCAGAACCCAGTTATCTGCAAAGAAAATCCTGCAAGCTCTAGGGTTCATGGCCTCCTGCATTTTACTAATTCCACAGGCTGCATATGAGGAAACTTCAATGGTACTTAAAGAGCCTTTGTTGTTAACATTCTCAGGACCTGGAAACTATTATACCTATGATACCTTGTATAAGGAAAGATTTTCTTTGGTGGAAAGCAGCATGCAACCAGAGTAAGGGACTTCCCTTTTCACAACTCCATGCAGCCCAAACCCTAACCACAGACGCATCAGACTATGCCTGGGGTGCACACCTGGACGGCAGGTGCATTCAGGGCCACTAGAACCCAAATCAAATTCATCTGCACATCAACCAAACAAGAGATGCTAGCTGTTCAGCATGCTCTGACAGCTTTCAGACCTCTACTCTCTCTGGGACCTCTACTAATCAAAACAGACAACACCACAGTGATATGGTACATCAGCAAGCAGGGGGGAACCCAGTCTTACCCACTCTGCAGGCTAGCCATGACCCTTTGGAACACGGCCTCAGCTATGCATATTTACCTGCTAGCACAATTTCTGCCAGGCAACCAAAACTCTCTGGCAGACAACTTAAGCAGAAATGTCCTAGACCCACACAAGTAGCAATTAAATCACAACACCTTCAGCCTCATAACCCAGAAATGGTGTACCCAAAACGTGGACCTATTTGCCTCCCACAACAACCACGAGCTCAGCAAATTCTGCACCAGGGAACCTCACAGCAAGGCCTGGATAAACCTCTTAATCTATGCATTTCCCCCTCAACCTCTTCTTACAAGGGTATTACTCAAAATAAGGGAGGAAAGACCAAGGGCAATCCTGATTGCCCCAGACTGGCCACACCAACACTGGTACCCACTACTGTGCAGTCTGTCATCATTGCCTCCATGGCACCTCCCTCAGATTCCAACTCTTCTGACTCAGCAGGAGGGAGAGTTCTTGCATCCACAACTGCAGACCCTGAACCTGGCAATCTGGCTTATTCCTTGACCTGTTCTCCAGTGGCCAGCCTAAGCAAGCAGGTCCTGGATGTTATACATGAAGCCAGATGACCCAGCACTAGAAAATCCTATGCTGACAAGTGGAAAATGTAATGTTCCTGGATCCAGACTAAAGGAGCTGAACCAGCACAGCCCTCCTACCTCTCATCCTGGATTACCTAGCAGACCTACTTCACAAAGGCGTATCTTTCTCTTCTATTAAAATGCATGCCTCTGCCATCTCTGCTCATTACAGCACAGAGCCACCTCTCTTTTTACACCCACTCATCAAGCAGTTCCTTAGAGGGGCTAACAACTTAAGGCCACCCAGAAGAGCCCCTACCCCTGCTTAAGAGCCCCTACCCCTGCTTTGGACCTTAACTTTGTGTTGGAAAAGCTCACGCTACCCCACCTTTGAGCCTGCAGCTTCAGCAGAGTTAAAATTCCTCTCTTGGAAAAAAGTCTTGCTTTGGCCATCATTTCAGCTAGTAGAGTGCCTGAGCTACAAGAACTCATGGCTGTGGAATCCTTCATCATTTTTCATGCTGACAGTGTCTCCCTCAGGACTATCCCTGCTTTCATGCCTAAAGTGGTGTCCAGTGCGGCTCTCAACCAATCTATTCATTTGCCAACTTTTTCCCTAAACCTCAAAATAAGGGTGAAAGGATCCTGCACTCTTTGGATGTGCACAGGCAGCTCAGATTCTACCTGGATAGGACTAAGCCCTTTAGGAAATCTGATGAGTTACTAGTCAGCTTTGCACCAGGGGCAGAGGGCAAGGCCATATCAAAACAAACCATTTCCAAATGGATAGCACACTGTATCCATTTCTGCTACAAACACTATGGGAAACCACCCCAAAGGGGATCAGAACACATTCCACTAGGGCAGCTTCTACCTCTGCAGCCTTTCTCAGAGGGGTCCCTACCAGGGACATCCTGGAAGCTGCAACATGGAGTTCTTTTCATACCTTCACCAAGCATTACCACCTGTCTTTTCCAAATCCAGAGCAGGCTTTGCAACCGCAGTCCTGCAAGGCATACTAGCCAGCCCCAACTCTTCTTGACTGCCTCCACCCATTCTTCAGCTTTGGAAATCAACCCAAGTGTGATGACTGCAACAGTGAAACATGAAGAACATAGTACAGTTGTGTACACTTACCATAAATGTAGATGTTCGAGTGTATTCACTATTGCAGTCCTGGTTTCCCACCCTCCATCCCCCTTATCTCTCTCTCTTTCTTCCCCTTCCTCACTCTTTACATGGCTATTTGGTATTTACTTTCTACTGGTGGTGTTATTCCACCATAACCTAGCTCCCTATTTGGGGGCTGCTGATATTTGGGGCAAGAAAAACTGATGTAATGGTGTCTGCTGTCTGTTTTTATACCACTGACAACCTGACATCATTCCTAGAGCAACAGGAACCGACACAGAAATACTACGCCTCTGGTATTCTGGCTGATTGAGGACTACCCCTGGCAGGATAACCCAAGTGTGATGACTGCAACAGTGAATACACTCAAACATCTGCATTTATGGTAAGTGTACACAACTGTACTTTCTCCATTCCACAGGAACACTGCATGTGCTTATTCTCTGATTGAATAGTGTACTTAATGGTGATGCTAGTTCATGTTTTAGTTTGTTTAGAAGACAGCCTGGGATAATGTCTGGTCCCATAGAGGCTGTGCTTTTTGCCTTAGACAATTTGGATATGTGGGGTGGGGGATGTTGGGGGCAAGGTTTGTGATAAGTTTGAAAGGGGATAAGGGAGTGAAATTTTCAGCAAATCTGTTTGCTAGCAGGATTGCTATCACTGCAGGATCGGTGTGTGTGATACCATTAGTGACTACTTCTCCACATGCTTGGGTCCTACCTTTTAGACTACGTACATAACTGTAAAAGGCCCACCAGGATAGCTTGTATTTACTTGGGGCTCTCTGGAACAGCCGAGTATTTACATTTATACAAGTGACTGTACAGGGCTTTAGTGTAAGCTTTGCTATAGTTACCACTTCCAGCTGGGGGTGGGGCTTGGAAGGCACTTATACCTTCCCCATAGGAGGGTATAGTTTGCTTTGGTGAAGTTTTTTAGTCTGACTTTGCCCTTTGTGATTTCTGGTGTTAGTGTCAGTTCAAAGGCGACTGATGTGTGGTCAGATTTGACTAATGATGGTCCAACAGTTGTGGTGGTGCCTCCGTTTGTCATGTTAGTGGGGACCAGATCTAGTATGTTTGTTCTTCTTGTTGGGGTTTGAACAATTTGTTCTAGGGCATTTGAGTCAAGGAACTTTTGTGCTAGTGAGTTGGGGCTAGAGTAGGTTTCCCAATTGATGGTGAGAGCATTTAAATCCCCATGACCAGAGTGTTTGGCAATATTTGGATTGACTCCAGTTTGGACACGTAGGCCTTGTGCACATCATGATCCATGGAGGGGGTCTATAAATAGCTATGACTTGAATGGGGGGGGGTCTTACCCACAGAATCTGAATTTGGAGTAACTCCATGGAATTGTCCAATCTAACTAGTCAGGATGTGAATTTATCCCTGATATAGGTAGAAACCCATTTGTTTGGTTCTCACACGTTCATTTTGCAGTCTGAAGGTGTTGAAGGCATTGTAGCCTTGTCCAGCCGGGGTACTCTCGGAGGCCATGAACAAGGTTTCTGTGATTGCACAGACGTCTACATCCTCCAGTGACAGAAGTGCTTCCAGGGTGTGCAGTTTTTGGTTTAAGTTGCTAGAGTTTAGCAGTATAACTCTTATTTTGTTATGACTGGCAATTTTCACGTTGGCAATTTTGTTTTTGAGACCTTGCCTGAAAAAGCCACATTGGGGGAGGCAAGAGCCTTTGCCAGCAGCCGAATGCCTAGTGGTGGCAGGTGCAAACTATCTCTGGCAAAGCAGCGAGGTTTGTCGACCATATCATCCCAGGGTGACAGAAACTATATTCCCTTTGAATGACAGCAAAAACTAAGCCAGTTATTGAAATCGATCATTTTTTTGTTTATACTGTGGCATCTTTCAGTTACTTGCAGATTATGGACTGGACTCCATGTATCATTGATTAGCTGTAGTGTAGAATTGTTTTCTGTATATTGGGTCATATTTTTTTTGTATACTGGTAATGCAGTATATCAGTGCATGCATGGCACCAGTATGCACTTCATTCTCTTGTTCAGCTGTACACTGTCCCATATGGAATGTCAAGAGGAAAAGTGCAGTTGTGTAAATTGCACTTACCCATAACAGTAGATGTTTGAATTTCTCATTGCTGCAGTAGACCTTGGGCTAAATGGTTCATTTCCTGTCTGAGAAACAACAACTAGCCAGCTTCAAAAAGCTCTGTCTTTCCCTGTACTCCTTTACTCTGCTGATTGGATAGTAACATGGAGGGAAATTAGCACTATGAATAAAACTTTCTTCAGGACAACGAAAGAAGAGCCTAACATCCTGAAGTAACCAACCAATATTAAAAACAGAACATAGAACGTAAAACTAGAACATATAATGTGGGCAGCAAACACAACCCTAGATTATATTATGACTACAACTATGTACAAAGAGTAGGGAATGGAGGCTGGGTGCAGCTACTGCAGCTGTGAGGAGTCTGAACATCTACTCTTATTGGAAAGTGCAACTTAACACTGCTGTACTGTGGTCATCATTCCATCTGCTGCAGTAGCCTCTTAGGCTTTGGTATTCATCCCATTTAACCTATCCATCCTGGGAGAGGACGGATGTGGATTCAGGAGCCCCTGGGGAATGGTCCTAGTAAAGTTTAACCTGGACCTTGGAAAGGCATCCAGTCTAAAATGTTTTGTAAAAGTATGTATAGAGGACCATGTAAAAACCTCTAGAATGCTTCTAGAGTCCATCCCTTTCCAGTATATCATCGATAAAGACAAGGCTTTAGTGGAATGTACCTTTTTTAAACTTTTTTATTAAATTATCACTTAAGACATATGCAAACACAAATTAATATAAAGGAAAACAAGCCATATCAACATGATTCCAATTACATACATTATGCATCACATATGTTCTTTTTTGTAACGGCCACCAGTCCAACATTAGATAAATTATACAATTCCTGCCTGACCTTAAACCTCACTCCTCCTCCTGAACATTATTTTGCATGTATTGCTCCCATAATTTTCATTTATTTCTATATAAATTGCTCCTTCCCCTTTCTACAGATCTTACTTCCTGTTCTTTTATCTCGGTTACAATATTCAGTACTTAAAATACAGTTGGTTTAGACTTCTGTTTCCATTTTCCAGTGTCTCAGTTTGACAGCCACCAGAATTAAACTTAACAAGATCTTACTATGTCTAAGCAGTTCAGATCCAGTGTCTCAGCTCAAAAGAATCATTTCCTTAGTTACACCCATTTGCTCACCATATATTTCGGACAGAGTACTCTGTAGAGAATTGTTAAAATCTGCCAACTCATTATGCTGTCAAAACATATGTTCCCAGATACCTGTTTCTTCCCATCACACTTCCAATATTTGCCATCTACCTGAGGAAAATTTCTTTGAAGTCTGTTTGGGGTGCAAAAATAACTATGCAAACACTACCAATTAAAAATCCTGAACCTTGTAGACTTTGTTGGATATGTGGGAGTCATACAAATATCATCCCACTTTTCCCTTGTAAAGGGCTTATCCAGTTTCTCTTCCCAGTTTTTACTAACCTCCTCTGACTGATTCCTATTCTTATCATGCAATATTTTATATGCCCTACTAATTATCCGTGTTTTAACAGCAGCTTCAGTTCTAGGTTCAAATAATCAGACCAGAGCAGGTTTTCCATTTAGGATTCCCCTATCCCTTTCTCTTTGTCTGCACTTTAATATTAATCCCTGGTATGGAAGGCAGTTTCTAGCCTGCAGTCCAAATGTCTTCTTGGTCTCATCTCATTCTAGTACCTTTCCATCTCTACTTATTTGCTGTCAGTATGTTGGTTCCTTTGCCAGTTCTCTCCAGCATATCCAGACCCCTACTTGTTATTATCTGTGCCCCTACTTATAGTCATCCCCATATGCAAAATCTCCTTTCTCCATTCTCATGCTGGCTTATGTCTCAGAATGCTTTCTGCTAATTTATGAATATAGTATTCTGTAAAGCTGTTGTTATTCTCCTCAAGGATCTGCATCCAAAATCCCATTCTCTCCTTATTTCTTCAATTTCCCCAATGCTTCATCATCATCCTTTTCTAATTTGAGTTATAACTTTCTGCTTATTTATGTTTATGAGCCTTAATTGTGTAGCTCTAAAATATCCCTTCATATCAGGTAATCCTAAACCACTTTGTTCTACTGGAAGGATCAACTTATCCAATGTAACCCTTGCCTTCTTCCCCTTCCAGATAAATGCCTTCAGTTCTTTATTAATTATTGTTCACAACTTCTCTGGCTGATAAGAAATATGCCTGACCTCGGACTAAAAACATATTCACTGCTTCTATCTTACTATCCATATCCATAAACAAGCTTCCAGTTTTTGTATTATCTTTTGTCTAGTCTGTTCCCACATATCCTTAGCTGCCATAACAGAAGCCTTTTTCAATCCATTCTTCTAAATACTTCATCATAATTTATGGCTATAGCCTATATATATATATATATATATATATATATATATATATATATATATATATGGGTATTGCTGAACCAGTTCATGTGTTGGGTGCATAATTTATGGCTATAGCCCTTGTTTTATCTTCATTAATTTTATATTCTAAAATGACTTGAAACGGTTTAAAAATGTTTCACAACACTGGGATGTCCTTTTCTGGATTTATCAGGTATAAGGTAATATCTACAAATAAAGTAAACTTTTCTTGATTACCATACCAATTATATCCTTGAATTTCAGAGTCCATTATATAAAGCAAAGAGGAACCCTCTCACTTTAACTCTTGTTTCTGATCCTTCAAATATCCTCCTAATTAACGATATTGTATCAGTGAATGCAACTGTTTCCATTGTCGTGCTCATAAAATGCCAGCTTACTCTGTCAAATGCTTTTTCTGCATGAAGACCCACCAACACCAGCAGTATTTTCTTACATTCTGCTTCCCTCTGAATCATTATTCTATTAATTTTACCAAATGTTTGCCTGTCTTCCCAAAACCACATTGATCTATAGCTGCCATTTTTGACGAAAACCTTGCCATTCTTTTAGCTAGTATAGACATAAACACTTTATAATCATGGTTTAAATTTTTAATGGGTTTATATCAAGCTGGGTCTGATGGGTATTTACTGTCTTTAGGTATTACAGCCATCATAGCTTTCTTCCAAGGTGTTGGGGCTTCCCTTCATGCTGTTGCAAAAAAACTTTCCAGATCTTTATCACTTTCTTCCCTCCTAATTTCCAAACTTCCATAGGAATGCCATCTACTCCTGAATACTTTACTGCAGATTGATTATACATCACAATTTTTATCTCACCTTCTCATACCTAGTTGTTAGTTGTTGAACCTCATTTATGTCTAACCTTAGCATACTTAAGCCTAAGTATAAGTATCTCCATTTGTGCTTTTTCTTGATTTCTACATTCTCTGCATTATACAAATTTCCATTAAATTTCCAAAATATCTCTACTGCCTTTGCAGGATCTCTGGTTATTTTTCTTGTTACAGTCTCGTTTTGTGACAGCCCTTTCTACTTTTTGTTGCCCAAGTCATTGTGCTGAAAGTTTTTGTGTTCTGGTCTTGTTATTAAAAAAAAAGTCGCTTAACAGCAGTCTCTCTAAACTAATGCAAATTATCCAGATACTTCTTTATTTTCTCTTTAGCACTTTTCAGCTGTGCTGCTTCTTGTTCTGTGAGCTTCCCCGTATTCCGCAGTGCTTTAACCTTTGTCTGCCCCTTTAAATAATTCCTATTAGTTCTTAGCTTTATGCTTTTTTCTTTTATTTCAACCCTATTTTTAAATTCTGTTTTTATTTTATCCCATTCATTAGCTATAATTTCTGAGGAAATTTCTATCTCCCCTAATTACTGTTGAATAATTTCTACTACCCATTCCTTAAATTCCTCTCTTAATAAGGTAGGTGGGGAAGTGCCAGTGTCTCATCTTAGTTTTTATTGGTGCATGATCTGAAATAGTTATTAGATAGGTATCAAAGTTTTCAATTAAATGTACAAGCCATTCAAACATGCATGCGTAGATTCCTGACAACTTTTTCTTTGGATTCCCAATATATTAAAGAAATCATCAATAAAAATTGGGGGTTCATTCAAGACGATCATGGTCTAAGAAGAGCCTTTAGTCAAGTGCCCCAGCTTACGTATAGAAGAGGCTCTAATTTGAAAAGTTTGGTCGAGAATTCTAAAAAAATAGTCAAGGGCTACACAGGGATGTACAAATGTGGCAGATGCCATCAATGTCATTTTATCAATGTAACCAAGGTAATAAAAATCAGAGATGGAGACTATGTTCTAAATGCTGAAATTCAATTGTGATTCCCAGGGGGTGGTCTACGTAGCAGTTTCTGACCACTGTGAGGCTTTCTATATAGGGAAAACAGAAAGAAAAATTAGACACAGAATTTATGAACATTCATACAGTATCAGTAATTCAGTCGTCACTAATGCACTGGCAAAACACACTTTGGCATGTCCCATGCATAAGTTTTCGTTTGTAGTCTTAGAAAAAATAGAGAGAAATTTAAGAGGGGATCCCTGGGAGCTGGCAATTGAAGAAGCCGAATTAGCATGGCAAATTTGGACAGGAGCTCACACTCTGTCAGGGCTAAATGAAGCATTGTCTATAAAATGCTTATTAAAAAGAAAGCTTTAGCTAGATGAAAGTGGTTTATATGTTGTTTTAGATGAGCTTTAATGTATGCATTGCCTGTCACTATACCGATATAATTGTATAACCTTTCACTGTATGTCTATGGAATGAGGTATAGTATAGCTTAGTCTGCATAGTTTATTTCGTACACATGCATGTTTGAATGGCTTTTATTTATTATGTTCATCTTGGGCGTAAAATGGAAGTCCCATATTATATTCGGTATTTTTTATTTTATATTTATTGTTGTTGGCCAGGATGCCATATTTTTCCAACTACGAATTTCAAGTTTAGTTCTGGTTGCATCATGGTTTTTAATAACAGCCATATGGATGGTAAGAATCAGTAGGTTTTTGAAGGTTGGTGTTGATGTTTGTAGATTAACATATAGATTTTTAAATAATGTGTATTTTTTAATTAAGCATAAATTGCACATTGTTATGTTAAAGTACACAATAATACTGACAATTCTGATTGTTTTCATTAGTAGTCAGTATGTTGTAAGGCTGGAATTTTGACCATTACATTTACTGAAATGGTCTAATGCTGTGTTGCTTTAATTCTTAAATGCTTGCATGACATCACAAGGCTCAATGTTTTTCATTGGTAGCCTGGTTTTTAAATGTACTTTTAAAAGTGTGTTTCATGGTAAAAAGTTTTTTGTCTGAAGAAGCTGGAGAATTTTCTACCAGCGAAAGCGCTTACAATAAATTTATTTATAACCATTTGCGGTTGTTTGTTGGAGTGGACTGAGAGCCTACAGCCTGTGGTTTTCTGAGTTTGTCTAGTTTTTCGTTGTTTTCAAGACTAGCCTAATTGTTATATCTTGGGAACAATATATAAATTCTCTGCAAGTTCCTACTCCTGAATTCACAACTTCCATACCAAATATTTACATAAATTCCTTCATAAATCTACCTTCTTTTGTTATATTTTTCATTCTAGGTTCCCCAGATACATCCTTACTGCTGCAAGTAAAGTTCCATTCCTTACCAGTAATTATATTCTTTGCTGAAAGTTGAATATTTCTCTCAAAATTTTCTTGAGCCCCATAATAGTTTTTCTTATGGAATTTAAATACATGAGAGAGTAATCCTCTTCCCTTGCCATTAGCCTCTTACTGCCACAAATCTACCATTACCCCCCCCCCATCTTCTGTCACTATTGGACCTCCTCTGGCAGTTAGAATAATTACTCCCCTTTTCCTTGTCTTGATATTCTGCAGAATATTCATTCTGATATCCTTTCTTTATCAAATTTGCATACACATTTCTTTCCAAATGTGGCTCCTGCAGCATTTTACAATCTGTACTTCTTAATGTAATTTAATTACTCTTACTGTGTTGTCTTTACCTGTAAAACCATTTATGTTCCAAGATGATATGGCTAGGGTAGCCATTGTGATAAAAAGTTTTTTCCCACCTATTATAGAGTACTGCTTTTTTTGAATGCATATTCCCACATTTTGTGTTACATGCACACACTACTGTTTGACAGCCTTATATTTTATTCAATTGTTTCTTGTCATCTCCATTTGAACCTATGTCACATTTTCAGGACTTTTTACTGAATCTCACCAAGGGTCGGAACCTCCAATGTTCATTAGGGTTGACATCCCTACTAAGAAAAAGCAGAAGACTAAGCATATTTCTGTACATCCTAAGGATCCTCAAAGGGAATGGGAGGAGTTTACTCAGGGCCTGTTTAATGCCTTAATGGCCCTGAAGCCTTCCCAAGAGTTTTCTGTGTCTACTCCCCCTTGCACTTCAACTCCTTCCAAATGGATTAGGGAACTTGATTTCCCAGAGGAGTATTCAGAGTCAATTTGATGGGCCCTTGTCTTACTTTTCCAGATGCGTTCACCTTTGGCTTATGATTCTGATAAAAAAGAGTCTGTTAGTCCTGAGTTTCCTTTTGAGGAATTGTCTTTTGGATAATCTATAGCTAGAGTAATGGAATACTTTCTGTGGGATTCTTTCATGTGTCTGATATCCAGAAAAGGTATTATGAACTGCTTCAGGTGGATACTCCTAAACCTTCTGCAATACCTCCTGTGTTGGCTGCTTTATTCGCCACCTTTATAGCAGTGTGTAAGTCTCCTGATTGTTAGTGTCTTGCTGCAAAGAAACCTGACAGGCCCTATAAGCTCCTTAGGATTGTCAGTTCTTATTCAAGTGTCCTTCTGCTGACTGTGCTGCGGTGTCAATCTCCTTTGACAAATCTTCTAAACTGTTGCTGTCTTCCAAGCTTCTGCCTTCAGGTAAGGGTAGTAGGGCAATGGAGAAAATTGGTAAGAGGTTTTATACTGCTTCTACTTCAGACATTTGGCCCATCAAGTACCAGACCCATATGATCAGTTATGTTCTTGTTTTGATTTCTCATGCTTGTCAATTTCTTTCCAACTTCCCTGATACTAAAGTAAATTCTTATGTTTTTTTTTGTTTTGGGTGCCACTTCTCAGGTGGCTTGTGAGTCTATTCAGTATAGCTATGCTGCTGCTGCCTCTTTCAGAGTTGCTGCCTTTGGGTCTGTTATGAAGAGTTATTCTTGGCTTTGCCTGCAGTCAGTATCTAAAGACATGTAGGCAAAGTTGCTGGATGCTGCTTTGGATAATAAAAACATATGTAGGACTGCTGCCGCAGCTATGTTTGTCTTTTTAGGAGGAAGGTAAAGATTTGCAGGGCCTTAAACATATTTGTGTGTCCCCTATCCCTAAGTTCCAGAGGAGCTATCCTACTAGGTTGCCTTTTGTTCAAAGGCAGCCTTGTCAGGCTACTAAAGGCAGGAAGGGTGGTAGGCAAGGTCATCAGTCTTGTAATCAGATGCCTCCTTTTGTCTGACAAGCCTGCTTCTCTTAGACATCTTACACCCCTCAACCAGGTTTGCTTGTCCCTTTGGCTCTCCCTCTGCCTTCCAAACTGGCATCTCATCACCTTGGATTCTTGGGTTGTATCTATCATCCGTCAGGGTTGCTTCATGGTATGGAAGTCCCTCCCACCTTTTTTCATGGATTTCCCAACCTCCTCTGAAACAACTTCCTCATTGCTTAGAGGTCCTTGGGTCCCTGGTAGACCAGGGAACTATTCAACATGTCCCTCCTTCACAAGTAGGAAAGGGAGTTTACTCCAGAATATTCCTGGTCCCACAAAAGGAGGGCAGTTGAAGACTTATTCTGGATCAATTCTTGTTTAACACCTTTCTCAAGGTTCCTTCGTTTCAGATGCTTTCTCTTAAAACTCTGTTTCTCTTGTACTATCTCAGGCTATTTTGGTGTCCTTGGATCTGAAGGATGCTTGCAGCTTAGATACTGTTCTTGCAGATGTTAGTGCAATGATGAGCACAAAACTGGTTTGATGGACAGATTCAAAAAGTTGCATAGTTAATTTCTCCAGTACATAGTTGAAATCCCAAGGATTCTACTGCCAATCATTAGTGGATCGGAGTTCCGCTGTGGCAACCCCTAACCGGGAAAAGCAGAAAAGACAACAACAACAACTTTATAGGTAGAACAATCCAGTTATCAGAGTGCATCTGTTCAGTTATTGTAAAGTATCAATCAATGATAAGACTTTTTCCATGGATTGTTAATAAATGGCTTAGGATGAATCCTTAATTGTTTAATTTTGATTTCCAACAATGCTGTGGTCTTCAGTAGGCTGTAGAAGTCTTCCAAATTTGGTATTGTGTTTGTATTCCATCTTCTTGTTATACACTTCCTTGAGATTGGAAGTATTGCCCATACTAGATACATATTTGACTCATTCAAATGAGGACCTTCGTACACATTTAATAATACTAGAGCTTTAGATAAGTGAAATTATTCATTAAATAAAGCTTGTAAAAAATGTTTAATAACATTCCAAAATGGCTTAATTTTAACACAGTCGAAAAAAATGTGATTCCAATCTGTATTGTGTATTTGCTCACACCTCCAACATATTCCCTTTGTGGAAGAATTAATTTTAGTAATTCTATCTGGAGTTAAGAATGCTCTGTGCAAGCATTTCCAATTAAAAACGTTCCAGTATTGTGTAAAGGATGTATGTTTTAGTGATAAAATATTTTATTTAATTTCTTCAGTTAGCTGTAGTGAGTGTCCTTATGAGGATTTGGGTGTTTTTATATTGTATCAATATCTTGTAAAATTTCAAAATACTATTTCCCATGTCATAGTCATTATATATGATTTCACATAGGTATTTTGTAAGTTAGGTATTTCTTTAAATGAAGAATTACTAATTATTTTGCATAAATCTTGTGAATACTTCAGAATGCTTGCATAGCTAGCCAATCTTGTTGTGGAATTTTGTATGTTGTTTCTATTGTTTGCATATCTAGAACTTTTAGTTCTTTGATACATTGAATCCAACAAACAAATCCTTTCTGTTCCCAGGAATTAATTATTTCTCTGTAAAATTTAAGTGGATAGCTCTTTGTAACTATGAATGGTGTTAAAAGATCAAACCAGATTTTTAAATCTATATTTGCATTAATAATTTTCCTACATGAGTTAATGTAATAATTAATCATACGAGTTGTAGTGGGCTTAGTTATGTTATATTGCATACTAATACATAATATGTGCCATGGAAAATTGGTTTTATCTGGTATTTGAAATTTTTTTTGTAAATCAAATTAATTTATTGATATTACAGTTAGTTATTATTTCCAATTTGCAGAATTTGGACTTATTCACTCTGAGATTGTTTTAGATATTGGTGCTTTTATATGTTTCCATATCAGGAAAGTTTAATCCTCCCTGTTTTCATGGTCTTATATGATGTATTAAAGCTATTATGTTTCTTTTGGGAAACTATAAAAATTTTATTAGGCATGTATTTATTCTTTGAGTATATTCCATTCTGGTAACAGTTGTATTGCCAAAACTATATATCGAATCTTGGGTAGTAAAACCATTTTTATTAACTGTAGTCTATCTTCAAATGTTAATATTATTTTGTTCCACTTTTCCACAGTGGTTTTAATTGTATTGATGATGGTATTGTAGTTTTTTTAGACTAATTCATTATTATCCTTCCATAACTCAATTCCTAGATATTTTAAGGTAGATTTGTGTTTCCCTATAATGTGATTCCCTTTCATCTGCAATTCTTTTTTTATTTAAAAATAAAAATTTTGATTTTGATTTATTGACATGGAGTCCTGAAGTCCTGCACAATGTGCCAATTAAAATATCTAATTCTTCTAATGTCTCTCTTTTATTGGATAATGTTAATAATTTCATCAGCAAAGAGCATTACTTTAGAATTGTGTTGTTCATAAACATCTACACCTTTGATTTTTGTATTGTTATGTATTGAATCTGCCAATATTTCAATAGCCAAAGCAAATAGAATTGGTGATATGGGACATCCTTGTTTAGTACCCTTTGTTATATGTATAGATTCAGAGGTGAAAGGATCTAGCTTAACATAAATTATTTGTGTATGTATATATATATATATATATATATATGTATGTATATATATATATATATATATATATATATATATATATATATGTGTGTGTGTGTGTATATATATATATATATATATATATATATATATATATATATATATATATAGATTCTTTAGTAGATGAACAAAGGCAGGAGGAAATTCAAATAACACCAGAATTTTGAATAAATAGTCCCAATTTAGATAATCAAATGCTTTCTCTATCTCTAAGACAATAATTGTTTCTTTATTTTCTTTATTAACATAATCTATAAGAGAAATTATCCTTTTAATATTGTCATGTGTGTGTCTATGATATATAAATCCAGTTTGATCATTATTTATTGTTTTGGATAGTGGTATTTTCATTCTGTTAGTTAATATTGTTATAAACATCTTGTAATCATTATTTAATAATGATATAGGTCTATATGAGGTACAGCGGTTTGGGGATTTGTTTTCCTTTAGAATTGGTGTGATTAAGAAATATCTCCAAGAGGGTGGTATTGAAGCTTGTGACTGAATTTCTAATAGAGTTTTATGGAAGAGGGATAGTATCTTTCAAAGAAAAAGTTTATATATTTCCATAATTATGCCATCTATACCTGGAGCTTTATTATTTTTACCCACTTTTATTGTATCTGTAATTTCTTTGTAGGATATGGGTACTTGCAGATCAAGTTTTAATTTTTCTGTTTTTTTTTATATTATAAAATTTTTCATCTGGATTTAATTGATCGATATGTATATTTTCTTTTTGGAAATGTTCCATATTGTGATTTCTATAGGCATCAAGAATGCCACCTATATATAAGACATTTTTCATTTTCTTTTCATGGAAGATACTTTTAATGCTATTAGCTTTTGATTGTATTTTGATTCTTGTGGATAAATTATGTAGATATTTGGGAGAAGTGGCCAAGGTATTAATTTTTAGTTTTTCTAAAGCGAAACTACTTTTATGTGTTAGAATTTCATTGTATTTATTGTTTAATACTTCTACTTTCTTTTTCATCTCCAAATTATTTTGATTTTTTTCAGCTTTTACTGACAAAAGTTTGGATTGTAGATCTAATAATTCAGAATCCCATTCTCTGATTTTTTTATACCAAGTTAGGGTTTTACCATATATGTAAGCTTTTAATGAGTCCCATATCATTATTTTATTTATCTTTGCGGTGTAATTAATATCTAAGAAGGATTGTAATTCAGATAATAACTTGGGTTTGAACTCTTTAATTTTAGTTATATATGCTGGAATTCTGGAGTTAAAGATTAATGGTTTGTACCCATTTTGAAGTTTTAGTATTAATGAATTGTGGTCTGAAAAGGGGCAGGGAGTGATTAAGAAATTAATGATTTTAGAGTATAAGTCATGGGCAGCAAATATTTTATCTGTTCTAGTTTCAAATATGCAGTTAAAATCTCCCCTAATGTTAAGTTGCCTTTATAATTATTGGAAATGAAATCCAAGTGTTTTTTAACAGCTCCTGATCCAATGCTTAGGAACCAGTATATATTGGCTAGGATCCATATTCTGTTATTATATGTAACTATTATTAATGCCATAAGGCCTTCTTTGTCTTCATACTTATAAATGATTCCTGGGCTAATCACTCATTTTATAATAAGAAATGACAGATATGAAAATCCTTGTGTGTAGGAAATGGCAGGGGGGGGGGGTGCACTGATAATTAAAACGCACTAACTTTCATCAGTGTTCACATAAAACAAACTTGATGCTTTAAGTAAGTTATCAACAAACAAAGTGATTACTTAAATGCTGGCAAACAAATATAACTTCTGATATATTCAGTAAAATGCATTGCATTATAAACATTAGGTATAAATATTACCATCTACTTATATTAAGTAATTGATATTAACTATGTTTAGACAGAATAATAATGACATTTGCACTAGCTGCCAGACGCAGCTGCATCCACACATACCATTTCAGGATTGATCAAACAGCACTCTTAGCTGTGATACCTTCCATAACTGATATTAACTATAGACAGAATAATGATGACATTTGTACTAAGAGCTTGCCACTGTCATTTAACCAGGATATACATGACATTTCTAAATCATACTTTAACTGAAGAAGGCATTAGTCTCCACGACAGCATTTTTTTTTTCGAAACACTCTGCTGTTACTGCTATTATATATGATGTTAATTTGTTACATTTGAGTCTGAACTCTGATGAATGGTATCTTGTTGAATTAGTTAATTAATTATTTAAATTATTATAAGTAAAATCAGTGAAAAATGTACAAGATAAGTATTCATTGAGTTCACGTAGGGAAATCGAAACTTCTATGCCTGTATTATATATTGCTTTATTTGGCTTATATATAATGTAAATAGTAACCCATCTTGACCTACCTTTGTTTTTGAAGAATTATTGGACTCTTTGAACATTCTGAATAAATCATTACTGTTTCTCATTTGTTTAAGTATCCCTCCTTTTTTTTAAATAAAAACAGGTGACAAGTGATGTACATTATCAGTTGATACTTTGAGAGATGTAGTTGTATGAGTTATTTTTTTAGGGACAGCTGTCTTGGAATCAGTTTTTTGTTTATTCTTTCTAGAATCAGTCCAAGGATTTGTTTCTTTTATTCTTTTAAGAGTAGGGGCCATCCATTCCATTTCTTCTGAGATAGCCACTTTGTTGTTGTTTTTGATGAATTTAGTAGCTTTTTGTAAGTCATTAAAGGTTCTCATCTCATTGGCAAAAAGTATTTTTATCTTGTCTGGCAAGGCCAGTTGTGCTTTTATGTTTTGTTTCAACAGTTTTATTATTGGCCAGAGTTCTTTTTTGTTTTGGTAGTCTGGAAGAATAATCATTGTCAAACCTTATCAGGCTTTGATTGTATTTTAAGGGTGATTTTCTCCAAGCAGATTTTAATATTAGTTCCTTGTCCAGAAATGAAAGAAATTTTATAACTATGAATCTAGGTGGAATATTTGTTGAGTTAGAAGCAGGTTTCCTATGTGCTCTATGTACCCTTTCAATTATAAATGAAAGTCCCTCTTTCAAGTCTAAAAATTCAGGAATCCAGGTTGTTAAGAATGCAATAATGTCTTCTCCTTCAGTGGTTAAAGGCTAATCAAAGATCCTTATGTTGTTTCTCCTTTTCCTGTTTTCTAAGTCATCTATTTTTTTAAGCAGCTATGTATTCGGTTTAAGCAGAAATTCTTTTTGGAATGCTTCCTCTTTGAGTCTCCCTTCAATGTCATTTAGAGAAGTCTCTATATTTGTTATTTTTGTATGGTGTTGCTGTAGTAGTTCCTTAAGAGTATCAGTCTGTTTTTAAGAATTTAATTTGAGGTTTTCCAAGTCATTTTTAAAGCCATCCATCTTCAAAGAAGGTAGATGTCATCAATTGCAGTTCTTTTTTAAAGCAGTATCTGGATGAGAATTCCTTGAGTTGTTCATATTCAGTGACTCACTATATCTCCAAGTTACTTGACAGGAAAATGTTTGTATATCTCCACCAAAATTTATATTTATGTAGTTTAGTAGTTTATAGATTTCTGATGTTTTAAACTTGAAAATAATAAAATTTTCCTATATTATTGTACTAGTTTTTGGAGCTCTCAAAATGTACTACTCTCAGTTGGCCATCTAGACTCCGCCCCCATATTGTCATTCTTTACTATTGGTCTGTCCTTTGTTTTTGAAAGCCCCTTGTTTTTTAATGTTGTTTCTCTATGGCCATCTCCTCATTCCATTTTGTTTGCTGGAAAAAGACTGGTTTTGTTTGACTGCTTAATGTAAGAGGAAAGTTTATAAGATTTGTATTGTGGTACTGAAATATCTTAGAAACTCTCTGAAGTTCCCTTTTTCGGCATATTTTTGAGAACCTGGGTAACAGAATATCCAAACAATATCTCCTTATCTAAAGTTAAATCCAAGATTTCAGGCTGTCTCATGTGCAAACCTTTGGTTATGTACCCAAGCAAACCTTCTCAACACTGTAGCAGTGGTTGTAGACACAGAATCTGCACAGTCATGCACACTCTTCAAAGCATGTTTAAATATCTGAGAAAACATAGAAATAGTTTTGTTCAGAAAAGAGTTCTGTCCTATCAGAAGAGTGGAATTTGCATCCCTCAGACTATGTGGTATAACCTACATTTCCACATGTATGCTTGGTAATTCAGAATTCTGAATACTAAAATGGAAGACAGAAACATTTTCTTATCTCTGCAGTCTTAACATTTAACCTTCCTTATCACCAGGAGAAGGGTTGGTGTTGAGCATCATTCTGTTGCCAGTACGATGCACAGTGGAAATGGCAGCTGGGTCTAACTTAGGGTGAGAAAAAAAAATATTATCTTGAGGTACCCTGTACAGCTTATCTGCTCTTTAGGGGCTGTTTACTTTGTATCAGGATGACTTCAGACAGCATTCGAGGCATCCTCAAGGGCTGACAGTACAGGAGGGATAGAAGTGGAATGAGGTATATCCATTTGTAACATAATGTCCCCTCATTTCAGGGGAACATTTATTTTTCCCCCAAAATACCTCATTCATCTTGGCAATGGTCTGATTAAACAAAAGTTCCTCTATAGGAAGGTAAGAATTAAACTTTTCTTCAGTCATAGAATTGGGCTTGCTAATATATAGGAGAAGAAACCCTGACTCTCTCAAAATCAGAGTCATCAGACCCCGTTGCCTCAGTAGTAAATTGACAGGGAATGCTCATTTATTAAGGCTTCTGTGTGCCAGGATTTACTGCCTGCAGTGTCAGTCTAGTCAAGGTACGGAACTCATCTTTTTAATAGCAATGAGCTCATTAATAGTAATAGTAACAACCCATATAGTCTAAGGGCAATTCATCTTTTTAATAGTAATAAGCTCATTAATAGTAATAGTAACAACCCATATAGTCTAAGGGCAATTCATCTTTTTAATAGTAATAAGCTCATTAATAGTAACAGTAACAACCCATATAGCCTAAGGGCTACTGCAGCAGTGAGAATTCAAACATCATTGTAGCTCTGCCATGCAGACAGAGGTCTGTGTTGCCATACGTACTCATTCAGTTGCCTGTATGTGTAACAGGTGCAGTGACACTCTTCAGTTTTGACAATAGACTGCTGTGTGATGAAGTACAGGTGAGAGTGAACTGACTGCACTAGCACAATTAGAATACAGTTTGCAGTACCTTCTACATACAAGTACATTAGGGTACAGCTGGCAGTTGATGTACATTGGCAACATCATACTAAAAGAACAACCTTCTTGCTTTCAGGTGGTGTGGCTGAAGTGAATTACTGATGTATTGTCAGGAGCTGGTCAGGAAAGGCTGGAAGCCAGCACAGTATGAACAGCATTGTGGAACAGTATAAATCTTTTTGGTCATTTTATGGATAGCCAGTAATATTAAATACAGGAACTTCCTTAAGTAAACATCATTTAAGTTTGAAAGAGAAACTCAGAGGGCCTGTTCAAATACCCAACTACATGGATCAAAAGTAGATGCTCCTCTGATGTCTTTCACTGCTTAAACTCAGCATTACTTGAGGCATTAACCTAAATCCTGGACCACAACTGCAGCAAATAATAATAAAAATATTTTATCACCCCAATCCAAGCTCTAGCAGCAACTACATCAATATATGCAAATTTAGCACAGATGCATTTGCTAGATATCAACAATTAAAGCTACATTAAAAAAAGGTTTGAAGTCTTCCTCTAAAATGTAAACACCTTCTGAAATAAAGCTAATTATCATGGATAACTTTAAACAGCCTTCATGCCCTTGGCATAAGCAAAACCTGGTTAAAGGACAGTGTGTGCCTATATCTGCATTCAAGAAAGGTATCACATCCTCCTGAGCAATAATAAGTCTGGCCAAAAATGTACTTTTAGTTAAATAAATAAATTAAATAAATGGCAGTCTGTTAGGAAACAAAGCTTCTAGTGATGAAACATAATCAAACTGGCAATTATGTCAATTTAAAATAAGCAAACAATAAAGTTCTTAGTAGTACCCCCCCATCGTGCACCCCATTCCTATTTGAACTCACAGTACAAGACAAAATAAAATATTTTGTGATTTTTTTTACCATCGACTTTATTAGAGCCAAGAAATCAGAACATTGTTTTCTTAATCAATACAACCTCACAAAATCACTAGGCTCAATGACAGCAAACCCAACCTCAACCTAAAGTTTTGTAGTAGATGCAATCATAATTAACATCTCCTATAGCTGTAGTAATATGAAATGCCATTCTAATGCATTGTGATTGCCTGACAACTTTAATTTTTCTTTCTTTTAAATCCTTCTGTCAAAACCTTTATCAGCAGAATCAAATTCTATTTAAACTGTTTTTGTGTTGATTAACTGTTTTGCACTTTTAAAAAGTTATTTGTTGCTTAATTTTACCTGTAGGCTAACACACTCAAGTGTGCTAGCCATTTAAAAGCATTTATAGCATTTACTGTCTGTTTTTCCTCTGTTTTCTGCAAAAAAGAAAAAAACAAAAAAAAAATTTTGTTTTCCCGCCTTACTGAACTAGAATAGTCCAGTCTTCAGAGTTTGCTGATCTCTGGGCTTTGTCTTGGTTCCTGTGCTATTCCATATCCTTATTTGGATAAAAGGAAGTGGAGAAGTTGTTGACCGCAACTGAGCTACAAAATATAAGTATCTTGATTTTTTTTTTGATTATTCTTACAGATTACTGTTTTTACAATTTAATATATATAAAGCACTTTGTCTATTCATTATCTTCACAAATCCTTATCCGTTTAAAAACTTTCATTTGTCTCTGTAGTGCTTGCTGTCTGTAGGCTATTGTGTAAACTGAAACATTTCTTCTGTGTAATTATCTCTTGGCTAGTGGGGGCTGGTTCTTTTGTTTTCTTGTAAAAAAAAAAGAAGTTGTTCTGGTTTTTAAGCCCTAACTTGGGTTTCTGTCTTTGCACACAGTGCAGACTGGAGAAGTTGTTGACCGCAACTGAGCTACAAAATATAAGTATCTTGATTTTTTTTTGATTATTTTTACAGATTACTGTTTTTACAATTTAATATATATAAAGCACTCTGTCTATGCAGTATCTTCACAAATCCTTATCTGTTTAAAAACTTTCATTTGTCTCTCTAGTGCTTGCTGTCTGTAGGCTATTGTGTAAACTGAAACATTTCCTCTGTGTAATTATCTCTTGGCTAGTGGGGGCTGGTTCTTTTGTGTTCTTGTAAAAAAAAAAAGAATTTGTTCTGGTTTTTAAGCCCAAACTTGGGTTTCTGTCTTTGCACACAGTGCAGACTGGAGAAGTTGTTGACCGCAACTGAGCTACAAAATATAAGTATCTTGATTTTTTTTATTATTTTTACAGATTACTGTTTTTACAATTTAATATATATAAAGCACTTTATCTATTCAGTATCTTCACAAATCCTTATCTGTTTAAAAACTTTCATTTGTCTCTCTAGTGCTTGCTGTCTGTAGGCTATTGTGTAAACTGAAACATTTCCTCTGTGTAATTATCTCTTGGCTAGTGGGGGCTGGTTCTTTTGTGTTCTTGTAAAAAAAAAAGAAGTTGTTCTGGTTTTTAAGCCCTAACTTGGGTTTCTGTCTTTGCACACAGTGCAGACTGGAGAAGTTGTTGACCGCAACTGAGCTACAAAATATAAGTATCTTGATTTTTTTTTTGATTATTTTACAATTTAATATATATAAAGCACTTTGTCTATTCAGTATCCTCACAAATCCTTATCTGTTTAAAAACTTTCATTTGTCTCTCTAGTGCTTGCTGTCTGTAGGCTATTGT
Organism: Protopterus annectens; assembly: GCF_019279795.1. Taxonomy (NCBI): domain Eukaryota; kingdom Metazoa; phylum Chordata; order Ceratodontiformes; family Protopteridae; genus Protopterus; species Protopterus annectens. Next base: position 1,773,334,162 of record NC_056731.1, read on the forward strand.
GTAAACTGAAACATTTCCTCTGTGTAATTATCTCTTGGCTAGTGGGGGCTGGTTCTTTTGTGTTCTTGTAAGAAAAAAAAGAAGTTGTTCTGGTTTTTAAGCCCTAACTTGGGTTTCTGTCTTTGCACACAGTGCAGACTGGAGAAGTTGTTGACCGCAACTGAGCTACAAAATATAAGTATCTTGATTTTTTTTTTTTTTTGATTATTTTTACAGATTACTGTTTTTACAATTTAATATATATAAAGCACTTTGTCTATTCAGTATCTTCACAAATCCTTATCTGTTTAAAAACTTTCATTTGTCTTTCTAGTGCTTGCTGTCTGTAGGCTATTTACTTGGTGGCTTTGCAGTTGCCTGCCCCTACTGTGACACACCTCCCAGTCTAGTGTCATTAGCTCATTCTGCTTAATACAGAGAGAACATTTGATAAGGCCTTCTGTTCCTCCTTTTTCCCTTTCAAAAAGTAAAACAAAACTTTTTTTTTCTTTTTCTCTTTCGCCTGAACCTTCTTGTGTTCTGACTGTCCTTCTCAAACATTTTGGAAATATACAGTATATTTCAGAGCATTTGTTATAACTGTATTTGCTATAACTGATTTAAGTATTTTTTCTGGCTTTTTGATTATTTACTGCTTAGCGACTGCATTTTAGCCTGTTTATACAGCTCTGCATTCTATTTAAACTGTTTTTGTGTTGATTAACTGTTTTGCACTTTCAAGTGCGCTAGCCGCTTAAAAGCATTTATAGCATTTACTGTTTGTTTTTCCTCTGTTTTCTGCAAAAAAGAAAAAAAACAAAAAAAATAAATAAATAATCTTGTTTCCCGCCATACTGAACTAGAATAGTCCAGTCTTCAGAGTTTGCTGATCTCTGGGCTTTGTCTTGGTTCCTGTGCTATTCCATATCCTTATTTGGATAAAAGCAAGCGTCTTTGTTCACCAGTGGGAGTGCGGAGCACTGAGCGGCCTATTTGTCCCTAGAGGAGTGGTTCCAGCCAGAAACTTGTAGTCTATTGGCCATTTTGGGTCAATTCCTAGCTCTTTTCAGCCCCCTGTAATAAAGCCCACTTTAGCGTGCTTTTTCGCTTGCATTCAACTCAGCACAGCTCCTCGTGGTGTCCTGCAGAGTTCTACAAGCAGCAGAGAGCAAAAGAGTGACTTTTTCCTGATTTAAGTATTTTTTCTGGCTTTTTGATTATTTACTGCTTAGCGACTACATTTTCGCCTGTTTATACAGCTCTGCATTCTATTTAAACTGTTTTTGTGTTGATTAACTGTTTTGCACTTTTAATAATTTATTTGTTGCTTAATTTTACCTGTAGGCTAACACACTCAAGTGTGCTAGCCGTTTAAAAGCATTATAGCATTTACTGTCTGTTTTCCTCTGTTTTCTGCAAAAAGAAAAAAAAAAATCTTGTTTTCCCGCCTTACTGAACTAGAATAGTCCAGTCTTCAGAGTTTGCTGATCTCTGGGCTTTGTCTTGGTTCCTGTGCTATTCCATATCCTTATTTGGATAAAAGCAAGCATCTTTGTTCACCAGTGGGAGTGGGGAGCACTGAGCGGCCTATTTGTCCCTAGAGGAGTGGTTCCAGCCAGAAACTTGTAGTCTATTGGCCATTTTGGGTCAATTCCTAGCTCTTTTCAGCCCCCTGTAATAAAGCCCACTTTAGCGTGCTTTTTCGCTTGCATTCAACTCAGCACAGCTCCTCGTGGTGTCCTGCAGAGTTCTACAAGCAGCAGAGAGCAAAAGAGTGACTTTTCCTGATTTAAGTATTTTTCTGGCTTTTGATTATTTACTGCTTAGCGACTACATTTTCGCCTGTTTATACAGCTCTGCATTCTATTTAAACTGTTTTTGTGTTGATTAACTGTTTTGCACTTTTAAAAAGTTATTTGTTGCTTAATTTTACCTGTAGGCTAACACACTCAAGTGTGCTAGCCGTTTAAAAGCATTTATAGCATTTACTGTCTGTTTTTCCTCTGTTTTCTGCAAAAAGAAAAAAAAAATCTTGTTTTCCCGCCTTACTGAACTAGAATAGTCCAGTCTTCAGAGTTTGCTGATCTCTGGGCTTTGTCTTGGTTCCTGTGCTATTCCATATCCTTATTTGGATAAAAGGAAGTGTCTTTGTTCACCAGTGGGAGTGGGGAGCACTGAGCGCCTATTTGTCCCTAGAGGAGTGGTTCCAGCCAGAAACTTGTAGTCTATTGGCCATTTTGGGTCAATTCCTAGCTCTTTTCAGCCCCTGTAATAAAGCCCGCTTTAGCGCTTTTCCTTGTATTCAACTCATCACAGCTCCTCGTGGTGTCCTGCAGAGTTCTACAAGCAGCAGAGAGCAAAAGAGTGACTTTTTCCTGATTTAAGTATTTTTTCTGGCTTTTTGATTATTTACTGCTTAGCGACTGCATTTTCGCCTGTTTATACAGCTTTGCATTCTATTTAAACTGTTTTTGTGTTGATTAACTGTTTTGCACTTTTAAAAAGTTATTTGTTGCTTAATTTTACCTGTAGGCTAACACACTCAAGTGCGCTAGCCGTTTAAAAGCATTTATAGCATTTACTGTCTGTTTTTCCTCTGTTTTCTGCAAAAAAAAAAAATATCCTATTTTCCCACCTTACTGAACTAGAATAGTCCAGTCTTCAGAGTTTGCTGATCTCTGGGCTTTGGCTTGGTTCCTGTGTTATTCCGTATCCTTATTTGGATAAAGGGAAGCTTCTTTGTTCACCAGTGGGAGTGGGGAGCACTGAGCAGCCTATTTGTCCCTAGAGCAGTGGTTCCAGCCAGAAACTTGTAGTCTATTGGCCATTTTGGGTCAATTCTTAGCTCTTTTCAACCCCCTGCTATAAAGCCTGCTTTAGCGCGCTTTTGCGTGATTTAGCGCAGAGTTGCCCATAGAGCACCATCGGGCAGTGCCGGTTAAACTATTTCTGGCTCCGTAAAGTCTGCTCTTCAATTTTTCCCTTAGAACTTCTCTACTTGCAATCTAAACAGTCTATTCTCTATCTCAAAAGCTCAGCACTTGCTCCTAAAGCATTTTTATATAGGTAAAGTACTTATATACTAAACAAAGTACTACATTAGCCTAGAATCCCCTTGAGTACCCATTTCCCTATAGGTCCCTTCTGACTCAGTTACACAGCAAACTTTTTCACTTTTTCTAGCATGTCGAAGGGTCAGTTGCTATTGTCCTCTCCTGTTCAGCTGGTGAATCTGGGCATCTTGAGGCAATGTTACAATTGCCTCATGTACACAGACAACCCACTCCTTCTCCCACAAAACACAAATACATGTGAGAGATGCAACTATATACCCAAACTGGAGGCTGAGCTCTCTCAACTCAGTACTGGCAAGACCAGACAGGAGGAGAAGGAAACCACGCACACCACAAACCCAGTTTCACATAGAACTATCACAACTGCAAAACAAACACATAAACACACAAAGACATACTCGGAGGCACTGATCAAAAATCTACCAAAACTACAGAGGCCTCCAAAGCAGACACCCAAGCAACTGCCACCTCAAGACATAAGACATGCAACACATAGTTCTCAAAGTCAGTGTGCTAAACAGTCACAGCCCTTAAGGCCAAACACAATGCCAGACACACTTGTTATAGGTGACTCCATAGTCAGACACACTGATGTCCCACTCACCAGACTGAACAAGGAAAAGATCACAGTAAGCCGCCTGTCAGGCGCTAGAATCCACCACATAACACAAGCACTCAGGTCACTCCACAGCAAGTACAAGTATGACTCAGTCATTGTCCATGCCGGTGTGAACGACCTGAGACATACCTCCCTGGACTACATGAAAAGAGACATAGAGGAGCTCTCAGATTATGTAGCCCAGGCCGGTATGACCCTGACCCTGAGCAGTATCCTACCCTCACCAAGAATGATGCCACAGTACAGAGACAAAATGATCAGCTTTAATAATTGGCTTAATTACTGGTGTCATTCTAAGGGGATCAATGTCTGTCTGCCTGGGATGACATGCTTGACAAGCCACGCTGCTTCAGAGGCGGCTTGCACCTGTCACCCTGGGCTTCCGGATATTGGCAAAGGCTCTTGCCACCCCATAGTGCCTTTTTAGGCAAGGCTCAAATGATAAACCTACCACCCTAGAAAACAAAAATGGAGAAAAACTAAGGGTAATACTGCTCAATGCCAGAAGTCTAAACCTCAAGATGCACGCCCTTGAAGCCCTCCTCAGTATGGAGAACATCGATGTCTGTGCTGTGACTGAAACCTGGTTCAAGGCTCCTGAGAGCACCCCAGCACTATCAGGTTATACCTCATATCATGCGTTCCGGCCCCAAAATCCGGACCGAACCACAAAAGGAGGGAGTATCCATATTCATAAAGGATACCCACACCTCCAGGTTAGTGGCAACGCACGAAGCATCGGAGACCATCCAGGTGCAATTAACCATAGGTAAAACTGCCCTACAGTTTGTAGCATGCTACTGACCACCTTCTCAAACTCAGGAAACCCACACAGCCTTCCTGAAGACACTGGAGAGTATGAATGTCTCTCCAAACACCATCATATTGGGTGACTTCAACTACCCAAACATAGACTGGGAACATTACTCAAGCCCCAACACCCTAGCCCAAAGGTTCCTGGAGTTCATAAACTCAAATGCTATGGAACAACTAGTCACCATCCCCACAAGAGGAGAAAATATACTAGACCTGATCATCACAAACATGGGGACAAAATGCTCCACACCGGAAGTATATCCCTCATTGGTGAGATCAGACCATAAATTAATCTCATTGGAGATCCACATCCCGCCCCACCCCAGCAAAAGACCACAGTGAAGAACTTCTCAAAAGCAAACTTCACACTTCTTAAGACTGGAGTGGTATCCTTCAAGGCCCCCGAGCAAGTGGAAACCACAACCCACGCTGCTGAAACCCTTACAAATGCCTTCTACGAGCACCTCCAGGAATGTATGGATCAAGCAATCCCTAATAAAATCAAGACCCTTTCCACCAAAGGCAGGCGCCCAGTCTGGTGGACCCCAGCCATAAACAAACTCTACAACAAGAGGAGAAAGCTACTACATGACAGAGCAAAATCCCTAAAAGGGAAGGCATCTCTGATCAATACTAACAAAAACTACGATCACTCATAAAATCATCCAAGGCCAACTTTGAGAGAAAAATCGCTAATGACACAAAAGACAATCATAAGGCCTTCTTTAGCTATGTTAGAAACCTGGGTGGAAACTCCCAGATATGCTCAGAATTAGTCCAAAATGATAAAAATCACTGAATCCACAGACATTGCCAACATACTGGCAGACAGGTTCAGTGCAAATTTCTCCCTCCTCCCCCAAAAGGAGAAATATCTATCCCACCAGAGTCTAGCCTCCCAAACATCTCAGATGCCCAGGGGAGAGCTGCTCTCTCTAAAGCAAAAAACACAGCATCAATGGGACCGGACGGTGTCCCCGGCTGTGTGCTACATGAACTCAATGAGGAACTAAACCCACACATAAGGCTGCTGTTTAATCTTAGCCTTACTACAGGATACATACCCAAAGAATGGCGTACGGCAACTGTGGTCTCACTCCACAAAGGCGGTGCTTCTATGGACCCTGGAAATTACCGCCCCATTAGCTTGATGAGCCTTGTCTGCAAAGCTATGGAGAGGATCATAATGGAACTCATAAATAAAGACATTGGGGACCTACAGACACTGGATCCTACCCAATTTGGCTTTGTCAAGGGCAGATCCTGCCTCTTGAACTTGGTCGACTTTTTCGAAACAGTCACTAAGGCCATTGATGAGGGTAAGGCAGTTCACACAGCCTACCTTGACCTAGCAAAAGCATTCGACACAATACCCCACTCGGGCATCATAGAAAAGCTCACAAGCTTAGATGTAAACCCATATGTCACAAGATGGGTTGCAAACTGGCTCAAGGACAGAACACACAGGGTTAGAGTTGCTGGTGCCATGTCAGACTCTAAGCCGGTCACGGCGGTGTCCCACAGGGCTCAGTCCTGGGCCCCTCTTGTTCGGCATTTATTTTTCTGAAGTGCAGGCAAACATAGGGGATTGTGGCTGACAAAATTTGCAGATGACTGCAAACTGGGCACCATAATTGACACTCCATCAGACACAGACATCCTCCAGAGAGGTCTCATAGAAATGGATAACTGGTGCCAGAGCCATGGCCTTAAGCTAAATGCCAAAAATGTATAGTCATACCCTTTGGGAAAAACAAGGTAACCCTAATTACCACATAGGTGGTAATCCATTAAACACGGAAGAAGTTATCAGGGACCTGGGGACCCAAGTTGACAGTAACCTCTCTTTTGACACTCACATTGCCAAAGTGGTTAGGAGGACCTTCTACATTGCCCACCTGATCATGAAGGGATTCACATCCAGATCAGGAGAGGTCATTGTACCCCTGTACTCTTCACTTAACAGACCAATGATTGAGTACAACGCCCCATTCAGAATGTACCTTACCCGACACCTGCAGCAGTTGGAAAGGCCCCAAAAGTTCCTCACCAAAAGGATAAAGGGGCTCAAACATATGTCATACGATGCCCGACTGAAGAAACTCCAGCTCTATTCAGTCGCATACCGTCTGCTCAGAGGTGATCTGTGCCTGACATACAAGGCCATGTCCAACCCGGAATTAATGGACATGCTCCACCTCAAAAAATCCAAATCCACCAGAGCCACGAGCAAGAGACTTAAACCTCAACACGAATATAAATAGGACGTGCTGGAGGGACAGATTCATCACCCAGAGACTCCCTACACTATGGAACAGAATCCCAGACCATGTGAGGCAGAGCCCCTCACTGACTCTGTTCAAGAGAAATATTGACGAGTGGATGGGAGATCGTAGGTTTACCCCGGGAATCATCTCTGTGTCACTGCTGGACAGAGGCACAGCAAACTAATGGGTATAGTATTCTCATCCTAAGGGGTGGTGAAAGCCACACACACTCTAGCTAGGCTTATAAATGCCTTATGGCAGATAGCCTAGTATGAACCTATGAACCTATGAACCAGTGGGAGTGGGGAGCACTGAGCAGCCTATTTGTCCCTAGAGGAGTGGTTCCAGCCAGAAACTTGTAGTCTATTGGCCATTTTGGGTCAATTTCTAGCTCTTTTCAGCCCCCTGTAATAAAGCCCGCTTTAGCGCGCTTTTTCGCTTGTATTCAACTCAGCACTGCTCCTTGTGGTGTCCTGCAGAGTTCTACAAGCAGCACAGAGCAAAAGAGTGACTTTTTCCTGATTTAAGTATTTTTTTTCTGGCTTTTTGATTATTTACTGCTTAGCGACTGCATTTTCGCCTGTTTATACAGCTCTGCATTCTATTTAAACTGTTTTTGTGTTGATTAACTGTTTTGCACCTTTAAAAAAGTTATTTGTTGCTTAATTTTACCTGTAGGCTAACACACTCAAGTGCACTAGCCATTTAAAAGCATTTATAGCATTTACTGTCTGTTTTTCCTCTGTTTTCTGCAAAAAAAAAAATCTTGTTTTCCCGCCTTACTGAACTAGAATAGTCCAGTCTTCAGAGTTTGTTGATCTCTGGGCTTTGGCTTGGTTCCTGTGTTATTCCGTATCCTTATTTGGGTAAAGGGAAGCTTCTTTGTTCACCAGTGGGAGTGGGGAGCACTGAGCAGCCTATTTGTCCCTAGAGCAGTGGTTCCAGCCAGAAACTTGTAGTCTATTGGCCATTTTGGGTCAATTCCTAGCTCTTTTCAACCCCCTGCTATAAAGCCCGCTTTAGCGCGCTTTTGCATGATTTAGCGCAGAGTTGCCCATAGAGCACCATCGGGCAGCGCCGGTTAAACTATTTCTGGCTCCGTAAAGTCTGCTCTTCAATTTTTCCCTTAGAACTTCTCTACTTGCAATCTAAACAGTCTATCCTCTATCTCAAAAGCTCAGCACTTGCTCCTAAAGCATTTTTATATAGGTAAAGTACTTATATACTAAACAAAGTACTACATTAGCCTAGAATCCCCTTGAGTACCCATTTCCCTATAGGTCCCTTCTGACTCAGTTACACAGCAAACTTTTTCATGCTAGAGCATGTCGAAGGGTCAGTTGCTAGCGTTCTCTCCTGTTCAGCTGGTGAATCTGGGCATCTTGAGGCAATGTTACAATTGCCTCATGTACACAGACAACCCACTCCTTCTCCCACAAAACACAAATACATGTGAGAGATGCAACTATATAGCCAAACTGGAGGCTGAGCTCTCTCAACTCAGGACTGGCAAGACCAGACAGGAGGAGAAGGAAACCACACACACCACAAACCCAGTTTCACATAGAACTATCACAACTGCAAAACAAACACATAAGCACACAAAGACATACTCGGGGGCACTGATCAAAAATCAGGAGAGGTCATTGTACCCCTGTACTCTTCGCTTATCAGACCAATGATTGAGTACAATGCCCCATTCGGAATGTACCTTACCCGACACTTGCAGCAGTTGGAAAGACCCCAAAAGTTCCTCACCAAAAGGATAAAGGGGCTCAAACATATGTCATACGCTGCCCAACGGAAGAAACTCCAGCTCTATTCAGTCGCATACCATCTGCTCAGAGGTGATCTGTGCCTGACATACAAGGCCATGTCCAACCCGGAATTAATGGACATGCTCCACCTCAAAAAATCCAAATCCACCAGAACCACGAGAGCAAGAGACTTAAACCTCAACACGGATATAAATAGGACGTGCTGGAGGAACAGATTCATCACCCAGAGACTCCCTACACTATGGAACAGAATCCCAGTCCATGTGAGGCAGAGCCCCTCACTGACTCTGTTCAAGAGAAATCTTGACGAGTGGATGGGAGATCGTAGGTTTACCCCGGGAATCATCTCTGTGTCACTGCTGGACAGAGGCACAGCAAACTAATGGGTATAGTATTCTCATCCTAAGGGGTGGTGAAAGCCACACACACTCTGGCTAGGCTTATAAATGCCCTAGGGCAGATAGCCTAGTATGAACCTATGAACCTATGAAACCAAGTGCAAACACTGCACTAACTTATCAATGTAGACTGGATATAGCCTTTATGCATTTGTCAACCCAACAAATCCCCTCCACCTTTTTTCTCATTCATTCATCACTGGGACAATATTTCCACTGCAGCAAAAACTTCTGAAGGGTCAGCAGTACTCCCAGAAATCTGCCAACATGAAATCTCTGCTGAACCAATATGAAAGAGCCTGGAAAACATATAGACAGGGCCTACTATCAGAATCTGGAAAGGCATTCCATCGAGGAATTACTTACTCGACAAACTTGAAATTACACACATCGTAAAGGTACAAAGATGAAACCAGTGATGTCGACAAGTCCATTTTCGACATAGTCGACATTACTCAGCCTACCTTACTGACCAAACATGCCAAATAATGTTTTGCGGGGGGGGGCAAGCCCCCTCACCCCCACACCCCCTGCTTATTATATATACAAACTCTGAGATCACACTATAGTGATGAAATGGGTGCATTTCCCGATCCTCACTGTAGTGCAATCTCCATGCAGAACATCGACTTCACAACAGGAAATGCACACTAGTACTCGCAGTTGTGGATTCAATCTTTTTTTGGTTCGTTTTGATGCACATTTGCAAACTGCAATTCAAACATGTGCATCCAGATAACCTTGCACTTCGTCGGCATGACAGTAAACCTATAGAGTCTAGTAGCCCTATTTATCAGAATATATTTCTCTCCCTTTGATATTAGTGCAAAGCAAGAGTAAAGGAGGCAAACGATTTGTACCTCAAAGTGTATTGGCTTTGTGATGAGAACTACTCTGGAAAGTTCAGAAACAAATAGGTTGTGTGAAAAAAAAATATCTGTAATGCATAGTAATACTCTCTGTCATTTTAAATCCCTCATTCACAGTCTTTCCTGGAAATAACCAGCATTTACAGTCTTTAAATAACATTACCAACAATACAAACAATGGCATAGGTACTAACTTCCAAGTCTGTGTAAATCACATTCTTGACCCACTTCCTCACTCTGTAATATTACACACCTTCCCCACTTTTTACTTTTGTGTATTCTCTACAACACTCTTTTGAAGCACTTTTGGAAAACTTTGACAAGAAAGCTGTACAGTTGCCTAGCAGCACAGGCACTGTCTAAACAACTACCATATATTATGCATCCTTGACCACAGAACCCCCCCTCCCCCCCCCCGCCATTTCAGGCATTCTGTAATCATTCCTACCCCATAAAAAAAAAAAAAAAAAATCCATGACTAAACCATTCTCTAACATCTCCCCATTTGAAAAATATGTTTGCAAAACAAATATTTGTGTGTCTGGCTTCAGTACTGGTTATAATACAGTATACATAGTAACTGGAAAAAAAGTCTTATTGAGAGTGGAACTGGAACAGCTAACTGGTAGTATCTGTATAGATCTTAACCAGAGCATTTAAAGGTATAAATCTCACAGTACTCTTAAATAAACAGAACAGATAGGTTCATAAGTGATTACTCGGCTGATGGCTCAAGGGCCTTTACAAGCCTAGCCAATAATACTCAGGATATGACAATATTATGTCTTAATTCCCCAGATGAGGTAGTATCACAGTAGTGGGTATTTAGGTTTTGGAGCTGTGAGTCATTTTACAGACTGCCAGTGTCCACAGGGGACTTGGGCAGTGAATTTACAGTTTTGCAATGAGAACAACATTCAAGGTCCAGTCAGGCAGTTCGATAACCTTCACATTTGAAGACCTACAAGGATCATTCTGGGGTCTTGTATTATTCTCCCTTAACATTAATGACATGGCAGCCATAATTTTTCCCATCATAATTACTTGTATGCAGATGACATTATTCTGTAGAAGTCTAGATCAACTACAACTCATTTTCAAAAAGAGCTTCGAAGAGAATTTGCTAAAATATGTGAATTGTCTAGTAACAGTTAGTTGGCGATTAACATCAAAAAGATATCAACCCTATTGTTTGTGACATATCAAAGACTAGCAAACAGCAAATCCTTAGTCATTAGGAATCCAAGTAGCACAAGTTCTTCAGTAAAAATATCTTGGGCTAGCACTTTACACATTTCTTTCCTTTAAAATGCACACTGATTGAGTCATTGATAACATTATATTCAACTCTGGATATGCTGCTAAGTATCTGCTAGCCTAACAGAATAACCAGAATGAGCCATGATCATAAATATGCTTTGCATACCACAACCTTGTATTATTCCCACAAATACATAGAATATTTTACCCACAATTAATGGTATCAGCTGCTGTATTAATCTTGCCATAACGATCGATTATTACTATACTACAATTGCTACCAGTCACGGCTAGATCTTGTATAATTACCAATTAGAGTGAGAGCTGTATTTTTCCTTTTTACCTTTAAATTGCTAAACCAAAACTGCATCCCCTTTCTAACAAAAAAAAAAACTAATACAAACATTAATTCCTTTCCTATTGTTAAAGAAACAAAATATAAATTCATTCTTACTACATTTCCCTCCTCCCAATTCATCTTAGTAATTGAGGTAGAAAAAAGGTTTGCTAAAACTGTCCCAGCTAACTAGAACCATCTGCCCTCAGAACTAAGAAAACTGTCAGATTACCCCAGTTCACAAAGAGGTCACTGGACTACATCAAACAATCCTACTCCTGCAAGCACTGGACAGAGATGATAGATAAACTTCTAAAACCAGTCTTGACCATATAAGTGATGTACATTTAAATAAAATTCCATTCAGGCTGACTATAAGTTTAAGAGTAGAACTGTCAAATTTAATTGACTATAAGCTTAATAGTAGGAGTCAAAGTAAATTTGTAAATATCAAAGCATGCCTGTCACTATCAAACTTGTAATGTTAACTTTCAAGTCTCCGTATTGTATTGAAATGTGTGGAGTTTATCTTATGTAAGGATATGAAGTTTTTCTAACTTGTATTGTGTATACATGCATGGATTATGTTTGTAATAATTTCTGTGCCTGGGTTCTGACAGGAAATAATTATCAAATATGAAAGAATCAAAAAAGTAAAACCTGGAGAGTATTACAGCTCCCATCTAAGGTCTGAAGCTTTTTTATGGCTTGGGTTGCATAATAAATACCAGATCATTATCATGTGATGTCTGAGGTAATTATTGGCTTATTGCAGGTAGATCTGGTATTAGGATGCAACATCCTTATGAGACCAGTGCTGTTCATTTCCCCATAGCTGTCCACAATGACCCAGTGGAATCCCATGTACATTTTTGAGATAAAAGGCTGAACGGTGTCCTGCTTTCTTCTTAGGTGGGAAGCAGTTGCCAAAACAATGGTCAGATAATGGAATTCGGATTTACCAAGCTGAGCTGCAGGTAGACCATGGGGTTCAAGATTTACCATGGAGACCTGCCTCTGGCATCCTGCCCTTTGCTATCTGAGTGTGTAAGGCATTATTGGGAAGTTGGGGGGGGGGGAATGGAACACTAGGATGTCCCTCAAATAACAATTGAAGTGCTGACCCATAAGCAGGAGATTGTGCAGGAACTGATTAATGCAAAGCCAACAGTTTAAAGCTTCATTTCATTTGGTGTGAGAAGCACAGTGCAACTGATAGGTTCAGTGGAGAGCCAGGAAAATTATAGTAGCAAAAACAAAATTGTGTGCGAAACCAAGTAATGCCTTACACTTCAGGGTTCTTATCTTCTAGGCCCTACTATGAATTAGGATACAATTGAAGTCCAGCAGGATATAACATCCTTCATGGCAGCTATACACTAAATACATAATTAATCCATCTCAAATTCCTGGAGCATACACATTTGCAAAAGAGGTGCGATTGTCTATTTTGTATCTCTCGGAAAAGGTATTCTGGACTCCTCTATTTGGTAAGTGTTCAGTCAAAATTTGCCATTGTCCAGAGTTTCTTTAAAATAATCAACAGTGGTTCACATCTTTTTGTATGCAACAAGCTACTCCAAATGACAGCTACAGGTAACAGGAGAGCATGTAATGAGCAGTAAAACTGCCAGTTCCTTTTATCAGCTCCTTGCTGAAAAAATAAAATAACTTTTGAACATACACTACGCTCTTCACTGAAGAAATGTGTGTTGTAAAACGTGTTACATATTTAACTATGTTGTAAAAGATTGTGTTGTGACCTTAATGCACTGCATATAATGTATCTCAGTGCAGCTCTCTCTGAGCCTAGGTCATAGCTAAAAAGAGACAGTTTGACCAGCCCATCTACACAGTTATCAAACTGAAGTAAATACAAAATAAATATGCTTCATTAAAAACAAATTAATAGCCAGAAGCAATTAAGAAAATTAATGGATACCACTGTCAAGTAGCAACTACAAACAAAAACAGGAGCAGATTAATTCAGAAGTGTAATAGTCCAGTTTTCTTGCACATAACCTTATTAGAAGCAGAAATAGAGGCAGCCTGAGTCAGGGAATTCAGACCCAAACCATAACTGTAACACAAACCATTTTACAGGAAACAGACACACACAACAATGTCCTGATGGCCTGTTCTAATGAATCAAGTTGCCAAGGTTTACTTGTGGCAGGAGATCAACCAAAAATACTTGTCATCATTACTGTGAATGTTGTATACATTCAGAAGACCAGTGACTCCAGTCCTCAGATTTCTAAGGACTTGTAGTATTCAAACCCGCACATTGCTTTCCTGATGACTTATGAACAGATTTTGGGAGGGAATAGGTCAGGAAGAAACAGTCCCACAATCAGGTTAAAGATGTATTGTTTAATATAAGTTATTATATATAAAACTGGTATGTGCTGCCTCTAATACAGTGTTATGACTAGTCAGCTAACCATCTCCATCTTGTCAGCAATGCACTTTTCAACAAGATATTTAATAGGACCTCCATGTGTTCTTCTGCCTGGAAAGCTCTCTCCTAGTATACCTGTTTTAAAGTATTTGTGGAGGCATCCCTTGACTGGGTGCTCCTATTCTTGGAGTTGCTGACACTGACCATAAACTAGAATCCCTCTTTGACTCCATCTCAGAAGACTGTCTCTGCAGACCTGAAGTTGGATATATTTAGAACTGGTTATATTGCCCTTGAGAGCACAACAAGTCATGACTCCAATAATGCACTGTATAGACCTGAGGGTTACTTGGGCAGCCACGGTGGTGCACCTATTAGTGTTGCCACCTCACAGCAAGAGGTTCTCCAGTTTGATTATCGGCTGGGGTGCCTTCTGTGCAGAGTCTGCATGTCCTCCCTGTGGTCGCGTGGGTTTCCTCCAGGTGCTCCAGTTTCCTCCCACATCCCAGAGACATGCAGTAGGTGGATTGGATACTCTAAACTGGCCCTAGGTGTGAGTGTGTGCATGTGTGTGCCTTCTGTGGAAGGTTGGGTGCTGGGCTGGCAACTCGACACCGTAAAACTCCACTGCCAATCATGAGCAGACAGATGATCCACTGTGGCAACCCCTAACTGGGAAAAAGCCGAAAGAAGAAGAAGAAGAAGAAGAAAGACCTGAGGGTTACTTCTGCTTGGCTTAGTGGCTGACACTGTCTTCATGTTGTGTTTTACACACTGAATATGCAGGTGTTGCAGTGGTCTCTGGAGTGTTTATGGTTGCAGAATCACCACATGCTCACAGAGATTCCCCTTTTTTCTTACCACTGCTACTGAGACCTAGTGAAGTGGACAAATCTCTCCCAGTCACTTAGTAGGCCTCTCTCTCCTGCAGTGCAACTCCATTGCAGGTTCTAATGACGGATGCTTCACTGGTGATATGGCAAACTTACTTTGGCTGCCACACAGTTCATAGAGCTATTTCTCCAAAGAGACAATAACCAATGTCATCCATTTAGTTCTTTGAGCTGTCTTCTGGCCCCGGAGGCCTTGGAAATCATTCATCATGTGTGTCCATCCCCCCTATAGTCAGTCATCAAGTCTGTTATGTGGTATCTAAGTAAGACAAAATGCAGTTGTACCAGACGTTTATGTGCATGTTAGTGAGCTGCAAACTGAAGCATCATTCAGTCAGTGTTCACATCCTAGAGAAGTTAGTGAGCTGGTAGACTCTGAACAGGTGTGCCTCAAGTCCTCCCATGGAGCTTTGCATTCATTTTTCGTATGTGACCCAGGCCTTATGGAAGTGGGACACACCAGTGTTTGATTTAATTACCCATAAGGATAATGTGGGCAGCTCCATGTGTGCTCAGTGCAGCAAAGCAACGAGGAAACTGTAGTTGATGTGCTCTATATTCCATGGTATTGGAGATTCCTGTACTTCATTCTATCATTTCTCCTGCTTCCATGCCTCATTACAAAAGTCTCTTATGGATCGATCAAATTAAATCTCACTCATTAGTATATACAAAAGGTGTGGGTTCAGGCTCTTGGCTTCTTAGTGATACAGAAGACTCTTGGTCATTGCCACAGATGTCACCCATATTTGGACTGGTAATGCTTTAACTCAACATATGGCTTCTGGTATAGATCCACTAATTAAACCTAATCTTCCAGATAATGTTTCAGAAGTCATTTTGCCTGAAAGCCATATATTTGACAGATGTGCTGCCAAAAACAGATGGTTTTTCAGTTAAGGTGTTAGTGGTACCATATACTGCCACACTTGTTTTACACTTGGTCCAAACCAGTCTCAGCCATTCATACAGATAAGGCCCTTTTAATTTTCACAGTCTAATTATACAGTGGATATAAAAAGTGTGTACACCTGTTAAAATGCCAGGTTTTTGTGATATAAAAAAATGAGACCACAATAAATAATTTCAAAACTTTTCCCACCTTTAATGTGACCTATAACCTGTACAATTCAATTGAAAAACAAATCTGTTTGGGGGGAAAATATAAAAAAATAAAAAAAAGTACCATAATCTGTTTGCATGTGTGTGCACACCCTTAAACTAATACTTTGTTGAAGCATCTTACACTGTAATTACAGCATTCAGTCTTCTTGGGTACACACCTGCAATCAATTAAAGAGACTCTGATTAACCCCAAATAAAGTTCAGCTGTCCTAGTAGGATTTTTCTGACATTCACTCGGTTGCCTGCTACAGCAAAAGCCATGGTTAGCAGAAAGCTTACAAAGCATCAAAGGCATCTCATTGTTGAAAGGTGTCAGTCAAGAGAAGGGTACAAAAAAATTTCCACAGCATTGGATATTCCACAGGACACAATGAAGACAGTCATCAAAAAGTGGAGATAATATGGGACAACAGTGATGATGCAAAGAACTGGATGTCCCTCCAAAATTGATGAAAAGACTAGACATAAACTGGTCAGGGAGGCTGCCAAGAGACCTACAGCAACACTGAAGGAGCTGCAGGAATTTCTGGCACGTACTGGTTGCATACTACATATGACAACAGTCTCCCGTATTCTCCGTATGTCTGGACTATGGGGTAGGGTTGCAAGACGGAAGCCTTTTCTTACATAGGAAAACATCCAGGCCCAGCTCAAATTTGCAAAACAATGCATCAAGTCTCCCAAAGCATGTGGGAAAATGTGTTGTGGTCTGATGAGACCACAGTTGAACTTTTTGGCCACAATTTCAAAAGTTACGTTTGGTGGAAAAACAACATTTTGCAGCACCAAAAGAGCAGCATCCCCCACAGTGGCAGTATCATGCTTTGGGGTTGCTTTTCTTCAGCTGGAACTGGGGCTTTAGTCAAGGCAAAGGGAACTATGAGCAGTTCCAAATACCAGTCACTTTTAGCCCAAAACCTTCCGGCATCTGCTAGAAAGCTGAAGATGAAGAGGACTTTCACCTTTCAACACGACAATGACCCCAAGCATACATTCAAATCAGCAAAATAATGGCTTCTCCAGAAGAAAATTAAAGTTTTGGAATGGCCCAGCCAGAGCCCAGCTCTAAATCCAATATAAAATCTGTGGGGCAACCTGAAGAGGGCTGTGGACAAGAGATGCCCTCGCAATCTGACAGATTTGGAGTGCTTTTACAAGGAAGAGTGGGCAAATATTGCCAAGTCAAGATGTGCCATGCTGATGGACTGCTACCCAAGAAGACTGAATGCTGTAATTCAGTCAAAAGGTGCTTCAACAAAGTATTAGTTTAAGGGTGTGCACACTTATGCAACCAGCTTATTGTACGTTTTTTAATTTTCATATTTTTCCCCTAGCAGATTTGTTTGTTTTTCAATTGAATTGCACCAGTTGTAGGTAACATTGAAGGTGGGAAAAGTTTTGAAATGATTTATTGTGGTCTCATTTTTTATATCACAAAAACCTGGCATTTTAACAGGGGGTGTGTACACTTTTTATATCCACTGTGTGACAGCTATTTCTACCCTCATGGTGTTGTAGAAATGAAGATAGTGGTCAGTACTGGTAAATTAACCAGTTTCCTAAATGAGTGTTATAGCTCATTACCTTTTTGAAGACTGTGACACTTCCAGCCCAGTTATCTGTAGTTTTGTAAGTAATTATGTGTCATTTGTGAATATTGATATGATTTATACAGAACTTTATGTTATCTACTGAGCTTCAATCATGTAACCACAGCATACCCTGCAACATAGAAGATTAACTTCCAAAACTTCAAGAAAATCAGTTGAAATTAAGTGCTTTACGATGTGCTATAAAAGTTAATTGATGCAGCAAGAAGACAGGATGTCTAGAGCTAGAAGTTTTTCTATTGCCTTGAATAGAAGTATTTACTGTGTTTAAAATGTAAAGTGTTTTATTGTTCTGTGACTTCCTAGCAGTTGTACATCTGAGAGATATGTATTTCTCAGAAATTTTAAAAATTCTGTTAGTATCTGTTAGCCTGGGAACTGAAGGCAGGTGACAGAGTAATGTCATTTAGGTTGACCCAGCAGTAATGTTTGATAGTAATTTAAGAACTCTCTCAGAGAAAGACTGGGCATTTTGTATCTTGTCTTGGACCTAGAAACATCCATCATCACCATCATCTGCACTTGCATTGGTAATAGTAACTAGGGAAAAGTAATTTCTCTTAGATATAGATAAGAATATAGTAAAGATTAGTTTAGATGTTTTCTGTATGTATTTGACACTGTCCTGCAATGTTGTTTTAAAATACTTCCCGTGATTCTGAACTCTGCAGTTACTGTGTTGATTGAGTATAGTCTTGTTCTTTTATTATTTATTATTAAATATATTTAAACCCATTTTTGTGGCTGATATTTGTGAGACATAGTTAAGCTATTAGAGTACATGCATATGTATTTGGTGCGTCCCTATTAAATTGCCAAACGTTTCAAAGTTCGAATGTCATATTGTCGACAACATATGATCGCACTTTGAAAAGTTCTAAGGTGAAAGGCAACGGCTTTGTACGCGCAGAATGGTAAAATTTCCCTTTTCTTCACGGAAGTGTGGTCTCGGCGTTGGTTTATTTAAGTAGGGGGGTGGGGGGTGCAGGGTGCTTGCTCCCTGTTCAGAGCATTAAGGTACGTTTTTCTTTTTTATCATACATTCAGAGTTTTCATATTTTGCTCATATGTTGTCGAACATATGAGGTTCGAAATTTTGAAGCTTTGAATATATAATATAGACCTGTATTTGGTGACACTGTACAGGCTGCTGCTAAATAGCCTTGCTTTTGGTCGCACTTAGCATTTGGATAACAGTAACATTACATAGTAGGATTGGTCACCCTTTATAAGGGCTTTCTAGTAGCTGATAAAGAGGGGTTGGTGGCAGTGATAATTACCTTATAGTCTGGGCAGAAGGGGCCATTGCTAGTAAACCTATGCCAGCCTTCCCCAGGAGTGTCTTTGTGTTATTATATAAATCAAATCTCAAAGTGTTTGTTTCAGCTACTTGGGCAGGGACATGAAACACTGGTTGGACAGAAAGGGTGCTGGAGGTCTTGGCTTGATCCCTCAGCTGAGATCTTAACCCTATAGCTGTGCCAGTGGGGGGATCTTATTGGGGATCTGGAAAAAGAGGGAGAAACCAGCCCCAGACTGACTGTGATCTCTGTGTACTCTTAAGGGAAATTGTACTTTGCTGTGTGTGTACTTGTCATCCTCCCAATGTGTACATCCCTCACTGGTGCTAGTGGTGAGGTTTGAGGCTCCTTGATTACTGGCCCAGTGCAGGGGGGGGTCATAGAGACATCTGGCTTAGCTGCACTGAAGTTGTTGTCTGGAAAATACTTTTTTCTGCTGATTATTACCGGTGCTTACAGGTCTGAGACCTGCAGATTCTCATGTATAAGGGAGCCAAGTCTAATCTTTCACAAGAATTGGGTGTTTTTTAAAACTAAAATACTTCTGAAAGTGGTTTGCTGACTGTTCTTCCAGTTTTTTCATCAGGTTTTTTTTTTGCATGTCAATTTGCAGTATGGATATGTGTTTGCAGTTTAGGTTTTACATGAAGTGGATGCTTGAGTTTAAGAAGACGTCATCAGTGGCATCCAGTTGCTAAATAAATTTCTTTTCTTCACTGCCATTATAATCACTGTGGCTTATTATGTATAACTTGTGGTAGCAGTGGAGAAATGATCACATTATATGCTTTACATGTATAACATTAATTTGAGGTTTATTTTATTGTAGTCTTGAGGTGAAGATAATTTTAGCGATAACATTTTCCTGAATCACTGAGAGGAGCTTTAGGTTGTTTCACTTTGTTGCCTTCAGAGTTAAAAGATGATGCTTATGTAGAAAATTATAGATTCACCTGTTCTTGTTTCACTGTATTTTCAGCACTGCAGTCGGGGATCTTGCTCACTATTTGCAACAAGGTTGGTGTGTGAAGCTGTGTTGTCACCAGGAGAAAAAATGCTTTTATTTATTTTTATTATATTTATTTAAGGTAGGCAGACAGGGACAATAGCCTTTTGTCAGACATGGCTTTGCTTTATAATGAAATAAAAGAAGGCAAGGTTCAAATGGCAAATTCACCACCGTAACAGGAACAGGCAACAAAAATGGAGGGTAATGCTACTCAATGCTAGAAGTCTAAATCTCAAAATGCACTCACTCGAGACACTCCTTAAAATGGAGAACATTGATAGCTATGCAGTGACTGAGACCCGGTTCAAGGCTCTAGAGAGCACCCCTGCATTACCAGGCTATAACTCATACCACAATTTTCGCCCATCTAACCTGGACCAGAAAACCAAAGGCAGAAGTGTGTCCATATTCATTAAGGATATCCACACCTCCAGGCTAGTTGCGCAGCATAATGCATCCGAGGTTATCCAAGTGCATCTAACTCTTGGCAAAACTGCAATCAAAATTGTAGCTTGCTACAGATCTCCCACCATGCCCCAGGATTCCTACTCCTTTTTTCTTGATATAGTGGAAGATATTAGGGTTTAACCAAGCACCCTAATAATGGGCGATTTCAACTACTCCATCATTAACTGGGAAAACTACTCATGTACCAACTCCTTCGCTCAATGCTTTCTGGAATTCATAAATTCCAATGCCCTGGATCAACTTATCCACACCCCCACCAGGGGCAACAGTATCCTAGACCTAGTCATTACCAACATGAGTGACAGGTGTTCCACACCTGAAGTCAACTCCTCGTTGGTCAGATTCGACCATAAGCTAATCACCCTATCTATCCGCATCCCGCCCCCACCCACCATTAAGGAAACCACCATAAACAATTTCTCCAAAGTCAACTTCATGCTTCTTAAGACGGAAGTGGCGAACTTCATGACACCCACGCAGATGGACAATACAATTACGACTGCTGAATCCTACAAAAATGCACTCTATAAGCACTTACACGATTGCATGGATTATGCTATTTCAAACAGAACCAAGATGCTATCCTCCAAAAAAGGAAGCCAATCTGGTGGTCCTCTGCCATAAACCAACTCTACAACAGAAGGAAGAAACTGTTGCAAAAGAGAGTAAAATCCCATGAGTGGAGGAGCTCCCTGGTCAGCTTCAGTAAGAAGCTGAGATCCCTTATAAGATCCTCCAAAGCTAGCTACGAAAACAAAATTGCCACTGATTCTAAGGGCAACCACAAAGTATTCTATAGCTATGTCAAGAATCTCAATGGCAACACCCAGATCTGCTCTGAGTTACAGCACAATGGCAAGGAAAGTACAGAACCAACTGATATTGCCAACATCTTGGCAGATAGGTTCAATGCTATCTTTACCACCTCTCACCTCCTAAAGGGTTCATATCTATACTGGAAGAATGCAGAGTCCCTGTAATCAATCTATGCAGGTAAAAGCTGTACTTTCTAAAATCAAAAACACAGCATCCATGGACTGGACAACATACCAGGTTGCATTTTACATGAACTTCAGAAGAACTGGCACCCCATCTAAGCACCATGTTCAGTCATAGTCTCACATCAGGCTTTGTGCCCACTGAATGGCACACAGCAACAGTTATCCCACTCCACAAAGGGGGAGCCACCACTCATCCCGGGAACTATCGCCCTATTAGCCTGATGAGCCTGGTCTGTAAGGCCATGGAACGTATCATCATGGAACTCATAAACAGACATTGGTAACCTCCAAACTCTGGACCCCACCCAGTTCGGGTTTGTGAAAGGCAGATCATGCCTTCTGATCGACTTCTTTGAGGCAGTCACCAAAGCCGTAGATGAGGGTAAGGTGGTTCACAGCCTATCTTGACCTCACCAAGGCTTTCAACATCCCTCATTCTGGAATTATAGCTAAACTCACTAAACTAGGTATAAATCCTTATGTCACAAGGTGGTTTGCCAACTGGCTCACTGACGGAACCCACACTGTAAAAGTTGCATGCAGACTCCAAATCTGACTTCAAACCAATGACAAGTGGAGTACCACAGGGTTCACTCCTGGGACCTCTCCTGTTTGGTATCTACTTCTCTGAAGTACAGGCTAACACAGAAGGCTTCTGGCTAATGAAGTTTGCAGTTGACTGCAAACTAGGAGCCACAGTCGAGTCCCCAAATGATGTTGACATCCTACAAAAGGGCCTCACTGAGACAGATGCCTGGTGTCAGATGGTAAAAACTCTGTACCCATGAACTACCACATAAACGGCAGTCTACTTAATGCCGAATGTGTGATGAGACCTTGGGACCCAGGTGGACAGTAGTCTCTCCTTTGATAATCACATCGCCACAGTAGTAAGCAAATCCTTCTATGTGGCACACCTCATCACAAAAGGGTTCTCATCCAGGAAAAAGAGGTCATTGTTCCCCTCTACTCAGCACTCATTAGACCCATTATAGAGTACAATGCCCCTTTTGGAATGTACCTCACAAGACATCTGCAGCAGCTGGAAATGCCACAGAAGTACCTCACAAAAAGAATTACTGGCCTCAAAAAGATGCCCTACACTGACTGTCTCAAAAAACTCCAGCTTTACTCTGTAGCATATCGCCTACTCCAAGGAGATCTCTGCCTAACATATAAAGCTGTGTTAAACCCAGAGCTGTTGGACATGCTACACCTAAAGAAATCCCAGTCCCTCCGAGCTACATGCTCCAGGGACCTAAACTTTGTCACCACAATAAACATTACATGCTGGAGGGATAGATTCCTGTCCCAGAGACTTCCTATACTCTGGAACAAGCTACCCATCTATGTCAAGCAAAGTTCCTCATTAGCACTCTTCAAGAAAAATCTTGATGAGTGGATGGGAAATGGGCAATGCACCTCGGGGATCACTTCTGTGGCTCTGCTCGACAGGGACACAGGAAAATAACTTTCTTGGGTGGCGTAAGCCAGGGAACCTTGTTGACTAGGCTTACTTAGGCCCATCGGCCTATAGCATACTACCTACCTATAAAATAAAAAGAAATAGCTAGCATGCTTAGAAAAAGAGTGCATGCATGAGACAACCGTGTATACAAAGATAATACACAGTTTGGTGTTAATAATTACTATATTAATAGAATGCAAGTTCATTAGCAATGGTTGATATCCGTTTTGACTTAGGAACTTAAGGGAAAGAACTCCCAATACTAACAGCTGTATATGGCATTTGCCTGGTGGTTAGAGGTCAGATCATCTTTAACTTTTGCCGAATAGTGCTTTTTTAGTAATAGGTGTCTGTTGAGTTCACAGTGCACCATCTTGCAAAGGTTCTTTTGGAGCTGTCTTAGCATTTTGTCTCCTAACCACTGAACTCACTTCTGAAATGTATGATCATTTGAGGATAAAACTTTCAGAGACTTCCAAGAGATGAGCGCTGGTTATTAACAAGTTTGGGAAGGTTCCAGTTAAATAAGTTAGTGCTTGTCACTCTTTGACAGGTTGCCTGGAGCATTTTTCTGTAGGTGCATAGCTTATGCAGTAGTGGGGCTATGTGTTTTCTGCATGTTAAATAAAACTGGGTAACTTTGTCTTTTTTAAAAGGCCGACTCATTTTGGTGAGCCACACATTGACAGTTTTGTGGATCACTAAGAAAAAGTCAGCTGAATTAAAAGTACTCTTCTTTCAAGATCATAAAAGAATTATTTAGCAGACAGTATAAACAATCCATAAACCAGTGGGGCAAAGGCTGCATAATTAGGTTTCCTCATTAGTCATAGAGCATACTTCACGGTCCTTGTTTTTGATTTGTTGCTAGAGCTAATAAACCTATCATAGTTCACAGTACTTACTAGGCCATTGATCTGTGGTGATCTTAAGAAGCCTAGCTTTACATTCCCATGGTAAGTTTTAGCCCTTGTATTTTGCCCATAAATAACTCTGAGGTGGGCAAAACAAGAAAATGCTGGAAACTTCAATTGTTGCTGCTATCCATGAGGGACATGGTTGTTAAACCAGAGGTGAATTTGCAGTTTCCCATCCATTTATTGAAATTGCATTTGAACAGAGTAAGACAAGTGCTTTGCTTTATGTGGAGTGGAAGGTGATTCTATAGAAGAGCTTGTTCTCTGTGATACATACCTATCCCTCTAGTATATTCAGTTTATTTTGCAAAAGAGAGAGATTGAGATACCTGGAGCAGGTGTTCATGCTACAGTTGGACTTGCAAATGTGTAATAGGTCTGACAGGACAGGGCTTGTTGAAGCAGTATACGTGCGGCAGAGGTTGCTTCTTAGTAGCTTCTCCTTCTGTCAAGAAGCCTTCTAGTAGGCATAAAGGGGAGAAAAGTAATGACAGACCAAAGGAGAAGCCTAAAGACTCCAGGAACTGCTCCCCAGATCATTCCTCTTCATCTGCTATTTCTTTGGCTCCAGCTACAGAAATTCCAAAATCTTTGATTTCGACCATCATCTCAGAACTGATAGTTTTTGGATCCAGTACACCTCTACTACCCAGTGTAGGTTCTCCCCAGAATCCATTTCCCAAGGCTCTCTTCCCCCTTCTTAAAGGAGAAGACCTTTTACAGGTCTTCCAGGCCTCCATCCACAGCCTCTTCAATGCTGTTAGTTTGGTCTACCTAAACCCTTTCCAAAGCAGATATGGTTAGGATGGTGAAGTTCCTCAAGACCCAAATTTAGTTTGGGGGTTCTCTCATTTCCAGACACTGATGGACTCGTAAACTTACGTCCTTCCTCTCATCCCATTATTTTTCCTGGCCTGATCTGGCTTCCAGGTTCAGGGACTCTGGATCTGAGTGCTACCCAGAGTTTGTCCACATGAGATCTGAAGACCTGCCTGTCTTCAATTGAGACAGCTTCTCTGATATGAGTGGCTCAGAGTAGCTTGGATATGGAAGGATCTCAGGGCAGAAGCATCAGTCCTGGATCCTGGGGGATGGGGTCCATTCCGAAGTTTTTGGCGTCATCAATTCCCCTTGGAACCTGGGCATTAGATGACTCTGCTCTAGCATTGGCTTCAGATCCTGGTCAAGTTGGATTCCAGAATCTGCCTAGAGTGTTTCCTTCAGCTCCACTGGGATTATTTTAGCTTCCCCTTCAACTTCATTGTTTGAGACCATCAAGAGAACACTCTCCCCATCTGATGAGCAGAATTCTGTTCCTCACTCAGCTCTGTCCATACCCCATCTAATTCATTTGGGTCCTGATCCTACTCATTCCATCCCATGGGACTGCTTGCCTTGTCAAGCCTTGAGACATTATGTCTTTGACTCCTGCTCCTCTTGTGAGTCCTCACCAGAACACCCCACCATAGGGGCTTCTCAGAAGCATGCATGGAAGAGGAAGCACACTAGCTCTCTTCAGGAGTTTTTAACTGAATACTCAGACTTTGATGAAGGTGAGAGGCCCCCAGATCCCTCTCTTAAGGAAGTCATGTTCGGTGAGATCCTCAAACATTTGAGTCACAATAGTGGGTGGTCCTCCAAAACCCCCTCCCAGGAGGAGTCAGTATTTCTTGATACCTTCAGGTATGGCTCAGCTATACTTCTTGGTTGGTTCCTCTTGCTGATGAGACTATTGGCCTTATCTTGAATTGGGCATGGAAGGAGCTGGATGTAGCGGAACCACTTTCACATAAGTCAAATAAATTCCTAGCCTCATCCAAAGACCACCCAAATTAGAGCTAGAGTCCAGCCATCAATTTCATTATGATCGTGTCCACCCCCAACAGACAGTTCTGGGCATTGCACAAATTTCAGAAGTTAGTATACACTTCAGCAGCATTCACACTGAAGGAGCTGCACTACTTGGCACATGTGACAAGATTCCAGAGAGATTTGATATAGGAGCTCTCCAAATCTCTCTTAGGGTCCATCTCTACAGAGAAAAAGAAAACCTTGGATTGGCAGATGGCCACCTACCAGTCCCTTTCTAATGTGTCAATGCTCCTGATTTCCAATGTGACTGAGGGCACTTTGAGAGTTGCAGGAACTGGCATAACCATTAGAAGACAAGTCTTGGATGCACTTGTGTGACTTTGCTGAGCACTTCAAGACATCCTTTGTTGTGCCCATTATTATGGCTCGCCACTCTTCAGGCCTAAAGTCAGACACACTTTTTAGAAGTAAGCAAGTTGGGGAAAACTCTGCCATAGGAATATGGTTCTCTTCCCATCAGAGGTCTTTCTTTAGGAACCAGAAGGAAGGAAGGAAAGAAGCTGTAGTTCTGAAAGTCACAAGGGTTCTCCTTTGAAACTTTTGGAGATGCACCTTCCTGGGGCATAGTGGGGAATTCTAATGGTGGATGTCACCTCCATGGGGGAGATGGCCTACAAAATCAAGGTTTCCACAGGCCATTCTCTGGGAGACCTTACCAGCACTCTTGAATGGTTGGCTAACTGCAGCACTTTGGAGGCAGTTAGGGGGCAATTAACTCTGCACCCCAAGGCCTGGACATCCATTATCCAAGACACATTTCTGCAGAATATTGTAACCAGAGGCTATTTGATTCCTTTTCCTGTGCCCCCCCCCCCCCCACACTGTCAGGAAAGTCCCCCAATGTTTCATCCCCCCAAAGAAAGGAAGCAGCTCAAAAAAAAAAAAAGCTGCTAGACAAGTCAGTCATCCAGGAGGTCCCAGCAAATGAACACTGATCTGGAACTTGCTCAAGATTCTTTTTGGTGCCAAAAATGAATGTGGACTTCAGGACAATTTTGAACCTCAGACATCTTTGCCAATATGTCAGGCTGATGAAGTTCTGAATAATCACAATACAGTCCATTTTCCCATTATTGGTAAAGGATAACTTGATGTGCTTGATAGACCTTTAGGATGTGCACTACCACATAAAAATGGACAGGTATTCCAGAAAGTTCCTCTGCTTCTGGCTGGGTTCCAATCATTTCTAATTCAAGGCCCTGCTCTTTGGTCATCACCACAGCACCCCGGATGTTTACCAAGTATATAGCAGCAGTCCCATCTCATGTCAAGCTGCAAGGGTTCTGGTTGTTTCCGTATCTGTACAACTGGCTTGTACCCACCCCCACCAGGAATCTTCTCATCTGGACAAAGGACTTCTTGTTCTGTCTTTGCACTCAACTGGGCATTATGATGAACTTAGACAAGTCCAAATTTCTTCCTGTTCAGACAACAGAATTTGTAGGAGCTTACCTGGATACAGAATGCCAGATAGCAAGACTCCCAGAAAACAGGTTATCCACAGTACACAAACAGGTAGTCCTTTCCTTCCAAAAGCCACGAGCAAAACTGATTCTTCTCCTTCTAGGATCTATGGCTGCTACCATTACCCAGGTTCATTTAGCCAGATGTCGCATGAAAGTTCTTTAGTGGATACTTTCAGTGCAATGGTTCATAGACATCAACCCATGAATTTAAGTTTTTCTCACAAACATCTGCAGAACACACACATATGTTGTTGGCTTGAGACCCTGCAGGTCTCACAA
Source organism: Protopterus annectens (assembly GCF_019279795.1). Lineage (NCBI taxonomy): Eukaryota > Metazoa > Chordata > Ceratodontiformes > Protopteridae > Protopterus > Protopterus annectens. Next base: position 1,773,361,369 of record NC_056731.1, read on the forward strand.
GGTCACCCCTTTTTTCTACCTCCTCCTCAAGCTACAATGACCATGGAAGTGTCCCACTAGGGTGGAGTGGAAGGACACTGCATGGGATGGACTGTTCAAGGCAAGTGGTCCCATTTCAAGGCCAGTCTTCACATCAGCATACTGGAGATGAGGGCAGTCCTGCTAGTGTTGCAGGCCTTCCAGGATTCCATCCCTGTAAGAGTGAAATCTGTTTAGAAGGACAACATGTTGGGTAGTCTGGTACATTAACAAACATGGGGGGGGACCATGCTCCTGCTCGCTATGTTAAGATGTGATGAGGGTTTAGCAATGAGCGATATCCTCCAACTGCTTTCTGGTAGCAATGCACATCTCGGGGAAATACAATTTTGGCTTCATCCCAAAAAACTTCTACTAGAAAGATTTACAAAAGAAAGTGGAATTTTTTTCCTATTTTTTCTCTTTTGGCCTCCCATAGGAATCTGGTCCCTTTTTTGGTACCTCTCCCAGCCTTTTTAGATTTTTTTGGCTTCTCTGTTTCACAGTGGTGGCCAGCTACTCTGGCATTCTGTTTTTTTTTTACATTGGAGAAAATCAATCTTCTATTGCTTGCCTTACATTATACAAGGCCTTCTTCAGGAGTACTTTTCTTCTCAGATTTCCCATAAGGGATCCTACTTCTCCTTGGGACATCATAATTCTGTTACAGGCTTTAACTAGACCCTCCATTGAACCCACAGCCAAGGTGGACCTCAGATACCTGGCTTGGAAAATGTTATTTTTGGTGGCAGTTACTGTAGCTCTGTGAACATTGGAATTGCAAGCTCCTTCTTGCAAATCGCTCCTACCTGATTTTGCATAATGATAGTGTCCCTGCCAGTGAACCCATCCTTTTTTCTAAAGGTAGCTATGGAGACTTTGCTAACTCAATCTGTCAATCACCCATTTTTCTTTCTTAATTTTTGCCAATAAAGGGGAGTACATGCTGCATCTGCTGGATATGTATTGTCAGCTCCATTTCTACCTATACCATCCAAAGAAAATTAGGTCTGACCTGATGGTTGTTACTTTTTCACCAGCTGAATTGGGACAGGAGGTCTCTAAAGTGTCTCCTTTTAGATGATTGACTGCATATTACATGTACACTGAGAGAAAAGATTGCCTTTCCCCAAAACCCATCAAGGGTCACTCAGCTAGATATGTGGCTACTTCTAACACCTTCTTTTCAAGAGCCTCTGTTGATAATATTTGGACTGCAGCCACTTTGTCCAATATACATACCTTCATTGATCATTACAAATTGGATTTACACTCTAAAGATAGGGCTGCTTTTGGTTCAGCCATTCTCTGCAATATTCTTCCATGAATCATCCCAAGAGGAGGTTTCAGTATCTGGGGGCTCTTTCTCATCCATTGAGGAGTGAACAGAAGAGACAACATCAGATATAAAAGTTATATACTTACCATAACAATAAATCTGTGTTGTCTGCTTCCATCCTTCCTCAGCTTTATGCCCTCCATCCCTCTTCCCTTGTTCTTGTTGTTGTTATATATTCGTTTGTAGTTCAATCATACTGTCCTTTTCCTGGGTCTGTTTCATGTGCTCTTCAAGCTCCACAGCAGAATGTGAGCTAACATACTAAGTTTATGAATTGTGGTCTCTAATGAGAGGGTCCTGTGTCCATTAGTTGGTGCTCAGGCAAACTTGATCTGTGGTAATTTCAGGGACAGGAGACTATTGTGTGTAAGGGGAGGAGCCTGATCTTTGGATCCAAAGTCTAGAATGACCGAATTTGGTTTCAAGGTTGGATCCAAAGATCATCTGTTGAGGTAGGATGAAAGGAGACAACACAGATCTATTGTTATGGTAAGAACATAACTTTCTTTTTGGCCAGGTCCATCCTTCCCTGCAATAAGATGCAATACTGCAGGCAAATTAACAGCAAAGTTAAAGAGGAATGCATGCTGGAAACACATTATGGGTATTTCTTACATCTGTGTCCTGATGCTGTTTTATTTTTATTTTTTTTTTTTAATTTGAGTAACTAGGGTCTCTTGTGAAGGAAGTGAAGTTGTAATGTGATAAAGCTGTTTTTGGTGTGTTATGTATTCTAGGATAAGGTGTTAACATATTGGCTTATTTATTATTTATTGACTAAGTGATGTGATGCATGTGTACCCATTTCAGTCACATCCCAAGTATACAGCAAGAAGACAAAATACATTTAAATGCTCTTGCATATATAGGTTATTCTTACGGAATTCAGGTTATAGAAAAAAAATTGTAGTATTAATTTAGACAGAGTGTACATACACAGAAAAAATAACCACTAAGGAGGAAAAATGAAGTGAAGTCATTCAGGGATTAAGTGGGTTACATAATAGGAGTGAATTTAAGTGTGTCAGAACTAGCCACATCCCTGAAACATGAGCATTCCACTTCCTTCAGCTGTATCCTATAAGCAGTAAGTATCTCTTGAAGTATCTCTTGTTCCCTGATTTCAGGGGGAAAGTGATTCCAGGTTGATGGTCCAAATCTAGTGACTATTTTTTTCTCACTTGTAATTTTGAACCTTACATTGATTAGGGAGGGAGTGACCTTGTAAGTTTCTGTGAGAGTAGAACTGATTTTTTAATGGTAGTTTTGTTATTAATGGTGGACACTGATGCAGTGGAATAATTTTGAATAACATCGAGCTGAAAAGGAAGGTGGCTGCGCCCTGAATACATATTCAGTTGAATACTTTGAGAACATAGTGACAGGTGCAGTTATATTTTATTCATGGCAACTTGTAGCCTGTGTGAATTAGTTCAAGATTGTAGTGATCAATTTGAATATGGTCTTCTATTACTTTAAATGAGTATGCCTTTAGCTATTGCTTTACTTTCAGTGGGGGAGAGCAGGTATGACATTTTGTAATAAAGTTTTAGTTGGGCCATTGTGCTATTTAACCACCTTATCTGTATACTTAGTGAATGTAAAAGAGAGATGTAGAGTCATGCGTAGGTATTTTTGTTCTGTGACAGCAGGTATATTATTGTTTTTGCTGTCTCTGATTAAAAGTGCTGTGGTGGTTTAGTTTGGAGGGCTGGCAAAAAACATGATTAGGATTTATGAGGTTGTTATCAAGGTCCAATTGCATGTGTGTATGGATTCACTTCAGAATCTCGAACTTCTAAAATCTCAAAATTCATATGGCTGAGACCACATGATTGAGGTTTCAGAAGCTCGAAATTCTGAAACAAATCCAACAAAAAAAAAACAACAGATAAAACATTTCTGCAGGGGGTAAGCCCCCCCTGCACCCCCACACCCCTGCTACTTAAATATACCAACTCCGAGATCACACTACAGCGAGGAAAAGGGAAATCTCACACAGATGAAAGAAATACCCATAATGTCATTCCGCGCTGTATGCAGATCTCCGTTCAGAATTTTGAAATTCTGAAACCTCGATCATTTGGTCTCGACCATATGAATTTCGAGATTTCAGAAGTTCGAGATTCTGAAGGGAACCCGTGTATGTATGTATATATATATATATATATATATATATATATATATATATATATATATATATATATATATATATATATATATATATGTGTGTGTGTGTGTGTGTGTGTGTGTGTGTATATATATATATATATATATATATATATATATATATATATATATATATAAAATATGCAAACACTTTCTTGAGGTTTGTTCTGAAGAACTAAGGGATATTTATCAGATTCAGTAAGAGATCATCAGCATACATAACCACTTATAGTGAAGGGATATCATGAGTAATATAATTTATGAAAAGGAGAAAAAAAGCAGTTGTCCAAGCACAGAACCTTGAAAACCATTCATAGTACATGTGTTAGAAGGAGTTCTTTGGGCACAAACTTAGAATGTTCTGGCTTCTAAGTAACTTCTAAAACATGTAACAGTGGTGGGTTCTAAGTTGAATTTACTGAGTTTATTTAGTGAAAACATATGGTTGACCATTTTGAATGCCCTTGTTAAATCAATAAATAAGCCACCAGTGAGAAGCCATTCATTTTGTAATATATGGTATTAGCAGCTGTGTTTTTTGCTGTCATTGTGCTGAAGCCATTTCTAAAACCATATTGGTGACCACACGGGAGGCCGTACTTGTGTATTTGTTCAGGTGTTTGTGTGCAGCATTGTTTTTTCCATGGAGTATACCAAAGGGGCATAAGTTAGATATAGGTTGATTTATCTTTGCAGTATTTTGGGTTTGTAATATTTGGTAGGGGAAAATGACCAAGTGTTTATGGGGTCTATATTAGCTCACAAAACTTATTTTCAGTGAACGCCTCTTTGTCGACCCATATTCAGCGAAAATCATTTCAGCAATTCACTGAATTTTCCAAGAGCAATGACATAATTGCCCTGCAGCACAACAGAACCCACAACTAACCAAATCAAACCCACTCAAGTGGGGAGCTTCACCCCCCCCCCCAATAATATATACCAACTATGAATTCGCACTATAGTGGGGAAATGGGCAAAGTTGTGTAGTTGGCCAACTACTTCACTGACTTTGGAAAAGTCAGCAATTTGTAGAAGTGATTTTCACTTAATATGGGTCGATAACAAGGTGTTCCCTGAAAATACGTTTTGGTGAACTAATATAGACCTGTTTTTGGGACTCTGGGACTGTGCCTGAAGTTAAGGAAAGCTTGTATGGGTGTGAGGTTTGCCAGTGGAACTGGTTGCCATTTTTAGAAAGTCTGGATAAAATGTGTTTACTTGGGCACCTGTTGGTTTTATTTAAACTTAGCTGTATATTTTGGTCTCATTAACAGTGATTTGTTAAAGTAGAATGGGGAGAAGTATACAGCTAGAGAGGGGTTTGAACTTGTCAGTAAATCTTTGGGGACAGAGCAAAATTGTGAAAGTCTCTTGTTAGTTCCCAAATGGAAGTCTAAAGACATTGACATTATTTAGTGACAAAGTGTAAGTTGTCATCCACAAATGAAACAGATTACAAATATGAAGAGTTAGTTACAGATCCTGAAAACCTCTTTATCTGTTGCCAGAATTGTTTTGGGAGGAAGAAACTGAGTTGAGTCTCAGTCTAAGGAAAGTGGCCTCATCTGACTTTGGCTATTCTAGAATTTTTCTTTTGTTCAAAATACATTTGATGGAGTTCCAATTTATTAGGGTTTTTTTTCCAGTTTTTCCAAGTATTATCTCTGTAGTAAACCATCATCACTTTTGACCTCATATTCTCCTTTTTATAATGGGAATGATGCTCTCTGTTGACTTTCTGGTGTGGATCTGCTTATCACTGTTTGGGGAAAGGTAGCTTGAAAGTTCTGCAATGAGAGAGAAGTGTTCATTTAAAGGGTTAAGATAAACTGTGATTTGTATACATCTATGGTTAATGTTGGTTAAGAAAAGAGCTAGGATAGAACTGCTACCTTCCTGATGATTTGGTCTGGCTGTGTTCCATGCTAGTTGATTAAGCCATATTGTTGGAACATTTTTTTTCAAGGGAAGATGCGCAGTACCTCAAACTTTGACAATGAAGATACCCAGAATGACAGAGTTGTGAGGCATGCTCTTAGGGAAAGAATTATTTTACTACCTATTGTGAACTAGAAATAGTTGAGGGAGGGGTCTTGAGCATGATATTACATACAAACAATTTCAAGTCAGTGATAAAGTCACTAACGTCACATTTACTGTCAGGGATAAATGAAAGGCCTTTGTTCAAAACATAGAGTTGGGACTCAATGTAACAGAAGAGAGATTAAATACTAAAGACTTCTCAGCTATTTCTTCTTGTCCTTTGAAACTGAAGATGTTCTGTCTGGGGAGGCCTTGAGATTCATCCCCCCCTGCTCAAAGAGTGGTCCCCGCTATACTTCCATTTCTCCCGGACCAGGAGAGCTGCTTTAGGAGGCAGCTGTGTTATAGAGATTTGTGTACTAGATTGAACTCTGCCTCTGTGACTAACAAGTTTGGTACTTTTCCTTGCAGGTTGTGCAACGTTTGGGCGTATATTTCTTGTGCAAGTTTTTTCACCATCCATCCTCTGGAAAAGTTTTTGATTTTAGGTTACGTGCAAATTGCAGGAGCAAGGACTTGGTATACCTTGCTTTATGTAATGAGTGTTCTTGTTTTTATTTGGGCAAAACCAATATGTTGTTGAAGGATTGATTTTTGAAACATCTTAGCTTTAAGTTTATGGTAATACAATTGATTGCAAGAAATAAGAGAGGTGGGGACATTGTGCAGAGCACTGAGTTTGCTGTGATGAACTGGATTGTTAAGTTGAGAGCTAACAGTTTGCCTGGTTTAAACGGCACTGTTCCTTTGAAGCGAGCACTCAGAGCATGGAGATTGTTTAATTGATACTGTGTGTTTGTTGGTTAATTCTCTATGCCTTGTGGTTTCTTTAGTGTTTTTAAGTGTTGCTTTGCTGTGTGCTTTTAAGACCTGAAGAAGGACTTTTGCCTGAAAGTGCTCATCTTTTTAATTTCTTTTGTTTTTGATTAAAGTTCTTTATTTTTAAGCTGGCTGTGATGACCGGATCATTTATTCTAGTTTTAAGGTCCCTTGATTAGTCCACTTTCATTTTGATTTGCACAGCCTAATATTTTAGGGAAAGTAGAAAACAAAATCTCAAATATGGGCATGCCTCTCACAGCACTTAAAATAATCATAGTTTGTTTGGGACTTTCATTTCATGAGAACATATGAGTAATTTGATTCGGATACAAAAAGGAATGTGTCAGCTTTAAGAAAATGCAAAATATATGTTTTTCTTAAATGAATAGCAAAGCCAGAACATCCTAATGCGTATAAGACTACTGGTGTTGCCTAGAAATAAAGGATCATTTCTCTGGAACCATGAATCGTATTAGAAGAAATTTCTCAGAATAACATATAGGTTCATATGTATATAATAGGCTAACAGCCAACAGGGCCTTTGTAATTCTATCTATGCAATCCAACCCAAATTGTGTCCCTATGTACCATGGACCTTTACTAGGAGTAGGTATGTTAGGAGGTTTCTAGATGTTATTTGTGTATGTATGTTAGTTTAGGTATTACTGTCTGCCCCTGTCTATCAGCGACATGGTGCCCAGACCCATGGTGATAATTCCCATCTGTTGGTCAAGATTATGCTTAAATAGGTTTAGGGATGAACTCTGCTTCACATGGATGGGGAGTATGTCTCAAGCAAAATTTATATCAGTGGATCCAGTGGTTCTGATGCTGTTCATTTTGTGGATGTGCAAAGGGTCCATCAGAGCTGGATCCATATATCTGGTCAGGTGCATGCTAAAGGGGACATTATACCTGACCAGACATATTCAACAGTTGGAATGCCCACAAAATTTCCTTACCAGGAGAATCCAGGGTATAAGCATATTGTCATGTGTGAATTGCTTTAAAGCTCTATCTCTGTACTCTCTCTACTACAGATTACTGTGAGACGGTCTATGCCTGGCATGCAGTGCAACCTTGTATCCAGCTTTTGAAAGCATGATATAGCAGCCATGGCATAATACAACTGAAAGAAATATATTTTACTGGCGAGTTATAGAGGAGTTGTACATATGATGTAATGACAACTCAGCAAAGAGTACTTAAGGCAATTATTTTACTTGGTGTACTTAGCAAAAGTTCACCAAAACACCCACAATGAAAATATAATGTAATACAGAATGTCAGGCTGTTGCATCAAAGGCACATGAACTAAAGCCACTGGGGCTTGTCTTTAAATGGGTATATCTTTGTCCCTCTTTGAGACTTCCTTACAAATTTTTTTTAGAATTACAACAGCTATAAAATATACACAGGACTCAAGTTCTAACCTTGGAGCTCCCAGTGCAGCACACTTCTGAATTTGACTCCACATCTATTCAGTTGAGTTACTCAACAGGTGAAGTAGCAGAGCTATAGTGTGGGAAGCTTTGAATTGGGGGTTCAAAATTAACATATGTATTGACAGGCTCCAGTGGCCTAATGGATAAGGCATTGGCTTCTTAAGCTGCAGCCACTTGAAATTATGACCCTGTAACCATGGCATGTTACAACTGGAAAAAATGTACATATTTTTCTAATGAAATATATATATATATATATATATATATATATATATATATATATATATATATATATATATATATATATATATATTTGTTTATTTATTTATTTATTACGTTTAATATAATGTTTAGAATATCTGTATTCTAAGTTCTCATTATTTTACACAGCCATTTGTGCAGAGGTCATACAGCCTGAGGTGAAAATTGAGCATATTGCTTGAATGTGACAAGCAAAACCCTCTGAAATTATGGATTTTCTAGTTATATATATGAGGCCACATGTCAAATCCCCAGAGGCATTTCACAGCAAGGGGAAAAATATAAGTGGCCTGTATCAATATAATCAGATGGCCACATTCCACTGGGATGTTAGGTGTGTTTCTTTTGTCTGAATGGGTCCACTACCTTTGAACTTGAAGCTGTTACTTAATTATAGTGACAGATAGGTTGCACTTTGACAGATAGTGTCACTGTCAGCCAACCATATCAAAAGTTATTCAGAATTTATCCTGTAATTGCTGTTTGCAGTTATGCATCACTTGCCACAAAAAAATTCTGTCTACATTCTGTATACTTGTACTGTCCCATTATACATTGAAATTTGTCATATACTATATGACAGTATATAATATATACTTTTACAACTACAATCCACTCTGCTACAGGCCCCATGAAGGAGCTCAGTGTCTCTCCAACCTAACACCACTCTTAAGTATTCAACTGCGGTACCACCTTTGTCATTCTTATAAGAAAAGTGCAGTCCGGGTCTGAACTGTCTGCAAACAGCTAAAGTTAACTTTGAACCTAACACCACTCTTAAGTATTCAACTGTGGTACCACCTTTGTCATTCTTATAAGAAAAGCGCAGTCCGGGTCTGAACTGTCTGCAAACAGCTACAGTTAACTTTGAACCTAACACCACTCTTAAGTATTTAACTGCGGTACCACCTTTAACATTCTTGTAAGAAAAGCACAGTCCGGGTCTGAACTATCTGCAAACAGCTACAGTTAACTTTGAACCTAACACCACTCTTAAATATTCAACTGTGGTACCACCTTTAACATTCTTATAAGAAAAGCACAGTCCGGGTCTGAACTGTCTGCAAACAAATAAAGTTAACTTTGAGTATGTGTCTACCTGTTTGAGCCAGTATTCATTTTCCCCTGGAGAGCACTCTGCTTTGGCTTGTAAGCAGCCCCCCCCCCCACACACACACACACACACACACACTCATCTTTCTCTCTTATTCCCATCTATTAGCAAATAGTATCCATAACTGATCAATACTATGTGTTTGTTAATTTAAACTGAGACCACAGTAGCCTACTGATACAAGGTTATCCTGTTTTTCCACCTGGCAAATGGTTAAGAAATGACTTACAGTTTCAGAGCAGTCCGTGGTCAATTGTGATTTTTCTTAAACACAAACTTGTCTTTGCTTTGGCTCATTAGCAGCAGTGCAAAGAACTGCCTGCTCACACCCTTGTTCTCCCCTCCCCCTTCCCTGTTTATTACCTTAAGACAATCCCAAAGTTAATAAATATTACCTGTGGCAGGCACCATTTTTACAACTACAACCACCCTTGTCACTATCATATGTTCATTTATCAGTTAACTCTGTTACCTGATTGTTTCCAGCCCCCTCATAAGAGCAACTAATAGGGTCTCTTTGCTGCCCAATAGTACCTTTTTTAGACAGAGTCCGGCTAATTGATCTTCCAACCTGAAAAAAAATCAATATGGCACTGCTCAATGCTTGGTGTCCAAATACCATATTGCCTGACCTTGAAACCTTTTTTCATTCATATGTGTATTATTACTTAAACTGGTTTATGAGTGCAGAAGGCACCCATATATACCATGGTTTTGCGCGTATCATGTCTTTAGAAACTGTGGTGGATTATCCATATTTGTTAAAGACCATATTACCTTAAGGCAAATTTCCAGAAACCCATGAACTTACCGAGATTCAGCTCAGCCTAAATAAAAGCAAATATCAAATATCAGCATGTTATAGGAACCACAAAAACTTAACTAGTACTTAAATACATTAAATGAACTTCATATATGCAAAAAGTCAGTTATCATCGGGGGACTTCAACTACCTGTTAATAAACTGGGAGATCTCAAATATAGGTTACTGCCATAAAATCCTCTACTTCATAATCCCACTAGAGATAAAAACATTCTTGATCTGGTTCTTACGAATGTGTTGTCGATATATACTATCCCACAATTGTACCTATCCCTAGTCAAGTCTTACCACAAATTGGTAAGCTTCTCTTTCAAAATCCCTAAACCAGCTGAGCCAGCTATCATAATACTCAAAGACTTCAAACATACAAACTTGTTACAGTTCTATGAAGGACTCTGTAAGTTCAAGTATAACTGTACTCCCCATCCAAAATGTAGACATGGCTAGTAGTTATGCAGGTAAACTGTATGATAACCTAGAAGACTGTATACACCTGTCAGCCCCTACCAAAAACTAAACAAAAAATGAAAGGAAAGAGCAATGAGTTTGTTGGTCCACATGCATAAATAAACAATACAGTAACAGAGAAAAGATCATTAGAATATATAGCAAAACTAAGGAATCGCAAATTACGGTTAACATCAAAAGAATATCCAAGGTACTGAAAATCGCCATCAGGAGAATTAAAACTTTGCTTGAACTTAGGCCAACATCGCAAGCTAAGTAAGGATAATTACATATCTTTCTTTACCTTCATCAGGAAGTTACAGAATAACACCCAACATCGCTCTAAACTCATCCAGAATGGTATAACCTACTCTGATGGATCATTAATATGCTGGCAAACAAATTCATCTCAGAGAAATTATACCAAATCAACATATATTTAAGGACTTAAAACCTGCTGTCATCAGAAAAGAACACTTGTTAATAGTACCTTTCAAAACAAAAACTACATCCTCTATGGGACCTGAAGCCATACCAGGCTGCCTGCTGAACAACGCTAAATATACGTTGGTTAACCCACTCTTACCACTTTAGTCAGAGCATATCCCCTAGCTTTGTACCTGAGGTTTGACATACAGTACTTGTGGTGCCTCTTCACAAGGGTCGCCCCACTTTGGACCCCATGAATTACTGAACCATCACCCAGATGAACTTTATTTGCAAGGCCATATGAAACTGGTTATAACAGACCTAATAAATTATGATATAAAAAAAAATCTTATAAGATCTGACCCCCCCCCCAAGCAGTTTGGCTTTCTTAAGGGTAGGTCCTTTCTAATGACTCTAGAAAATTTTTTGAGAAGGTATCAGAAGCCGTGGACAGTGGTCATGCTGTCCATACAGCATACCTTGACCATGCGAAAGTATTATGTGCCAACAATATCCACAAACCAAATATACTCCAAATTGGTGCCTGTGTAGTTGGATGGGTAGCTAATTGGCTGTGGGACAGAACATTACGAGGATGGCAGATGCAGGCTCAGAGAGCATGGAAGTAACCAGTGGGGTATCTCAGGGTTCACTGCTAGGATCTTTGCTTGTTTGACATATACTTTTCTGATGTCAAAATAAAAAATCAGGAACTCTGGTTCACCAAATATGCCAATGATTGTTCAAAGGTGTGAAGTGCAGGTTTAACTTCATTATAGCAGTCCCTCCATGATCACCTTACTGAGGTCTGCAAATCCTAACCCTAACCTTGTACCTTGTCTTTGAAAAAACGTTACTGTAACACTGCCACTGTTCAGACAAATTGTCTGAATGTGTGGTGAGGTTTATTGTGGTCAGATTACAAAAGGAAACTATGTTCCCTTATCCAATTTTTCTCGGTGAGTTTTGCAGTATGTACTGATATTCAGAATGCTGGTGTTGATTATTTTAGTGTCAATGCTTTTGCATTTTGATAATTCAACATATGTGTGTACGTGTGTGTATCTCTCTCTCTCTCTCTCTATATATATATATATATATATATATATATATATATATATATATATATATAGATCATATTATATGGGAAGTTTGAAGAAATGGACTTTAGTAACGTTGCTTTTTGGTTATTAATCATGTACTCGTGTGTGTGTGTCTGTGTGTGTGTGTGTCTGTGTGTGTATTAGTTACCAGTTCACTGTGCTGATGAAGTGTACTCCTGTCTTCTTAATTGACAATACTCCTTGTCAGTTGTTGAGTTTATCAAATGTAGAATTGTCAAATTAAGCACTTTTGCCTTGGATTGTCAACTGCTTTTTGTATGTTTAGGATACGTACTTTGACTTACAGTAAGAGGCTGTGTGTGTTAATGCCAAAACTTTGGAATATACAGAAAGTTTCGGCATTAGGGGTGGGAGTTGTAGGCGTGAATGTTTGCAGGTTAAGGTTAGAGTTATGGCTAGATAAAAGGACGTGGTACTGTTAGGCAAAGGGTTTTTTGTATGGTAATGTAAGGTTGAGCTTAGGGTTAACACACTTGAGTAAGATGGTATAGGGGGTGAAGTCTATCCCAACCAGCCAGAGCAGGCACTGGCAAAGGAGTTCTCCTTTGTCATCTTGAATATGGGCTCCCAATTTTTGCTTCTGCCTCCAAGAAAATCATTGCCACACTACAGACTACTTCTAACAGCAACTGACAATTCATTATAAACTTGCCTCTCTGTGAGCATCATTGTGTCGCCCTGGTAAAAGCCAAATGGCTAACCATAAAACAAAGATGTAACCTACTGTTAAGATCCCAACTGTACAAACTACTCCAGCGCAACACTTTTACTCACCTTGCAGCTAGACTTTATAATAAAACCTCATCATGCAACCTGACATACTACTCAGAAGCAACACCAACTCTCATTACCCCTGGAACCAACCTGCACAGCACTGCGCATGCCTTCTCCTCTCAGGCATCTACTCTTTGGCAAGCTCTCTATATCGATATTAAGGAAATCAGCACTTATTCCAAATTCAGAATGCAACTCAGAAAGCAGTTCATCATCCAAACCAAATGCTTTTGCTTCAACAGGACATGTCACCTAACCTGTCTCATTTCTGGTTCTCTTTTTTTCTCCCTCAGAATTCACAGAAGGTTGACCCACTTTAGAAAATTAATGTATATATTGTACATTACACTCTGCTTGATTGTGCATTGCACTATGCTTGTTTACTAGAATGAATATACACATAATTTTTGTATGTAACTAGTCTAAACTGCTTTGTTATTGCTTACATTTCTGTATTTTTTGTTTGTGAAATATTTTGTATTTCACCCAGGCTAAGCCCGAAATTAGTCATTGTAGACCAGTACACTACTCCGGTAAACAACTATAAATAAATCAAGTCTCTGGCAAAGATCCAACTGTTTCTTGTTCCTGAATAATTTATCTCACCAGAGTGCCAGCACTGGCTTTCCCACTGCTGGTGCCATGTCCTTCCTCCGCTTTTCCATTATTTTCTTGAAAAGTGGGAAAGAGCTGAATGGGAGTTTCTCATCTTTGGTAGATGATGGTTGCTTTAGTACTGTATCAAGACCGTCTTCTGCACAGTTGCCACTTTGCTGAGAAATTGAGGTGATGAAGTTAAGTTTTCGTATGGGCACAGTGAGAACAGGATATGAGGACTAACTTGCTCTGCATGGGAGGGGGAAAACAGGAATAAAGAGGTGTAGGCCATTCCAGACTTAGATGTCTGGCAAATGGCTTGATGATGGCCAACACATGCTCCAGCAACTGTGACAGTCAGAAAAGCACATGCAAGACTGACCAACATGCAAGTCAAGTAGGCATTCTCCTAGTAAGGAAAGGACATTGGGGTAAAGTCAAATATTGCAAAATCATCACTAGTGAAACTGTTGACCCCCAGCATAAAGCATTGGTGGAAGGCATACAGATTTTCTTGTTATGCAGTGTGAAATCATTCATTTTGCATTCGTTTTCGGCTAAAATACTCTTGCTCTTACTTTTCATAAGGACAGAATGTCTAGGGCAGCCGCTGACTTAGTCTGAGCCAGTCAGTTCATGCACTGATTTTCTTTGCTCAGTACTTCAGTTACAGAGTGTGTTTCTTTCACTATATGGATGTCCATAGGCAGCTGAAATGTTATGTGGACAAAAAACTCAGTTTGTCATCCAGGATGCTCAACATCTTATGTCCTCTGCTAAGGGTCATGAAGGTGCGGTAGTCACTAAGCAGTGTCTGGACAGGTAGCTTTCTAACTGTAGTATGTTTTGTTGACAGTAGGCATGGAAAGCCCTTGCAGTGCCTACCTAAAGCACAGTTCACCAGTGCTGTGTCCACATTACGCGTTAACTTTAAGAATGCTGTATTAAATGACATGTACAACCACAGTTCAAAGCACTACAGAGTGGACGTAACTTCCAGATCAAGATTCTCATTTGCAACAAGTGAGTGATCAGAGGAATGTTCCATTTTGTTGGCCATCTTAGTGTTAGCTGGCAACCACGCCCTTTTAGTTTCTGCAGCTGCATCTCTATGAAATCAGGTACAAAAGTTTTACATATTTATAATGTTCAATCAGCAAGTACAGCTACACCTGTGGAAATCAGCCCTTTCTGTATCCCTCTACCAGATGTTCGTGTATAATTCTTGCTTGGTCCGTAACTGGAGAAGCAGTTGAGAACAGTGCATTGTGGGATAGGGATGGAGTTTGCAGCCTGAAAAAGGTTTTACATGTTGATCAGTCCCACTGCTAGTGATACCAGTTCTTATAGTTCCTGCAGTCATCTATTTGCTAAGCTAACTTTGTTACTTTAACATAACTTTCATTTATCAAATACCTTGTCTTTATGGTGGTGTGTATACACTGGCAGAGGATTTAGCAATGCGTACTCAGTGAATGGTCTTCCATTGTGGTTCTCAGATGAGGTGTCTTTTTGTCCCCATGGGTTTTCGCTGAATGTTAGATTTTCTGACGCATGGAAAAAAAAATCTCCAAATTGCTTGTAGGTATGCAGATTTGAATGTGCTTGTGTGTGTGTGTGTGTGTGTGTGTGTGTGTGTGTGTGTGTTTACATAGTGCAGTGGATTGGCGCCCTGTTTTGGATTATTTTTCTCTACCTAGTACTCACAGTGCCAGGACCCGGGTTTTCCCACAGACCTGAGTTGAATTTAGTGGGCAGCTGGAAAATAAATGAATGACTAAATGAATAAATGTCCTCTTTACTACAGAACATAGTCAACATTCCTTCCCTATGCTGAATATTTACTCTATACCCTTCTCCAAAGCTTACTGCATTGTAGATGTGAAATTAAAACAGATGTATTTGGCAGTATAATATGCAGAAGCCATGTCACTAGTGTTGGTGGCATGTGTCAGACTTATTAAACACTGTTTGTTTAATTCTGATGTAATTTTGCAGTGATATTCTTGACTGGCATGTCTTATTAGGGAAACTTTTTGTATAAGTTCTGCAATTAGATTCTAATGTCTCATGCACCCATGTTATTCATATCACCAGCAAACCGTGTTTAACTAAGCTTCATGTTCTTCAGTACCTTTTCTTAGAAGACTCAAAACTGTTGAGGTTTTGCAAAGAGTGTAAAATCGTGACTGACATAAAGTTTTTAACTTTAAGTTAAATTCATCATAAATGCAACATAGAAGAAAACGCAGATTATTCCATGTACTAAAGCATGCTAGATTGCATTGTGACCCTGTTTTTTGAGTTTAGGAAAGTCCTTTTGTCAGAATGGGGATTGATTTTTGTATTTGTCTCACTATGTAGATTGGCCCCATGTTTCCTATAGCATTAAATCTGAGTTTAAAAACTGATAATAGCAAAACATTGAAATTGATCAACCTCTATGTGTTTACAGCTCACTTTAATTGTATAAAAATGCCATTTGTCAGCTTTATGTTCTATTGACAAAGTTATCGATTTATCCGATTTTGGCTTTGTCTTGTCTTTCTTACATAAAACTCAAATATGTTGTTCAAATGGGAAATGGCTGTATTGATTTCCTTAACTTGAGCCGAAATGCTAAAGATTTTTGGATAAGCTTTCTCATTACTTAAGCCAAAATCAATAAGAAAGAGCATCTTTTAATGAAAGAGCAGTTTGAACAACATACTGCAGAAATGGGGTCCTGTTCATTCTTTTCTTTACGGATCGATCACTTAGGTTGCTTAAGTGAGGCCCAATTGGTTGACATTGTGCTTTGTCTTTGGTTATAAACTTACAGCTTCAGACTAGAGAAGACCAGTTGCAGAAACTGCAGAAGGATGGGATTTATGTGCAGCATAAAAATGATGCACTTCTTTCTGAGGTATGTAATATTTGAAAATAGTGCAAATAATACTTTCATTTTCAGTTGTAAGATTGTCCGATTGGATTTTATTTAATAGCGTAAATCATTGCGCATGATAATTAATTCATCATTGTTTATGTTGAATTAAGAAATAGTACGAGACCTGTGAGCAGTTTTGCAGTAAATGATGATCACTTTATAGACTACTACTTTTTACTGTATCCAGGATTACTGAACTGTAGTGTCAGATAAATAGTGTATCAGCGTCGGTTAGAATGACAAATCTTTGTGTCATTTGGGTAATATGTTTCAATGGATTTCCCTAAGCTTCAAGCTCAAGAACGTCATATCTATAAGCTTCAGGCAGAGAAGTCGAACATTGAGGCAGAGTTGGAACACTTTAAGTTGCAAGTGGAACAGCAGAGGAAGGAGCTGCCTGGTACTCAGAAATTATACGAGCAGGTCAAACAGCAGGTATGTAATGTGCTATTGCTATCTGCCCCAAACTACATAAATTAAGCTGATTACCCTTCAGTTAATTAACTCAGAATGACCTATTGATGTATAGGCATGGAGAAATAGAGACCTCTCATTGCAATGCACTAAATGTATTGGTTTTCAATTAGTTTTGCTACTGACTGGGACATGCTTACTGTTTTCGTAAGATAGCATGATCATTTGTAAAATGCAGTTTGCTCACAAGTATACCCAAGTTTGTGCAATAGTCTCTGAATGCATGCTTTCATTTATGTTTTTCAGTTTGTTAAAGTATTATTTTCAGTGTATAAACTCTGTTATACACATGCAAAGTAAGAATATTTTGATTTATAGATCTTACTTAAAGCAATTTATTAAATGTATTCAAGAAGGTATAAAAATGCGTAACCAAATCTGACAAGAGCTGCATATCTACAGGCTATAGTAAAAACAGATGTAAGACTTGAATATTTTGAAATGTTTAGATGTTAAGGAAAATTACAATAATTGACATTTTGGCATAGGAAATGTATTCAAATGACTGAGAGCAGTTAAAACAAAGCTTCTAGGATACTCAGCTAGAAAAATTATTTTTCTGTGGCGTTAAGCATTAACTTTGATAATTTTATTTTCTTTCTTCAGACACAAAATGGGCATGTCTGAGTTTCACATGTGATCTAACATATGCATATTTTAAATTATGGATATAAATCTACCAGAGATATTACTATTATTAGGTATGCTTTATCAAGCTTAAAATTGTACTGCAGTGCATATGACCTAATGAAGTTCTTCTCACAGTATAAGCCTTTACTGAAGTCATAGTCTGGGTAGTTGTGCAGAAGCCAAATTCCAGAAGGATTTTTTAATTAAAATATATTTAGTACAGACGCATATTTATAAGTTGGTTACTGTGACACATGTAGCACAACTAGCTTATGTAGACATCATAAATCTTCAGAGGGAAGCTGGAAAAATTTAAAGTTGGAGTATCTGAGGTTTAGCATTAAAAGTCCCTGCTTTACTGAAGTTGTCTGTGGCTTGTTTATGGTAGGAACTGCTGCTTTTGTTAACCAGCATTTTTTCTTGTCACCCAAACTGATGATGATTTATTTGTTTATTGCAATAAACTATGTGGGATGATTCACACCAGAAGTGCCATTTTTAGTGTCATCTTGTGAAGACAAGAATGTTATGTAATATGCTGAGTCACAAAGTGTGCAACATGCTAACACGCAACTTAAATGCTGCTCTGAAATTTGTGGTGATTTTTACTGCTGAAGCTCTTTAATTGAATCCTTAATTAAGATGGCTGTTCCTACCTTTGAAAACGCAAAGGTTCTTATCTTGTTTTTCTTTATATATTAAAATAATTTGAAAAGGACAAGCTTGATGCATAGGTGAAATCCGTCTTCTGTTTTAGGGTGGAAATAATTTCATTTAATAATGATACACAGCTTCTATCATTATATGTTGTTTTAGTATGACACTTTCAAATTAAGAGTTGTTGCCTGGATGTGATATCGCTAAAGCATGTTTGTGACATAGGATCTGTTTTGCAAGAATCGGTTAATTTCTTCCTT
Source organism: Protopterus annectens (assembly GCF_019279795.1). Taxonomy (NCBI): domain Eukaryota; kingdom Metazoa; phylum Chordata; order Ceratodontiformes; family Protopteridae; genus Protopterus; species Protopterus annectens. The sequence goes on from NC_056731.1 coordinate 1,773,379,724, forward strand.
TTAAGCTGTGTGTGCTGTAAGCCTTTAAAAGTCCATTGCCAATTTCAGCTTGTTTGTTTTTTTTTGGTGATATTCCCCAATTCATCATTGCTTTTCATTGTTACTTTGGCTCCACCCTCAGCGACTGTAAATGTGGCTTGTGAAAGAAAAGCCAACATTTTTCAAGTTAAAACTCTGCAGATGATGTAACGTGTTACATTTGTTCACCGGACATGTATAGTATGCAGTGAACTCAGTTACCATGCCTTTTTTAAACTTTGTAAATAATTGCTTTCTTTTGGCAGGCTTGCCATCAAAAAACTAAAGCCAAGCATGAATGGCCCGGCCACTACAGGTCTCTGCTTTGCTGCCCAGAGTGCTTTTTTGAAAAAAAAAAAAGTCTGTTGTAAGCAAATGAGCAGTAATGCCTGGCAGGTTGGGTTTTAGAGGGAAGTTGGGGTCCTCCAGACCCTTATTTAAGTCTATTCTTTCCTTATAGCAGCCTGACTGTGGGATATTTTTGAATTTAGACAGTCATTTGCCCTATTTTGAATATTTTCAATATGCCTATTTATTTGCTGTCTTTGATTTTGCTTTATGTTTTTTATGGCAAACAGAAAAGAAACATTTCCCTTTTTTTCTGCTTTCAAAAAGACATAAAAATGTGAGGCCAGGCTGTTTTTTAGCTTATAGGATCATAGGATGTTACTAGGCTTTTGGCCCTGAAGCCCTTATAAGCCTACCCAAGAGTTTAGCCCATGTTTAGACAAGTCAGCACCTGATGCCCCTGTCCAGCAGGAACACTGGTGAGGGGGTGTATTTTCTGTTTCCCATCCAGTTATCCAGGTTGCGCATAAAAAGGGGTAAAGAGATACTCTGCTTGACGTGGAGGAGGAGTCTGTTCCACAGGTTTGGGAGTCTCTGGGACACAAAGCTCTCCTGCCAACAAGTCCTATTGATATCCCAGACCAGGTTGAGGCCAAGCATGCAGGTTACTCGAGTGGAGCTTGACTTGCGGTTATGCTGCAGTCCCATCAAGGCAGGGTCCGAGATCGCCTTGTATGCCAGACAGAGGTCACCTCTGAGGAGTTTGTATGAAACTGAGTAGAGGGGTAAGTCTTTTAGCCTATCTGTGTATGGTAGATTTTTGAGGCCCTGGATTTTCCTGGTGCGGAACCTCTGTGGTCTCTCCAGCTACTGTATGTTCTTTGCGAGGTACATGCCGAACGGGCCATTGTACTTAATAATGGGGCCTTATAAGGGAAGAATACAGGGATATTAATGACCTCCTTATCCCCGGATGAGATACCCTTACTTATTAGGTGGGATATGTAGAAAGCTTTCCATACAACGGAAGCAACATGGCGGTCAGAAGCCAGGTTGCTATCAACCTGGGTGCCCAAATCCATCACGACTGATTGCGTGCTTAGGACGTTGTTATTATTGTGATAATTTGTGGGTACTTCACTCTCCCCAAAGGGGATGATGATGCATTTTTTGGTATTCAACTTGAGGCCACGCTTTTGGCACCAATCACTTGTTTGGGCTTGGTTAAGTATTTATCATTTTTGTTGTATGAAATTAAATAAATATACTCATTTCCTTCTAAAATGTTTGAGTTAAAGTGCATTTTATTTGCAGGGAATGAATTGGAGCAAACATGTTAGACTTTCTAGCTGCTTTGGATTTATAAATAGTTCTGATTAGGATCTTACTTCTTCATACAGCACAGGGTACTTAACTGTATTGCAGAATTGGACAACTGTGAACCTAAAAACACTGTTTTCCCACATCTCCATTACCTCCACAATTCTGATCACCATACCCTAGTTGTCAATGGTTTATCCTTCTATAGTAGTGAATCATTGAGGTCAGGAGTCATTAGGAGATATTTCAGGGGGTTTGTTCCTCACTGTGCTGCTTTCTCTGCTCAGTAATAAACAGTACTTATTTATTGGCTGGATATATAAAGCACATTGGGGTTAGAAGGGTACTCACAGTAATAGCTGTATAGTATTTTTTTATCATGTTACAGTAGTCTGACTGCTTAGTATTGGTTTCTTTGGCAACCCACATCTTTGAGGCTTTTTTTTTTTCCTAGTGATGTGTGTGTGTGTGTGTGTGTGTGTGTGTGTGTGTGTGTGTGTGTGTGTGTGTGTGTGTGTGTGTGTGTAAAAAAAATATATATATATATATACACACACACACACACACACACACACACCACACACACACACACACATATGTATATGTGTGTTTGTGTGTATATACAGTGGGGATTCGTACAGATCCTCTACTGCATTTTTCACCGAATACTTAATCAGCGAACACACTTGCGCGAAAGTGCTGTTCATCGAAGCAGCACTTTCGGGTAAGTTTGTGTGTAATGCCAGTCGTACTATGGTGCGGGTAAGGGAAGATTCCCTTTTCCCCACTGTAGTGTGACCATGGAGTGAGAATATTAAAGTAGGGGGGTGCAGGGGGGCTTGCCCCCCTGCATAAAAGTAGATTTATTTTATTTTTTTAATGCACTTTAACGGAAGCGCTTTCATTAAAGCGTGTTCGGTAATTGTGGATTTGAACTATTGAACTTTCGTTCAATCGTCCTAGATCCATACAGTGGATATAAAAAGTGTCCACACCCTTGTTAAAATGCCAGGTTTTTGTGATATAAAAAAATGAGACCACAATAAATTATTTCAAAACTTTTCCGACCATTTATTTGACCTATAACCTTTTGTCAGAATGGGGATTGATTTTTGTATTTGTCTCACTATGTAGATTGGCCCCATGTTTCCTATAGCATTAAATCTGAGTTTAAAAACTGATAATAGCAAAACATTGAAATTGATCAACCTCTATGTGTTTACAGCTCACTTTAATTGTATAAAAATGCCATTTGTCAGCTTTATGTTCTATTGACAAAGTTATCGATTTATCCGATTTTGGCTTTGTCTTGTCTTTCTTACATAAAACTCAAATATGTTGTTCAAATGGGAAATGGCTGTATTGATTTCCTTAACTTGAGCCGAAATGCTAAAGATTTTTGGATAAGCTTTCTCATTACTTAAGCCAAAATCAATAGGAAAGAGCATCTTTTAATGAAAGAGCAGTTTGAACAACATACTGCAGAAATGGGGTCCTGTTCATTCTTTTCTTTACAGATCGATCACTTAGGTTGCTTAAGTGAGGCCCAATTGGTTGACATTGTGCTTTGTCTTTGGTTATAAACTTACAGCTTCAGACTAGAGAAGACCAGTTGCAGAAACTGCAGAAGGATGGGATTTATGTGCAGCATAAAAATGATGCACTTCTTTCTGAGGTATGTAATATTTGAAAATAGTGCAAATAATACTTTAATTTTCAGTTGTAAGATTGTCCGATTGGATTTTATTTAATAGCGTAAATCATTGCGCATGATAATTAATTCATCATTGTTTATGTTGAATTAAGAAATAGTACGAGACCTGTGAGCAGTTTTGCAGTAAATGATGATCACTTTATAGACTACTACTTTTTACTGTATCCAGGATTACTGAACTGTAGTGTCAGATAAATAGTGTATCAGCGTCGGTTAGAATGACAAATCTTTGTGTCATTTGGGTAATATGTTTCAATGGATTTCCCCTAAGCTTCAAGCTCAAGAACGTCATATCTATAAGCTTCAGGCAGAGAAGTCGAACATTGAGGCAGAGTTGGAACACTTTAAGTTGCAAGTGGAACAGCAGAGGAAGGAGCTGCCTGGTACTCAGAAATTATACGAGCAGGTCAAACAGCAGGTATGTAATGTGCTATTGCTATCTGCCCCAAACTACATAAATTAAGCTGATTACCCTTCAGTTAATTAACTCAGAATGACCTATTGATGTATAGGCATGGAGAAATAGAGACCTCTCATTGCAATGCACTAAATGTATTGGTTTTCAATTAGTTTTGCTACTGACTGGGACATGCTTACTGTTTTCGTAAGATAGCATGATCATTTGTAAAATGCAGTTTGCTCACAAGTATGCCCAAGTTTGTGCAATAGTCTCTGAATGCATGCTTTCATTTATGTTTTTCAGTTTGTTAAAGTATTATTTTCAGTGTATAAACTCTGTTATACACATGCAAAGTAAGAATATTTTGATTTATAGATCTTACTTAAAGCAATTTATTAAATGTATTCAAGAAGGTATAAAAATGCGTAACCAAATCTGAGCTGCATATCTACAGGCTATAGTAAAAACAGATGTAAAACTTGAATATTTTGAAATGTTTAGATGTTAAGGAAAATTACAATAATTGACATTTTGGCATAGGAAATGTATTCAAATGACTGAGAGCAGTTAAAACAAAGCTTCTAGGATACTCAGCTAGAAAAATTATTTTTCTGTGGCGTTAAGCATTAACTTTGACAATTTTATTTTCTTTCTTCAGACACAAAATGGGCATGTCTGAGTTTCACATGTGATCTAACATATGCATATTTTAAATTATGGATATAAATCTACCAGAGATATTACTATTATTAGGTATGCTTTATCAAGCTTAAAATTGTACTGCAGTGCATATGACCTAATGAAGTTCTTCTCACAGTATAAGCCTTTACTGAAGTCATAGTCTGGGTAGTTGTGCAGAAGCCAAATTCCAGAAGGATTTTTTAATTAAAATATATTTAGTACAGAAGCATTTTTATAAGTTGGTTACTGTGACACATGTAGCACAACTAGCTTATGTAGACATCATAAATCTTCAGAGGGAAGCTGGAAAAATTTAAAGTTGGAGTATCTGAGGTTTAGCATTAAAAAGTCCCTGCTTTACTGAAGTTGTCTGTGGCTTGTTTATGGTAGGAACTGCTGCTTTTGTTAACCAGCATTTTTTCTTGTCACTCAAACTGATGATGATTTATTTGTTTATTGCAATAAACTATGTGGGAAGATTCACACCAGAAGTGCCATTTTTAGTGTCATCTTGTGAAGACAAGAATGTTATGTAATATGCTGAGTCACAAAGTGTGCAATATGCTAACACGCAACTTAAATGCTGCTCTGAAATTTGTGGTGATTTTTACTGCTGAAGCTCTTTAACTGAATCCTTAATTAAGATGGCTGTTCCTACCTTTGAAAACGCAAAGGTTCTTATCTTGTTTTTCTTTATATATTAATATAATTTGAAAAGGACAAGCTTGATGCATAGGTGAAAGCCGTCTTCTGTTTTAGGGGTGGAAATAATTTCATTTAATAATGATACACAGCTTGCTGTGGCAACCCCTAACCGGGAAAAGCCGAAAGAAGAAGAAGAAGAATGATACACAGCTTCTATCATTATATGTTGTTTTAGTATGACACTTTCAAATTAAGAGTTGTTGCCTGGATGTGATATCGCTAAAGCATGTTTGTAACATAGGATCTGTTTTGCAAGAATCGGTTAATTTCTTCCTTTTAAGCTGTGTGTGCTGTAAGCCTTTAAAAGTCCATTGCCAATTTTAGTTTGTTTGTTTTTTTTGGTGATATTCCCCAATTCATCATTGCTTTTCATTGTTACTTTGGCTCCACCCTCAGCGACTGTAAATGTGGCTTGTGAAAGAAAAGCCAAAATTTTTCAAGTTAAAACTCTGCAGATGATGTAACGTGTTACATTTGTTCACCGGACATGTATAGTATGCACTGAACTCAGTTACCATGCCTTTTTTAAACTTTGTAAATAATTGCTTTCTTTTGGTAGGCTTGCCATCAAAAAACTAAAGCCAAGCATGAATGGCCCGGCCACTACAGGTCTCTGCTTTGCTGCCCAGAGTGCTTTTTTGAAAAAAAAAAAAAGTCTGTTGTAAGCAAATGAGCAGTAATGCCTGGCAGGTTGGGTTTTAGAGGGAAGGTGGGGTCCTCCAGACCCTTATTTAAGTCTATTCTTTCCTTATAGCAACCTGACTTGTGGGATATTTTTGAATTTAGACAGTCATTTGCCCTATTTTGAATATTTTCAATATGCCTATTTATTTGCTGTCTATGATTTTGCCTTATGTTTTTTATGGCAAACAGAAAAGAAACATTTCCCTTTTTTTCTGCTTTCAAAAAGACATAAAAATGTGAGGCCAGGCTGTTTTTTAGCTTATAGGATCATAGGATGTTACTAGGCTTTTGGCCCTGAGGCCCTTATAAGCCTACCCAAGAGTTTAGCCCATGTTTAGACAAGTCAGCACCTGATGCCCCTGTCCAGCAGGAACACTGGTGAGGGGGTGTATTTTCTGTTTCCCATCCAGTTATCCAGGTTGCTCATAAAAAGGGGTAAAGAGATACTCTGCTTGACGTGGAGGAGGAGTCTGTTCCACAGGTTTGGGAGTCTCTGGGACACAAAGCTCTCCTGCCAACAAGTCCTATTGATATCCCAGACCAGGTTGAGGCCAAGCATGCGGGTTACTCGAGTGGAGCTTGACTTGCGGTTATGCTGCAGTCCCATTAAGGCAGGGTCCGAGATCGCCTTGTATGCCAGACAGAGGTCACCTCTGAGGAGTTTGTATGATATATATATATGGATCTACTTTCATTAAACGAAAGTACTATCCACCGAATTTTACTTACCTGAGCGGAATCCACCGAAACACCTCTTCAACGAACTAATGGACTGCTGAATTCCTTTCACAGGGAAAGGAGCCACTTGACCACCATGGTGAACAATGCCCTCTTCTATGTGTAATCTGATTTCTACGCTGATAGATTTAAGTAGGGGGAGGTGTGGGGGGCTAACCCCCCCATTTTGTTGGGCTTACTTTTCCTATGTTCATTTGTTTTCCATGGTGGTCAAGTGGTTCCTTTCCCTGTGAAAGAAATTGAAAACAATTCGGCAGTCCATTTGTTGAAGAGGTGTTTTGGTAGATTGTACTTTCGTTTAATGAAAGTAGACATATATATATATATATATATATATATATATATATATATATATATATATATATATATATGTGTGTGTGTGTGTGTGTGTGTGTGTCTCTCTCTCTCTCTCTCTAGTAATATATATATATATATATATATATATATATATATATATATATATATATATATATATGGATCACCTTAATTTCGTTGACAGTTCATTTCACTGACACTCAACTCAGCAGGCCCAATTCACTGACACTTCATTTCACCGACACTCATTTAGTTGAAAATGATATATGGCCTATTCCCCACTTTAGAGCGACCCTGGAGTTAGAATATATAGTAAGGGAGGGTGTGGGGGGCACAGCCCCCCACAATGTAACTGATGTAATCAGTTTACCCATTTTTAATTCATCTACCTACAGACTGTTGATGAAAAAGCTGGATCTGAATGATACAACCTGAACAAGTATGAGCCCTGTGGGACACCCTGACTGTAAGCTAGAATTTCCTCTGTCCAGTTGCTGTATAATAATTGACATGTTTTGTTTGGAACCCAAGCAGCTAGTCATCTTACCAAGACTATATTAGTACCTAGTTGTTCTTATGTATTGGTCAGTGCTTTGTGTATGACTTTATCGAAGGCTGAAGTTAAGTCTATATAAATTACATCTCATCACAATTTTTGTTTTTTATCTGTTATTATATAGGTTCATAGCTAAGTACTAGGCTAGCCGCCTGCTGGCAAATTTAAGCCTAGCCAGTTTCCCTTTTTTATGCTCCCATTTGGTTAGAGATTGGCCATACTCATCCCATGGTTGATACTAATATATTACCCCTAGTGAGAGTAACTAGGATGATACCATACATACTTTGAGGGAACCTGTGTATAGGAAAATGAATTTAGGAGCTGCCTGTATGCATTAGTAGTACAGGGGGCAGTCCTGGGGTAATTTTTTTGTTTCATACAAAATCTTAAGCAAAACAGTTTTGACTCCACGAACGGGGTTATAAATTCTCCTAGCAACATCCCGGTAACTTATACTGATATCGATCAAGTTGTGCTTTAAGATGGACTGGGATGTATTTTGTTTAATGTGGATGGGGATTCTGCTCCACAGCAGTGGTATCTTCTGTGGGATATACCTGTCCCTTCAAACTGTTCTGTTGATGTTTTAGAAGAGGTGTAGATCCTTAGACAGAGTATTTCTTACGCCATTTGACTTGCTGATGTGCAGAAAATCCATTAGTATTGGGTCGTAGGATACCTTGTACACCAGACACAGGTCAGCTCTTAGCAGTCTGTAGGATACTGAGCACGGTGTGAGAGCTTTGAGTCAGGGCATGTTGTTTAGGCCTTGTATCCTTCTAGTAAGGTATCTCTGTGGGTGTTCTAGTTGTGTGTGTCTGGACAGATGCATGCCAAAGGGATTGTATGAACCTATGAACCTAATGATTGGCCTAATGAAGGCCGAGTAAAAGGGGACAATGACATCTCTAGACCTAAACACAGTCCCTTTGTTTATAAGCTGTACAGTATGGAACTTTCTTGCAACAATAGGCACATACTGGTCAAAAGTTAGGTCACTGCTGTCCACATAAGTTTCCAAATCCTAAACAGTTGGGTCAATTCTTAGAGGCATATTATTAATTTGGTAGTTCCCCAGGAATAGATGACTTCCCAAAGGATACAGTAATGCATTTTTTTTTTGCATTTAGTTTCAATCCATGATTTTGGCAGCAGTTATTTATTTGGGACAAACCTTCCTGCAGGACGGCTAAGTCATTTGGCGATTCAGTGACTGCTCCTAGTTTGTATTCATTTGAGAACTTGGTCAGCCAGAGCCATTAGGTGTTGGCTTTTACTTCAAGAAAGTAGACCCCAAACACGAGCAGTCTCAGCACAGAACCCTGGGGACTACACTAGTGACTGGTCTCTTTGTGGAGGTAACTTCCCCTATTTTATTTTCTGCATTGCCTCTGTGAGCCATTTAGCAATCCAGTGGAAGGCATAGGAGGTTATTCCCTGTTTAGTTAGCTTTTCTACTTTGCCTGTATGTTATTATAGAACATCATGTTACAGGTTGTTATAGATCTATTTTTGACATATGCCAGCTGATATTTGTTTTTTCAAGTTCTGACAATAATTTATCCAAAATATGTTTCTCCATTATTTTTCTATAACAAGAAAGTAAACTTATGGGTCTGTATGACTCCGGGTTTGTCTTATTCCCCTTTCCCTTAAAGATAGGTTTGACAAGTGTATGTCTCCAATCTCGAAGAATCTCCCCATACATAAATCACCTAGTGAATAACAGATAGTGGTAATGTAAATTCATTCTGATGTGTTCTCACATCATTATTACTAATTTTGTCTCCTCCCTGTGCTTTGTTTGGGTCCTGTTTGTGTAGTTCTCTATCAGTATAGGTTACCTGGATATTGCTAGGACAATTTATCATCCCCTTTGTGGAGCCAAACAGTTTTGCTTACGATTTTGTAAGTATATCTATAATCTGTTGTGTTTAAGAATACATTTTTGAATCTAGACATAGTTTATCAATTTGTACTTCTTTACTCCTACCACATCTTGTGATCTATAAATTTGTCTCCTATTATGCTCAATATCATTATACAACTTTAACTTGGCCATACTATTTAGAAAAAATGGAACTAGCCTGGCAGTTGCGCTTGAATGCTGCATGTTTGCCAGGCTTAAATGATAACATTTCCATTAGTAGTTTGCTAAAAATAAAAGCATTAGGTAGAGACTAATGGAAATACACCTTTTAACTATTTAGTTATTTTTTTAACTGTTATTTATTTAGTTGGTATTTATTAGGTTTACATATTGTTGTATTATATGAGATAAGTTTTTTATGTTTACATGTTTAAGCATCGGCTTCTTAGACTATCAGAGAAGGTGGTGGTGTTCTAGTATATATTTTGATTGCTCAAATTTCTTCCCATTTAGTTGTCTCACTGTATTAAAAGTATATATTTAAAAAAAAAATGTTTTAACCTATGTAATACGAGAATTTAAACTACATGTTGCACATTTTTATGGCAGTTGCTAAATTCTGTCATATAAGAGTTTAGGACGTGTTTTTACAAAGCTGCCAATACTCTGTTATATGGAACCTAATTTAGGATTCCATATTTATTGTGCATTTTTTTATCTTTTGTTGGCAGTTGCGTGATTGCACATGAACAATTATTGTTGTTTATATTTATTAGAGGACTGCCAATATATATTAGTTATTTATTATTTATTACTATTTTAAGCATGCGATTTGCACTTGTATATGGTTTTCCGCTCAATGTTCTTTTTAGATACACTGTTTCTTTAATTAGAACTTTGTGCTTTGGCAGGAAGATACACTGTTTCTTTAATTAGAACTTTGTGCTCTGCCAGGAAGTGATGTCATTTGGGAGGGAGATTTTCAGTGTTTTTAGTATTTAAACTCAGTTTTAATGTTCAGTTCTTGTTTGATAAAGTCTCCTAAATTGTATAATTGGAGACAAAAGCGCTTATTATTTTACGTTAGTGAATACTGATAATCGATTTTATTCTAATAAAAGACTGCTTTTACCATTCTGCATCGGTATATACTTGCCAGTGGACTCCATTCTGTTTTTTGGATTTACTTGTTGGTTTCTTTTCTATCACGTACTAGTCGTTTGGTATGGAGTTGGGGTCTGGCAGTGTATCTACAGGTGACCCACAAACGAGTGGGGAATCAAATGGATCAATTGGCGACTTGTCTATTTTAATTCAACAATTAGTGAAATGTATGGATCGGTTGGAGCAAAATTCTCTTTCCCAGATGACTATACACCCAACACCAGGTACTTCTACTTCGGTGAATAACATGGGAGCGCAAGGCTCGGGTAATTGTGAAGGACAGGCAACAGCTTTTAGTGCCTCTACACCATCGCTAAGACTGGACACTAGATCTAATGAGGTAAACGTTGATGGGCATATTGGTACAGATAACTGTAGTGGGGTTTTTAAAACAACCACGCTATCTGAGTGGTTAAAAAATGACTGCATATTAGTGAATAGTACAAAAGTTACTAGTATGACATTACAGGATCAACTTAATGAACTAGATCGGTACCTTTTAAAAATAAAAAAGATACAAATGGATAACCAGTTTTTTAAAGAGTGCCTTAAACAGAGAACTGTAGCAAAAGGCCTTAGGATGTGGCGTTTTCCTACAGGATTGGTTGCAGGATCCGATTTTCATAAAGACTTGTTAGGACTATTTGATAGATTTGGGTTCGAATGTATGCAAATGGTTATTGACTATAATAGCAGAATGATTGAATCTTTGAATTCTGAAGTAACAAAATCAGATAACTTAATTGTACAAAACCCTGCCTTTACAAACAACAAATTTTAATATTGTTGCATCTTCTGGAGCATAGAAGAACAAATGCTTATTATTAAAAAAAAAAAGATGAAGAAGTTGGCTAGAGATGAGCAGGAATATGCTGACAATTTAGGATACCCTAACCCCCCCCCCTCACAAGTTTGGCAGCAACATAAAAGAAGTGGTGAACAACAAGGGAATGGTGTTAGAACTTTCAACGAGGTGACAGAGATGGACACCTTCGAAGAAGAATATTTTTTAGACGAAGAACAATATCCACCATTGAGGCTCTCAGAGCATCTAATGGATCAACAGAGACCCCAACAACAGCAGAGGGGTCAATACAACAACTTTCAAAGGGGGAGGGGGGGAATGTACAACAACAGAGGTCAGAACAGGAACACTCTGAGGGCGCAATAGATGTTGCCCCATCTGAGGTAATGGTTTTAAACAACATGAAGAACAGCACTGGTAGTATTTTACCGCCATTAATACTGCACTTCAGTTCTGAAAAAGACTTCAAAGTATATAATTATACTGATTTATTCTTTAATGTGACTATCTGTGACATTTTTGCTAAGGGCTTTACATTTGTACTGGATAAATCCATGAATTTAGCCCACACTTTAATGGACTTGAAGCAATATGTTAGAAAATTAAATCTTAATATTATGTTTAATAATGTAGAGGGTTTGAAAGACTCATTCAAAATCTCCAGCAATTTTAACCCACCCTTACACCCTACATTGTTATTTTTTGAAAAGGTTTGTGAGCTGGACATTCGGGACTTGAATAGGGTGAGGAATAGAAAGTCTGGTTTAAACAAAGTATATACTAACTTAAATGATGAGGAAGAATCTGAACTTGCTTTTTTGATGGAGAATAATGGTGTGAGGATTATGAAACCAGACAAAGGAGGCGGGGTAGTTATCATGTATACAGTTGACTAGAGGAATAAAATGTTGGATATCTTGAATACGGATACTTACACTAAGAGTTCCCTCAATGAAATGAATGGGGCATATAGTTAAAGGGTTCATACAGGATATTTTCATTGATGGTTTGATTTCTATTAATGAGCTACATTATTTAACGGTTGAATACCCAATTATTCCAACTGTTTTTGGGGCCCTAAAAATCCACAAAGATGTCCATCAGCCACCTATGAGGCCCATTGTAGATGCTCGGGGCTCTATTACATTTAAACTAGTTAAGTGTCTTGATAAAGCCCTAAGCCAGCTAGTATGGAACGAACCCAATATATGTATTGACTCATGGGATTTGTTTAAAGAAAATGGATGAAATTGAATATAATAATGACTATTCATTCATCACTATAGATGTTATCAACTTATATAGTGTTGTTGTGGCTTTTCCCGGTTACGGGTCGCCACAGCGGAACTCCAGTCCGCTAATGATTGGCAGTAGATTTTCACAGTGCCGAGTTGCCAGCTCGACGTCCAACCTTCAACGAAGGCATGCCCATTCACTCATGTCTTTCGGAATGCCACTCGACTAGTTATTCCCCATGAAATAGGACTTCAGTGGTTTTGTGAGTACCTGCAAACAAAGCACATTGGTCAGGACAAAATTAACTTATACGAACAAATGATGGATACTGTATTAAGAAACAATTTTATTCTGTTTGAGAGTGAGTACTTTTTACAGAATGAAGGTGTCGCAATGGGATCTGCATGTGGTGGTTTGTATGCCAATATCATTATGTTGGAGTGGGAGAAACGTTTCGTTTTCCCATCCCAATATTATCCATTCTCTAAAACATATGTTCGTTATTTGGACAATATATTTATTTTGTGGAATGGACCAATGGATTTGATTGATGCTTTTGTTACTTTTATTAATGGCACTACCACATTTTTTAAATTTGCACACTCAATAGGTAATGACAGCATTTCTTATTTAGACGTTTTGTTAGCAAAGAATGAATCATTAAATTGTTTTGTTGCTAAAATATTTCGTAAGAACACATATTCAAACAGTTTTCTGCATTTTAGTAGTAGTCATCCATTTCACCAAAAATAGGCTGTAATTAAGGGACAGTTTGTGCGTGCAGCCCGGATGACTAATGAATGGAATACATTTTTAGCAGAATGCGACATTCTTAAACAGATGTTCATTAGAAGGAAATATCCAGTGAAACTAATTGATCAAATAATGAATGAAGTTGTTAATAAGAGACAAGAAGGTCACTTTGTACCTATTCTGAAAATTAAAGTGGTTGGGAGAATAGAATTTAGTACTAAAGAGTCATTAGTTTACCTGACTCAGGTCCTGCAAACCTTATTGACAATAAGGTGGCTGAAATTAATAAATCATATCAAAATAGTTTTATAACTACTTTTAGTAGGGATGCATATAACATTAAAAATATATTAAATAAGAACTGGGAATTCATACGCAATGACAAGGATATGGTTAATATTCTTGGGGAAGGTCCGATTGGTGTATATAGGAAAGGCTGTTGTTTGAAAAATATATTTGAACATTATGCACCAAAATGAAGTAGGGGACATATGTATAAATGTGTAAGATGCAAGTTTTGTAGCAATATAGTTGAAGCTGAAGTTGTAGAAGTCAATGGGATGAACATTTGGATCAGTGGTAAATTCTCTTGTAACACGAAGATAATTGTTTATTGTGCCCTATGTGTACTTTGCTAATGTTTTTACATTGGCAAAACTGAACGAAAGTTGAAGAATAGAATAGGTGAGCACCTTAGGGATATTCGTGATGGCCACGAGCATAATGAATTAGCCAAACATATTAATATATACCCAGAACACTATTTTAAATTTTTTATTCTGGAAAGTATGGTGTATTCCACTAGGGGAGGTTCTTGGCCATACTATTTAGAAAAAATGGAACTAGCCTGGCAGTTGCGCTTGAATGCTGCATGTTTGCCAGGCTTAAATGATAACATTTCCATTAGTAGTTTGCTAAAAATAAAAGCATTAGGTAGAGACTAATGGGAATACACCTTTTAACTATTTAGTTATTTTTTTAACTATTAACTATTAGTTATTTATTTAGTTGTTATTTATTAGGTTTACATATTGTTGTATTATATGAGATAAGTTTTATGTTTACATATTTAAGCATCGGCTTCTTAGACTATCGGAGAAAGTGGTGGTGTTCTAGTATACATTTTGATTGCCTGAATTTCTTCCCATTTAATTCTCTCACTGTATTAAAAATATATATTTTTTAAAAAACATGTTTTAACCTATGTAATACGAGCATTTAAAGCACATGTTGCACATTTTTATGGCAGTTGCTAAATTCTGTCATATAAGAGTTTGGGCGTGTTTTTACAAAGCTGACAATACTTTTGTTATATGGAACCTAATTTAGGATTCCATGTTTATTGTGCATATGTTTATCTTTTGTTGGCAGTTGCGTGATTGCACCTGAACAATTATTGTTTATATTTATTAGAGTACTGCCAATATATATATTAGTTATTTATTTATTATTTATTACTATTTTAATCATGCGATTTGCACTTGTATATGGTTTTCAGCTCAATGTTCTTTTAGATACACTGTTTCTTTAATTAGAACTTTGTGCTCTGCCAGGAAGTGATAGGTTCATAGGTAGGTACTAGGCTATCAGCCCTAGGGCCCATACAAGCCTAGACAAAAAATGTACCCTGGCTTTCGCCACCCAAGAAAATTATTTTCCTGTGCCCCTGTCGTGCACAGCCACAGAAGTGATCCGCGGGGTGAATTTCCCATTTCCCATCCAATCATCAAGATTTTTCTTGAAGAGTGCTAATGAGGAGCTCTGTCTGACATAGATAGGTAGTCTGTTCCAGAGTATGGGAAGTCTCTGGGACAGGAATCTTTCCCTCCAGCATGTTCTGTTTATTGTGTTGACAAGGTTAAGGTCCCTAGAGTGTGTAGCTCGGAGGGATTGGGATTTCTTTAAGTGGAGCATGTCCAACAGCTCTGGGTTTGACATAGCTTTGTATGTTAGGCAGAGATCGCCCCTGAGTAGGTGATATGCGATGGAGTAAAGCTGTAGTTTTTTTGAGACGGTCTGCATAGGGCATCTGTTTGAGGCCAGTAATCCTCTTTGTGAGGTATTTCTGTGGTCTTTCCAGTTGTTGTAGATGTCTTGTGAGGTACATACCAAAAGGGACGTTGTACTCTATAATGGGTCTAATGAGTGATGAGTAGAGGGGAACAATGACCTCTTTTTTTCTGGATGAGAATCCTGTTGTGATGGGATGACCCACGTAGAAGGATTTCCTGACCACTGTTGTGATGTGATTATCAAAGGAGAGACTACTGTCCACCTGTGTCCCAAGGTCTCTTATCACATTTTTGGCATTAAGTAGACCACCAGCTATGGGTACAGAGTTTTTACCAAAGGGGATGACAATGCACTTTTTGGCATTGAGCTTCAGGCCATGGCTTTGACACCAGGTATCTGTCTCAGTGAGGCCCTTTTGTAGTTTGTCCACATCGTTAGGAGTTTCGATTATGGCTCCTAGTTTGCAGTCATCTGCAAACTTTGTTAGCCAAAGACCTTCTGTGTTGGCCTGCACTTCAGAGAAGTAGATACCAAATAGGAGAGGACCCAGGACTGAACCCTGTGGTACTCCACTTGTCACTGGTCTGATGTTGGATTTGGAATCCGCTACTTTCACAGTGTGGGTTCTGTCCATGAGCCAGTTGGCAACCCATCTTGTGACATAGGGATTTATACCTAGTTTAGTGAGCTTATCTATAATTCCAGAGTGGGGGATGGTGTCGAAAGCCTTGGCGAGATCTAGATAAGCTGTGTGAACCATTTTACCCTCATCTATGGCTTTGGTGACTGCTTCAAAGAAGTCAATCAGGTTTAGGAGACATGATCTGCCTTTTACAAATCCAAACTGAGTAGGGTCCAGAGTTTGGAGATTACCAATGTCTTTGTTTATGAGTTCCACGATGATACGTTCCATGGCCTTGCAGACCAGGCTCATCAGGCTAATGGGGCGGTAGTTCCCAGGGTCCGTCGTGGCTCCCCCTTTGTGGAGTGGGATAACTGTCGCGGTGCACCATTCAGTGGGTACAAAGCCTGAGGTGAGGCTATGATTGAACATGGTACTTAGGTAGGGTGCCAGTTCATTCTGTAGTTCGTGTAGAATGCAGCCTGGGATATTGTCAGTTCCCATGGATGCTGTGTTCTTGGCTTTGGAGAGTGTTGTCATTTGGGAGGGAGATTTTCAGTGTTTTTAGTATTTAAACTCTGTTTTAATGTTCAGTTCTTGTTTGATATAGTCTCCTGAATTGTATAATTGGAGTCAAAAGCGCTTATTATTTTACATTGGTGAATACTGATAATCGTTTTTATTCTAATAAAGGACTGTTTTTACCATTCTGCACTGGTATATACTTGCCAATGGACTCCATTCCGTTTTTTGTTTTTATATCTTCATTGGTCCCTAAGGCATCTTTCACTTCTTTGCCCCTTGGGGGAGCAGTTTCAGCATGGAGATCTGTTTTTCTGTTTGTTTGTGGTTAGAGATGTCAGTTATGGATCTCTTCTGTCCAGGGTGCAGTCCTTCCTGTTGGAGCCTTTGTGAGCTATGCTTGAAGCTCTGTCTGAGTTTTGAATCAAACTGGTGCACTTTTTGACCAAGATGGGTGTCCTGTTTTTAGCACCCCAGCTTAGACGTTGCTATTTCTTATGGAGGTTTTGGAAAGGGCAGCATCTACAGCCATTAGCCATCTCTGTGTGGAATGGTAGATGTTAACCCAGTCCATAAGGGTCATCTATGCAAGTCTTTTTTTTTTATTTTATTTTATTTTGACTTTTTTTTACCAGAAAAGTCTGACTGGGATAATATCCAATTTTCATCCGAGACCTGGGTAGAGAAGCTACAAGTAGACATAATATGGTTAAAGTTAAGTAACATTATAACTTAAGACTACCACAAAAGAATTCTATATCAACTAAGTAAAAATTCAGCTTCATTTCATATAGTGTGACCCTATACATACATATTGCAAATATTTGGACAGCTGTAACAAGTTAAAAAAGAACATTATCAATAGTTTTAAAGTATTCACAAGATACATTCATAGAGATGACATTAAACACACTTAAGTACATTGTTTGGAACAGAGATGACTAGATAATATTGCCTAGGCAAAATATAGTGTCTATATTACATAATCAAACTTTTAAAGGTTCGAACGTCATATGGTCGACACCATATGATCAAACTTTTGAAAGTTCGAAAATGTAATAAAAAAATAAACCAAAGAAAAACCTACCTGAATGGTTTAAGCACCCCTCCACCTCCCGCTCTTTAAATATACCAACTCCGAGATCACACTACAGTGTACTTTGCATTGTACAGAGATCTCCTTTGAAATGTTCGAACTTTTAAAAGTTCGATCATATGACTTTCGAACTTGTAAAAGTTCAACAGCGTGATATAGACCCAAAATATATATTTGATCTTTGTCTGTGAAATAGATTTTACTAATTTCTTCTCTCTGAATATATTCAAAGTATGCTGGTAGTAGAAGGAGGAGGGACTAGTTCTGCCCGGGGTAGTACAGGAGCAGAACCAGATTTTATTTATAGGTTCATAGGTGTGTACTAGGCTAATGGCCCTGGAACATTTATAAGCCTACCCCATAAGGTTACCCTGGCATCATGCCACCCGACTTATTAACAGACTATTGAGGGATGGAATAATATTGTTGAAACTGTTTAATCTTCTGATTCCAACAACAAAGGTTGTTTTATATTGTATGTATGTTTTATTATTGTTAGGGTTTCATTGTTTCCCTCTCCACTGTTCAATGGTACCTTTGGTTTCTTCCAAATTTCTCCCATAATTTTTTGAATTTATTTCACCCCCAATCTCTCTCCACCCTGTTCCTCCTCCTGTCAGCTTTCACTTGCATACTCTCTCCTTCCACTCTAATTTACCTAAACTGGTCATCAGTTCCTGTACTACAGTGTCAGTCAAACAACTGATCCCAACTTTCTTCTTCTCTCATAATTTTCCAATACTATTTAATACCCATTCTGCTAGGCTCATATGTACTCACCATGTACGAAAACCATATGCTTATTGGCTATCAGTACCCTAAAGACCATACAATCACTCCAGAGATAAAGCATCCCACCTTCAGCCATGCCTATAAAAATGGGAACAACTCAGCCCCTTGCTCACTCTTTCAGCATACCAACCCCAGGCACCCCAGCCCTAGATCAGGACAATACTACAAACTCTTACATAAACTTCTGAGGCTTATTGTGAAGTACAAACCCAGCCTCATATTCGGTGGTGACATTCACCCTAACCCTGGCCCATCCACCTCTGATAAATACACCCCCTCCAATTGTAACCTAAGCTATCAAACTAGAATCAGTAGACCAACAAACTCTCTCCTGGCCTGTCACCTTAATATTAGGAGCATTAATAATAAGGTACATGAACTGCATGTTGTCCTGGCTGTCCACTCCCCTGAAATACTATGTCTGTCAGAGACCTGGTTAAAACCTCACACAACTGATATGAGGTGTTACCTCCTGGGTATAATATACACAGGGTGGACCGTGTTTCCAGGAAGAGTGGTGGGGTAGCTATACTTTACAAATCTGGGTTAAATGTGACCAGAATTGTTAACCACCCACCTCAGATCAACAACTCTGAGATTCTTGCCACAAGATTACAGCTTAACAAAAATAAATGCATTAACATAATCTGTACGTATATCCCCCCAGGCAACAACATAGACACACTTGAAGTCACCCTCCACTGGCTGTCATGTCACTACCCCCAAGAAACTCTACTGCTTGGTGACTTTAACATAGACTGGAGCACCTGTTCCTCACAATCCCCCTCTACCCATATTATCCTGCATGGTTTCACACAAACCATAACTACCCCAAAATAGGCTAGGTAAACCCATCCAAAAAGAAACCATATGCGACTGTGTTCTTGTAAATAGCAACCCCCAACTATACACTGTGGGTACCCTTCCCGGTGACCTAAGTGACCACCTCCTCACTTGTGTCATTAAGCAAAAAGCTGTTATCCCACAAATTCCCGTAATCAGGAAAGTCAGAAACAATAAAGACTTTCACCCTGCCAAATTCCAACAGGAGCTTATCTCCTGTAATTGGTCTATGCTAAAACACCTTCCCCTGGAGGAGGCAGTTGCATATTTCAACAATAAATTTCTCATAATCCTAGATCTGCATGCTCCTGCCCGTGCAAAGTGAACAAAAGCTAAAACTGCACCATGGCTTACTAAAGAGACCAGACAAAAAAAAAATCAATAGCAGAAACAACTTATGGGCCCTGTGGCGCTCCACTAAAGACCCCCATGATCATGTTAAATACAGGCAAGCTAGGAATGAAACTAAAAAATCCATTCTAACAGACAAAAAACAATGCTATCATAATTTACAGACAGTTAACTGGAACAATCCTCAGAAGTTCTGGGCAGGTCTGAACAATCTACTTCACCCTGGAAAAACATCCACCCCCATTCCCGCTGCTACCATTGATAAATCTCCTCAGGATGTCTCAGACTGCTTTAACCATTTCTTTACTGAAACAGTACAAACCCTAGCTAGCCAACTACCTCCTAGCTCCCCCAGCCCTGGTACTACCACCCCTCTAAACCAACCCTCATTTAGCCTCCAACCAGTGCCCACACCACTCGTTCGCTCTCTCCTCAAAAAATTAAAACCCTCCACACTCGCCGCTGACCAACTCCCCGCCAAGTACCTCCAAAAATCAGCTGATGCCATTGCCTATCCTTTATCAATTCTAATTAATCGGACCATAACAGAGGCAAAAATTCCCACCTTATGGAAAACAGCCTATGTAATCCCATTACATAAAGGAGGATCCCCCATGGATTTCTCCAACTATAGACCAATTGCTGTACTTTCCCCCACTGGCAAAAATGATGGAAAAATATGTACACAAAACAACTCATGCACCACCTAATCCAAAATCACCTCATGGCCAATACCCAACATGGATTCTGACCACGCCACAGCATAACCTCGGCCCTCCTGGCTTTCACCAATACCATAAACAACAACCGTAACAACAGTTATATCTCTTCTGCCCTCTTCTTGGATCTCTCCAGGGCATTTGATATGGTTGATCACCAACTTTTGTTACACACCCTGAAAACTTTCTATCTAGATTCCAAAGCCCTGCTGTGGTTTAAATCCTACCTCAATAGGAGGCAGCAGGCTGTTCGCTGGAAAGACAAGCTCTCTAACCTTCTACAAACACCCTTGGAGTGCCACATGGCTCATTATTAGGGCCTCTACTGTTTTCCATCTTTATTAATGACTTATACACTGTCATCCCAAACATCAGGTATATCCAATATGCTGATGAATCCACCCTGATTTGCTCTGCTACATCTCCTTCGGAACTGAGGTCTGCTACCCAGTCCACATTTAATACCATAGAAAACTGGCTCTCCGAACGTCGCCTGTTATTAAATCCCCAAAAAAACAAAATGCTGTTTTTCTCACATGCACAAAGGTCTGCTTCTTTTACCTTCAACATTAAAGCGAAGGATGACACTGTTATCTCCCCGACCCCTCTACAAAACAACTAGGAGTTATTATTGATAATAACCTAAAATTTGACTTGCATGTCAATCAATTAATCAAGAACCAACACATTCTGGCTAGGCTTATAAATGCCTTCGGGCAGATAGCCTAGTTCCTACCTATGAACATCAATAAAAAACTAGGATCACTGTATAGAATAAAAACATTCCTAACTCCTCCAGCCAGGATTGCCATAGCCCGCACCCACCTAATCTCAACACTTCTATATGCCTCCTTCCTTTTCTCTAATCTACGCAAGTCAGTTCTAAATAGATTGTCATCCTGTTACAATCACATTGCCAGGTTTGCCACTGGCCTGCCATTTAGGACACACCACTGCATTAACATCTCAAACAGCTTGGGTGGCTAGAACTTCCCAGTCTAATCCAATACAACCTTATGACTATAGCTAAAAAAATTCTCTATAATCCAGATAATACACCATCCCTAAGGAATATTATAACCCCCTCATAACAATGAGTGCGCTTAGATCCTCAAACAAATTACTAATTCAGACAATCAAAATTAACAATACAGCTGGGGATGCCCTCTTTCCAAACTCTGTAGGCAGAGTTTGGAATCTCCTTCCAGCCAACATTACTTTGCTCTCCTCCCTTTGCCAATTTAAAACCAAACTCAGACAACATCTGGCACTAAACTGGCTTTGCCACTGTAACAAGCCTGGTTAACCCTCCTCATAAATGTATATAATATATTACTTTCTGCCTACTGTCAATGTATTCCCCTAACTTAGGATAACCAGGGATAACTATACCTGTGAACTTGCCTATCTCATGTTTTTTAATGTATCCTCTGTAAATAATTTACCTGTAATTATGTCTACATTGTTATATTTTTTACTCTACCTTGGAGCTTTTCTCCGCGGTCCTCCGCTGAAAATGGACATGTATCCAGTCGGACAATCCCAGTCAACAAATGTAAAATAAAAATAAATAAATAGTGCCTCTGTTGAGTAGAGCCACTGGAGTGATCCCTGGGGTGAGTAATCTATTTTCCATCCATTCATCAAGATTTCTCTTGAAAAGGTCGAATGAGATGCTCTGCTTGACATGTATGGGAGGTCTGTTCCATAGCATGGGCAGTCTCTGGGTTATGAACCTGTCCCTCCAGCATGTTCTGTTGATTGTGGTAATGAGGTTGAGGTCTCTTGAGTGTGTGGTGTGGAGGGATTGGGATTTCTTTAGCTGTAGCATTTCTAACAGAGCTGGGTCAAATCAAGCAGAGATCGCCTCTAAGTAGGTGATATGAGACAGAGAATAGTTGGAGTTTTTTGAGTCTGTCCATATAGTACAAGTGTTTAAGGCCTAGGCTAGTGAAGTACGTGCCAAATGGGGCATTGTGCTCGATGATTGGCCTAATGAGGGAAGAGTAGAGGGAGACAATGACCTCTTTCTTCCTGGATGCAAAAACCTTAGTAATGAGATGTGCCACATAAGACTTTCTGACCACAGTGGCAATGTGGTGGTCAAAAGAGAGGTTGCTGTCAACCTGTGTTCCCAGATCTCTTATAATGCCTTCTGTGTTCAGTGGGCTACCATCAATGTGGTAATTCAAGGGAACCAGTTTTTTCCCAAAGGGGGATGACAACATTTTTTGGCATTGAGCTTAAGGCCATGGTTCTGACACCAGTCGTTGGTGTCATTGATGCCTTTCTGTAGGATATCAACATTGCTTGGGGAGTTAATAATAGCTCCCAACTTGCAATCATCTGCAAACTTTGTCAGCCAGAGTCCCTTCGTGTTGGCCTGGACTTTAGAGAAGTAGATACCAAACAGGAGAGGACCTAGGACCGAACCTTGTGGGACTCCACTCATGACTGGTCAGCAGTCTGACTTGAAGTCAGCTACTTTCACACTGTGGGTTCTATCTGTGAGCCAGCTTGCAACCCACCTAGTGATATAGGGGTTGATCCCTAGCTTAGTGAGTTTTTCTATGATTCCTGAGTGGGGAATGGTATCAAAGGGCTTGGCCAGATCAAGGTAGGCTGTATGAACCACCTTGCCTTCATCCACACTCTGGTTACTGACTCAAAGAAGTTGACCAAGTTGAGCAGGCATGATCTACCCTTCACAAAATCAAACTGTGTAGGATCCCGAGTTTGGAGATTCCCTATATCCTTGTTTATTAGGTCCATGATGATGAGTTCCATAGCTTTGCATATCAGACTCGTCAGGCTAATTGGGCGATATTTCCGGGGTCTGTAGTCCCTCCTCCTTTATGGAGAGGGATGACTGTAGCAGTGTGCCATTTGGTAGGGACAAAGCCTGAGGTGAGGCTGTGATTGAACAGGGCACACAGTTGAGGTGCCAGTTCACTCTGTAGTTCATGTAGAACACAGCTAGGGATATTGTTAGATCCCATAGAAGCTGTATTCTTGGCCTTGGACAGTGCTGTTTTAACCTGTGCAGCAGTAATACTGGGTGCCTGGCAATCTACTGGTATTGTAATTGGTCCTGGGGGGGGGGGGGGGGTAAAGTTAGCACTGAATTTGTCAGCCAGTATATTGGCAATATCTGTTGGCTCGGTATAGGAGGTACCATTGTGCAGTAGCTCAGAGCAAATCTGGGTATTGCCATGGAGATTCTTTACATAACTATAGAAGGCCTTGTGGTTGTCTTTACTATCTGCTGCAATTCTGTTTTCATAGCTAGCTTTAGAGGATTTGATGATGGATCTCAACCTTTTGTTGAGGCTGATAAGGGAGTTTTTCCAGTCTTGGGACTTCGCCTTATTCCACAACAGTTTCCTCCTTCTGTTGTAGAGTTTGTTTATGGCAAGGGACCACCAGATTGGCTTCCTTTTTTTATCTCTTTTTTTTGTGTCTTAGTTATATTGGGTATGGCGAGATCCATGCATTTGTGTATGTGTTCGTACAATGCATTGGTGTATGATTCGGTTTGCATGGGTGCCGTGAAGTTAGCCACCTCTGTTTTTAGGAACCCAAAGTTAGCTTTGGAGAAGTTTTACATGGTGGTTACCTTTGGTGGGGGGTTGTGGATTTCCAAGGTGATTAGTTTGTGGTTGGATTTAACTAGGGAGGAGTTCACTATTGGTGTAGAGCAACGGTCGCCCATGTTAGTAATGACCAGGTCAAGGATGTTGCTACCTCTGGTGGGGGTAAGAATGAGCTGGTCCAGAGCATTGGAATTAATGAATTTCAGAAAGCATTGGACAAGTGTATTAGTACATGAGTAGCTTTCCCAATTAATGGAGGGGTAGTTGAAGTCACCCAGTATGAGAGTGTTAGGTTGGACCCTAATATTCTCTAGGGTGCTTAGGAACCTGGAGTATGAGGCTTGGGACATGGTTGGGGGCCTATAGCAGGCTATGACCTGAATGTCTTACCCAGTGTTAGCTGCACCTGAAGCATCTCAGATGCGTTATGTTGGGCTACCAGTTTGGAGGTGTGCGCATCCTTTATGAATATGGAAACACCACCACCTTTGGAGCTTCGGTCCAAGTTCTGGGTCCAAAAGGTGTGGAATGTGTTATAGCCTGGGGTGCATTCTGCTGCCTTGAACCAGGTCTCTGTTACAGCACAAATGTCGATGTTCTCCATTTTAAGGAGTGTTTTAAGCGAGTGCATTTTGAGATTTAGACTGCTAACGTTGAGCAGCATGACTCTCAGATTGCATTTGTTATGGTGGTAATTTGGTCTTTGGAACACCACTTAAAAAAGGCACTATAGGAGTGGCAAGAGCCTTGGCCAGTATCCGGAGGCCCAGGGTTGTCAGATGTAGGCCATCTCTGGCAAAGCATCGAGGTCTGTCAATCATGTCTTGCCAGGCAGACAGATACTGGATCCTCTTAGAATGATACCAGAAACTTAGCCAATTGTTGAAATCAATAATGTTCTGCTTGTACTGTGTTATCATTCTGGGTGATGGTAGGATGCTGCTCAGAGCTAGGGTCATACCCGCCTGGGCTACATAATCCAAGAGCTCCTCCATGTCTCTTTTCATATAGTCCAGGGAAGTAAGTCTCAGGTCATTCACACCCACATGTACAATTACAGAGTCATATTTGTACCTGTTGTTGAGGGACCTGATTGCGTGCATTATGTGGTGGATCCTGGCACCTGACAGGCAACTGACTGTTACTTTCTCCTTATTCAACCTAGTGAGTGGGACATAAGTGTGCCTCACTATCGAGTCACCTATGACTAGTGTTGGGCATGCTGTTTTGCCTCAGGGGCTTTGGTTGAGTGGCACACTGTTTAGGACAGTTGTGTGTCTCATCATAAGTGTTGTGTTGTGGTGGTCTGGTGCGTTTCTGCCTTGGAGGTCTCTGCTGTTTGTGCAGATTTTTATCGAGAGCCTTAGTGAAGGTGGGTGTGTGGTTTGTGTTTTTATGTGAAGGCAGTGCTGGTGTGAGTTCTGGAGGGCTATGTGTCCCATGTGGTGTAGTGCAAGTGCAGACCTTCTCCTCTTGACCAGCTATTCTGGTCTTGGATGGAGAGTGCGTGGCTTCCAATTTGGATATATAAATGCATCTCTCACAAGTCTGTTTGTTGGGAGGTAAGAGGAGAGGGTTGACAGTGTACATGAGGCAGTTGCTACATTGCCTCAGGATGCCCAGTTTCACCAGGTTAATAGGAGAAAGCATAGGGACTGACCTTTAGACATGCCTGGAGGGGTGGGCATTAATAAATACTGGAGCTGTTTCCTTGTATAACGTTTAGTGCTGGTAGCAGTTTTGTGTGCTACAATAATTGCTACTAGAAGTCTGGTAAAGTTCTAAACTAATAAGCTAGTAAAAGGTAGGTAGTCTTATGGTTGTAGTTTGAGATGGGAAAGGTTAGAAGTACATCTAATTTGCAGAGGGACAGAATTCCATTTTTAGTGGCAGAATAAGAGTAAAGACGGGTTCCTGTTGTGTGATCGAAGACTCATTTTGTCGAATGCGTTTTGAGTGAACGTAAAAAGAACGAAAAGACAAAATAGCGGCTTTTAAGTGAATTCTTTCCCTGGGAAAGAATTCTCTTGGCCCCTTCTGTTACTTTGCTGTTTTCGACACCGTGGTGTGATCTCAGAGTTGCTGTCACAGCCCCACATTTTATGTAATAGTTTTAAAGTTTTTGGAACAGCGATTTTTTTTCCCTTGGGGGAAAAAAAAATGCTGTTCTGATGTTTCGACATTGTAAGCTTTCGCTTACATGGGTTCGATTAATCATTGTTAAGGAGCCATTTCTCAACTTAGGAAAAAGCTTCTTGAGTGATATGGAGGAGTTGAGGCGCGTTATTAGATGCACATATAAGTGTAGAATCGTCGGCATATTGTATAAGAGAGGCTGAACTTATGGGAGTATGGATATCATTGATAAAGATATTAAAGAGGAGGGGACACAGAATAGAGCCTTGAGGTACACCAGTGGAGACTTGGAGATGTGGGGAGAGAGTATTCTGCCAGTTTACAGACTGGAGCCTGTCAGTTAAATGTCTATTGAACGTCAGTAATGAAGAAGGGGATAGTCCAAGTTGAGACAGCTTATACAGGAGTTTAGGGTGAGAAACTGTATTGAAAACTTTTGGCAGGTCAAGGAATAATGAAGTAACAAGTTTGCCTGAGTTCCTGTATTTGTTTATGGTGTCAGAGAATGATATGACGGCAGTCGTAGTGTGTGTCTGTGCATCTGTGTTGGGTGGAAGACGTACTGGGTAGATGTTAAAAGCTGCTGTTGTAGAAGACAAATGGAGGAGTTGTTTAGGAATACATCTTTCTAGAATTTTTGAGAGAGTTGATAATGTTGAAGTAGGCCGAAAGTTAGAGACATTAGCTGAGATGCCACCTGTATGAAGAGGGATAATATAGGCTTTTTTCCCATAGTAAGGGTATGTAGGATTCAGATATTTATCTGTTGATAAGGATAGAGACTGGATATGGTATGGCATTGGAGTTTATCCATAGGTATTCAGGTGGGGGGTTGTCATCTCCATTGGAGTAAGGTGTGAGTTGAAGTACAAGTATTTTTTTTTATTCATTGAAGTTGAGACAGGTCATAAGTGAAAGTTGCTACCAGTGGATATAGAGGGTAAATTAGATTCAGGTTTTGTGGAAGGGGGGTTGGGTGTTATTTAGGAGGTGGCAGAAGCACTCAACAGGAGTGAGGAATTTTTAGTTAGTAAGGCAGTGCTTTCTAGGAAGCAGGCATTTTATAAGGTTGCAGTTTATACTGGATAGCTATTTTGGGTTCCTTGTTTGAGCCCTGATTTAAGAGGCTACATATTGATGTTGAAAACTTTTGGGGGGGTCATTTTTATGTTGAAGGTGTAGATGGCTATAATATATATATATATATATATATATATATATATATATATATATATATATATATATATATATATATTTTTTTTTTTTTTTATCTAGGTTAACTTTTTTCTACTCAGATTGCGCAATTCTGTATACAGTTGTTGGTTACAGGGAGTTTTAAGTGTAAGCCATTCTTTCTATACTTTGTCTCTGTTTGACATGTAGTTTTGGTTTGGGTAGTGAGCCAAGGGTGCATGGTTAATTTTCGTTCTTTTTCTTTCCTTTTTTGAGGAGTAGGGAGTAGCTGTTGTATTTTAGAATAAGGTATTAACATATTTAAGAGTAAGGTATTAAAAGTGCTGACTGCCTTGTTGACTCGAAAGCTTTTTAGCACAGACCAATTAAAGACTTTCAGTGTATTGATGGAGGAGTCTGTTTGAATTTAGGAAGGCTTTGGGTTGTTTTAATTTGGTTAATGTTAGGTTAGTGGGTGGTATTTCTATTGGTATAAGCTGGAAGGTGGTCACTAAGTCAGCTTTGATAGGTTCCCAGGGATTGTAAATTTACTAGGGTCAGAGACCAGTATCCAGTGTAGAACTGTACATTACTGTTGGTATTATTAAATCTAGTCTATGTTTGGCAAGTTGTGTGTTTATACTAGCTGCAGGAAAGTCTGATGAAAGGTTTTGCCAGTCAACATTTACATCTGCTTGCAATTATTTTCTTAAGGTATATAATTAATTGTCCAGGAGAAGATTTTTTTCTGAAGTTGTTATATTATTTTCATGTGAGATATAGACTGTTAAAAAAATATGCCTTTTTTATTATTAAGCTTTAGCTGTCATAGTATTTCGACATTTTGGAATTTTGGATGTTGTGTGAAAAAGGAGAGAGATTGTATGAATTTGGTTAAATTAAGGCTAGTTCTTGTGGTGCCCATCAGCTCTGATAATACTGTAGTCTGGCAGGAGTAGTTGAGAATCTATAATGTTAAGCTTAAACCAGGCTGCTGTGATAGCCATCCCAGTAGCCTAAAGGATAAGGTTTTGGCCTCCTAAGCCAGGGATTGTGGGTTTATATTAGCCCAGATGAGGCTCAGTCTTAAGATGGACCAGGTTGTTGCCTGCCATGCGGAAGGTGCAGGGTTCGATCTCAATCTCCAGCCAGTGCCTGTTTGGAGCTTGCATGTTCTCCCTGTGTGTCAATGAAGTTCCTACCACCTCTGAAAAACATGCTGAATTTTTCCATCTCAGACTTATCCAAGAATGGAGCTGAGGGAAGTAGCACAGACTCTAAATGGTGCCATATGGGGGAAGAGTTGTATAGACCAATCACTTTGGACATCTGCTGTGGTATGCAGTATCCTCAACATGAGAGAGCATGGAGCACAGACTGTGTACTGTGGCAGGGCTAGCCACTTGATGGTGTAAAATATTCTGTGTAATTCAGTTGTGTTGTCTAATGCTGCCAAAATGGGCATGGGTATTTGCTGGTGATAAGTGGGTTGAGGACCTGTTCTACTTCAACCTATGCCAGAGACTAGTACTAATGGTGGGAGAGGTGTATTTGCTCCTGTTGACCAGTGTCTGCCCACTGTAAAGATGAGCAACCCTGGGTCAATAAGGCCAGCTTGAGTTAACTGGGATAGCTCTGTTGAGCAAAAGCTGGACATAAATACAATCAACCTACTAAACAAACTAGGAATGGCTGCACTCAATGTAGATTCATTGACAAGGATGCAGCTTGGAAGTGGATGACATGATAGTAAGGAGGAGGCTGGACATTCTATGTATTCAGTAGGCAAGATGGAAGGGCAGTGAAGCAAAGTCACTAGGTTTCGCATCCAGAATCTGCTACTCAGGAGGAGGACATGGACTTCAGAAGGCAGTGAGAGGTGTCATCAGAATTAGTGAAAGTCTCATGGCAATTAGACTTCAACCTAATGATAGGGCAGTATTCATAATCTCAGCCTATGCCACACAGCAGGGTTAAGATAGTAAAGAAATGAGTTCATTCATACTGCAGTTGCAGGACCTGCTAGATAAAGGAGAACAACATGAATCAGTGTTGATATTGGATGACCTGAATGCACATATTGGGACAAACATAACAGCATATGAGGACTGCCTGGGTCCACATGGGTGTGGCATTAGGAATAAAGAATGAGAGGCCATTCTAGACTTATTTCTGGCAAATGGCTTTTTAGTAGCCAACACATAGTTCAGAAAGAGAGACCGTCACAAGATCACATACAAGATTTGGCAACAGGCAACTCTGGTAAATTTCCTCCTGGTAAGGAAAGGGCACTGGGGTAGAATCAGTGAATTCAGAGTCATCCTCCGTGAAGCAGTCTCCCTACAACATCAACCACTGGTTGCCACAATCAGCTACAAGCAGTAGTCAGAGAAGGTTCTGAAAACCTGGAAGTTGAGAGAAAGAAAAACTGTTCAAGGAATTACTTGGAGCTCTATCACCTCAAGAAGAAGGGGAAACACATGTAGTTGAAGAAGTATGGCAGTACCTCAAAACAGCATGTGTAAGGACTACAGAGTAGATATGTAGCCAAGCCAGGTATGTAAATAAGATGCAAAAGGAAAGCTGGTGGTGAAATGCACAAGTCCAGAAAGTCATCAAAAGAAAGGAGGAGTGCTGGAAAGTGTGACGTAAAAAAGATATGCCAGGCTAGGAAGAAATACTGGTTGGCTAACAACGAGACTAAGAAAGGACTTGTAATAGCAAATAACAAGGCATCAGAGGTACTCTGCCAGCTTCTGGAAAGTGACTCAGTAGATGGCACAAAGAAACTATATCAGGTTGCAAGGCAAAGACAGAACGATAAAGATAGTCATACAACCTTCATAAAGGATGCCAACAACAACCTGCTCACCCATTCACTTGACATTCTAAAGACATGCAGCTAGAGCATTTCTACCTGGACCTCAGCTAAAGCTATGCTCTGACCTAGTTGGACTTTCCCAATCAACAAATGTTAAATAAATAAATAAAATCAAAAGCAGATGGAATAAGTACTTTCAGCAGCTTCTGTACAAAAAAAATCCCACAGAAGCTGTACTTCCCTAGACACAGCCAGCGATGAGAGAAGGGGAGGAGCCCACCATAGAAATAGTAAAAACAGCACTAAGGAAAATGAAGTCAGTGAAAGCAGCAGGCTCAGATGGGGTCACAGCAGATATGGTAAAGATGTTTGGTGAGATATGGGAGAAGCAGCTGCTGAGGGTACCCGTAGTAGAGATAGGCATATCCCAGATGACTGGAGAATAATCATACTACTTCCAGGGTTTAAGAACAAAGGGGCCATTCACAACTGTGGATAGTACATCGGTATCAAACTCCTGTCACACTTTATGAAAGTTGTGGAGAGATTGATTGATAAATGAATATACAGAGTAGATAAGGTAAGACAAGAGATGAGCAGTTCGGATTCGGATCAAGATGCAGCACAATTGACCTGATGTTTGCAGTGAGACAGATAGTTGAGAAGAAGCTAGAGATGGGGAAAAAGTCCAGTTGGGCATTCCTAGACTTGGAGAGAGCATATGACAAGGTCCCAAGAAAGCTGATTTAGGCAGTCCTGCATTGGTTTGATGTCCCAAAAACATTGGTAGAATTAGTGCAAGCTATGTACAGGACCTAATAACTCAGTACAAAGAGTGTTTAGTCTCACAGTGGAGTTCCCAGTGGGAGTGGATGTGCATCAGGGCTCAGCTCTGAGCCCACTGCTGTTCATACTGGTAATGGATTATATTAGCAAACAGGTTGTAGACATCAGATCAGCAAAGTTGCTGTATGCAGACAATGTGGCATAACAGGCAGAATATAAGAAAGAACTTCAGAGAAGGATATGGGAATGGAATGCAAAACTGAAGACTCACAGGTTGAAACTGAGTACAGATAAGACAGTTTTAATAGCAGCAAATGAGGAAAATCAGAAGAAGCTGAGAACTGAGATAGAAGGGAAAAGAGTGGAACAGGTTAACAGCTTCTAGTATCTGGCGGGGTGGTTGAGGAGAAGGGAAGTCTGAATGAGGAGGTCAGAGCTAGAATCAGAGGGGCTGTAGCCACCTGGCACAATGTCAGATGTAGTATATGTCTGAAGAATACCAAGGAAGCTGAAAAGTAAGGTGTACAAAACAGTGGTGTGACTAGAATTACTGTATGATGCAGATAGCTGGGCATTAAAGGCAGGCAGTTGAGGAAGCTAGAGGTTATGGAGATGAAGTGCCTGAGATAGGTGGTAGGATGCACACTCTTGGGAGGACGAAGAAATGTGGACAAAAGAACAGAAGCCAATGTAGCTTATAGTCAAATTGGCACATGTTCATGAAAACAGAAGGCAATTTAGTGAAGAAAATTTGGGACAGACAGGAAGAAGGCAGGAGGAAATTACAGCATCCAGCATGGAGGTGGATAGATTTTGTGAGAGAAAACCTGCAACAGTCAGGTATGAGTGTCAAAGAAGGTAGGAGGGTGGCATTGAATATGGAGAAATGGAGACAAGTGACACAACACCCAGATTCCATGTAGAAAATAGGTAAAAAGGGAGATTATCATGATGACTGGGATATATGGAGAAATGGAGACAAGTGACACAACACCCAGATTCCATGTAGAAAATAGGTAAAAAGGGGGATTATCATGATGACTGGGATATTCAGTGATGTAGTTCTGTATTAAAATTACAGATGCTATAGAGATTGATAGTGACAATATTTAATTTTTTTGGAAGACAGTTGGGAGAATAAAGGGGTGAGGGATTTGAAGTGCTAGTTTTATTTGTATGGATAGATGGCTGTTTAATAAGAGGACAAATTTAACTGGGAAGGGGTATAGTTTGAGGTAGTTGATGG
This sequence comes from Protopterus annectens, assembly GCF_019279795.1. NCBI lineage: Eukaryota > Metazoa > Chordata > Ceratodontiformes > Protopteridae > Protopterus > Protopterus annectens. The sequence continues at coordinate 1,773,411,687 of NC_056731.1, forward strand.
ACAGTTTAAGTCACAGTTCTGTAGGGGTGGTTCTTTGCTCTTTAGATTAACTGATCACTTTTCAGGGCCTGGGTTGGGGTAGACATCACCACACTGGGATTTTTGAGAGTAGTGAATTCATTTAAAGTGGACCTGTATGAGTTTTATATTTTGAGTAGAGTGGCGGTGTGAAGTAGTTTGTGCTTAAAGTAAAGACAAGGAGAGAGATTAGAAAGGCAGAGAGATGTATTGATGTTCTTCGTGTTTCACTGTTGCAGTCATTACATTTGGGTAATCTGCTGGCAGGTTGCCCTCAGTCGGCCTGATTAACAAAGTCTTGGGTCCTGCGTCGGTTGCTGTCCTTTCCATGACGTCAGGTCATCAGGGGTATAAAACATGCATCCGATGACATTACATCAGTCTTTCTTGCCGTACGGTGCCCAAAGCAGAAGCAGTTCGCAAGTGCCGGTTGGCCGACTCCTGAAATGTTTGTTTTCGAGTTTCAGAACCAAAGTCTTCAACTTAAAGCAAAGTACCCCGTTGGGGAAACTTTTTCTTGCTCCATACCGATGTCAGTAAAAGTTAATAATTGCATTACTTGTAGAAAGCAAATACCTCATAAAGATTTTCATTCGTACTGTATTCCTTGCCTAGGCCCTGACCACGACGTACCTTGCTGTCAGTATTGTGCTTTATTTAATCAGCGCACTATCCATTGTCGGTACATTTTTGCCTCTAAATATTTAGGTTCTCGGTTTAATTATCCAGAAATGTCGTAGGTTAGCCATCCGACTACCAGAATTCCGAAAAAACACAAAGATAAAGACAGAGACAGGCTGCCGAGGTCCAAAACTGCCGACGACGCTTCTCCTAAGCCAGTCGCCAGTTCGTCGGTACTCAGGTGCTTTTGCAGCCCTTGATACCTGCTACTTCTGATTCGCAGGCCTCTACTGAGACCCATTCAGAGTCCGGTATGCCGCGAGATGGGATGCCTCTACCTTGGATGGGTCCGGAGCTGCTGTGCAGGCACTGGCTTCTGAGGGTGTATTCAGGTCTACAGACTTGCATATTAAATCGACTCCACCTTCATTACTAAGGCCTAAATCTCGATCTGTGTCTAAAAAAAACGATGCCCAGGCCACATGTTCAGGCCCCTATGTCTAAAAAACAAATGATCAAAATGGTTGAAGATCTAATTGCTCTAATTAGGGGTAGTCAATCCACCCCCCACCCCAAGAGGCCTAGGCCTGAGCTAGATTATGAATCTTCTGATCAGGATTCTGTTTCTTCTGATTCTTCTAATGACCTGGATTTGTCCATACCTACTTATGAGGATTCTGATGCAGAGGATTCCATTCCCTCTGTTTCCCCTCCTGAGGATTTTTCTTTTGGGGAAACTTTAGATACCTTAAGGGAGCATTTCCACTGTGAAAGTCAGGAATTTTCTGATTCAGAAAAGAGATTTAGGGATTTCCTTCTTCTACCTCAGCATAGGCCTTTGGCTATACCTCCTGTACTAGACATTGTTGATGTGTTTTCAGAATCCAGTATGGCCCCTGATTCCCTGCCTCCAGCTCCTAGTAAACCGGACAGGTACTACAGGGTTCCTGAGTCCCACAAGTTCCTTTTCAAAAATCCTGTTGCAGATCCAGAAACCATTTCTCAGGGCCCCGGGGGCATTAAGGCTTCTACTGTCAAAAATCCTACCCCTTCTGATAGAGACTCCAGGGTGCTGGGTAGATGGGGTAAGAAGGTTTATACTTCTGCAGCCTTGGCAATCAGGTCTTTAAACTGCCAATTTCATATGTTAAAATATCAACAGCATATTATTGGACTGCTTAAACAGAAAATTATGTTGATTCCTGACTGTGTGGAAAATAAAGATTTACAGGATTTATTGCATTCAGCTGAATAAGTTGGAAAATGTACTTTGCAATGTGGTTTTGATTCTTTAGAGGCCTCCTGCAGGGCTGCTGTTACTGGGTCTGTGCTTAGAAGGCATACTTGGCTTAAGGAGCAATCTTTGCCTGATCATGTTAAAGCAAAATTGTTGGATGCTCCTTTAAATCAGGATCGCCTGTTTGGCAGTAAGGCTGAAGAAGTTCTAAAAAAGATGGAAGATAAAGCTAAATCTATGCAAACTGTTAAAGATTTCTTACAAGTGCAACCTCCAAGATTTAGTAGGCACTGGCCTACTATGAATTGGTCTTTTCCAGCTCCTTCCAGATCCTCTCAAGCCAAACCCAGACACACCAAATGCACCAGGTTTCATTCCCAGGGGACTCTCAGAACTAAGCAATGGGGGGCCTCCACTTCCAAATCTGGAAATAACAAGACACCCCCCTATGGTAAACAGTCTCAATGACTTCCTTTTAAAATTACCAAGCACTTACCTTTCAGCTGTCCCTTTGGGGGGAAAGATTGCTCTTCATGCAAAGAACTGGGAACTCTTAACCCAGGACAAATGGGTTTTAAATATAGTGTCCCAGGGATACAGATTTCATTTCCACACATTGCCAACACTGAACAGGTGGCCAGACCTGCCCCCAAATTAGTGGGCAGAGGCTCAAAAACAAGTACTTTCCCTCTTAAACATGAGGGCTACTCAACCAGTACCAGAAGAGGAAAAGGGACAAGGTTTCTTTTCAAGGCTTTTTCTGGTACCCAGAAAAGACAAATCATGGCATCCAATTCTGGACCTGTCTACTCTAAACACCTTTCTGGACATTCCAAAATTCAAGACGCTGACTCTTCACCAGTTACTTCCTATGCTAGACAAAGATGCCTGGTTGGCAACTCTATATTTAAAAGAAGCATACCTGCACATCCCAATCAGGGAATCTTGCAGAAGATACCTACGCCTCAAAGCAGGCTACTTGCATTATCAGTTCTCTGCACTGCCCTTTGGCTTGTCTACTGCACCCAGGGTATTCAGAAAGTGCCTGGCTCCAGTTATTGCATTTTGCAGGCAAAGAAATATTCAAATATATCCATACCTGGAAGATTGTCTAATTCAGGCAGAAAACCAGGGCATACTTCTAAATCATCTGGCGTTTGTAAAAAGGGTTCTAACTTGTCTGGGGTGCACCATAAATTAAAAAAATCACAACTGGTACCCTCTCAACAGATTACATTGATGGGTGCAAGCTTGAATACAACTGACCGGATGCCTTTCCTCATGCCAGAGAAGCAAATTCATTTGGTAACTTACTTCAAACAAGTGGCCACAAAAAACCTGCTATCTGCAAGACAAATACTGCAAGCCTTGGGGTTCATGGCCTCCTGCATTCTTCTAATTCCATATGCAAGACTGCATATGAGGAAACTACAGTGGTACTTAAAAAGTCTATGGAGTCAACATTGTCACAGCCTGGAAACAATGATTCCTATCATACCTTGCCTATGCCTGGAACTCCTGTGGTGGGCAGAGGCCTGCCACCAAAACAAGGGACTGCCATTCACACTACCCCCCTGTCACCCAAACCCTAACTACAGATGCATCAGACTATGCATGGAGGGCTCACCTGGCAGGAAAGTGCATTCAGGGCAAATGGAACCCAAATCAAATGCACCTACATATCAATCAAAAAGAAATGTTAGCTGTACAGAATGCTCTGACAGCCTTCAAGGACTACATTTTTCCAGGACAACTAATGGTAAAGATGGACAACACCACAGTTATGTGGTACATAAGCAGGGGGTACACATTGTTACCCCCTCTGCAGACTAGCCATGGCATTGTGGAACACAGCCTTGAGCTACCAAGTGCACCTACAAAATCAATTCCTGCCAGGAAAATTGAATACACTGGCAGACGGACTAAGCAGAAATCTCACGGACCCACACGAGTGGAAACTGAAAGCATGGATTTTCAACATGTTGACAGGCAAATGGGGGAGCCCAGACATAGAACTATTTGCCTCCCCCCAGAACTACCAGTTGGACAAGTTTTGCACAAGGACTCCCCACAAAGAATCCTGGAAAGTGGATGCTCTGTCCTTCAGCTGGAAAAACCTATCAGTCTACGCCTTTCCCCCTCTGCCTCTGCTCTCCAACGTTCTGCTAAAAGTCAAACAGGACAAACCAAATATGATTTTGATTGTTCCAGTATGGCCAAGCCAACACTGGTACACACTCCTGTGCAATGTGTCGCAAATATCTCCATGGCACCTGCCTCAGACCCTTTCCTTGCTGTCTCAGTAGGAGAACGAAATTCTGCACCCTCAGCTTCCAACATTGAACCTTGCAGCCTGGCTAATCACTTAAATTCACCCTTATTAGCCCTCAGCAAACCTGTGATGGATGTCATCTTGGAGGCGAGAAGACCTAGTACTAGAAAATCTTATGCTGACAAATGGAAAAGATTCTGTGCCTGGAACCAATCTTTAGGGATGAGCACAGCAGTGCCCAATTTACCTCAGATTTTGCAATACTTAACTGAGATGCTTCACAAGGACCTGTCTTTTTCCTCTATTAAAATCCACACTTCAGCTATTTCAGCTCACTATAACACAGAACCACCCCTCTTCTCTCATCCCCTGCTCAAGCAGTATCTCAGAGGGGCAAAGAACTTGAGACCCCCCCAGGAGATCTCCTACCCCTGCCTGGGACCTTAACTTTGTTTTGGAGAAGCTCAATCTACCTCCTTTCAAGCCAGCTGCTACTGCAGACTTAAAATTTCTTTCTTGGAAAACAGCCTTCCTTTTAGCAATCACTTCAGCTAGAAGGATATCTGAATTACAGGCCCTTATGGCAGTGGAGCCTTTCATCATCTTTCATGCATACAGGGTATCTCTGAGGACCAATCCATCCTTCATGCCCAAGGTGGATTCCAATGTGGCTCTTAATCAGTCCATTCATTTGCCAACTTTCTTTCCCAATCCACAGAACAAAGGGGAACGGATTCTGCATTCCTTGGATGTGCACAGACAACTTAGATTCTACTTGGACAGGACTAAATCTTGAAGAAAATCTGAACAATTGCTGGTAACATTTGCTGCAGGGGCAGAGGGGAAGGCTATTTCAAAACAAGCCATTTCTAAATGGATAAGCCATTGCATTTATTTCTGCTATAAGCACCATGGAAAACCTATCCCCCCAGGGGATCAGATCTCACTCCACCAGGTCTGCATCTACTTCTGCAGCCTTTCTCAGAGGTGTTCCTACCAGGGATATTCTAGAAGCTGCTACCTGGAGTTCTGTACATACTTTCACCAAGCATTATCATTTACCAATTTTCTCTAAATCCAGAGCTGGCTTTGCCACTGCTGTCTTGCAGGGCCTTATAGCTGGCACTAATGCTGTATAAACTCCTCCTCCCAGCCATAGCTTTGGGAATCTACCCAAATGTAATGACTGCAACAGTGAAACATGAAGAACATAGTACAGTTGTGTACACTTACTATAAATGTAGATGTTCGAGTGTATTCACTGTTGCAGTCCTGGTTACCCTCCCTCCAGCCCCCTACATTTCTCTGGCTATACCTCTACTTTCTCTTACTATGCTTAAAAGCCTTTTTGGTGTATTTACTTGTGGTTGGAGGTATATTTTTGTGTTTTTAATTTTATTTGCTCCTCATTAGGGGGGCACCTGACATCTGGGGCAAGAAAAACTAATGTAATGGCGTCGGATGCATGTTTTATACCCCTAACAACTTGACATCATGGAAGAAGGGACAGCAACCGATGCAAGACCCAAGACTTTGTTAATCAGGCTGACTGAGGGCAACCTGCCAGCAGATTACCCAAATGTAATGACTGCAACAGTGAATACACTCGAACATCTACATTTATGGTAAGTGTACACAACTGTACTGTATAGCTACTCCTGATTTTGCAGTGTGCTGAACAAATTGCAGCAGGAGAGGTGTATAGAAGTGAAGTATACAGTGACAGTTTGTTAGATAGGATGTTAGTAGCAGCAGTTGGAGACATTATGCTTAAGAAACATGACATTTCGATATTTATAAAGAAGTGAAAAAAGTGAAGTGTAGTCTGAAGTGGAGGGAGGCAGAAGTGGAGTTAATGAAGAGAAGTAAATGGAGAAGATTATTTAATTCTATTTATGTAATAATGAGAGGAAATGGAAGTGTATCAATGATATTTGAAGTCAGTCAGAGGTATAAGGAGCAGAATATAACTAAGGTCACATATTGAAATCTAGGTGCATGTAATTGTATGAAGAGCAGATGACGTGGATGTAATTTCTGTGGCTGGGAGGAGTGAGAGCCTGTGAATGGTTATTTTTGAGCTGGTTATGTTGCTGAAGGTGGGAGGAGTTAGGGGATCTTGTGATAGGGTGGAATTTGGATAGAGAGGGGTAATCCCAGTATAAAGGAAGTGATGTCAAGGTGGGTAGGAATGGAGGCAGGGTGAAGAATGAATGGAGTCCTGCGGGAATACAATCATACCATACAGTCAGGATTAGTAAATGGTAAGTAAAAATGCCTTAATTGACTAGGAGACAGCAATAGCAGTGGCAGTGTTAAAAACTAACAGCAAAAAGTTGAAAGTATTAACACTAAAAACAGGGAATATCCCATCAGCAGGAGATAGATATGTAGAGTGTATCAGCAGTATGCGAGTGCTAAAGGTGATAGAACTAGGCCAGCACATATGGGAAAAAGTATACGGGAATTTAGGAGTGAGATATATGTAGCAGATCGTGGACAGGCAGCAGCCAAAAAAAACTAGTAACTCATTGTGCCTTACAACTGTGAGACGAAACAGTAGAGTGGTTAGCAGTAGAATAAAAAAATAAATGTACTCCAGTAGAAAGGGGACCCGGTATGGGAAGGATTCCTGAGACACCTCAGTATTCATAACATTAGGTGAAAGGGGCATTTGCACTCATTCTAAAGCAGGAGATAACAACAGTGACATTTCTCTACACTAATCCAGGAAGCACCTAACTAAATATTTACAATATAGGGAAGGTCCTTACATAAGGCACTTCTTTACAACTTTTCACTGCAACGCCCTTTGGAGACAAAATAACTGGGTGTCTTGCTTTTGAAGTATATTTTGTTAATGGTGGACTTTTTCAGCAGATGTTGCAGTACTTAGACTGACCATTTTTTATGTAAGATGATGGCCTCCTCTACATTGGAGGGTTTCCCTCTTCCAGTGTCCAAATTATTTATCTTCCTGTAGAGAAAGTAGAGGTCCCACAGGTGTCTTAAACAGTGAGCATAGACAAGTCCAGAAATGCTGAGACTCAATTAAATGTCCGTGGTCTCTATTTGAAGGCAGGTTTGAGGGTCCAAATCTGACTGATCAAGGGACCACTATCCTGGTCAGGGCTGCTGCCTGTCACTTTCTTCGGATCATTTCCATTTGAGGGTCTTGAGTTCCTTGCCTGATAGGCTTGCCTGTCATCCAGTAGGCCCTTGGCCTGTGGGTGTGTGAGTTCACCCTTAGGTAATTCACTTTCTGGCAGCTCTGCCTCTACTATGTGTACCTTTTTCTAGGCCGTCAGAGGGGAGGTCCACCTTCCCTTGCCCTCTTGGCAGGGTCCTCTTTCTTAAAGAGACGGCCTCTGTCCAAGGACACATCCTTTCTCCTCTTGGTTCCTTGCAGTAGGGAGGAATTAGGAAGACTGATGAGTCCTCCTTCACTCCCATGGCCAGAATGATGATCTTGTGTTAGGACCATCCTAGAAAGATTTGGGTTTTGACTAGCTGAAATGGCAGTTAATCTTCCTGTGTCCTGAGAGTGGGAATCTACCAGTTGAACTTCCTTTGCCCCTTGACATTTGGATTCTCTTTAATATGCCATAATTTAGCCCTGTGTCTGCTCTGTTCTGCTAATGTTTAGGAATAACTGCTTCCAGTGCATTTGCTGTTGGACCAGTGAAGCTTATTTTGCAGGCAACCTTCCCCTAACCATAAACCCAGAGGTAGGTCATTTAGGGAGGGGGGTACCCAATACTCACTTTTCTCACTGGTCCTAGAGTTGGTTCACGAACTTCTGCCTTCCCAGTGGTTTTATTACCTGGAATTTATCTCAACCGTAGGATCAGTCATTGAGGTTCCTTAATGTTGGATGTGACAGGCATATTCTTCCCATATCATTTTATTTCTGGACAAGAGTCTCCCTGTTAGATTAAGAATGCACTGTGTTAAGGGGGCATGAGTAGTCTTTCCAGCTGGCCTTTGTAGGTGGATTTCCCTCTAAGATGGGAAAGAATATTATTTGTTTGCACTGGGGTTGTCATGTTCTTATTGTTCTTGATTTAACACACATTATTTATTTCTCCACGCCAAACATCTGGGCCATTTTCCAGTCCACTTTTCACACATTTAGTCTTCAGAATGGGGTGAGATGAGGGTCACAGGGAATGCAATGTCCAGGCAGCCATCAGAGTGTTTTTGCCTTTGCCCTAATATTTCTTCTGTACTGTCATTTTTGTCCAAGCGGTGGTAGTACAGTGGGTCATTGAAGGAGTGTCACCTACTTTTTCAGATGACATAACCCCTCAGAAAGCCCTGCCCCAACTCTGTTGTCAAATTATTCTACCCCACCTCTAGTCTCCATGATCAGACAAGGATGGAGTATGCATCTTGGTCCTGGTAACCCCAACTCTGTCCACTGACTAAAGTATAGGTATTTATCTTGTCACTTCTATCTCATCTCACCTTCTTACTGTCTCCATCTGTGTCTGGACCTCTGCTCAATCCTAGGACATTTGGGTTGTTATCAGAGTTCTGAATATTGGGTGGATGGACATGAAAACATTTGGTATGGAACCAATAGTTATTTATAGGAGGGATCGTGACATTAAGAATTACTTAGAAACTGTGCAGAGACCCTCAAACAGCGCCAAGAGACCGAAGACAGTGTTAAAACATGGTAGGTGTCCTCAGTGTCCCTCAGTTTTGGAGGATGATTCCTTTATGATTCAAGGGTTTGGGAAAATCACAAGTCCAGAGAGGTGCAATTGTGACACCAGCAGGGTAGTTTACATTGCCTCATGTAGAAAATGCACCTCTTTCTATGTCAGTAATACCAAAATAGCATTAAAAGAAAGGGTTTACGAGCACTTGAGGGATGTCAAAAAAAACAAGACCCTAGTAATGCTCTCTGGAAACACATCTAAAACCATGAAGGACATGACTTTGGTTTCTTCATCTTGGATGTAGTGAACCAGGATCCCCGAGGTGGCCCCTGGAAAGTAAGGTTGGAATATAAGGGACTTGAATGGCAACCTAAGACCAATGTCGTGGGTTCTTATGGTCTCAGTGAGTCTATATCCCTTACTTGTTACCTAAAATTGAAGGCACTAGGTGATTGGACAATAAACCAGTGAGATGATAAACATCTTAGGTGTTTGTACGAATATGAAAGAGTGTTTTTAGAGTTTTTAACTTCAGTTTGGATTTTGCGATTAATATTAGGTTATTACGAATTTAGATGTGTATTTCGTATGGGGCAGTTTTTAGCAATGTAATAATGTGAATTTAAATGGTCCTGTTTCTTTAAATTTCTAGGGGATTGAGTAGCTGTGGATGTGAAAATGGCTTTTAATAAAACAGTTATATAATGAACCTGAGGAAGATTTTTTTACTCTGAAGAAGCTCCAAGGCATTAGAGGGACAAAATTGCTGTGTGTGCCTATTAAATGTTTCTTTTTTAATTATTTGGCTTATTTTATTCAAGAGCCTTTTTTGTGTTTCCTCGCTTTATATGATTTACTTGGTGATTTAACACTTTTTTACTCCCGTCTGGAACGCTGTTCGGTTCTGTAGGTTGTACTCAGGCTTTATCTTATACCAGTGAGCTGGATTACTGAGTTCTTGATTTGTAGATGGGTACTTCTTAATGGAAGGGTGGTAGAGTGATGGCTGTAGAAGACAAGCAGCCTTATGTAGCTGATGCACAGCATCACATTGTGTATCATAGCTCCACACTCATCCATGGACTTGCTAAATTCCTGAACACTGTGCCAAATGCTGATTTGTCGAGAGGGTAAAATATGTCTGTAGGACTCACCAAGTGGGTCTCTTCATTGATCAATTGATAACGTACGAATATAGCATATTTTTTGTCTGTGTGGCATAAAAAGGATGTAATACTTAGACTGATCCAAGTGACCACAGTTCAGACCGCAGCCCTGACAATGAAAAAGCCAGATCAAGTGAGAGAAGAATGAACTTTCAGGAAGGAGGGGGAAAGAGTACACATACTTGGGAGTGTGTGCAGTTGGCATGATTTCCTGGATAGATTAGCAAAACCACTTTCAAGAATTTCAGGTAGATATCTGGGGCTGTCTGACTGGCTTATGCTCCTTATGTAAGTGAGGGATTGCCCAGCACTGATGCCTTTTGCACAGCTAATAAAACCCCTGTTCCTCTGCATGTATTGTACTCCTGTTCACAGATTTCCTTTCTCATCACTGTGGAAGTATTGTTTACTCCTGTGATATCTTGCAGAGGATAGCCAAACATCTAGTCAGCATACCAGAGCCTTACATCTTTCAAGCACTATGTGCAAGGCATAAGGTACATATGTGACCTACGAGCGCCTAATCTTCAGAACTTCCTTGTCACCTGTCTGAACGCTACATTTGAATTCTGTCTGCAAGCTGTTCACTAAGTTGATTGCCATCTACAGATAAGAGCACTACTGAAGTCTCTTCCTTTCTTTATTCTTAGTATTACTTTAGTTTACATGTCATCCAGGAAGGGAAAATGTGAGTGTGAGAGGCAGTTTCCTCATAAAGACAGGCACGAAAAGTGCCATTTTTGTCGTGGTACTACCCACAACCATATGAAGTGTGAGATTTGTAATGCATTTGTCACTAGCACACACTGCAGTGATCTGTCGTTTCTTTCCATTTACTTGGAGAACCAGTGATGAAGCTTTTGGCTCAGGGTACCATGGCTGAATACAGCTGCCCCGATGTTCACCTGCCACTTAAAAAGTAAGTCAAAAAGGCACAGACTGATCCTGCTGCTGTCCAGTGTCCATTAGACATCTTCAGGTTGTATGAAGAATATGAAGACCGTTGGTGCGCTGCTCTCAGGTCCCTATGCCACAACCCACTTGGAGGCTGACATGGAACTGCGTATCCACACATCCGCTGAAGCTGTGCCTACATCTGGTGTAGATGTGGAGGGGAAATATGGCTGTTTATTATGGGATGGCCTATGCAGGTTCCCCAAATACTTAGGGAAGAGGTGCCTGGTACACTCATTGATTCTAGGTGGGGGTCTACATCTGTGGGGTACTCCTTAGGTAGATCATTAGAGGACTAAGCTTGTGACCCCTATGGCTAAGGATCTACACAAAGAATGGCAGGATTTAGTCAGTCTTTTCAGTGCTTTTATGGCTCTTAAGCCCCCTCATGGATTGTCTACTTCTGCTTGTGTTCCATGGTCTTTCACTCCTTCCACTCACCCTATGGACTGTGATTCCTCTGATAGACTCTGGTGAAGAGTCATCAGCTTACTCCTCTGAGATCATGTTTCCCCTTGCCCTGTGGTCTGAGGAAGAGGATTTACTTTCTCCTTACTCTGTTATGGAGGCATTATCTTTTGGGGATACTGTGGTTCATATGATGGAATACTTTAAGTGGGACTGTGCCCAGGTTTCTGATGTTCAAAAAAGATATTATGAATTCTTGAAAATAAATGCTCCTCAGCCTTCTGCAGTCTCACTGATGCTAACTTCCCTCCTGGATACTTTCACTGCAGCTTCTCAGGCCCCTGGCTCTCAACCTCCTGCCCTTAATAAATTGGACAGGTTCTTTAAAGTGTGTGCGGCTCAAGAGCTTTTTTTATATTTAAGCCTCTGATTCTGATGCTATTTCTATAGCCACTAATAAACTATCCAAGTTGTTGTGTTCTTACCTTTTTTCTTCTGATAAAAACAGCTGTGCCATGAACAGTTATGGTAAAAAAAAGTATACACCTTTGCCACCTTAGCTTTCAGGGCTATTAATTACAAGTCATATGACTGTGTGTGTCTTGGCTCTTCTCTCCCACCTTGGGGACATTCTGGCTGATTTCCCTGATTCAGAGACTTCTGTCATTTCCCTTTTGAGCTCTGCTTCTCAGGTGGCCTGTCATTCTGTTTAATATAGGTAGGGCAGCTGCATCTGGATCTGTTATGAGGAGGTATTCTTGGTTGTGCCTCCAGACTTTGTCTGAAGACATTAAGGCCAAATAATTGGATTCCCCCTTAATGCAATCAAAATCTGTTGGGCACTGCTGCGGCTGAATTGTTTAAGACCATACAGGATAAGGGTACAGTTATGCAGGATTTGAAATAAATCAAATTATCTTTCTAAACTTTCATCGGTTCATTGTGGGGCAAGAGGGCTTCAATGAAAGTTTTTCCAGAAAAGACTTCTCAGGGTTCTAAGAGTCAAATGGCTTCTTTCCATGAATAGTCTGATTCTATTTGACATTCAGCCCTTCCAACCTTTTGGTCAGATTAACATGTCCCTCACCTTTACTCTTTCTTTTCTTGTTTAGCAACAGATAACCACGGATGCTTGGGTACTTTCATTGTCCAACATGGTTAATCTGAAGTAGTTAACTTCATTTGGTCAGCAACCTGTGGGGTATCGGATCTGATTCGGATCTGGGCCGGCAGCTTTCGTAGCCAAAGATCCGAGTTCCAAGCTCCTCCCCTACCCATAATGCCCTGCCACCTCCCTCTAACCCCCAGATCTCGTTTGCCATGACTTCTTTAAGCATCTTAGAACGAGCTCCTAGTGTGGGTGTTGTGAGTTTAAGGCTTTTTTACACTTTTTTCTGTCAAAACATTTCTAAAACTTTGTGTGTGTGGTTCCCTTCTCTCCCTTAGTATTTTTGGGTAGTTTAAAGCTTCTTAGTTTAGTTAAAGTTTATTCCCCTCCCCCCTGTCTGTGTGTGAAGGTGTGTGTGTGTGGGCCTGTTCTTTTCCTTTTCTATAAAAATGTCTGAAGGTCCAAAAGCTGTGTTTTCTAAATACTCCAAGTGTGGCCATAAACTGTCCCCAGTGGATGGCCACACTCAGTGCGTTATTTGCCTGGGTGTTGACCACCTTTCTTCGGGCTGCACTATTTGTGCATCCTTCAACCCCAGAGCTTTGAGGGATAGGAGGACGAAGCTAATCCTTGCGGGCCTTTTGCCCCCTGGTTCCACTTCGTCCTCCTCCTTCTCTGTCGCGCCAGCCGTGGCTGCTCCACCTACCACCTCTGATCCCCTGGCCGGGACTCAACCTCCCTCTTTGGTCCAGGAGGAAAGGGATGGCAGAAAGAAAGATAGGAAGGGCATGGAGCGGGAGAAAGATAGGCACCATAGCCACAATTGAAGGTCCGAGTCAGCTCCATCGGCCCCGCTGTCTAAGCAGCTTGCCTCTCCCCTTAAGGTCTCTGGGTCTTCCCCATCCCGGCTTCATTCTCCACGTTTCTCCCCGGAGCCAGAGGAGGAGACCTGGTCACCTTCAAGGTCATCTAGGCGGCCTTCCCGGCTGGCCTCGGCAGCTTCATCCAGGTCAACCAGGAGTCTATCTGACGCAGACATGGACCGGATGATGCATCAATTTCTTCAGGCGGGGAGCTCAATCCCTTTTTTCACCCCCATTGCTCCTTCTCCGACCCGTTATCGGAGTTCGGAGCTGTCGGATCCGACTAGCTTCGGAGCCGGGGTGGTGTCGGCGCCGGCAGTGTTTCCTACTTCGGTGCCGACTGTACCCTCAAGTCTGTTGGATCTGTTTTCGTATCCAAGCTCTCGGGACCATGAGTTGAGCGTCGGATCTGGAGGGGTCAGTGGGCCTTCGGCTCCATTAAGGTCAGAGCGCATTACTCGTTCGGATCTGATCGGGTCATCTCCGACTCCGATCCGCACGCCGGATCCGAGGGGACTGCTTTCGGATCCTAGGGAGAGCAGTTCACCCTCGGCATTCGACATCATAGAGAGGGTCCTTTCGAGGGATTCAAGGACCCAGGCTCTTGCTACGGATCCAGCCGCCATTCCCTCTCAGACGGGCCTGTCTTCCATCATCTGGCCCCAGGGACAGCCTGCGCCTACGTCACAGATGGTTCCTGTAGAGGAACAGGACATTGTTGGTGAGCCCTCTTCGGACAGCCCCCCCGAGGAGGTCCCTCACAAACTAAAGTGCAAGAGGAGGCACTTGGGACTCACCTGAGTCCCTCACAGAAGACACAGACTTAGAGGAAGGGGAAGGTTCCCCAAGGTCACCTCAAGACGTCTCCTTCAGAGACATTATGGAAATGTTGTGCATTAGAGTGGGGTGGTCTGCCCAAAAACATTCCTCGGATGAGTCTGTGTTTCTGGAGGCATTTGACACAGGCCCATCTACCTCTTGGGTGTCTCCTCCCACCAATCCCCTGGTGGACCTCATGACTAAAAGGGCATGGAAGGAGCCGGACACTGTCGAGCCAATACCCAAGAGACCGGACAGGATCTTCAGCCCTCCCACAGACAGGACAGTTTGGAGCAAGGGTGCCCAAGTGGATGCCATGGTGGTGGCGGCTGCCACTACAAAGGAATTAGCACAGGAGAGTTCCTCGGTACATCCTCCAGACAAGGAGTCTCGGATGATGGGCCACCTCGGAAAGTGGATGTTCGCTTCAGCGACCTTCTCTATAAGGTCATTGAACTGTACGGCACATGTAATTCGGCTCCAGCGGGACCTAATCAAAGAGTATGCTGGATCACCCCCAGAGTCCATGTCGGCCAAGGAGAAACGGACCTTCTCGGCTCCAATGGCCACTCTTATGTCGCTTACTAACACATCTATGCGGCTTCTCTCCCATGCCATGGAGGGAGCAGCTAGAGCCCGTGGAACAGGCATTGTCTTACATCGACAGGCCTGGCTCTGTCTCTGCAACTTTGCGGAACCCTTCAAGGCGTCCTCCGCGAATGCCCCTTTTGACGGTTCTATGCTTTTCGGCAAAACCATCCGCGATACGCTTCTCCAGAGCGAGAAAGATGGGAAGACGTCTGCCGTCGGGATCCGCTTCTCAGCTCCTGAGAGGTCCTATTCCAGGAACCAAAGAGGACAAAAGAAGATGTGGTTCCGGAAAGCTCAACAATCCCATTTCGCTCCGGATCCTTCGTCCTTCAGAGGCAGAGGAGGACAGGGTGGACGCCGGCCCAGAGACAGAGGGGGGACGAAGAATTTTGGGTTGAGGGAGCCCTTTTCTGATTGACCCATGCAGCAACCCTGAGGGGTTGCCCAACTGCTCCTCTCTGGAGGCAGTCAGGGGGCGCTTCTTGGAGCACCTAGCACATTAGGAGTCCATTACGACAGATCACTGGGTGCTCCGAATCATATCCAGAGGCTATTCAATTCCATTCCTAATGTCTCCTCCACTCCCCGATGTCCCACCCAATCAGTGGGAGGTAGCAGCCTTCGAAATAAGAGAGCTGCTAAGAAAAAGAGCCATCCAGCATGTCCCCCTCAGGCAATCCGGATCAGGCTTTTACTCCAGGTTCTTTTTGGTGCCAAAAAAGACGGGGGACTTACGGCCGATTCTCGACCTGTCCACACTGAACCTGTCAGTCACCAAAGAAAAGTTCCGGATGGTCACCATTCAATCCATTCTCCCACTTTTACAGGAGAATGACTGGATGTGCTCGATAGACCTCAAGGATGCGTACTACCACATTCTAATGGACAGGCGATCCAGGAGGTTTCTCCGCTTTCACCTGGGAGCCAGCCATCATCAGTTCAGGGTCCTACGCTTCGGTCTCACCACAGCCCCCAGGGTGTTCGCCAAGGTCATGGCAGTTGTAGCAGCCCACCTGAGGCTTCAGGGAATACAGGTCTTTCCTTACCTGGACGACTGGCTCCTAACCGCCCCCACCAAGCATCTACTATGTTCAGGCAGGGACTACTACTTACATCTAGCCCGCCATCTAGGGATCACGATCAACCACAAGAAATACTCCCTTCAGCCTACTCAGATCTTGGATTTCATAGGGGCCAGGATAGACACTATACAATCCAAAGTCTTTCTGACGGTGGACAGAATCCGCAATCTAAACCTTCACATTTTGGCTCTTCTACAATCATCAGCCCCTCCAGTGGAATTAGTCCTGAGGGCCCTGGGGTCCATGGCAGCGGCCATCAATCTGTCACCTATCGCACGTCTGAGGATGAGAATCCTTCAATGGACCTTACAGGTCCAGTGGTCCATCCTACGTCACCCGCTGTCTACACCTATTCCCCTCAGCAGGGTTTGCAGGGAGTCTCTACTTTGGTGGCTCCATTCCAGGGACCTCCGGGAAGGGCGCCCCTTCTCCATGTCCCCACCCCAAATCACAGTGACCACGGACACATCTCTCCTCGGGTGGGCATTGCATGGGCAGATCCATCCAAGGCACGTGGACTCACACAGAGACCTCTTTGCATATCAATGTCCTGGAGATGAGAGCGGTGCTTCTAGTGTTGCAGGCTCTCCATTCCCTTCTTCCTCCAGGGACTATTGCAATTCAAACAGACAACATGTCAGTAGTCTGGTACATCAACAAACAGGGGGGAACCAGATCTTACCCACTTTGCTGAGAAGCCATGAGAGTGTGGGAATGGGCAATATCCACCAACCGCTTTCTCATAGCAACGCACATACTGGGTCGGTCAAACATTCTAGCGGACAGGTTGAGTTGAACTATACTCTCACCTTACGAGTGGTCTCTGAACCCAGTAGTAGCGGAACAGATCTTCCTCAGATGGGGTCAACCTTGCTGCGATCTGTTCGCATCGCCTTCGAACACAATGTGCAGCGAGTTCTTCCCTCTAATTCCCCCACCAGGGGAAGTCCCCAGAGACACTCTGGTTCATGCTTGGCCATCCGGTCTTCTTTATGCTTATCCTCCTCTTCCGTTGATGACAAAATTCTTGCAGAAAGCTTGTCGGTTGGGGTGCAGAGTTATCCTCATAGCTCCATTCTGGCCTCACCAAACCTGGTTCCCATGCCTATGGTCTCATCTAGTACATCCTCCCTGGATCTTAGATCCCATTCCAGATCTGATTTCTCATCCCTTTGGATTAAAGACCCCCGACCTGGACAACCTCAAGCTCTCGGCTTGGTTGATCCAGTTCCATTAATGGCTAGGATTCCCGGTATCTCATCCTCAGTTAAGGCCATCCTGGTGGCCGCTCATAAGCCTTCTACCAGGAAAATCTACAAGAGTAAATGGAAGCGTTTCTCTATCTGGGCGGAGCATAGGAATTTGGATCCTTTTACGGCTTCTATCCCAGCAGTCCTCGACTTTCTATCCCATATTTTTCATCAAGGGGCTAGTTCTTCGACTGTTAAAGTTCAATTGGCAGCTATTTCCCACTTCCATGTTGTAAACAGTTTTGGCCCCCTAGCTTCCTCTAAAATTTGCAAGACATTCCAGAAAGGAACTTTCCTATTAAGACCCCCTGTTAAAGATGCAGTTCCTCCATGGGATTTAACCCTAGTTCTTCAGGCTCTAACTGGTCCCCCCTTTGAGCCTGCAGCTTCAGTCGACTCGAAGTATGTATCTTGGAAAACTGCCTTCCTGATTGCTATTACCTCAGCTAGGAGGATATCGGAGCTTCACGCTCTTTGCAGTAAGCCTCCATACATCATCCTTCATAAAGACAGGGTTTCCCTCAAGACTAATCCCTCCTTTCTGCCTAAAGTGGCTTCAGAAGCCAACATCAACCAGTCCATCAATCTACCTGTCTTCTTTCCTAATTATCAGAACAAAGGAGAGTATAGACTTCATTGTCTGGATGTACATAGACAGTTGCGATTTTACTTAAACAGAACAGCTGAATTTCGAAAATCAGATCAACTCTTTGTTTCATTTTCTAAGACCTGTCTGGGTAAGCCAGTGACTAAAGTAACCTTAGCTAGCTGGATTTCCCAATGCATCCTTCTCACATACAGAAGCTCTGGTCGACCTGTGCCCCTGAGGGTTCGAGCTCATTCTACCCGTTCTGTGGCTACTTCTGCTGCCTTCTGGTCGAGGGTTTCTTTGGATGACATTTGTTCAGCAGCTACTTGGGCTTCCTCTCATACTTTTGTTACACATTATAAATTGGATCTAATATCCAGAGGACGCGCATCTTTTGGCTCTGCAGTGCTCTGGAATATCCTTCCATGAGGACCTCCCAAGTTGTTGGTAGCTGGGGACTCTGTCCCACAGGTTGCTGATCAAATGAAGTTAACTACTTCAGATAAAGAAGTTATGTACTCACCATAACGTTCCATCTAAGTAGGTAACTTCATTTGTCAGCAACCAACCCTCCCTCCATCCCCCGGACCTTTAGTTTGTTCTTGAAAGCTCATTATATGTCACTTTCCAGATGACATCAGGTGGAACGTTTCAAGTAGTTTTTCCTTGTGTTATAGTAATGTTCTATGATACTATGGCAAACTCGATCTGAGGGTTAGAGGGAGGTAACAGGGCATTATGGGTAGGGGGAGGAGCTTGGAGCTCGGATCTTTGGCTAGGAAAGCTGCCGGCTCGGATCCAATACCCTGCAGGTTGCTGACAAATGAAGTTACCTACTCAGATGGAACATTATGGTGAGTACATAGCTTCTTTTTTTATAGCCTGGTAGTCCTTTCTTCCATTCTCAGCCATTCCTCAGCCTACTTGTCAGTGGCCACATTTTCCTTTGGTTCCTCAGGATCTAGTGGTACAGGGAACCATCTAACATATCCCCTTGTCTTAGCAGAGAACAGGTTTTTATTCCAGGATGTTTCTGTTTCCCAGGAAGGAGGGTACCTAGAGGTCCATTTTAGACCTATCTTTTCTCAACACCTTTTTCAAAGTTCCCTCTTTCAGGATGTTCTCTCTTCAGACACTTTTCACTTTGCATCCACAAGCCTTTCTGGTATCCCTGGATTTGAAAGACTCTTACCTCCTCATTCTTATTCACCTTGCCTTCAGGAAATGTTTATGTTTCTCTGTTTCTTCCTATTATCAGTTCTCTGCTTTGCCTTTTGGTCTTTCTACAGCTCCAAGCGTCTTTATCAAATGCCTGGACCATGTAGTAACCTTTTGCAGACTTCAGGAAATTCAAATATTCCCTTATTTTGGATGACCTTTTATTTCCAACCCTCTATAAGATGCTCCTGCTTTAGGTTCTACACTTCACTATGCTTCTAATGATCATTGTGGAGCTCATCATCAGTTTCAAAATGTCTGAGGTGACTCCCTCTCAGGACAAAGTGTAGGGTTGCAAGATTGAAACTATTCCAATGTTGGCCTGTCTTCTGCCTCCCAAGGTCTTCTGTTTGACTGCTTACTTCCAGTCTCTCTTTCCTGATTCAGTCCTTCTTGCAAGGGAATTTCTCCAAGCTCTGGGGTACGTGGCATCCACCATTCCTATGGTTCTCTTTGCCAAACTCCACATGAGGAAATTTCATTTTACTCTGGCACTGCCACCCTCTGGAGTATCTGATTCCTCGCTTGTCTTGTGTGATTCTCAAGCTCCTGTGGTGGATTCACCAGATTTCCTTGATTCCAAATCTGCCTTTTCAGGTTCCTCTGCTTAATCAGGAGCTGTACACAGATGTCTCGGATCATGGTGGGGGGAGTCTTCTCCAACACCTTTAAGGTCCATGGTCTTTCCTCCCATCAACAGCTGGCAGACCATATCAACATCAAAGGGATGAGGGATGCTCTTCTAGTTCTCAAGGCTTTTCCCTTCTTTTGGGTTCCAGGGACTCTAAAGGTTTTTACAGACATCAACAAGCAAGGGAATACTAATTCCTACCTTCTTTGTAGACTGGCTTTTCAGGCTTGGGATTTTGCAGTTTGTCACCACTTGGCTCTTTAGGCAGTCCACATTGCCTCAGAGCATAATTTGGTGGCAGACTGTTTGAGAAGGTGCAGGCCAAATCCTCATGAATAGATGCTTCATAGGGAGGTGTTTCTGGACATTGTACATTAGTGAGGTACTTCTCATGTATATCATTTTGCTTCACTTCTGAACAAACAGCTTCCCCAGTTCTGTTCCAGAGTGCCAGGTCCTCTGACTTGGAAAGGGGATGCCATGTCTTTTTCTTGTGAGGGATTGCTTCTGTATGCC
Organism: Protopterus annectens; assembly: GCF_019279795.1. Lineage (NCBI taxonomy): Eukaryota > Metazoa > Chordata > Ceratodontiformes > Protopteridae > Protopterus > Protopterus annectens. The sequence continues at coordinate 1,773,431,697 of NC_056731.1, forward strand.
TATCCCCCCTTCCTCTACTACCAGAGGTCCTGCACAAGATCATGTGGGACACACCCAAAATCTTGTTGGTGATTCCCTTTTGGCTTAGCAACTGGCTTGCCCTTCTATTTCATCTGGCCAGGGCGATCATCACAGGTTACCTCACAGGATGAATATTTTGATAAAGGACAAGGGATCTATCTTTCACCCTCACTTGTCCATCCTTCAGTTGACACTTTGGGTGATAGGGTTTTGCTTCCTTTAAGCATCAATTTTCTGAGGATGTGCTTCAGGTTTTGCAGTTCTGAGGATGTGCTTCAGGTCTGGCAGGAGGCCAGAAAACCCAGTGCTAGAAAATCATATCTGACTAAATGGAAAATATTTTTTGTTTGATGCCTCAAGCATGATCTGGACCCTCTTTCTCTGGGGGTTTCTGTGGTGCTGTCTTGAGTTGCTCAGTTCTGGATTGTCATATTTATCTGTTAATGTTCATTTTCCAGCCATTTCTGCTTGTCTGCCTATGAATCCATCTGTGGCTTCTAGTTTTAAAGTCAAACAATTTTTAGGAGGAGTCTTTCATATTCTGCCTCCAAGGAGTCCTACTGATCCTTTTTAGGATCTGAATTTTGTTCTTCAGAAATTGAGCCAGTACTCTGCAGTTTCTTCTTCTCTACAACATCGTACTTGGAAGAATATAGATTGCGGCACTTAAATCTGCCATGAGGGTCTCTGAACTTCAAGCACTCATGGAGGTTCAGGGTGTTTCTTCATACCAATCCTTCTTTTATGCCCAAGGTTGATTTGCCCTTGAATCATTCCATTCATCTTCCTTCTTTTTTCCCTTCTTCGCAGAATCCTAGTGTGAGGTTTTTTCACAACCTGGATTTACATAGACAGCTCAGATACTACTTGGACAAGGTAAAACATATCAGGAAATCTAAGCAGCTCTTTGTTTCCTTTAATGCCATGAAATTAGTTTGGCAGTTCCTAAACAAACCATTGCTGTCTGGAATTCTAAGGCCATTTCTTTATTCTTTTCATAGCAAGGAGCTTTCGTTTTCTGTTTGTGCTTGTGCTACTAGGGCAGTGTTCTCTTCTGGTGCTTTTTTTCAATGGTCTTGATACTAGATCCAATATGGAAGCTTCTACCTAGTCTTCTCTTCACACTTTCACCAAACATTACAAGTTTGAAATAATTTATAGGGCCAGGGCAGGTTTTGCCAGGACCATCCTTCATAGGTTTTTTGAGGGATCTTCAGTAGCTTTCTCCTGCCATACTTTACACTAGCTTTTGTACTCTCCCAGGAGTAAAGATTACTGCAGCAGTGATAAGGAAGAACATAGTACAGTTGTGCAAGATCTTACAGTAACATGAGATGTCCTTCTTCTCACTCCTACCATGTGCCATTTTTGTCGTGGTACTACCCACAACCATATGAAGTGTGAGATTTGTAATGCATTTGTCACTAGCACACACTGCAGTGATCTGTCGTTTCTTTCCATTTACTTGGAGAACCAGTGATGAAGCTTTTGGCTCAGGGTACCATGGCTGAATACAGCTGCCCCGATGTCCACCTGCCACTTAAAAAGAAAGTCAAAAAGGCACAGACTGATCCTGCTGCTATCCAGTGTCCATTAGATATCTTCAGGTTGTATGAAGAATATGAGGACCATTGGTGTGCTGCTCTCAGGTCCCTATGCCACAACCCACTTGGAGGCTGACATGGAACTGCGTATCCACACATCCGCTGAAGCTGTGCCTACATCTGGTGTAGATGTGGAGGGGAAATATGGCTGTTTATTATGGGATGGCCTATGCAGGTTCCCCAAATACTTAGGGAAGAGGTGCCTGGTACACTCATTGATTCTAGGTGGGGGTCTACATCTGTGGGGTACTCCTTAGGTAGATCATTAGAGGACTAAGCTTGTGACCCCTATGGCTAAGAATCTGCACAAAGAATGGCAGGATTTAGTCAGAGTCTTTTCAGTGCTTTTATGGCTCTTAAGCCCCCTCATGGATTGTCTACTTCTGCTTGTGTTCCATGGTCTTTCACTCCTTCCACTCACCCTATGGACTGTGATTCCTCTGATAGACTCTGGTGAAGAGTCATCAGCTTACTCCTCTGAGATCATGTTTCCCCTTGCCCTGTGGTCTGAGGAAGAGGATTTACTTTCTCCTTACTCTGTTATGGAGGCATTATCTTTTGGGGATACTGTGGTTCATATGATGGAATACTTTAAGTGGGACTGTGCCCAGGTTTCTGATGTTCAAAAAAGATATTATGAATTCTTGAAAATAAATGCTCCTCAGCCTTCTGCAGTCTCACTGATGCTAACTTCCCTCCTGGATACTTTCACTGCAGCTTCTCAGGCCCCTGGCTCTCAACCTCCTGCCCTTAATAAATTGGACAGGTTCTGTAAAGTGTGTGCAGCTCAAGAGCTTTTTTTATATTTAAGCCTCTGATTCTGATGCTATTTCTATAGCCACTAATAAACTATCCAAGTTGTTGTGTTCTTACCTTTTTTCTTCTGATAAAAACAGCTGTGCCATGAACAGTTATGGTAAAAAAAAGTATACACCTTTGCCACCTTAGCTTTCAGGGCTATTAATTACAAGTCATATGACTGTGTGTGTCTTGGCTCTTCTCTCCCACCTTGGGGACATTCTGGCTGATTTCCCTGATTCAGAGACTTCTGTCATTTCCCTTTTGAGCTCTGCTTCTCAGGTGGCCTGTCATTCTGTTTAATATAGGTAGGGCAGCTGCATCTGGATCTGTTATGAGGAGGTATTCTTGGTTGTGCCTCCAGACTTTGTCTGAAGACATTAAGGCCAAATAATTGGATTCCCCCTTAATGCAATCAAAATCTGTTGGGCACTGCTGCGGCTGAATTGTTTAAGACCATACAGGATAAGGGTACAGTTATGCAGGATTTGAAATAAATCAAATTATCTTTCTAAGCTTTCATCGGTTCATTGTGGGGCAAGAGGGCTTCAATGAAAGTTTTTCCAGAAAAGACTTCTCAGGGTTCTAAGAGTCAAATGGCTTCTTTCCATGAATAGTCTGATTCTATTTGACATTCAGCCCTTCCAACCTTTTGGTCAGATTAACATGTCCCTCACCTTTACTCTTTCTTTTCTTGTTTAGCAACAGATAACCACGGATGCTTGGGTACTTTCATTGTCCAACATGGTTAATCTGAAGTAGTTAACTTCATTTGGTCAGCAACCTGTGGGGTATCGGATCTGATTCGGATCTGAGCCGGCAGCTTTCGTAGCCAAAGATCCGAGTTCCAAGCTCCTCCCCTACCCATAATGCCCTGCCACCTCCCTCTAACCCCCAGATCTCGTTTGCCATGACTTCTTTAAGCATCTTAGAACGAGCTCCTAGTGTGGGTGTTGTGAGTTTAAGGCTTTTTTACACTTTTTTCTGTCAAAACATTTCTAAAACTTTGTGTGTGTGGTTCCCTTCTCTCCCTTAGTATTTTTGGGTAGTTTAAAGCTTCTTAGTTTAGTTAAAGTTTATTCCCCTCCCCCCTGTCTGTGTGTGAAGGTGTGTGTGTGTGGGCCTGTTCTTTTTCTTTTCTATAAAAATGTCTGAAGGTCCAAAAGCTGTGTTTTCTAAATACTCCAAGTGTGGCCATAAACTGTCCCCAGTGGATGGCCACACTCAGTGCGTTATTTGCCTGGGTGTTGACCACCTTTCTTCAGGCTGCACTATTTGTGCAGCCTTCAACCCCAGAGCTTTGAGGGATAGGAGGACGAAGCTAATCCTTGCGGGCCTTTTGCCCCCTGGTTCCACTTCGTCCTCCTCCTTCTCTGTGGCGCCAGCCGTGGCTGCTCCACCTACCGCCTCCGATCCCCTGGCCGGGACTCAACCTCCCTCTTTGGTCCAGGAGGAAAGGGACGGCAGAAAGAAAGAAAGATAGGAAGGACATGGAGCGGGAGAAAGATAGGCACCATAGCCACAAGAGAAGGTCCGAGTCAGCTCCATCGGCCCCACTGTCTAAGCAGCTTGCCTCTCCCCTTAAGGTCTCCGGGTCTTCCCCATCCCGGCTTCGTTCTCCACGTTTCTCCCCGGAGCCGGAGGAGGAGACCTGGTCACCTTCAAGGTCATCTAGGCGGCCTTCCCAGCTGGCCTCAGCAGCTTCATCCAGGTCAACCAGGAGTCTATCTGACGCAGACATGGACCGGATGATGCATCAATTTCTTCAGGCGGGGAGCTCAATCCCTTTTTTCACCCCCATTGCTCCTTCTCCGACCCGTTATCGGAGTTCGGAGCTGTCGGATCCGACTAGCTTCGGAGCCGGGGTGGTGTCGGCGCCGGCAGTGTTTCCTACTTCGGTGCCGACTGTACCCTCAAGTCTGTTGGATCTGTTTTCGTATCCAAGCTCTCGGGACCATGAGTTGAGCGTCGGATCTGGAGGGGTCAGTGGGCCTTCGGCTCCATTAAGGTCAGAGCGCATTACTCGTTCGGATCTGATCGGGTCATCTCCGACTCCGATCCGCACGCCGGATCCGAGGGGACTGCTTTCGGATCCTAGGGAGAGCAGTTCACCCTCGGCATTCGACATCATAGAGAGGGTCCTTTCGAGGGATTCAAGGACCCAGGCTCTTGCTACGGATCCAGCCGCCATTCCCTCTCAGACGGGCCTGTCTTCCATCATCTGGCCCCAGGGACAGCCTGCGCCTACGTCACAGATGGTTCCTGTAGAGGAACAGGACATTGTTGGTGAGCCCTCTTCGGACAGCCCCCCCGAGGAGGTCCCTCACAAACTAAAGTGCAAGAGGAGGCACTTGGGACTCACCTGAGTCCCTCACAGAAGACACAGACTTAGAGGAAGGGGAAGGTTCCCCAAGGTCACCCCCGAAGACGTCTCCTTCGGAGACATTATGGAAATGTTGTGAATTAGAGGGGGGTGGTCTGCCCAAAAACATTCCTCGGATGAGTCTGTGTTTCTGGAGGCATTTGACGCAGGCCCATCTACCTCTTGGGTGTCTCCTCCCGCCAATCCCCTGGTGGACCTCATGACTAAAAGGGCATGGAAGGAGCCGGACACTGTCGAGCCAATACCCAAGAGACCGGACAGGATCTTCAGCCCTCCCACAGACAGGACAGTTTGGAGCAAGGGTGCCCCAGTGGATGCCATGGTGGTGGCAGCTGCCACTACAAAGGAATTAGCACAGGAGAGTTCCTCGGTACATCCTCCAGACAAGGAGTCTCGGATGATGGACCACCTCGGAAAGTGGATGTTCGCTTCAGCGACCTTCTCTATAAGGTCATTGAACTGTACGGCACATGTAATTCGGCTCCAGCGGGACCTAATCAAAGAGTATGCTGGATCACCCCCAGAGTCCATGTCGGCCAAGGAGAAACGGACCTTCTCGGCTCCAATGGCCACTCTTATGTCGCTTACTAACACATCTATGCGGCTTCTCTCCCATGCCATGGAGGGAGCAGCTAGAGCCCGTGGAACAGGCATTGTCTTACATCGACAGGCCTGGCTCTGTCTCTGCAACTTTGCGGAACCCTTCAAGGCGTCCTCCGCGAATGCCCCTTTTGACGGTTCTATGCTTTTCGGCAAAACCATCCGCGATACGCTTCTCCAGAGCGAGAAAGATGGGAAGACGTCTGCCGTCGGGATCCGCTTCTCAGCTCCTGAGAGGTCCTATTCCAGGAACCAAAGAGGACAAAAGAAGATGTGGTTCCGGAAAGCTCAACAATCCCATTTCGCTCCGGATCCTTCGTCCTTCAGAGGCAGAGGAGGACAGGGTGGACGCCGGCCCAGAGGCAGAGGGGGGACGAAGAATTTCGGGTTGAGGGAGCCCTTTTCCGATTGACCCATGCAGCAACCCTGAGGGGTTGCCCGACTGCTCCTCTCTGGAGGCAGTCAGGGGGCGCTTCTTGGAGCACCTAGCACATTAGGAGTCCATTACGACAGATCGCTGGGTGCTCCGAATCATATCCAGAGGCTATTCAATTCCATTCCTAATGTCTCCTCCACTCCCCGATGTCCCACCCAATCAGTGGGAGGTAGCAGCCTTCGAAATAAGAGAGCTGCTAAGAAAAAGAGCCATCCAGCATGTCCCCCTCAGGCAATCCGGATCAGGCTTTTACTCCAGGTTCTTTTTGGTGCCAAAAAAGACGGGGGACTTATGGCCGATTCTCGACCTGTCCACACTGAACCTGTCAGTCACCAAAGAAAAGTTCCGGATGGTCACCATTCAATCCATTCTCCCACTTTTACAGGAGAATGACTGGATGTGCTCGATAGACCTCAAGGATGCGTACTACCACATTCTAATGGACAGGCGATCCAGGAGGTTTCTCAGCTTTCACCTGGGAGCCAGCCATCATCAGTTCAGGGTCCTACGCTTCGGTCTCACCACAGCCCCCAGGGTGTTCGCCAAGGTCATGGCAGTTGTAGCAGCCCACCTGAGGCTTCAGGGAATACAGGTCTTTCCTTACCTGGACGACTGGCTCCTAACCGCCCCCACCAAGCATCTACTATGTTCAGGCAGGGACTACTACTTACATCTAGCCCGCCATCTAGGGATCACGATCAACCACAAGAAATACTCCCTTCAGCCTACTCAGATCTTGGATTTCATAGGGGCCAGGATAGACACTATACAATCCAAAGTCTTTCTGACGGTGGACAGAATCCGCAATCTAAACCTTCACATTTTGGCTCTTCTACAATCATCAGCCCCTCCAGTGGAATTAGTCCTGAGGGCCCTGGGGTCCATGGCAGCGGCCATCAATCTGTCACCTATCGCACGTCTGAGGATGAGAATCTTCAATGGACCTTACAGGTCCAGTGGTCTATCCTACGTCACCCGCTGTCTACACCTATTCCCCTCAGCAGGGTTTGCAGGGAGTCTCTACTTTGGTGGCTCCATTCCAGGGACCTCCGGGAAGGGCGCCCCTTCTCCATGTCCCCACCCCAAATCACAGTGACCACGGACACATCTCTCCTCGGGTGGGCATTGCATGGGCAGATCCATCCAAGGCACGTGGACTCACACAGAGACCTCTTTGCATATCAATGTCCTGGAGATGAGAGCGGTGCTTCTAGTGTTGCAGGCTCTCCATTCCCTTCTTCCTCCAGGGACTATTGCAATTCAAACAGACAACATGTCAGTAGTCTGGTACATCAACAAACAGGGGGGAACCAGATCTTACCCACTTTGCTGAGAAGCCATGAGAGTGTGGGAATGGGCAATATCCACCAACCGCTTTCTCATAGCAACGCACATACCGGGTCGGTCAAACATTCTAGCGGGCAGGTTGAGTTGAACTATACTCTCACCTTACGAGTGGTCTCTGAACCCAGTAGTAGCGGAACAGATCTTCCTCAGATGGGGTCAACCTTGCTGCGATCTGTTCGCATCACCTTCGAACACAATGTGCAGCGAGTTCTTCCCTCTAATTCCCCCACCAGGGGAAGTCCCCAGAGACACTCTGGTTCATGCTTGGCCATCTGGTCTTCTTTATGCTTATCCTCCTCTTCCGTTGATGACAAAATTCTTGCAGAAAGCTCATCGGTTGGGGTGCAGAGTTATCCTCATAGCTCCATTCTGGCCTCGCCAAACCTGGTTCCCATGCCTACGGTCTCATCTAGTACATCCTCCCTGGATCTTAGATCCCATTCTAGATCTGATTTCTCATCCCTTGGGATTAAAGACCCCCTGACCTGGACAACCTCAAATTCTCGGCTTGGTTGATCCAGTTCCCTTAATGGCTAGGACTCCCGGTATCTCATCCTCAGTTAAAGCTATCCTGGTGGCTGCTCATAAGCCTTCTACCAGGAAAATCTACAAGAGTAAATGGAAGCGTTTCTCTATCTTGGCAGAGCATAGGAATTTGGATCCTTTTACGGCTTCTATCCCAGCGGTCCTCGACTTTCTATCCCATATTTTTCATCAAGGGGCTAGTTCTTCGACTGTTAAAGTTCAATTGGCAGCTATTTCCCACTTCCATGTTGTAAACAGTTTTGGCCCCCTAGCTTCCTCTAAAATTTGCAAGACATTCCTGAAAGGAACTTTCCTATTAAGACCCCCTGTTAAAGATGCAGTTCCTCCATGGGATTTAACCCTAGTTCTTCAGGCTCTAACTGGTCCCCCCTTTGAGCCTGCAGCTTCAGTCGACTCGAAGTATGTATCTTGGAAAACTGCCTTCCTGATTGCTATTACCTCAGCTAGGAGGATATCGGAGCTTCACGCTCTTTGCAGTAAGCCTCCATACATCATCCTTCATAAAGACAGGGTTTCCCTCAAGACTAATCCCTCCTTTCTGCCTAAAGTGGCTTCAGAAGCCAACATCAACCAGTCCATCAATCTACCTGTCTTCTTTCCTAATTATCAGAACAAAGGAGAGTATAGACTTCATTGTCTGGATGTACATAGACAGTTGCGATTTTACTTAAACAGAACAGCTGAATTTCGAAAATCAGATCAACTCTTTGTTTCATTTTCTAAGACCTGTCTGGGTAAGCCAGTGACTAAAGTAACCTTAGCTAGCTGGATTTCCCAATGCATCCTTCTCACATACAGAAGCTCTGGTCGACCTGTGCCCCTGAGGGTTCGAGCTCATTCTACCCGCTCTGTGGCTACTTCTGCTGCCTTCTGGTCGAGGGTTTCTTTGGATGGCATTTGTTCAGCAGCTACTTGGGCTTCCTCTCATACATTAGTTACACATTATAAATTGGATCTAATATCCAGAGGACGCACATCTTTTGGCTCTGCAGTGCTCTGGAATATCCTTCCATGAGGACCTCCCAAGTTGTTGGTAGCTGGGGACTCTGTCCCACAGGTTGCTGATCAAATGAAGTTAACTACTTCAGATAAAGAAGTTATGTACTCACCATAACGTTCCATCTAAGTAGGTAACTTCATTTGTCAGCAACCAACCCTCCCTCCATCCCCCGGACCTTTAGTTTCTTCTTGAAAGCTCATGATATGTCACTTTCCAGATGACATCAGGTGGAACGTTTCAAGTAGTTTTTCCTTGTGTTATAGTAATGTTCTATGATACTATGGCAAACTCGATCTGAGGGTTAGAGGGAGGTAACAGGGCATTATGGGTAGGGGGAGAAGCTTGGAGCTCGGATCTTTGGCTAGGAAAGCTGCCGGCTCGGATCCGATACCCCACAGGTTGCTGACAAATGAAGTTACCTACTCAGATGGAACATTATGGTGAGTACATAGCTTCTTTTTTTTATAGCCTGGTAGTCCTTTCTTCCATTCTCAGCCATTCCTCAGCCTACTTGTCAGTGGCCACATTTTCCTTTGGTTCCTCAGGATCTAGTGGTACAGGGAACCATCTAGCATATCCCCTTGTCTTAGCAGAGAACAGGTTTTTATTCCAGGATGTTTCTGTTTCCCAGGAAGGAGGGTGCCCAGAGGCCCATTTTAGACCTATCTTTTCTCAACACCTTTTTCAAAGTTCCGTCTTTCAGGATGTTCTCTCTTCAGACACTTTTCACTTTGCTTCCACAAGCCTTTCTGGTATCCCTGGATTTGAAAGATTCTTACCTCCTCATTCTTATTCACCTTGCCTTCAGGAAATGTTTATGTTTCTCTGTTTCTTCCTATTATCAGTTATCTGCTTTGCCTTTTGGTCTTTCTACAGCTCCAAGCGTCTTTATCAAATGCCTGGACCATGTAGTAACCTTTTGCAGACTTCAGGAAATTCAAATATTCCCTTATTTTGGATGACCTTTTATTTCCAACCCTCTATAAGATGCTCCTGCTTTAGGTTCTACACTTCACTATGCTTCTAATGATCATTGTGGAGCTCACCATCAGTTTCAAAATGTCTGAGGTGACTCCCTCTCAGGACAAAGTGTAGGGTTGCAAGATTAAAACCATTCCAATGTTGGCCTGTCTTCTGCCTCCCAAGGTCTTCTGTTTGACTGCTTACTTCCAGTCTCTCTTTCCTGATTCAGTCCTTCTTGCAAGGGAATTTCTCCAAGCTCTGGGGTACGTGGCATCCACCATTCCTATGGTTCTCTTTGCCAAACTCCACATGAGGAAATTTCATTTTACTCTGGCACTGCCACCCTCTGGAGTATCTGATTCCTCGCTTGTCTTGTGTGATTCTCAAGCTCCTGTGGTGGATTCACCAGATTTCCTTGATTCCAAATCTGCCTTTTCAGGTTCCTCTGCTTAATCAGGAGCTGTACACAGATGTCTCGGATCATGGTGGGGGGAGTCTTCTCCAACACCTTTAAGGTCCATGGTCTTTCCTCCCATCAACAGCTGGCAGACCATATCAACATCAAAGGGATGAGGGATGCTCTTCTAGTTCTCAAGGCTTTTCCCTTCTTTTGGGTTCCAGGGACTCTAAAGGTTTTTACAGACATCAACAAGCAAGGGAATACTAATTCCTACCTTCTTTGTAGACTGGCTTTTCAGGCTTGGGATTTTGCAGTTTGTCACCACTTGGCTCTTTAGGCAGTCCACATTGCCTCAGAGCATAATTTGGTGGCAGACTGTTTGAGAAGGTGCAGGCCAAATCCTCATGAATAGATGCTTCACAGGGAGGTGTTTCTGGACATTGTACATTAGTGAGGTACTTCTCATGTATATCATTTTGCTTCACTTCTGAACAAACAGCTTCCCCAGTTCTGTTCCAGAGTGCCAAGTCCTCTGACTTGGAAAGGGGATGCCATTTCTTTTTCTTGTGAGGGATTGCTTCTGTATGCCTATCCCCCCTTCCTCTACTACCAGAGGTCCTGCACAAGATCATGTGGGACACACCCAAAATCTTGTTGGTGATTCCCTTTTGGCTTAGCCACTGGCTTGCCCTTCTATTTCATCTAGCCAGGGCGATCATCACAGGTTACCTCACAGGATGAATATTTTGATAAAGGACAAGGGAACTATCTTTCACCCTCACTTGTCCATCCTTCAGTTGACACTTTGGGTGATAGAGTTTTGCTTCCTTTAAGCATCAATTTTCTGAGGATGTGCTTTAGATTTTGCAGTTCTGAGGATGTGCTTCAGGTCTGGCAGGAGGCCAGAAAACCCAGTGCTAGAAAATCATATCTGACTAAATGGAAAATATTTTTTGTTTGATGCCTCAAGCATGATCTGGACCCTCTTTCTCTGGGGGTTTCTGTGGTGCTGTCTTGAGTTGCTCAGTTCTGGATTGTCATATTTATCTGTTAATGTTCATTTTCCAGCCATTTCTGCTTGTCTGCCTATGAATCCATCTGTGGCTTCTAGTTTTAAAGTCAAACAATTTTTAGGAGGAGTCCTTCATATTCTGCCTCCAAGGAGTCCTACTGATCCTTTTTAGGACCTGAATTTTGCTCTTCAGAAATTGAGCCAGTACTCTGCAGTTTCTTCTTCTCTACAACATCGTACTTGGAAGAATATAGATTGCGGCACTTAAATCTGCCATGAGGGTCTCTGAACTTCAAGCACTCATGGAGGTTCAGGGTGTCTCTTCATACCAATCCTTCTTTTATGCCCAAGGTTGATTTGCCCTTGAATCATTCCATTCATCTTCCTTCTTTTTTTCCCTTCTTCGCAGAATCCTAGTGTGAGGTTTTTTCACAACCTGGATTTACATAGACAGCTCAGATATTACTTGGACAAGGTAAAACATATCAGGAAATCTAAGCAGCTCTTTGTTTCCTTTAATGCCATGAAATTAGTTTGGCAGTTCCTAAACAAACCATTGCTGTCCGGAATTCTAAGGCCATTTCTTTATTCTTTTCATAGCAAGGAGCTTTCCTTTTCTGTTTGCGCTTGTGCTACTAGGGCAGTGTTCTCTTCTGGTGCTTTTTTTCAATGGTCTTGATACTAGATCCAATATGGAAGCTTCTACTTAGTCTTCTCTTCACACTTTCACCAAACATTACAAGTTTGATATAATTTATAGGGCCAGGGCAGGTTTTGCCAGGACCATCCTTCATAGGTTTTTTGAGGGATCTTCAGTAGCTTTCTCCTGCGATACTTTACACTAGCTTTTGTACTCTCCCAGGAGTAAAGATTACTGCAGCAGTGATAAGGAAGAACATAGTACAGTTGTGCAAGATCTTACAGTAACATGAGATGTCCTTCTTCTCACTCCTACCCTCTGTTGCTTTTCTTCTGGCTGAGGGATCCTTTATCTTCCTCCTCCTCTTGTTCTTCCCTTCCTGGATGTATGTTATTAATTTCCTGTGGAGTTGCTCTAGTGCTTGTAGGCACTTAAGTTCTGAGGATTAGACACACATATGTCACATAAATGCCTTACACCATGCATACGTAGGGCATGCATCTGAAGTATAGTGCCCAGAATATGTAAAGCTTTGGTTTGCTGGCTTTATGCTTGGCTATAATTCACAGGATATCCCAGGAGTAAAGAATACAGCAGCAGTGAGAAGTAGGATAGCTAGCATTATGGTAAGATCTTACACAAGTGTACTTTCACTCAGTTCTCAGCCTCAAGAAATGAATGAGCTCTATGGCTGCTGCCAAAATAGAATGAGTGAGTCAGTAGTACAGCTAAAAGGGAGAGTTTATGGTCAGCAGTGAAACAGAAGTGTGAACAAAAAAGAATGCACCTGTTATAATTTTAAGGCTTTTATGTATTTTGCTGCCACAGTTAATGTTGTTAGTATTTACTCCATTTCTTCATAGTTTTCTTGATTTGTCACCTTTTTCAACCTTCTACATTTTTATCTCCATTTTACTTTGTTAAACTTGTAGCATATTTTTGACCAAATGTCTAAATGTATACATTAATTTGAAGGAAGTATGTAATTATGCTGCTACCTTCTCAGAAGCTTGACCATCTTTCCTTCTCATCATCACCACCCTGCCCCTTGTAGTGGGGCCTCATCGCCACCCCACCCCTTGAAGTGGCATTTCATTGACAGAGCTGTTGAAGTGGCACATCCTAACGTGAGACAGTTGTATCAGTTTATTCTCCTCCCGTTTTCTTTTACTTCCCATAGTGATCGTACCTGATGATTCCTTTGCCTTCGCCCAGTTAACCTATTCTTTCTTGTGTTATGGGAGCCAGGTATTCTCAGGGTAGGTGAGAGTCCTACAGTCTATTCATTCTTGCTTGGGCATCCCTATTAGTTCTTCATTTCTCCAGCAAGTGTCTAGTGGTAGGTAGTAGGCCAGTTTGCTGGTCCTGGGTGACAACTTACTGTCTCTGCCCCTTAACAACTCCTCCAAGCCCTCATTGCTGCCGTGCTGTGGGAAACATGCCATATTCCCTTCTGCTACATAGTATGAATCCACTATCGCGGCAAGCAGGGCTTAGCCAACTCAGAACAACATCAGATACACATGTAATGCTCCTGTTAGGCATCACCTGTGAGCTGAGCAAAAACCACCTCTCCTTTCAGATGAGTGAGCCAGCAATGGTTTCTTACTGGTATCCTCTCAGACCAGCTCCTGTAGGCAACTGAGCTGCTGATCAAACTCGGGTCAACTGCGATGTAGTCAAGGCTTTCTACATCTATGCTGCAGAGCTTGGCTGCTTCTCTTATTTTATTAAATTTTGGGGATTTTTTTCCTAGTTGTTAAGATTGACTTATATACTGCAGGCATATCGTACAAAGTGAAAGACCATTATAAAAAAAGGTATTGTAATTGGGAAGATTGACAGTCAACATTGAAGAGGAAGACATGCAGTGCAATGGACTGATACAGTAAATACAGCAATGGATGCCCATCTGCCTGTGATTAATGGACTGACTGAAGACTGGACATAGGTTTGGACAACTATTTAGAGATAATGTGAGTTGAGATTGACTCAGCAGCATGTAACAGTCAAGAACTATTTCTTGTGTCCTCTTGAAGTGTTATGTGAGTACATATCCATTGATCTTAGGAACTACACAGGTTTCCAATTTTTACCCTCCCTCATCTCCATCCCTCCTCCTGAATGAATTTTTATTTTAGTCTGGAATTCATATGTGTGCGTTGTCAGAAACTCATAGAGAATTGTTTGTGTTTGCCTTTTAAACAAGAAAACCACCTAGATGCACCCAGAAATTGCATAGGCATGCAATATGTTATAGTACACATGTACTAACAACCACAGTTTTAGCAGCAGTATGAATTCTACATCATTGCTTCAGTCTCTGTTCTTTCCCATACCTCATTACCATATTAATAATCACTATTTTCTTACTTTATTAGACCGCAATTATCCACAATAATATGAGTATAAAAACATCCATTTTACATTTTTCCTGTACTCTCAGTTTAATTATTCCATGTTTTTGGGTTTCTAGTACCATGATGGGAATGGACTCCACTCCCAAGTCAAATTATGTTTAAAGTTCATGAAATTAGTATTGTTTCAGTCATTGATGTTAGCCAGAAGTACTCTTCGCAGAAACCACAACATGCCCAGAACTGACTCCTCCTGCAATTCGTACAGAATTACATGTGCTGGTAGCATATCTAAATAAGACTGTAAATTCTGTTTTATGAGACTGCCTGCTCCTGCTATTATTGGAACTGTCTGCGTATCCTTTGTTTTTGCCTGCAAATCCTGGTATTTTATGACTTTGTGTCTCTCTCTATGTAAGACACTGTAATTACTTGTTATATCAATTTCAATGATCAGTGATATTTTTATTTTATTTTCATGGACTACTAGATCTAGTTTCCTGGTATCTGTTTTCTGTACTGTTGGTAATGGATGGTCCCATGTGGTATAAACTTCATCATTCTCTCAAATACTTTGTGGCTCACATTTCCAATGCTTCTCAGCTACTTTAATATTGTAATGTTTGCAAAATCCCCAGTGCAACAGTCTTGCCACATCAATATGTCTTTCAGTATACAGGCAGTCTGCCATTACTGCATCACACCCAGCAAAAAGATGTGTGACTCTTTCCTTTCTGTTTTACGGAACCTGCATTTGTCGGTTTCCCTGATGTGTTCAATGGACTTTGTAAGCCAATGTGTACATAGTCCAGTAATCCTGAGTCGCCAGTATTAACCTTTCATCTTTTGGTTTAAATTCACCTCTCCTTAACCATTACTGTGTCAGATCCTAATTGACATGAGGTTGTTCCAGGAGTATTCTGTACTTGCAACTATATTTGTGCCTTTTCATAATTTCTTGCCCTTTCGTGTGATCTTTCTCCTTATATTCTTTCTTTAGTTTATTGGCACATTTAGTTGCTGCCTGATTTTTGTTTACTTTTGGTTTGATTTCCATTCCTGCTTGACACCGATATGCTTCTGCTAAATTAAGAAGGGAATTCATCTTAGATGACGTCTCCTCATGTTTTAAAACTTGCACTATGTTTGGATCTGGTGAAGTCAGCAGATATCTATGCAGTCCTGCGATTGCATATCTGTACATGTAATCAGTTGCAAGGAGCCTTGTACCTGTTTCAGAGCAAGGATTATATAATCTTGGTAAAAAGTAAGTTAAATGCCCCCAAGTTGAAATCAACTAATGACGACACTATGGGTAGGCCCAGTAGAGTTCTTGTGGCATTTTATGGAAGTAGATTGCCCATCCTTTCCTCTGTGCAGATACTGCTATTGCCCATTTCTGCCCCAAGTAGGTTTCCAGCCCAGTCTACCAGTTGATAATCTAACACATCAACCTCTGTGCTATCGGACTGGGGTATAATCTTGGTATACACTGATTTTTATATATCAACTGATAAGCATGAAGCATTTTTCTTTTTCTTTACAACTAATCCAATTTCCTTTGGGGCCAATTAAGTCTCCCCAAAACTGTAAATTAGAACAAGAGGAGCAAATTGGGTTATAGGTTGGACTTTGCTTGTAGATGCCAGGGCCATTTTCAGTATTAATTTCTTCTAAAATATTCCTTACTGAGTTTTGTTTGCATTTGTTATTGTCGATCCTCCCTCAGTTCCCAAATATTTATATACTTCCTCCTGCTCAAGTTCCTTTATATCACATTCCTATACCAGACTGATATTTTCTTGGTGCTGCAGCTTTCCTGCTGTAATTGTTGCTTTTACATGTTTATCAAGACCAAATGACATTCTTATATCATCTGAAAAAGTTTTGACCACTCGCAGTTGTGTTTTCAATTCCTCATGTTGTAAGCTGTAGAGTTTTAAATCATCCACAAAAAGACGATAAAAGGTTTTTACACTTATTTGTTTTCTGGGAGCCAAGTAGAAACTATGACCTAATCTATTAGGTAGAGAGCTTAATTGGTTATGGGCAGGACAAAAGAGTGGTGTTCACAAAGAATCACCCTGGGATATCCCCCCTTTGAAATGTTATCCATGGGGTAATGATTTGTCCTTTATCATGGCATAGGTGCAATGTAGGGATGTATCTTATACATCTGTAAAACCTCCTTTATCCACGAATGTGGAATGCAGTCAGATCCTTTTTCGTAATCTGTCCATGCCATACTTGCTTTCATTCCCCTTTTACAATTCTCCATTATGGATTTATTTAACAGCAAATGATCATTTGTTCCATATGACTTTCTTTTTTTCTTTTGCCATGATTGAGTTTTCTATTAAATGACTATAAACTCTATCATCCATTCCATAATATGTAGTTTATAGATCTTAGAAGGCAAGTTATCGGTCTATAGGTTTTAGGACTTGAGGCTGGTATAATGCTTATGATGTTTGCCTCACAGACACAAGGTACAGTGTTTGATTCCCAATTTTTGGGAGGGAAATTGGCTAGGCTTAGAGTGGACTACTAAGAAAGCTAACCTAGTAATTTGCTATGAACTTAGAATAACTTGCAGGTTCACTCTTAAATAGGAGTATCATTTTTCCTCTTGTTAACCAGGTTGGTGTCTGTTCGGGATGCACATATAAGTAGTCCTTACTCAGGGCTATATCTTCGTGTAAAGATTTTAATGATTTAGCTGGAAGTTAAGTACTGCATCTGGGTCTGGGATTTTCCATTTAGGAGCTTTTCTTAATTTTGATTCAATTTCTCTGGCCGTTATTTAATCCCATTTCATATCCTGTACATTTAACTTTTTACTGTTTCTTTTACTACTTCTATCCAGTCAGCATCTTTGTTTTGTTCCATGGGATCTTCATAGATATTTCACCAAAATGTGTTATTTCTTTTTTGGTGGTGGTTCTCTTCCTTTTGCTTTGTTTCCCAGTTCTCTATAAAACTTGTTTGGGTCATCAATGAATTGCTTATTTTTTACTTTTTCTTTATATTTATCTGCAAAAGGTTTTCTGCCTGTGTTGATATCTTTACTTTATTACTTGCAGTTGTGCACAGCAGATCCTGATCTGTTCTGATACTGTTGCTTTTATCATGTCTGTCTTTAACTATTTTTGTTGATCTGTTCCCTCTTCTGTACTCTTTGAACAGTGACACTTCTTGTCTTAATTGCTTCATAGTTTTTTTTTATTCACTGCTTCCATAATGGCATTTGATTTCATCCCGTCATTTCCCTTATTGCTTTGTGTTTTTGTAGCAGGACTTTACCTATTATTAATTTAGCTGCACAGTAATATAACATATTTACTTCTGTTATATCATGTGAATTTCTGTTAATAGGCTTGATTACTGTTTTCATCTGTTTTGTCTGACTTCTAACATTTTGGGGCTTCTTCAGTGTAGTGTATTTCTTTTATCAGTCTTAATATGTCTACCCATCTATATTAAATCAAGCAACTCTTCCCTTAGATTATTTTCATCTGAACTGAGGGCACATTTTTTGTTCAGTATTTCCTGTGGGCATTCCACAGAAAGTTCCAGAACATCTTTCTGTGGCATATTCTCTTCAGCTGCAACCTTTGTCATCCCTTGGTCTTTCATATTGGAAGTCACTGGCCTATAACTCCACGTTGACTGTGCCAGAGTTGCTATTTTCCATTGTGCAACTCCCAGCGTAACTTTTCTACTGGTTTCCAGCTGAAGGCTCCATAATATTTTCATGTTGCAAGTGATTAGATGCTTCCTGTTCCACCTGTTTCCCCTTAATTTGGGGACTCATTGTTCATCATGCTGACACATTTCTTGATCTGTATTTTCTACATTAAATCCTTCACATACAGATTGTTATCTGGCAAACAACTCGAGGGGGCCTTTCTAATCCTAGCCAAGTTTTCCTGAAAGAATAATGAGGTCCTGTATCCAAATAGGACATTGAGGGCCAGGCATTTATAGGCCACCTCTGTCCATATGAGACATGGATGCCAGACCCGGTGTAAATTTCCTAGTCCCCATCCACTGGTCTTGGTTGTGCTTAAACTGGGTGATAGACAAACTCAGTTTCACATGGATGTGTGAAGCCTGTTCCATAGGAGGGATTGTCTCTGGGATGCACATCTGTCCATCTAGCATGTTCTGTTTAAGTACAGACAAGATTCAGGTCCCTAGATCTTGTATTTCTGGTACTCTCAGACTTACGCATATGGAGGAGATTACGTCATATCTAATCAGTAACTTCAGTTTCTTTTTCTTTAACTTCCCCATTACTGGTTTTGTTTTTTACATTCCCTCTTTGTTTTCTTATTTTTTGTATTGTGAAATTTTCCATATCTGGATGCCTGTGCTTGCATTTCTCTTCAAATAACTTTGGTGCTGTTTTTTTGTATTGATTAATTTTGCTTTCTCCTTTGCAATATATATTGCACCATATTAAATCTCTTTTTCTTTCCCTTGTCCATATTTCTTCATCAGATGTCTCCTGCTCTGCCTGTTTGTCCTTACTTTGGGGCTCATTTGTTCCATCAAGCTGTGACATAACCTGTGTTAGACTTTCTACACTAAATCCTACACTTTACAGGTATTCCATAATTTCAGCATCTGTTTGTTTAACTTCTACTTTGCTAATCTTCTGATGTGAAGTTGTTCAATCTCACCATTTGTTCTTACACGTGGGTATGGAGCCGATCCATCAGCTCTGAGTCGGTCGCTTTCCAAGCTCAAGATCTTTCAGTAGCTCGAGGCACAGTAGCTATCCCATGATGCTCTCTGACAAACCCCCTGATCTAGATTGCAGCTGCAATGGATCACAAGTCTTCAGTGTGCTTGAGCCAGTGAAGGTTTATTAAGAAGTATTTCTACAGCTAAGTTTACTTTATATATATATATATATATATATATATATATATATATATATATATATATATATATATATATATATATATGTTTTTTCTACCAGTATTACCTGTTATACTATCTTTTTTTAGGGCTTTGCCCCTGTTTAGTGTGTTTTATTGGATCGAGTTGCTCTTGGGCCTTGCCCTTTCTTCAGTTGGTTACATCTTTTGCTGTAGTTGTGCAGGGATCTATCTTTTCTCCTATCCCACTTTTTGGCAAGATTGTTATTTGAGCATTATTGGATTGTACTGTTGTACTTTATATTATCAGGGATCTGATAATTGTGTTTTCTCTGTGTTTCTCTTCTTGTGATTGGATAGTACTATTGTACTTGATATTAACAGGGATCTGATAATTGTGCTTTCTCTTGGACATGATGGCTGACCAAAAGCAAAAGTCTGGATTTAAAAGATATGACTATGGCCAAAAAATGTCAATAACAGATAACCACATTTCTTGTGTTTATTGTTCAGGACCTCTCCATTTGCAGGACGATTGTTCCATCTGCCACTCTTTTAGTGGCAGAATTCTGTTAGCGAGACGTAGAAAACTTATTGATCGAGGTCTCTTAACACCTGAGTTTCAAGAAGCTTTGGACAAGTCCGACCAGACCTCCAAGTCTTCGAAAGGGTCAAAGTCATCTCAGGTGACCTCGGAGCCTAAGTCTTAGGCTCCAAGCACCTCTGTTAAGGTGCGGTTCCTGGGTCTTTGGAACCGTGTGCCAAACCGATGATTCAGAGCCAACCTTTGGTTTTGGAGCCGGTATCGGAGACTTTAAAATCTCCAATACTTAGGTCTCCAGCTTCTTCGGTCCCTTCAACCCACTCTTCAAGGATGTCAGATATTGATGTGGACCGTGTGGTGCAGAGGCTCTTGGAGAACCCGGCATTGGCTAAACTGCTCTCGGCTTCATCCCAACTGAGTTCGAGCCCTGTTCCCTCCCCATTGCCTGTGACTACTCCTCCGCCAAACCTAACCAGGCCTTCGGAGCCGGAGGAGGAAGATCTGATGGTTGTGGAACCCGTGGAGCTGTGTCCTGTTCCAGTGACTTCGTTTCCACCCACCTTGACCTCTTTGGTGCCGTCCGAAGAGTCTCAGATCTGACACACTCTTGCCATTTCCTGGGAGGAAGAGTTGAACTGACGCGTCTGTTCCGACACTTCCCCTCGGGGCTTCAGCGCAGGTGAGCTCAGCTCCATCCTCTGGTTCAGCGCCCTTGGCCTCGGCACCTGCGAAGCCTCCGTCTTCCTCGGAACCAGTGGCCTCCTCAGGCCGAGAGTCCAGGGCCTTTGATGCCATGCAGAGGGTGTTGTCAGTTCAGACCCACACTACAGGTCTCTCCTCTTCCTCCCTGAAGATGCCGAGTTCTGCCTCTTCGTCTAAAGCACCTACTAAGCGATGAGACCCAGAGCCTCAGGTATCCCTTTTGGGTGAACCCTGCTCTACTGAAACTTCACCAGCCGCCCCCACTGATGAAGTTCCCAGAAAGAGACTCTGCAAGAGGAGGCATTTGGATTCCCCTCAGGAATCCTTGACATCAGACACCGACTTAGAAGAATCGGAAGGGTCCCCATGGTCCCCCTCAGAGGATGTCTCCTTTGCGGAAATCTTATAAATACTTAAGCAGAGGAGCGACTGGCAGTCCATTCACCCTACTGAGGATGAGTCGGTGCTCCTGAAGGCCTTTGGTTCTCAGCCCTCCACCTCCTGGGTTACTCCACCCTTTGATGAACTAATGGATCTGGTCGCTCGAAGGGTGTGGGAGTCCCCTGACACCATGGAACCAGTCCCTTGGAGGCACAATAAATTCATCACTGCCCCTCAAGAGAAATTGTTCCTCACCAAAGGAGTCCCTGTTGATGACATGGTGGTGGCGCTGGCCACCAAGAAAGAGATGTCAGAGACTTCTTCTACTGCCCATCCTCCTAATAAGGATTCCAGGACAATGGACAGATACAGGAAGCACATTTTTAGTTCTGCGGCATTTGCCATGAGATCGCTTAAATACTTGACCCATTTTACTTGCCTTCAACAAGATCTCCTTCAAGAACTCGGAGATACTCTAAAGAGTAACACAGATGAGGCTATTTCAGAAAAGGTTACAGCTCAACTTTCTACACTTAATTCAGTCGACAACTCATCCATGCGGCTCATTTCCTATGCAGCCGAGGGATCGAGTCGAGCAGCAGGTTCAGTGATTGCTCTGCAGAGACAGTCCAGGATGTGCTTGTGCTCCTTTACGAAAGCCTTCAAGTCTTCCTTTGTCAGTACCCCGTTTGATGGCTCTTCATTGTTTGGGCCTAAAGTCAAGGAGACCCTCACTAGGTGTGAGCTGGAAGGAAAGACTCTATCTGCCGTAGGAGTCCATTTTTCCATCCCTACTAGACCATACCCCAAAGGGGAAAGAGGTGGAAAAATATGGTTCCTGAAGTCCCAAGGAGCTTTCCAGAACACATGTAGTGAACCTCCCTTCATGGGCAGAGGAGGGGGCAATAGTGGAAGACGCCGCTTTGGCGGCAGAGGGGGTCCGCAGAACCAGGGTGACAGGGAGCAGTTTCCTGGCAAGCCCTATCAGTGCTCCTGAAAGGTGGCCCAACTGTCCTACTCTGGAGGCAGTCGGGGGTCGCTTGGCTTTGTACCCAGACGCCTGGCTAGGAATTACATCAGATTCTTGGGTACAAAACATAGTTACCAGAGGTTACTTCATTCCCTTTGTAGAACCCCCGTTACCCACAAAAAGAATCCCAGATGTTCCACCCAGTCTGAGGAATCAAGCAGTCACAGAAATCCAAAACCTGCTAGAAAAAAGAGTTGTCCAGCCAGTCCCAGCGGACCAGATAGGATCCGGAACTTACTCCAGATTCTTTTTAGTTCCAAAGAAAACAGGGGACTGGAGGCCCATTTTAGACCTCAGCAAACTCAATACATTCGTAAAGAAGGAGAAGTTCTGGATGGTCACACTTCAATCAATACTCCCATTCCTGGGAACGGGCGATTGGATGTGCTCTTTAGATCTCAAGGATGCGTACTACCACATCAAAATGGCCAGACCATCCAGAGATCACCTGCGTTTCTGGCTGGGGGCCAGTCATTACCAATTTCGAGCTCCTGCCCTTTGGTCTCACTACAGCCCCCAGAGTGCAAATGTATGGCAGTAGTTACGGCTCACCTGAGGCATCTAGTATTCCGGGTGTTTCCGTATCTGGATGGCTGGCTCCTATCCGCCACCACCAGGCATCAACTCATTCAGTCCAGGGATCATATGATCAATCTCTGTTCTCGGTTAGGAATAACCATAAATTTCAAAAAATCTGCTTTATTACCATCACAGCATATCTCATTTATCGGAGCAGACCTAGACACCACCACCGCCCTGGTCAAATTACTTCTAGAAAGAGTCACCTGTCTAAGAAATCAGGTGTCATGCTTGTTACAAGAAAATAAAGTACCTGCTTCTCAGGTGTTAAAACTCTTAGGCACAATGGCAGCTTCCCTCATAGCAGCACCTCTGGGCTGGATGCACATGCAGATACTCCAGTGGTTGCTTTTCACCCAGTGGTCCTACCAACAGCTCCTGATGTAATTCAAGATTCTGTTGACAGATGCTTGTAAGAGAGACCTTCTCTGGTGGTTGAACAGCCACCAGGTGACAGTAGGTCGACCATTTATATTACCGCCCCCCAGTAGCCACGGTGACCACAGACACTTCCCTGATGGGGGGGGGCTTTTTCAGGGAAAGACTGCCCAAGGCACCTGGTCAGAGATAGAATGTCATTTGCACATCAATGTCCTGGAGTTGAGAGCAGTGCTTTTAGCGTTGCAGCACTTTCACGACTCTCTACCTCAGGGGACGATTGCGATTCAGACAGACAACATGTCGGTAGTCTGGTACATCAACAAACAGGGGGGAACCAAATCTTACCCCTTATGCCGAGAAGCTTTGAGGATTTGGAAGTGGGCTGTGTCCACCGGGCATTTTCTATTAGCAACGCACATCCCAGGGAAATAGTGGACAAACTGAGCAGAGCGATTGTGTTACCCCATGAGTGGTCCCTCAAACAAAATGTGGCGGACAGGATATTCCGCAGATGGGGCCAGCCTTGCTGTGACCTTTTTGCATCTCCGATGAATGCCAAATGCAGAAGCTACTTTGCCCTCAACCCTCCACCGGGGGACAGTCCCAGGGATTCACTTGTGCACGATTGGCCCTCTGGTCTCCTTTATGCCTTTCCTCCAACCTCACTTATTCCCAGATTCTTGATGAAAGCAAAGGGCTCGAGAAGGACAGTTATTCTGATAGCCCTTTTTTGACCTCGGCAGATATGGTTCCCCTTTCTTCATCAGTACCAACTGGAAGAACCTTGGTTTCTGGACCCAGTACCAGACCTACTGACACATTCATCAGGAGTTCTTCACCCCTCTCTTCAGTCTCTCAAACTGACAGCTTGGCTCCTCCACTTCCCAACTTAGCCAAGTCATATAATCTTTCTTCCGAAGTACAACATATTCTGGTTTCCTCTCATAAAGTCTCCACTAGGAAACTGTACAGTAGTAAATGGAAATGTTTTGTTTACTGGGCCTCTCAACGCGATACTGATCCCTATGTTGCCCCTCTTGATATGGTTCTGGAATTTCTCGAAACGATTTTTCAGGAAGGTGCTGCAGCAGCCACTGTTAGAGTTCAGTTGGCCGCTATATCTAATTTTCACTTGGGGATTGAAGGATCTAATCTTATGTCACACAGATTATGTAAAGCCTTTTTGAAAGGGACTCATCACCTAAGGCCACCCATCAGACAACCAGTTGCACATGGAATGTAAATTTAATATTATCTCAGCTGATGCTTCCCCCCATTGAGCCTGCATCCTCTTGCCCCTTGAAGTTCATATCTTGGAAAACATTATTTTTGGTGGCTATTACTTCAGCTCATAGAGTTTCTGAACTTCAAACTCTTTCTATCAGGCCCCCTTACCTGGTATTGTTTCCTGATAGTGTGTCTCTCAGGACAAATCCCTCTTTTCTTCTGAAGGTCTGCTCCGAGACTAATCTGAATCAGTCTATTGAGTTGCCCACTTTTTTCAGACATCATTCTAATAAAATGGAGTATATGCTGCATAAACTTGATGTCCACAGACAGATGAGATTTTACTTGGACAGAACAAAGGATTTTAGAAAATCTGAGCAGCTTTTTGTCTCCTACACTGATAACAAAAAAGGGCTATCTGTGTCTAAAGTTACCTTGTCTAAATGGTTATCAGATTGCATAAAGTTTGTATACTCTTCAACTAATCAGACCTTAGAATACAAGGTGAAAGCTCATTCCACTAGGGTGGTATCCACACTGTAGCTCACGCAGCTCGTTTGCCTTTTGACACCATTTGTGCAGCCACCACTTGGTCAAAACCACATACGTTTATCACTCATTACAAAGTGGACAGGGCCTCCAGGGACAGAGCTTCCTTTGGTTCCACTGTTCTCAGGAATGTACTCCCGTGAGCCACCCAGGGTTTGGGTGCTTGGGACGCTACCCACGTGTAAGAACAAATATCGAGATTGAACAACTTCACATGAAGAAGTTATGTTCTTACCATAACGTTTCATGTGAGTTGTTCATCTCACCTTTGTTCTTACATTTCCCACCCTTCATCCCCATCCGGGTTCTTGAAGGCCGGTTACGTCTGGTTTGGTTCGTCTACTGTCCTTTATTTCTACCAGACTTTCTTCCTGTGGTTAACTGTACATATATGTTTTTATATGTTTTTTATATATACACATATTGACATTTAGGGTATGTTAGGCTGTTCCTTTGTTGCTGGATTCAGCAAACTAGATCTGAGGGTTAGTCAGAGAGCATCATGGGATAGGTACTGTGCCTCGAGCTACTGAAAGAATTTGAGCTTGGAAAGTGGCCAACTTGGAGCCGATGGATTGGCTCTGTACCCATGTGTAAGAACAAAGGAGAGATGAACAACTCACATGAAACGTTATGGTAAGAACATAACTTCTTTTTCTACATGCCTCCTTTTGATCTTACTTTTTTATATTGTGAAATTTTCCATATCTGGGTGCCTTTGCCTGTATTTCTCTTCAAATATCTTTGAAGCTGCTTTTTTATATTGATTTGTTTGGCTTTCTCCTTTGCATAAATATTGCACTGTATCAGATCTTTTTTCCCATATCCATATATTTTTTTATACCTTTCAAAAATCTCTACATTTTGTTCTTTATATTTTTTGCACTTCCTCTGTCACTTCTTTTTCCAATTGGTCCAAAGTTTCATCTATGTGGTGTTTTTCATGGATCTGTTGTATTAATGAACACAAATTTACATTTGATTCTTTTGAGTTTTTTGTTGTGCAAGTATTTTTCCTTCCTCTAATTTCTCTTAATCTTTTTGAACATCTTCTAGTTGGAAATTTTGCGCTTCTTGCATAATAGTAACAATACAAAATTTCTTCCCTATCCTCAGTAGTCCACTCTTGTCATCTTTATGGCTCCTTTTTGGTCTTAAAGTTTTTATGGACTACTATTTCCTTCTAAAATAGGGGGCTGTACTCCTGTAAGATGAGATGACTGTTGACAAAAGAAATGTTCATGGTTTGACAGACTCCTGTAAGGAGTGTTGCTACCTCCCTGCCCCCTTTCCCACTCCATAAACTTTACTACCCTAGTTCTTTGTTTTTTTCTCACATAATCCCCTTTCTGTCTTGCTGTAAATTCTTCTTCATCCCAATTCAGCCTCATTACTTAGTCAACCTTCTTGTAATGGCCAACGCAGTTCCCCCTAATCTACTCAGCAGGTTAGCTCATACTTCCAGCTTCCCTTTTCCCTCCCATATTATGAATAGCCAGTGTACTTTGCTAGTTCTCTCCAGAGTCCATCTGCCTTGCAATAATACAGTGAGTTTGTCTAACCATGAACATTCCTTCATCAACATTAATATTACCTTACATGCTGCTGTCACCTTTAGCCACTGTCAGGAACATTAACCCTTCCCTTTTCCTTGTCTCTCAGCTCCAGAAATCCCACCACAAAAGATGAAAATCTCCAAGACAGCTGTACAATTCATCTCACCTTCTGTACTCTGTATGAGGACAAACTCATTGGTGAGAAGCTGCTGGATTTTTAACCGTAATCCCCCTGAGATTACCACAATTTTTTGGCATTTGCAAACCCCATAAGTACTTCCTTGACCCCCCCCCATAGACGAGTGGTGGCCGGTGGTAAATCCATCACTGAACCCATAGCCATTGATGTATACACAACCATTAAACCTCTTGCTGAAAACAACCACTCTTTCGTATTAGACTCTATGGATTTTCTCAAAATCAAAATCCTGACCATCCACCAGGAGTCCATCCCTGTCACCATTGACAGAGAAGTGCTATACACCGTAGTACCTTACCAGTACTGCCTCACTGCCATCATCGACGCATACCACAGGGACTATGCAGCACTCTCAGGGGAGACTGAGGTCTTGGGGAAGCTGCTCTCACTACTCCTTGAGAATAATTTCTTCATATAGTCATGGGTGCAGCCATGGCTCCCAGCCTAGCAAACACAGCCATAGGGAAATGGGAGAAGGAATATGTCTATGATTCCCCATTTTTTTGACACATGGGGTGCTTCCTTTGCTTCACTGATGACATAGTCATCATTTTGAACAGTAGTCAGGACCAACTCATTGATTTTTTTTCCATCACGTGAATATGCCCACAAGCTTCCTTAGATTTACCACAAAACATGACCTGGACAGCATAGATTTTTTTGGGCCTCACCATCACCAAAACCCCAGACAAGGATTCCCTCACCAGTGACCTCTACCGTAAACCTACCAGGGTCAACATGCTGCTGCACTACAAGAGCATGCACCCCCACAGGTTGAAGCATAGCATAGAGAAATCACAGGGTCTTAGGATATCAAAATATCCATAGAACTGGAGAACTTCACCAAGGACATCTGAGAGCTACAGAGGGATTTTCTGGGCACGGAATACAGAGTCAAATTCCTTAACAGCATATTTACCTCCATTATTGAGAAGAAAACCAGAGACGAACCTTTACTTCTCTCCACAGCGCACAACTCACACAGAAAGCTATGAAGTCTAGCAAAGCTACCCAATGACCAACAAAGGTGGGAGTGGAATATAATCCTTGCATACTCGGTGGACTACCAGGAAATAAAGAATATCATTATGGACAACTGGCCCATTCTAACTGAAAACAGGACCATCAGACAGCTATTTCCACCCCAACCTAAATTTACTCCCAAAAGAGGACGCAACATTTGGGACTACGTAGAACAACAACCAATACCCATTACAGTGGAATGAGGGGGTACCTACCCATGCAGCGACCTACCTTGTGCATTCTGCAAGTATATGAGTAACAAGGACACTTTCTTCTGCCCCAACAATCACAAAGTATGCAAAGCACACCATCTTGGTAACTGCAACTCTGAGAGAGTAGTCTGCAGAGCACAGTGCCCTAAATGCCAGGCGTTCTACATGGGGAAGACAAACTAAAAGCTAGGGTAAGAAAACACTATCATGACATCAGGTACCTAGCAACCTCCAACCCCTTAGCAGTACACGCTCATAAAAAGACAGGCCACAACAGGTTTCTTTTTCATATTCTGGACCAGATACTGGATACCCCGCTCAATGGCAACACCAATGACTATCTGGAAAAAAGGGAACTCAGCTGGCAAATCAGGCTATAAGCCTGATAAACCACAGGGCTCAACACAATGGTCTCTCTCATTCTGGTCCTTAGTGTCCGTAAGCACAACCACAAGAAGCATCATTAACTGAAATACATGCTTGACTGTAGCCTTATACAAAGTACTGCCTAAAGCTGGACTACTATTCCTTAGATAGAGATTCTATATAAAGCTCCCACAATTGGTAAGTGACACACTAACGTACTGAATTTTAGAGGCAGATCTTTAGAGAGGGTATCATGCATATTTTTACCTTTGATGTTTTTGAATGTTCTCTGATCTCATCTTTACAGCCTTTTTAAAGGCTATTTCAGCTAAAGTCTTTTTAAAGACTAATCAGTACCTTTGGGCCAATGTTTTATTAGCCCATGCTCTAAACAGGAAGGCACTAAAAGACAGCCAAGTCTAATCTACACCAGCGAGTAATCCTCCACTTACGTTCTGTACCTTAGGGAACAGTGCATAATTCCTTTCGTGTTTCTTGCTGCTATCCCCATCCATAAGTATTTCACTGTCATTTTTCTAGCCTTCCTTTTTCTTCATCCAATTCTTCCCTCCCAAATTGTAGTGCTCTTTCTGCTGCAGAAAACTCTTGATTTCTACAGCTTCCCCTTCTTTTAGAACATATGCCTTGCGCAGCATATTACCACCCTGAGCCAGTTGCGTGAAAGCAGTTTTATCCTCCTTTACCGTAATTTGTTGTTGTTTTCTGCACAGTAATAACTTAATTCCATACACTTCATCTTCTACAGCAGATCCCTTTAAAACTGATTTTGCCTCCATCGCTATCCAGTACCCTCCCCCTTTTCCTACTACCCAGATTCCTCTCCTTCACATCTGCTTACCATCTGTACCTAGTTTGCTGCCACTGAATATGGATCAAATTCTAGCTGAACCCGTAACATACCCCACTGTCTATCGCTCCATTCTGCTACTGTCTTTCCTTGGGCTGCCAGAAACCAGATCCATCCAAGTTGTTAAGTAGAGGGCAAGATTAAAGAGAAAATGACTGCAGATATGATTGTAAAGGAATAAAGAGATTTAAAAACCTGGATTCAAGACAAATTGCGTACTGAACTGCTTGTATTTGTAAGATCTAGTGTCAGAATTCACTAATAAAGGAAAGCAAGTAGATGTCATCTTTATAGATTTCAGTCCAGTTTTGGACTCTGTTTCAAGAAATATTACTTGAATTTCAGGAACGGGCAGAAACAGCGATTTGTCAGATAAGAGAGTAGATGGTAGGACTGCTAAAATTCAACTTCATTCATCATGAGTGCATGGTTTCTTATAAAGAAAAGCATCACCTCTATATTTCTGACCTCTTTATTTTCAGTCCTTTTACAGCCGAGTGCTCCTCCAGGCGTCTTCTGCAGTTAACCCCTACTGCTCCTCTAGGAGTCAAATATGAATTGTTCATATTTGCATTAATAATTCCAAAACCGTTACTTACAAGGTACCAGGATATTTTGTCTTGAGCCATATGTGATGGCAAACACAACTCTATTGATATTTGACCTCTTTCAATGAGAGTTTTCTAGAACTCTAAGGTGATAACTTAGTTTTTAAAGGCTTAAGCCACGCCCACTAGGGGTTAAAGGTGCACACTCAAAAGAGCTGCTCCGGAGTGAATGATTTGCTTTTTTTCCAAAACAATGCTTGAGCATGAAGTATGCAGATGATTGATTGCTTGATTTTACTGCATTGCTTTACTTTTCCTTCAGTTCAGCTATTCATAACTTGCAATTTTCACATACTGGTATTTTATTATTTTTCAGTATCAATGGCAATTTCTTCTGTATTTAATTAAACAAGTTTTTTTGTTGTTTGGTACTGTCAGCCCTGGGAGATGTCAGAAAAGGGTCCTTCACTGGCTAACCTACCTGGTTAACAAACAAATTAATAAATAAAATAGTTGCAGTGCTTTAAGTGGGTGGGTTGGCTGATTATCAGACTGTTATAGATTCATAGTTTCATAGGTTGTTACTAGGCTAATGACCCAGGGGGCCTTTCTAAACATAGCCAAGTTTTCCAGAAAGAATAATGATGTCCTGTATTCAAACAGGATATTGAGAGTCAGGCATGTATAAGTTGCTTCTGTCCATAATTGGCGTGGGTGCCTAGCCCAGTGTAAATTTCCTGTTCACCTTCCACTGGTCTAGGTTGTGCTAAAACAGTGTAGTAGATTGTCAGATTCACATGGATGGAAGCCTGTTCCATAGGATGGGCAGTCTTTGAGACACACATTTGTCTCTTTAGTATGTTCTTTTGAAGTCACAGACAAAATGCAGGTCTCTAGACCTTGTATTTCTGGTTCTGTTTCACTTACGAATGTGTAGGAGATTAACGAGTGTTAGGTTTGGGAATACCTTGTAAGCCAGGCCGAGATCAACCCTCAGCAACCTATAGGAGACTGAGTAGAAGGAAAAGGCTTTTAGGTGTTCTGCAAAAGGTTTGTTAAGCCTTGTATTCTTTTTGTAATAATACTCTCAGGTCACTCTGGTTGCTGCATATGCCTAGTCTGGTACATATCAAAGGGAGACCAATAAATCAAAGTGCATATACAGAAAAAATGCCAAGCTACTCTAGTCCGTTCACTTAATTGTGAAATGTTTATTATAATACCATAAGCGCTTTTGTCCAACATCATAGTAAAACTTCATCAGGTAAAACACTTGTACTAAAATTCTGCTTAAATAACCTTCTAAGATCACATGATGCATAAATACAATTTAAAGTGACAAGCAGGTTCATTCATAAATTCACCAAGAGTGACTTTAAAGAGCTTCATGTTAAAAACAAAAGGAATGAATGTTATAAAAAAAAAAAAAAAAAAAAAAAAAATCTTTTCAGTATATTATGGTAAAAAAAAACAACCTATAAACGTTATATTTAATAAATATTATTTTAAAAATGTAAAAACGTAAAAACATTACCATAAAAATGTTGGCATAAAATGTTAATGCTTTTACATTTAAAATAATGATTATTAAATATAACAGGTTTACAAGTTGGGTTTTTTACCATAATACATATTGAAAACTTTTTATTATAACATTCATTCCTTTTGTTTTTAACATTAAGCTCTTTAAAGTCACTCTCAATGAATTTGTTTTTTTTTATCTGATGAAATTTTACTGTGATGTAGAATGAACGTGCTTATGGTATTGTAATTAAAGTTTCTCAATTAAATGGATGGACCGGAGAAGCTTGGCATTTTTTCTGTATACATACCAAAGGGAGCACTGTACTCTGAGTGGTCTGATAAGGGCAGAGTACAGTGGGATAATGACCTCTTTAGACCTAGATGCTATGCCCTTACTTATAAGTCGTGCGACATAAAAGGATTTCCTTACCACTGTGGCCACATGGTGGTCGAAGGTAAGGTTACTAAGTGTGTACCCAGATCCCTGACAACTGGATCAACTCTTAGGGGCATAGTAATTAACCAGGATAGTTGACTTCTCAAAAGGTACAATTATCCATTTCCTAACATTGAGTTTAAGACCATGGCTTTGGCACCATTTGTTACTCAGAGATTGACCTTCTTGAAGAATGCTGGTGTCTGCAGGGGAGTTAATCATAACCCCCAACTTGCAATTATCTGCAAACTTAGTCAGTCATAAAACTTCAGCATTTGCTTTTATCTTGGAGAAATAGATGCCAAAGAGGAGTGGGCCCAGTGCAGAGCCCTGAGGGACTCCATTGATGACTGCAGGTGGCCTCGTCTATTTTGACCTCCTGGATCCTATCAGTGAGCCAGTTGGCTATCCAGGTGGTGATAAAAAGGTTTATACCTAAATTACTGAGCTTGTTTGTAGTGTCTGAGTGGGGTATAGGTTCATAGGTGTTTATTAGGCTACCGACCACAAGGGCCTTTTTAAGCCTAGCCATGCATCCCAAATCTCTGACAAGTTCTGATGTCCTTGATAAGTGTAAGCAGGAGCCTGGGAGATGAACCATTTGCAAGTCACCTGTGTCCATTAAAGACATAGGTGCCAAGCCAGGGATGAATTTACTGATTCCCATCCAATTGTCCAAGTTGCACTTGAATTGGGTTAGTGAGGAACTCTACTTCACATGGATGGGGGAGCCTGTTCCAGAGATGGAGTAGTCTCTGGGATACATACCTCTCTCTCTAGCAGGTCCTGTTTATATCGCAGGCAAGGTTTTTAAGTCATTAGAAAGGGTAATTCTGGTGCTGCTTGTTTTGTGGATATGCAGAAAGTCCATCAGAGTGGGGTTTGACAATGCCTTGTATGCCAGCCATAGATCTCCCCTCAAAAGCCTGTAGGAGACAGAATACAGGGATAGGGCCTTGAGACATTTTGCATAGGACATTTTACTTATGCCCTGTATTCTTTTAGTGAGGAACCTCTGTGGACATTCTAGTTGTTGGATATGCCTAGTTAGGTACATACCAAAGGGGGCATTGTACTCATTGATTGGTCTGATGAATGCCAAATACAATGGAACAATAAATTTCTTGGACTCAGATGCTATAACCTTTGTTTATGTTGCGCAACATGAATGATTTCCTCTGTACTATAGACACGTGATAGCCAAAGGCTAGATTACTGTTTATGCGTCCCTAAGTCCCTGACTACTGGGTCAACTCTAAGGGGTGTGTTGTCAATACAATAGCTACCGGGGGTGGATGACTTCCTGAAGGATACTATTATGCATTTTTGGCATTTAATTTTAGTCCATGGCTTTGACACCAGTTGTTTGCCTGTGTCAGCCCTTCCTGGAGAATGTTTGTGTCGGTGTGGGATTCAATGACTGCTCCTAATTTGCAATCATCTGCAAATGTAATGAACCAAAGACCATTGACATTGGCCATGACTTCAGAGAAGTAAATGCTGAAAAGGAGTGGTCCATGAACTGATCCCTGAGGGACTCCACTTATGACTGGCCTCTTTGTAGAGACCTCCTGGGTCCTGTCGGTGAGCCAGTTGGCTATCCACCGGGTGACATACAGGTTTGTACCTAATCTCTTGAGTTTGTCAACAATGCCCAAGTGAGGTATTGTGTCAAATGCCTTGGCCAGGTTAAGGTAGGCAGTGTAAACCATTTTGCCTTCATCCATTGCTTTGGTGACTTTCTTAAAGAAGTCTACCAGGTTGAGTAAACATGACCTGCCCTTGATGAAACCAAACTCGGTTGGGTCCAATGTCTGGAGGTTTACTATATGACTATTGATCATTTCCATGGTAATTCTTTCTATGGCTTTACATATAAGACTAGTGAAATGTCTGGGTCTGTAGTTTCTAGGGTCTGTAGATGGTCCACCGTTGTGCAGAGGGATGACTGTTGCTCTTCTCCATTCGTGAGGCATGAAGCCTGTTTGAAGGCTACAGTTAAATAGCAATTCCACAGGGCCTGATAGGTTGTGTTTCATGCTGTTTAGAAGGCATTCTGGGATATTATCTGGGCCCCTTGATGCAGTGTACGTGGCCTTAGAGAGAGCATTAAGGACCTGATCCCTAGTGATAGCAGGGGAAGTTGTATTTGATGGTGTTTCCAGAGGGATGATTGAGGAGGAGAGCCAGTAGGTTTCCTATATCTTATGGCTCAGTATACGTGCTTCCCTTTATATTGACCTCTGCAGACAATTGTGTATTGCCTTGGAGGTGGCAGACATAGCTAAAAAATGCCTTGTGGTTGTCCTTGACCTGGGAGGCCATGTTTACCTCAAATTTGTTTTTTTTTAAACAACTTTATTGAATTATCACTTGTGACACAGGAAAATTTACATTAATACAGAAGTAATCAAACTGTCAAATTTGGCTTTGATATACTTTATTTGTCCATTGAGTTGTTTGTTTAGTTTGATGAGACTGCTTTTATCCTGCTGAGTGCTGCACCTCCTAATTTTTGCCATGATTTTCTTCCTTCTGGTATACAGCCTATTGATTTTGTGATTCCACCAGGGTGGCTTATTTTTTGAGTTAGTTCTGTACTTCTTCCTGATGGGTACAACTGCCTCTGTGCAGCTATTACCATGCTTGTACAGGGTTTCTGTGAACAGTTCTGCATAGGCAGCAGTGTTCTCAGGGTTTATGGGGGCTTGAAATTTTGCCAGGTTATCACTTAGTAGCAGGAGGTTAGCCTTAGAGTAGTTCCTGAATATTCCAGGCTTAACTGGAGCCCCAGGTTTTATTTTTACTTCAAAGGAGACCATTTTGTAGTCTGACCTTACCAGGGAAGACATTACAGTAGGGATATGCATCACTCTCCCATATAAGCGAGGACCAGATTCAGTATGGTTGCATCCCTGGTTGATGTATTGACTATCTGGTTTATGGAGTTTGTGTTTACAAAATCCAGGAATCTCTGTGCCTGTATGTTTGGTGTCATATAGGATTCTGAGTTAATAGTGGGGTAATTAAAGTTGCCCATGAATATGGTATTGGGTTGGATGATAAGTGTTTCCAATAAGTTTAAATAAATGATATGGGTTTCCTGGGTCATAGAGGGGGATCTATAGCTTGCAAGGAAGTGGTATTGGATTTTGACTGTGGTGATTTGAACATGGAGCAACTCAAGTGCATTGTCCTGTTGGACCAGCCTTCAGGTATATTTATTTTTGGTGTAAATAGAGACACTTCCACCTTTTGTCCCTGTCTGTGCAGTAGCTGGTCTGAATGTGTTGAAGCCATTATAACCTTGCACTGTTGGTGTGTTCTCTGTGGCTTTAAACCATGTGTCAGTCACCGCACAGATGTTGGCATTCTCTAGGGTGAAAAGGGGTTCTAGAGAGTGGAGTTTTTTATTTAGACTCCTAGCATTGAGCAGTAATACATGTAGATTTCCTTGGTTTTGATTTGCTATGTTGGAAGTACTTTCAGTTTGGCATTGCCTAAAAAGGGCAGTACTGGGGAGGACATTATTTTAGCTAATATTCAAAAGCCTAGCGAGGAGAGGTGCAGACCATCCCTGGGAAAGCAATGTGGTCTGTTGACCATCTCCTTCCATGCTGAGAAATATTGCACCCCCTTTGACTAACACCAGATACTAAGCCAAATATTAAAGTCAGTCATCTTTTGCTCATATTGTGGCATCATCCTTGGAAAAGGTAAAATACTGCTCAGTGATATGGTATCGCACATTCCAAGGGCTGCAGAATGTCTCATTTCATCTAGTCTAGGGAGGTACATCTCAGGTCATTTACTCCCACATGGACTTATGACTAAGTCATACTGGTACTTGTGGTCTGATGACCTGACTGCGTGTGTAATGTGGCCGATCCTAGCCCCTGATAAGCAACTGACAGTGATTTTCTCCTTACTCAACCTGGTGAGAAGGACGTGTGTCTCACTATGGACTCTCCAGTGACCAGAATGTTGGATTGTGTGGTAGTTTGCCTTATGGGCTTAGAGATAGAGGTTCCATGAGATGTGGCTCTGTGTGTTAATATGGATGTTTTGAAAGAGTACATTTGGGGCTGCTATGAGGGTATTTGTTTTTGTATACTTCATCTAGGAGGTCTTTGGGGTTTAGGAAGGTTACAGTTAAGGGCCTCAGCACATGTGGGTCTATATGTCTGCTTTTATTTGTGTGTGATGTGTATAGCATGTGCACTACTGACAACCTTTTTGGCATTAGGAGTACTTTTATGTAAGAGCATTGCCTCCAGTGAAATTGTGTAAATACATCTCTCACATACCATGTCAGTTTGAGAATTAACTGGTTGTCAGTAAACATGAGGCAATTTCTGCATTGCCTCAGGATGCCCCATCTCCACCAAGCTGGTAACGGAGATAATGGGAAGGTTCATATCCATGGCAACAGACCCTTTTTATTGATTAGACAGTTGGAGGAGAATATAAAGCAAAGTGAGGGGTATCTGGTTTGCAACTCTGGGGACAGTGCTTTTCACTGCAAACTAGTTGCCCTGTGTACAACTAGGCAGTGGTGAAATTTCATTCATGTTTTTACAGGAAAAATGTCACTCAAGGTGTTTTTGTTTGTACAGGGCACTGCCAAACACTTGAGGGAAAACTAATACGTCAACCCTGAACATTTAAGGATGAAGTATTTAAGCAGATATTTTGAAGTTAGAAACAAATCAAGCAGTACTTACTGAAAACAAAGAATTAGTTTGAATGAAAAGAGGGGAGTCGCATGAATGGCTACTGCCTGGCTACTACTAGCTCTGGTCTCACCACAGCTTCACTCTTCTGGGATACAATGCTCCTTTGCTGCTTCTCTCAGCAGACCCAAAACATTAGCACCAATCCCAAGGTGAGAAGGAGACCACAGCCTGTTTGGTGATCCAGTCTTGTCCCAGATGATGCAATGGTCTTTAGGCTTGTTGTAGCCTTTTCTTGGTTGATGCCTTGAATAGAAACCAGAACAATCAGGAACGTTAAGCACAGACTCTCACTGCCCTACCAGTAACAGTCAGGAATCAATGCGCTCTGCTCCTTTTCTCACCAGGCAAAGAATGTAAGCACAAATTCAAAGCTGTCACCTATGAAGCAGTTATTAGGCTTTCTGGTGACCAGCAGTATCCAGGAAATAATGTCCCTGTGCTCCTTCTCTCACCAGAAGAAAGCAGAAGCACTTATCCCAAGATGACTGCTGAAAGGGTATTGTATGAGAAGCCTTGGCCTGGTCTGAGGTAAGCTGTGTGTACAGTCTTACCTTCATTCAATGCTTTGGCAACCTTGTCAAAAAGTCCACAAGATTTAACAGGCACAATCTTCCTTTTGACAAAGCTAAACTGTTATGTGTCCAGCATTTTCAGGTTACCTATATCCTCATTTATCATGTCCCTGGTGATAATTTCCATGGCCTTACATATGAGGCTGGTAACTGTAGCCATCTTCCATTCCCTGGGCACAAAACTTGACTGAAGGCTCCAGTGGAAAAGTGATTCAAGTGGACCAGAGAAGTCTTGTTTCATGCTATTTAGTAAACATTTTGTGATGTCATCGGTGCCCATCGATGTAGTATTTCTGGCCTTGTAAAGTGCACTGATGACCTGTTCCCTAGTAATGGTTGAGGGAATTGTGGTATGTGATATTTCCTTCGAACTATCAGGAAGGAAGTGAAGGGAGAATTTTGAGCTGAACCTGTCAGCCAAAAGGTTGGCAATGGACCCTGGTTCAGTGTAGGTGATGCCATTTGCAATAAATTCTGCACATTGCTGTGTATTTCCCCTGAAGTTAGAGACATAGCTGTAGAAAGCTTTGTAGTTGTCCTGTGCATGAGAAGTTATTTTTTCTTCAAATTTAGCATTTGAAGTATTATTTTACCCTCTTAGCTGTCTATTAGATTGATCAGTAGGCTTCTAGCATGTATGGCTTTGTTCCTCCTACGCTTGGCCAAGATTTTTATTCTTTTGTTGTATAATTGATTGATATTGGGATTCCACCAGAATTTCTCTTATTGTTTATTTTATTTTATTTTATTTTTACATTTGTTAACCAGGTTAGTCTGACTGGGCCCTTTTTCAGCGGAGACCCAAAGAGAAAAGCTCCAGGAAAGTAATTAAAAAATAAGAAAAACCTAACAATTCAAGTTGTAAGATACTTAACAGTACAAAAACAGGGAGAAATACATAATACTTATATATACAAGGCAAAAGTACAGTATTTTGAGAATGCAGTAACACTATGTTTGAGAAATTTACAAGGAATGCAGCAATGCCTGAAATAAAAAAAAAATTCAGAGTAATATCATGGCATAGTACAACAAAGATGCATTTAATAGCATAGGTACTAATTGCAGAGAGAGTAATATATGTACACAGTTTAGGTAGTTACAAGGAGAAGAAAAATTCATTAGGTAATTTCCTGAGAAGTAGAGATCCACACATGTTGGAAATTAATTTTTAGTTGCTTTTTGAGTTCACTGCTTTTGGAAGGGGAGCGAAGGGACAATGGAAGTTTGTTCCATGAGTATGCAATTGAATGATTGTAAAGTATTTTTCCAATATTTTTGTTTGGCTTGTTGATACGAGGGGGCACAGCTTGCTTTGTATAACTATCAGTATGGCTGTACAGTCTTTATAAATAGCGCAGCATATGCTATGGTGTTTACTGGGTTTGGGTGTTCTTGGAATTTAGCCAAGTTGTTTTTTAGTAGAGAGAGAGAGGTTAGCCATGGAATAGTTCCTAGAAATTTTTGGTTTTGCTGAATCCCTGGATTTAATTTTTATTTCAAGTAATATTGCCTTATGGTCAGATCTGAAGAGAAAAGACATTGCACTGGGTGAGGAACAGCCACCCCCATATTCATGAGTACAAGGTCAAGGATGTTTGTACCCCTAGTAGCAGAATGGACCAAGTGTTCCAGGATGTTGGTATTAAAGTTTAAGAAGTGGTGAACTTGTGCATTAGAAGTGGGGTAGGATTCTCAGTTTACAGAGGGGTATTTGAGATCCCCCATAAATATCTTATTGGGTTGAACTGTGAGGGACTCTAGTACATTGAGAGCGGTATTATGGGTTTCCTGGGACATACAGAGATATGGTACAACACCCTGTTTATGGTAAGGTGCACATGTACGAGTTCCATTAGGTTCTACACTGGATGTGAACTTGTTTTTAATATAGACTTGAGATTCCTTCACATTTAGTTCCCTCCTGTGCAGTAGCTGGTGTGAAAGGCAGTATAAGCGTGATTTGCTGGGGTATTACCTGTGACTTGAAACCATGTCTCTGTTACTACATATATGTCTCCAGTCTCCAGGGTGAGGAAGGCCTGCAGGGATTGGAGTTTCTTGTTCAGACTTCTTATCATTGAGCAGTACCACCTTCAGATATTCCTTGATAGGTTCAGT
Organism: Protopterus annectens; assembly: GCF_019279795.1. Lineage (NCBI taxonomy): Eukaryota > Metazoa > Chordata > Ceratodontiformes > Protopteridae > Protopterus > Protopterus annectens. The sequence continues at coordinate 1,773,470,244 of NC_056731.1, forward strand.
TAAGTCGGTAGGTTTTATCAGTTTGGCATTGCCTAAAAAAGGCACTGTGAGGGTGGAAAAGGTATTTGCCAATATCCGAAGACCTAGAGGAGAGAAGTATAGACATCCCTGACAAAGAACCATTGGCTATCTACCATGTCTTCCCAGGCCATTCATTATTGTACTGCCCCCCCCCCCCAGATTGACACCAGAAGCTAAGCCAGTTGCTAAAATTATTTTCTGTTGGTAACATGACATCATCCTTGGAGAAGGTAGTATACTGCTCAGTGCTAGGCTCATACCTACATGAGGCACACAGTCAGCAAGCTTGATCATGTTTTGCTTCATATAGTCAAGGGACGTACATTTCAGGTCATTAACACCCACATGGACCATGAGAGCGTCATACTGGTATCAGTAATTCAATGACCTGAATGCCTGTTTGACTTGTTGGCTCCTAGCCCTGGAAAGGCAGCTAACCATGACTCTCTCGTTTTTCAGTCTGGTGAGGGAGACATCGGTGTTCCTCACTACAGAGTCACCAATGAATAAGAAATTTGGCTATGTGCTAGTTTGCCTTAAGGGCTTAGCAGTAGAAGCACTGGATACAGTTTTATTATGTGTAGCTATGTGTAGTGTTTTAACAGAGTGTTTACGTGATGGCTGAGGACCCTTTCTTTGATTGTACTGCCCAGGAGGTTTTAATGTCTTAAGAAAGTTACCTGTAAGTGCCTCAGCATAAGTAGTTTTATATGAGGAGTCCTTATCCTGTGCAATAGGTGTGGTGCGAGTGTCACTGACAACTTCTATAAGATTAGTTTTGGTTGTATGAGAGAGTTTTGTCTCTAGCATTAAAGTGTATGTATATTTACAACTCTTGCATACTTTATCTGTTTTATTAACAATATGTGGGTTGTCAGTGTACATGAAGCAAATGCTACAATGCCTCAGAATACCCATCTCAACCAGACTGGCCATAGAGAGTGTCGGGAAGTGCATATCCGTGGCTACTGATCTACTAGGGAGGATTGAGGGAAATTTCAATATTGAATATGTCAATAAGACAAGGAACTTGATGAGCAACACGCAGCTATGTGCAAACTAGGTGCTCTAGTAGTTTAAAAAAAATCAATCTTGACAGTAATGCTACAAGAGTGTAGACCATAAGTCTTCCTAATGTAAAATAACTGGTTTGGAGCCCAAGTGTTTAAATGAGAACAAAGACACTTTTAGAATAGCAGGCGCAGTAAATCTTCAACCAGCAGTTCCCAGTTCAGAAGGGTGTAAGCTACCTCTCCTGCCACAAGAGTATAGACCACAAACTAACTTTATATAAGATAACTAGTTTGAAGATAAAATGCTTAAATAAAAAATAAGAGCCTTACAGTAAGTTACTGCTTGTTAGTAGCCTGATTACACTGTAATAAGTGCAGCAGATTAAATGTAACTAAATACTTTACAAACGTGCAGCAAAAAGCTAAATACAGTAGGAAGAAGAGCAAATACAGTAAACGTAGCTGAATAAAGTGCAATTGCTTTTTTAGTAAGTGGGAAGGGAGGAAACGGAAAATAATTCAAGTTTGAGTCTAAGGGACAGGGCCTTCCCATCTGAACTCTCAGTGCTCAGTAGAATGAACTGATGAGATGAGACTGGGATTAGATCATGTTTATATTAGGGGCGGGTAACTCAAAGCCACCAATTTTAAAAGTACAACAGCAGAAGTGTGGCTGGTTGGGAAAAATCAAATGCAGACAGCCACAACACGGACTCAATGAACAAACAGACTAATAGCCATTTTACTACATAACATAGTCAGTAAACATCATGCCTCCACATCAACATATCAGTCAAAACACACTGCTAAGCCCACAAACATATGTTGAGGTTGTAAAGAAAAATTTGCCAACGCCTCCTAGAACACGCACTAAAAGAGTTCATCCTTCAGTGCACAAGTCAACTACTACTCCTTCTCCACTAACACGTATTGCAGCAACATATAGTTCACCCAGGAGTCACCAAGAAAGGCCCAGGAACTCTCTCCCACACAGGGAAATGTTTTAGTCATACATGACTCTATAGTTAATCATATAAGCTTGATACTCACCAGACTGGACAACAACAGAGTGACTATAAGTTTCTTGTCTAATGGTAGGTTCCATGATGTCACAAAGGTCTTGAGGTCACTTAAACCAAACAAGTATGACTGCGACCTACTGGTGGCCCATGTGGGAGTGAATGACCTGTAGTGCTTCACTCAGGTGGTAATGAGAGAGAGACACATGATGGAACTGTTGAAGTGATACCAGAGGGAGGTTGGCATAATGGCTAAGATATTTGCCTTACAGACACAAGATGCAGGGTTTGATTCTGACATGGGTTAATTGGCTAGGATTAAAGTGGCCCACAAGGGCAATTAGCCCAGTACTAATCTATGAACCTATGAACTTATGAACAATCTGACCCCATGTGCAAAAATGGGAAAATGGGGGGTGTGGATAAATGGATGTGAATGGATGATGGATGTTACTATGTATATGTTGGAGAGCAGGAAAGGCACTGGTTTAGAGTAGTATATTGCCTTCACCAAGAATGATGCCTAGATTCCTGAATAAGATAACTGGTTTTAACAATTGGCTAAGTAGTTGGTGTCATTCTAATGGCATCCATTAAGTGTTAGCCTTGGATGAGATGGTAAGACTTCCTGTTTCACCAGGGATGGCTTACACCTCTCATACTGGCTGAAGATTTTGTTGTCCCTTAGTTGCTTTTAGGCAGTCTTCCTATAGCACATTACTATATAATTAAGTAAGACACAAGTTTGGTTAATGTCAGTGCTAGAAATCTAAAAAGAAAAATTCCAGAACTTGAGATCTGCCTGCAGCTCAAACACTTTCATATCTGTGGTGTTACTGGGACATGGTTTCAGTGCAAACATAGCATTCTCTCTATACCAGTGATGGTACTTATTATGCCTTCAGGCGCTTGGGTAACTGCAGGAGAGTGGCTGTATTTGTCAGAAACAAGATCACCTCATACCAAATTACTTACAGCCCTAATTTGGAACTCCTGGAGATACAAATCACTCTTAGCGAATCCAACTATCACTTCATTCTTAGCTACAGATTCCAATTCAATGTCCAACAAAAATCATGGAAGTTGCCTTAATGTAACATTTTATAGACTTTGTTAATACAGATGTACCGGAGCAAATTGCAAAACTACTTATTAGAGGCTCTAATACCCCTTGATCTGGTCCTTATCAACTTAGCCCCTGCCTGTGTACTCCAGCACACATTTTTCATCCCTGGTTAAATCTGACCACAAATCAGTTACCTTTTCTTATAGACTTAATGGTACCACCCCAGCACCAAATGGGATTATCTTTAGGGACTTCTGCAAAGCAAATTGCCTTCTGCTTGTAGAAAACCTACACAAAATTCCCAGCAGTCCCTGCAAACACACCCAACTGAGATGGCTGCTGCATTCATTTCCATTTTCACCAGCTTCATAGTAAAGTCTGTATCTTTCCATCCTAGATATATTCATAAATTCAGGAACAACCCTCTCCGGTGGCATTAACATTTTAATAAACTGCACAACACAAGATGGAAAATAAGAAATCTCCATACCCCTACCTCAGTACTACACTGAAGTATACTATTAATGAACTGGAGAATTATTACAAAATGTGAAGAACATATGCTTAACGTTGCTACAGACCACAAGAAACTGCACATTTGTTTTCAGTTATTTCAGGAAATTAAGGAGTAATGTTTAACACTGCACCAAGCTCAGTCATAGTCTCACACATTCCAATCCCAATGAAGTAAGTGAGTAATGTTTAACACTGCACCAAGCTCAGTCATAGTCTCACACATTCCAATCCCAATGCAGTAGTGAATGTGTATTAACAGACAAATTCAGTGCTAATCTACCCCAAATACGCACATTGTTGCTTCTCCCCATGTCTATGAAAATTTAGTTTTCCCTGAAATCACACTGGAACAAGTCTTAGAATCCTTTTCAAAGGTTAAATGTAATGTTTCTGTGGGACCAAAAAAAAAATTGTCTGCATATCCATGTGTTCTGACTGTGCTTCCCAAACATTTTGGAAATAGAGTATATTTTAGTGCATTTATTAAAACTGTATTTGTCTTAATATTGCTACAACTCAAGTGCTCTAGGCTGCACTGCATCTGAATTGTTTGTGTGTTTTAGCTGCTTTTCTGTACATATAGACTTTTCTGTATATATAGACTAGCTAATTATTCTACTGTATTACTGCCTCTTTAATCGATTTTCAGTTGTGCACTTGCCTTGCTTCATTTAAAAAGTTTTAAATTGTTAATTTTGTAGAGTTTTAATTGTATTTACTATTTAGGGCTACACACTCAAGTGTGTTAGCCTTTTCTGTGTTTATTTAGTGTATTATTGCATTGTTTAGCCTGTTTTAACAAAAAAAAAACTATCTTGTTTGCTCGTTTCCCACTTTTCCTAGCCAGTATAGTCCAGATCCCAGGCTTTGTTGGTTTCAGGACTTTATTTTCTGTGTTCAGAGCTATCCAGACCTTGCTATGATAGAGGGAAGCCCTATTGCTTACCAGTGGGAGTGGTGAGCATTGTACTGCCTGTCTGACACTAGCGGAGTGGTTTCCAGCTCTGAAATTGTAATTTTAGCCGTTTTGGGCTGATTTATATCCCTTTCAACTTTCTGGCTTAAAAACACACGTGTTCACACATTTTTTGCATTATGCAGCACCACCGGGCTACGTTTAAACTATTCCAGGTGCCAGAAAGTCTGCTCTTCAAATTCACGCTTAGAACTAGCTGGTTTCTCAGTAGTAGCACTAAAATCTGAATCCCTGTGACAAGCACTTGATCTAGAACCTGCTGGAAAGCACTAGGAAGCCTTAAACTGATACAATCACTCAACTCTCCTTGTTAATAAGGAGAAATTAATTGTAGGCACTAAACAGCTTATAATTGCAAAGTACCTTGCAAAGGTAAGGGAAAACAGCTCTTGTACTTTACAAAAAAACACCTAAACAGGCATGTCCAAGGGTCAGCTTCCAGTGATTTCTCCTGTCCACCTGATGAATCTGGGCATACTGGGGCAATGCAGTGTACACAGACAGCCCTCTCCTCCTACTACCCAACACTACAACCTGCTAGAGATGCACTTACATAGCCAAACTGGAAGCAAACCTCTCTCCAGCCAAGATTGTGCTAGACAGTCAAGAGGAGAAGGTTAACACCTGCACTACACCTCAAGCAACACATAGCTCTTCAAAACCCACACCATCAGCACCCACACATAGCAACACTAAACCCACATATGTGGAGGCCCTTAACATTAACCTGCCCAAGCAACAAGGACCTCTGAAGCTGAAATGCAAACAAACACCAGTCACAAACAAAGTGACACATAGCTCACAACACCAGTGTGCTACCCAACAACAGCCCCTAAGGCAAGACAATGTACCCCACACTTTAGTCATAGGTGACTCTATAGTCAGGCACACTGATGTCCCACTCACCAGGCTGAACAAGGAGAAAATTGCAGTTAGCTGCCTGTCGGGTGCCAGGATCTGCCACATAACGCACACACTCAAGTCCCTCCACAACAAGTACAAATACGACTCTGTCATTGTCCATGTTGGAGTGAATGACTTGAGACGTACCTCCCTGGACTACATGAAAAGAGACATGGAAGAGCTCTCAGATCATGTGGCCCAGGCAGGTATGACCCTAGCTCTGAGTAGCATCCTGCCTTCGCCCAGAATGATACCACAGTATAAGGACAAAATGATTGACTTGAACAATTAGCTAAGCTTCTGGTGTCATTCAAAAGGGATCCAGTATCTGTCTGTCTGGGATGACATGATCGACAAACCACAATGCTTTGCCTGAGATGGTCTGCACCTGTCACCTCTGAGATTCAGGTTACTGGCTAAAGCTCTCGCCACCCCTATAGTGCCTTTTTTAGGCAAGGTTCAAAGGGCAAAACCACCACCATAACAGATACAAGCATGCAAAATCTGAAGGTAATGCTACTCAATGCTAGAAGTCTAAACCTCAAAATGCACTCTCTCGAGGCACTCCTAAAAATGGAGAACATCGATAGCTGTGCAGTAACTGAGACCTGGTTCAATGCTCCAGAGAGCACCCCTGCAATACCAGGCTACAACTCTTACCACACTTTTCGGCCACCAAACCAAGACCGAAACACTAAAGGTGGAGGAGTGACCATATTCACCAAGGATATTCACACCTCCAGACTAGTTGCCCAACACAATGCATCTGAAATTCTCCAGGTGCAATTAACACTTGGTAAGACTGCAATTCAGTCTTGCTACAGATCCCCACCATGCCCCAAGATTCTCACTTCACCTTTCTAAACATACTGGACATTATTAAGATACAACCAAACACCCTAATACTGGGTGATTTCAACTACCCTGCTATTAACTGGGAAAACTACTCGGGTACCAACACCTTTTCCCAATGGTTCTTGGAATTCATAAATTCCAACGCCCTGGATCAACTAATCCATTGTCCCACCAGGGGCCCCAATATCCTAGACCTGGTCATTACCAACATGGGAGATAGATGCTCCACACCAGTGGTCACCCCCTCATTGGTTAGTTCTGACCATAAGCAAATCACCCTTGACATCTACATCCCACCCCCACCCCCATTAAGCAAACCTCCGTAAAAACTTCTCCAAAGCCAACTTCATGCTACTCAAGTCAGAAGTGACAAACTTCATGACACTCTTGGGGATGGGAGCTGAAAGTTTGACTGCTGAATCCTACACTAAGGCACTGTACGAGCACATCCACTTGTGCATGAATAGTGCCATCCCAAATAGAACCAAGACACTCTCCTACAAAAAAAGGAAGCCAATCTGGTGGTCCCCTGCCATAAACAAACTATACAACAGAAAAAAGAAACTGTTGCAGAAAAGATGAAAATTTCAGGATGCAAAAAACTCCCTTACCAGCCTCAGTAACAAGCTGAGATCTCTCATAAAATGCTCCAAAGCTAGTTACGAAAATAAAATTGCCACACATTCCAAAGACAACCACAAGGTATTCTACAGTTATGTCAGGAATCTAAATGGCAATGCTCAGATATGCTCTGAGCTACAACAGAATGGCATTAAATTTACTGATACCAAGGATATTGCCAATATCCTGGAAGATCGATTTAGTGCAAATTTCACCCCCCTGTCACCCCCTAAAGGGCCCATCTCAATACCAAAAGATTGCCAAATTCTGGTAATCACAGCCACACAGGTAGAAATTGCACTCTCCAAAGCTAAGAATACAGCATCCATGGGACCAGATGACATCTCAGGCTGTGTACTCCATAAACTACAAAATGAACTGGCACCTCACCGAAGTGTCATGTTTAATCATAGCCTCACCTCAGGATTCGTGCCCACTGAGTGGCGCACAGCTACAGTTACCCCACTCCACAAGGGGGGAATCCACCTTGGATCCTGGGAGCTACCGTCCCATCAGTCTGACGAGCCTGATCTGCAAAGGCATGGAACGCATTATCATGGAACTTATAAACAAAGACACTGGCTACCTTCAAACACTAGACCCCACCCAGTTTGGGTTCGTGAAGGGCCAGTCTTGTCTCCTGAACCTGATTGACTTCTTCATATCAGTCTCCAGAGCTGTGGGCGAGGGTAAGGCGGTCCACACAGCCTATCTGGTCCTCGCCAAGGCCTTCGACATCATCCCGCACTCTGGAATCCTAGATAAACTTACTAAGCTCGGTATAAATCCCTACATCACTCGATGGGTTGCCAACTGGCTTACTGACAGAACCCAGACTGTAAAAGTAGCTGTCTCCAAATCCAGCTCCAAACAAGTGACAAGTGGAGTACCTCAGGGTTCAGTCCTAGGACCGCTCTTGTGTGGCATCTACTTCTCTGAAGTACAGGCCAACACTAAGGGACTCTGGCTAATAAAGTTCGCAGATGACTGCAAACTGGGAGCCATTATTGAATCCCCAAATGATGTGGGCATTCTACAAAAGGGCCCTACAGAAACAGAGGCTTGGTGCCAGAGCCATGGGCTCAAGCTTAATGCCAAGAAATGTATAGTTATCCCCTTTGGGAATAACCATGTACCCATGAATTACCACATAGGTGGCAATACACTAAACATCGAAAGTGTGATGAGAGACTTAGGGACACAGGTGGACAGTGTGATTTTTCTCCCCATCCTCTGCTGAAAATGGACATGTATCCAGTCGGACTATCCCAGTCAACAAATGTAAAATAAATAAAATAAATAGATGTAACTGTCCAAATATACCTACATGCACTACATGATCTACATGCATAAGTACCTCTACGCTCTGAGCATGCCGTTCTAGATGATGTCTCCCTATAGCACAAGTGGTGTTTCAGTGTTTTATTATTCTTGAATGCAAACTTAGGACAGGGATGTAATACTTTGCTTAGATCAGGGTCTTTCATAAGTATGGGTCAGTCCTTCTTAACGATGTCACATACTACATTCGCATTACTGGAGAAAGTAAGGGTAACTCTACTGGTGCTGTCAATGACACATTACTTGTTACTATTCGATGTTTGTGTTGTATTATCAGAAAAATAGGGCTTGTTCTTTGAGCTCCTAACACCTCTAGCTTCCTAGCCTCTATCTAAAAATTCGACTCTGAGGATATCTAATGCCTTCTCTGGTGGAGCTGCATCGGTGTGAAAACTCATGACCCTTAGTACCTGGTTCTTCAACACATTCCTTGGAACGTGCCAAGGGTGCATGCTTGTTTTATGGAGAATATTTTTATTCTTACATGGTTTCTTAACATACTTGTAGACAGATTACCAAACATATTCTTGTTAACCGAAATATCTAAAAAAATCTATACTACTGTCAGAGTAATGCATAGTAAATTTTAAAAAAGATGTACTATTCTGTAAGTAGTCCACAAATTCCATCAACAAATCAGTAGACCCCTGCCAAACAAAAATATGTTGTCAACAAAACGCTTGTACAACTTCACATGTGTCCTAAAACATTCTTCCTTAAAAACTAGTTGCTTCTCCCAGTGTGCAACCCAGTGTGCAACCACAGTTTCAGTATATGTGTTCGCACATGCTGTGCCCATTGCAACCCCCACATTTTGCAAAAAATACTCTGACTCAAACATAAAGATATTATTTTCGAGTATCAGTTCCAGCAAAGCACATATCAAAGTAACTTTTAAGTTGGAGTAATCACTGTCAGATGTAAGAAGCAATGTAACACTGTTTGTCCCTTCTTCATTCGGAATCACAGTAAAGAGTGAATTCACATCAAGTGATACAAATAACATACTATCAAAATCTTTTGGCCACATATGAAGACCATTCAAGAACTGCTTAGTGTTGTACAGCACCGGATCTATAGTATTTAGAATCAGTCTTAGTCATTTTTCCACATAAACAGATAATGGCTCTGTGAGCCATCCTCTACCAGACACAATAGGTTGAAAAGTCAGTAATACTCTTGTGTACTTTAGGCAGTCCATAAATTATGGGTATTCTCGGATGTTCTATTACAAAATAAGTATATAAACTATAGTCTATTAAATCTGTCATCAAAAGGTCATACAGGTAAAAATTCACCCTATTAATAATACCTGTGACTTGAAACCTCTGTAACCTCATGTCGACATCTCTATGTCCAAGCATACTAAACATTTTAGCAATATACATGCACTTATCAAGCACAACTATCCCACCACCTTTATCGACTAGTCTTATACTTAGATGGCGAGCTCTAATTAATTGATTGAGGGCTTCAAACTCCTTAAAATTCAAATTATAGTAATTAGCTCCACTCTAATTGGCATAAATATAACCTCTGAAATTATCCTCACACAAATTGATAAAAGCTTCTAATGCTGGTAGAAAATCAGGTGTAAAAACACTAGATTTCTTAAAACAATTATACATTACAGTTTTATCATTAAGCATAGTATCCCTAGCAAAAAGTTTCACGTCCAGTAAAGTTTCAGTTGTCAGCCTTAGTGGCCGAAACATGTTCAATACTGCAATCTGTTCATCAGTCAAAGCAAATGATGACAGGTTGAAAATTAAATCCCCTGTTTGAGGCTTCTCATTGCTAGCCCTGTCCGCATTGTTAAATTGTCCAAGCCTTTCCTGACTATCCGCTTCCTGCTGCGCGATCATCCCTTTCTCCCCTTTTCTGAATTGGTAGAGCTTCTGCTAAAAAATTGAATCAAAAGGTTGAGGGCCTTTAGAGGTAGAAGGAACCACTGTTGCCAACTCCGTTCTAGTGTTAATGTTCGTATTTAAAGCCGGAACCCGCCCATTTCCTCTTGGGATGTTAGTAGAAAGATCGGTGGCATTACGTTCTAAAGCAGCTTCATTGCCGTGTGTTGAGCAGAATTAAAATTAGAACCAACGGCTTCATTTATTGCAGGATTATTCAGTCTATCACCGCTGTATGCGGCTGTTCCATTGAAACTAGAAGCACCACTTCCAACATACACATTATGGGCATCAACTCCAGGACATCTTGCATCTGTGATAGGATTTGCAGACATAGATGCTGTCACAGTTGGACGCCCTACACCACCAGAGTCTCTAATGTCCATTCCCATTGGTTCAGTGCCCAGAGGCCAGGAAAAAACAAAACCCTGGCGGAAATCAGAGGAGTATCTCTCTAATTTCTTCATCTTCTCACTCTGCATCTTCCATTCATAAACAGAGATAGTACCAAGCATTTTGTCAATTAATTCAGTATATATTTCACTACTAAGAGTGTTACAAAGCTCAAAATATAGAGCATTTATGTCCGTAGCAAAATCTTCTTCTGGATGAAAATAGTCAATCATTAATAGCATATAATCAAAGCTAAGTTGCAGATTCAAGACCTGCCAGCGGTTTAATAGCTCTCGTAGACTGTCACCATAAGAAGGCATTTTAAGTATACAAAGTCATCTAGGGACAATTTTATGATGAATAGCTGCCTCAAAATGAAAACGCTGCCATTGCAAGCATTTAAACTTATACAACTTTTCTTCCAGCAGCCTTTGAGAGGTACGAAAGGCATTCATGGAGTTAGTATCAACTGCAGCTTCAGTTTGTATGTCATTGTCAAGGGACATATCCAAAAATGGATTACACATCGATTTGAGAAAAAAAATGGAGATTTTGCATTACTCACTCCGTTACACTTGGAATTAGTAGTTCCATCTATGGGGTTATAGGCAAGTCCGATTTCCACACCCTCAGCCATGGTCCTTAATACACACAAAAATAAGTAAGCAGACAACTCCAATAATGCAAAGGGACTGGGACAAAATCCAAAAGTATAAATAAGTAAAAACAGATGTCCACCAAGGCTGAGTGTAAAATCTGATTTAATTAAACAAATAAAAACTGGTGAGCGCTTTCACAGTAGACCCGCTTCTTCAAACCATAATACAAAATATCAATGACAAAATAATTTAAATAAAACAAATCAGCCAGTCAAAAGCTAAAAGCAAATCACTTGATGATCAGCTGATGCTCTGGCCTACCCAGTATCCATCTTGATTAACCGATCTCTGTCAGAAAGTTACGTTCCCACACTGTGGAAAGTATCACATATAATTCCCCTCCACAAGGGCGGACCCTCCACAGAACTAACCAATTACTGCCCCATAGCTATTCTCTCTCCACTCTCCAAAATACTAGAGAGATGCATACACTCTCTGGTCTCAGACTACCTCCTTACTAACAACCTCCTTTCCAATACTCAGCATGGGTTCCGACCAAACCATAGCACCAACACTGCATTACTCTCCTTTACTAACACTATCCTTCAGCTTAAAAACAATGGCTATCTCTCCTCTGCTACTTTCCTAGACCTTTCTAAAGCATTTGACATGGTCCCACACAAACAACTTATCTCTGTCCTCAATAACCTATCCTTCTCACAATCAGTCACCAACTGGTTTCAGAGTTACCTGTCTGACCGCCAACAATCCGTTGTATGGCAGAATGACATATCTCCCCATCTACCTGTCTCCATAGGAGTTCCCCAAGGATCCATCCTTGCACCCCTACTCTTCTCCGTTTTCACCAATAATCTAGCCTCTGCCACAAAACATGGCACACTCATACAATACGCAGATGACTCAACCATCATCTGCTCAGCTCAGTCCCTACCCAAACTGCAAAAAGTCACACAGGAAGCCTTTTCCTCTGTTGAAACTTGGTTATCCAATGCCAAATTAATACTCAACCCAAACAAAACTAAACTACTCATCTTCCAACCCACCAAACATATTCAAAACAACTCTCACTTTAACATCATCGCAAAAGACAACACCACTATATACCCAACTGAACACACCAAATTGCTAGGAGTGGAAATATACAATAAACTAAAATTTGACATTTACATATTCATGACCATAAAAAAAGTCCACAAAAAACTAGGAGCGTTATACAGAAATAAGCAACTTCTCACCAAAGCAACAAAGATTTCAATAGCAAATTCCCACCTTATCTCCACCCTACTTTATGCCTCTCCAATATATACCAACCTAAGGCAATGCGATCTAAACAAGCTAGAGACCTGCTACAACAAAATCGCCAAATTCGCCACAGGGGCATCCTACAGTAGTCACCACTGTCTCTCACTTGCTGAACTGGGCTGGCTTGAACTCCCTCACCTCCTTCAATGGTATTAACTCTCACTCGCCCACAAACTAGTAAACCATTCACTAAATGTCTCATCCCTCCAGAATCTACTCCAACCCTATCATACCACCAGACCACTAAGATCCAGCAACAAAAATCACTTGCAGATCACTAAAGCCAATACCTCTGCTGGTGAAGCACTGTTCTCTTGCACCATAGCCAAATTATGCAACTCCCTCCCACCCACAATTACCTCCATACCATCATGCACCCACTTCAAAACTTTACAAAAAGCACACCTAAAAACATGCTGGCTATGTCCTTGCAACTCCCCACTCTAATATCACCCACCCCATCCAACCACTACCTTTCTTTCCACTCCACTAACTACCTTGATTATAACAAGCTCAGATGCTCATAAGCCTAGTACTTATACAGCAGGAACTTCTTATTGTAACATTTGTTAATGTCTGTTATGTACTTCACAGATAAAGATTCTAGTTGTCTACTGATGTACTATGTTCTTCATCTGTAAATATGTTGTAAGTAATTGCTATGTAAATTGTTAATCGCTATGCAATCCAGTGTAACTACTGTCTAATTTAACTGTGGAGCTTTTCTCCCCGGGCCTCCACTGAAAATGGACCTACGTCCAGTCGGACACTCCCGGTAAACAAATATAAATAAATAAATAATAAATAAATTGATAGAAGTCAGTGATGCAAACCCCTTTTCTTAAGTGCTGGTTTTCAAGACACAGAATTATTAAGATCTGGATGCAAGTTAGCTCTCAGGTCTAAAATCCAGCACAACTCAACAAATTCAGTTTCATTTATAATGTCCCCTTCTCGTAAGCTACAATCAACTTTATTCAGCACTAAAAACCTAAAGTGATGGGTATCTCCATTTTCATCCACATGCTTTGCTAATGCATTGCTAGGTTTCTTATTTCGAATATAGTAGGTATGTTCAAGTATTTTCTCCTTTTGGGTACGGTTGGTCTTGCCAACATAAAAATGCTCACACTGAGCACACTTAGCCATATAGACTATATTTTTAACAGTACAGTTTGCATAAAAATGAAATTCAATATGCCTTGATGATCTAGGGTGAATAATAGATGTAACTGTCCAAATATACCAACATGCACTACATGATCTACATTCATAAGAACCTCTGCGCTCTGAGCATACCTTTCTAAGATGATGTCTGCCTATAGCACAAGTTTTGTTTCAGTGTTTTATTATTCTTGAATGCAAACTTAAGAGAGGTACCTAATACTTCACTTAGATCAGGGTCTGTCATAAGTATGGGCCAGTTCTTCTTAACGATGTCACATACTGCATTCACATTACTGGAGAAAGTAAGGGTAACTCTACTGGTGCTTTCAATGACATATAACTTGTTACTGTTCGATGGTTATGTTGTGATGACATATTTTTTGTTTGTCAGGGGTCTACTGATTTGTTGATGGAATTTGTGGACTACTTACAGAAAACTACATCTTTTTTAAAATTTACTATGCATTACTCTGACAGTAGTATAGATTTTTTTAGATGTTTCACTTAACAAGAATATGTTTGGTAATCTGTCTACAAGTATGTTTAGGAAACCATGTAAGAAGAATAATATTCTCTATAAAACAAGCATGCACCCTTGGCACGTTCCAAGGAATGTGTTGAAGAATCAGGTACTAAGGGTCATGAGGTTGCACACGGAAGCAGCTCCATTGGAGAAGGCTTTAGATATCCTCAGAGTCTAATTTTTTAGATAGAGGCTACAGAAAGTACAGTTGTGTACACTTACCATAAATGTAGATGTTCAAGTGTATTCACTGCTGCAGTCATTACATTTGGGTTATCTGCTTGCAGGTAGCCCTCAGTCAGCCTGATTAACAAAGTCTAGGGTCCTGCGATGGTTGCTGTCTCTCCTTCTGTGATGTCAGGTCATCAGGGGTATAAAACATGCAGCCAATGTCAATAAATCAGTTTTTCTCGCCCCAAATGTCAGGTGCCACCCTAATGGGAAGCAATTAAATCTATAAATATACAACCGTACCCTAAAGGAGAGAATACTTGAACATGCCAACAATATTCAAAATAAAAAACCTAGCAATGCATTAGCAAAGCATGTGGCTAAAAATGGAGATACCCATCATTTCAGGTTTTTAGTGTTGAATAAAGTTGATTGTGGCTTACGAGAAGGGGACATTATGAATGAAAATGAATTTGTTTAGTTGTGCTGGATTTTAGACCCGATAGCTAACTTGCACCCAGGTCTTAATAATTCTGTGTCTTTAAAACCAGCACTTAAGAAAAAGGGTTTACATCACTGACTGCTATCATCTGATTTATTTTTAGCTTTGGATTGGCAAGTGTGTTGTATTTAAATGTTTTTGTCATTGATATTTTGTCCTCAAGTATATCCAAAAGGTACCAAAATCAACTAATAAACACAGAAGGTACCCAGGTGCTGTGAAACAATAAAGCTCCAAAAACAAGCACTGTAAACATGAACAAATCAACAAATAAAAAAACATTAACGCTTCCAATATTACGTTTTCGTTTGTAGTAAGATGAGGAAGAGACACAGGAGGTGCACAGAAAGCCAGGACAGAGCTTTTACCAGGATTCACAAAATGGTTTGCATCACTGACTGCTATCATGTGATTTATTTTTAGCTTTTGATTGGCTGATTTGTTTTATTTAAATGTTTTTGTCATTGATATTTTGTATTATGGTCTGAAGAAGCGGGTCTACCGTGAAAGCAATCACCAGTTTTTATTTGTGTAATTAAATCAGATTTGACACTCGGCCTTGGTGGACATCTGTTTTTACTTATTTATACTTTTAGATTTTATCCTGACCCTTTTGCATTCTCATCTGTGTCAGGTATACACTATCAAAGCCTCTACATAAGCTTTGTTCAACCTTATGCTGTCCACTGGGTTTGTCCCTAATGCCCGGATTGCAGTCATTCTGTTACCAGCTTTATCACCCAAGTTATTATTGTCCCATCAGCCTCACCAACCTTATATGCAAAGCCATGGAATGTGTCATGGCAGAACTCATTTATGCATATATACGCAACTTAACTGACCCCACTCAGTTTGGTCTTGTGAAAAACAGGTCCTGTCTTCTGAACTTAGTAAACTTTGAAAAACTTAAAGAAGATGTAGACAGCGATTATTGTCTGCACATTACTTATTTTGACCTGATCAAGCTTTTGACAATATCACCCATTTTGGTGCTATTGAAAATCTAGACAAATGAATGTAATTACCTACATCATCCGCTGGATTGCAAGATGTCTACCCAACATATTCCAAGTAATGAATTTTGCTGTTACTCTCTCTAAACATAAAATTGTAACTAGTGGGGTAATTCAGGGATCAGAGCTGGGCCATCTCCTGTTTGGAATTTGCATCCAAACCGGTATCCCTGTAGTGTGTTTAACAAGGTTTTTTGATGACTGTAAGCTGGGTATTGATATTTGCTCATCCATTGATACAAAAATGCTCCTTAAAGGACTGGAATGTGCATGTACCTGGTGTACTGAAAATGGTCTTGAGCAACAGAAAAGTGTAGCATAGCAGTCTTCGACAAAAAAAAAAGCTTTTCTCAGCTCATATGGTATAAGTGGTCATCATCTTCAAGCAAATACATTCAGAAGAACCCTGGGTACTTATATGGAAGAATATGTCATTTGATCATCAGGTTTCCACCAGAGTCAGGATATCCTTCTATCTGGCTCAGTTAATTTCTAAGGGAATATCTTCAAGATCCAAATAAGTCGTCACAGTGCTGTCCTCTTTGCTTCTCAGACCCATCATCAAATGCAGTCACCCCTTCATTATTAACAAATCTAAGCACATTGCTCAGCTGGAAAGATCCCAAGGATTTTTTTAACCAAAAAAATTAAAGGTCTTAAAACCTTCAACTATCTCAATAAATTAACAGCACGACTTTATTTTTGGTTTAGCAGCCTGCTGGCTGCTCCAAGGTGATTTGTGTCTTGGTTTTCGAGCTGTGAAAGACCCAGTACTACTTGACCTCCTATTTCTTCTCAAGACCCATACTTTGGACCTAAATTTACACCAATGAATAAACAAGACTTGTTGGAGAATAGGTTCCTAACTCAACATACTCCCAGGCTTTTGAATACATTACCACTACAGGTCAATAGTAGTCAGTACTACTTTGTCTGCCTTTAATGCTAGTCTTGATGATTGAATGGGTAGACACAAATTTACACCAATGATATGTTCATAGGTTCAAAGGTAGATACTAGGCTATTGGCCCTAGGGCCTATATAAGCCTAGCCAAACGGTACCCTGGGTTTCACCACCCAAGAAAATTATTTTCCTGTGCCCCTGTCAAGCAGAGCCACATAAGTGATCCCCGGGGTGAATTTCCTATCTTTCATCCAATCATCAAGATTTTTCTTGAATAGTGCTATTGAGGAGCTTTGTTTGATATAGATAGGTAGTTTGTTCCAGAGTATGAGAAGTCTCTGGGACAGGAATCTATCCCTCCAGCATGTTCTGTTTATTGTGGTGACAAGGTTTAAGTCCCTAGAGTGTGTAGCTCGGAGGGATTGGGATTTCTTTAAGTGGATCATGTCCAACAGCTCTGGGTTTGACATAGCTTTGTATGTTAGGCAGAGATCGCATCTGAGTAGGTGATATGCGACGGAGTATTTTGAGTGATGGTCTGCGTAAGGCATCTGTTTGAGGCTGGTAATACTCTTTGTGAGGTATTTCTGCGGCCTTCCCAGTTGTAGATGTCTTGTGAGGTACATACCAAAAGGGGTGTTATATTCTATAATGGGTCTAATGAGTGATGAGTAGAGGGGAACAATGACCTCTTTTTTTCCTGGATGAGAATCCTTTTGTGATGAGGTGTGTCACTTAGAAGGATTTCTGTGGGAATGTGATTATCAAAGGAGAGACTACTGGTCCACCTGTGTCCCAAGGTCTCTTATCCCACTTTCGGTGTTAAGTAGACTACTGCCTATGTGGTAGTTCATGGGTACATATTTTTGCCAAAAGGGATGACAATGCACTTTTTGGAATTGAGCTTGAGGCCATGGTTTGACACCAGGCATCTGTCTCAGTGATGCCCTTTTGTAGGATGTCCACATCATTAGGAGTTTTGATTATGGCTCCTAGTTTGCAGTCATCTGTGAACTTTGTTAGCAAAAGACCTTCTGTGTTAGCCTGTACTTCAGAGAAGTAGATACCAAACAGGAGAGGACACAGGACTGAACCCTGTGGTATTCCACTTGTCACTGGTCTGAAGTTGGATTTTAAAGTCTGCTACTTTCACAGTGTGGGTTCTGTCAGTGAGACAGTTGGCAACCCATCTTGTGACATAGGGATTTATACCTAGTTTAGTGTGTTTAGCTATGATTCCAGAGTAGGGGATGGTGTCGAAATCCTTGGCGAGATCTAGATAGGCTGTGTGAACCACTTTACCCTCATCTACGGCTTTGGTGACCACTTCAAAGAAGTCTATCAGGTTTAGGAGACATGATCTGCCTTTTACAAACCCAAACTGAGTAGGGTCCAGAGTTTGGAGATTACCAATGTCATTGTTTATAAGTTCCATGATGATACGTTCCATAGCCTTGCAGACCAGGCTCGTCAGGCTAATGGGGCGGTAGTTCCCTGGGTCCGTGGTGGCTCCCCCTTTGTGGAGTGGGATAACCATTGCTGTGCACCATTCAGTGGGTGCACAGCCTGAGGTGAGGCTATGATTGAACATGGTACTTGGGTAGGGTGCCAGTTCATTCTATAGTTCATGTAGAATGCAGCCTGGGATGTTGTCAGGTCTCATGTATGCTGTGTTCTTGCCTTTGGAGAGTGTGTTTTTTACCTGTGCAGCTATGATTACAGGATCTTTGCATTCTTCCAGTATAGAGATAGGCCCTTTAGGGGGTGAGAGAGGGGTAAAGTTAGCACTGAACCTGTCTGCCAGGACGTTGGCAATATCACCTGGTTCTGTATATATTTAATGCCATTGTGCTGTAACTCAGAGCAGATCTGAGTGCTGCCATTAAGATTCTTGACCTAGCTATAGAATGCTTTGTGGTTGTCTTTAGAATCAGTGGCGATTTTGTTTTCGTAACTAGCTTTGGAGGATTTTATGAGGGATCTCAGCTTCTTACTGAGGCTGACCAGGGAGTTCCTCCAATCATGGGATTTTTCTCTTTTTTTGCAACAGTTTCTTTCTTCTGTTGTAGAGTTTGTTTATGGCAAAGGACCACCAGATTGACTTCCTTTTTTTTTGGAGGATAGCATCTTGGTTTTGTTAGGGATTGCACGATCCATGCACTTGTGTAAATGCTTATAAAGTGCATTTGTATAGGATTAAGCAGTCGTACCTCTGTTGTCCGTCAGCATGGGTGTCGTGAAGTTTGCCACTTCTGTCTTAAGAAGTGTGAAGTTGGCTTTGGAGGAATTTTTTACGGTGGTTTCCCTAATGGGGGGTGGGGGTGGCATGTGGATGTCTAGGTTGATTAGCTTGTGGTTGGATCTGACCAAGGAATTGACCTCTGGTGTGGATCACCAGTTGACCATGTTGGTAATGATCAAGTCTAGGATATTACTGCCCCTTTGGGGGTGTGGATAAGTTGATTCAAAGCTTTGGAATTTATGAATTCCAGAAAACATTGAGCATAAGAGTTGGTACATGAGTAGTTTTCCCAGTTAATGGTGGGGTATTTAAAATCTCCCATTATTAAGGTGTTAGGTTGTACCCTAATATTTTCCAATGTGTCAAGAAATGAGGAGTGGGAATCCTGGGGCATGGTAGGGGATCTGTAGCAACCTCAATTTGGGTTGTGGTCTTGCCCAGAGTTAGTTGCACTTGGATAATCTCGGATGCATTATGCTGAGCGACTAGCCTGGAGGTGTGGATATTCTTAATGAATATGGACACGCCTTCGCCTTCAGTGTTTCGTCCAGGTTAGGTGGCTGAAAGGTGTGGTATGAATTATAGCCTGGTTATGCAGAGGTGCTCTCTGGAGCCTTGAACCAGGTCTCTGCCACTACACAGATGTCAATGTTCTCCATTTTTAGGAGTGCCTCGAGTGAGTGCATTTTGAGGTTTAGACTTCTTGCATTGAGTAGCATTACCCTCAGATTTTGCTTGCTTGTACCTGTTATGGAGGTGAAGTTTTCATTTGAACCTTGCCTAAAAAAGGCACTATAGGGGTGGCAAAAGCCTTAGCCAGTATCCGGAATCCCAAGGGCAACAAGTGCAGGCCATCTCTGGCAAAGCGTCGTGGTTTGTCGATCATGTCATCCCACTCAGACAGATACTGGATCCCCTTGGAATGACACCAGAAGCTTAGCCAATTGTTGAAGTCAATCATTTTGTCCTTGTACTTTGGTATCATTCTGGGTGATGGCAGGATGCTATTCAGGGTTAGGGTCATACCTTCCTGGGCTACAAGATCGGACAGCTCCTCCATGTCTCTTTTCATGTAGTCTAGGGAGGTATATCTCATGTCATTCACAGCAACATGGACAGTGACAGAGTCATATTTGTACTTGTTGTGGAGTGACCTGAGTGTGTGTGTTATGTGGCGGATCCTGGCACCCGACAGGCAGCTAACAGTAATTTTCTCCTTGTTTAGCCTGGTGAGTGGAGCAACAGTGTGCCTGACTATAGAGTCACCTATGACTAGAGTGTTGGGTATGTTGTTATGCCTTATGGGCTGTGGTTGAGTGGCACACTGAGTTTGTGAGCTATGTGTCATTTGGGTTGTGTTGGGGGGGTGGAGGTTGCTTGTGTTTCTGATTTGGAGGTCCCTGTTGCTTGGGTAGATTTTTATTGAGAGCCTCCGTGAATGTAGGTGTGTGTTTTGTGTTCCTATGTGTGTGTTTTGGTGGTGTAGGTTTTGAGGGACTATGTGATGAGTGTGGTGTGGTGCAAGTGTTTTCCTTCTCCTCTTGACTGTCTAGTCCAGTCTTGGGTGAAGAGAGCTTTGCTTCCAGTTTGGCTGTATAAGTGCATCTCTCACAGGTTGTAGTGTTGGGTGGTAGGAGGAGAGGGTTGTCTGTGTACCTGAGGCAATGGCTGCATTGCCGCAAGATGCCTGATTCATCAGCTAGACAGGAGAAAACACCGTGAGCTGACCCTTAGACATGCCTGGATAGGTGCTTATTTATTAAGTACTAAAAACTGTTTTCCTCTAGACAAGTGAGGAAAGTTGAGTGCTGTAGTAATTTGTAGCTTATTTAGTGCTTGCACTGAGTTCTGAACAAGTGCTGAGCTCAAAGAAACAGATTTGAGTGCTGAAACTAAAAAACTGGCTAGTTCTAAGAAACAAAATGAAGCTAGAAGGCTTCCCTCCAACACAGAAAGGCTTGGGGGCTCAGAAGCTTTCAAACAGTCCTGGATACAGGAAATCTGGACTAGACGACTTGCAGGAAAGCCAGGAAACAAGCTTAGAAAAACATTTTTTTTTTTTTTGTGTAAAGTGGAAAGGGGGAAGAAGGAGCAGAAACTAAGTGGGTTGGCCTTCTCAAATGTTCTCCCTGAATTATGTAGAATGAGGTAATGACACTAGACTGGGAGTAGTGTCCCAGATCAAATTTACAGTAAGGGTGGGCAACTGCAAAGCCACCAGGTATAAAAACAGGATACCAATAGGGAAGGAGGCTGGGATACAAAAATCAGAACAAACAAACTCAACCAAATGCTTAACAATTGTAGAAAATTTCTAGCTAATACCTCACACACAGTGAAACTAGTTAGAAAAGTATATGCAGACAATAAAAGTGCTATAAATAACTTGTAAAAATAAGCAAAAAAAAAGGATACTTAATGTTATATATCACAGATCAGTTTGCTCAGTGCCCTTCCTCTTATTAGCTTAGTGTGAAATGGCAGAAACACTCACAAGTTAACTTCTTAAGTAACAAAGTTGAAACCTGAAACAACTTAAAAAAAAAAAGCTTGAAAGAAAACAATGAGGTGCTTACTCCAAGCCGTAGTCCAGGTAACCCCAATCATCCAATGACCATAAACACTTCACTCTCACTGAAATGCTATACTGGCTTTGGCTAAACTAAGATGGCCTGGAACATGTGCTCAGAGACACAGCCTCTACCAACAAACAACTAAGCCCAAAACACAAGCCTGAATATGGACAATGCTACAACTACCCACACTACTAGAGTAGAAAAAAATGCAGAAATGTTTAAATCACCATCATACAGTATACGTATGTCTTTGTTTTAATAATTGCAGCATTACACAAGTTGCTCAATTCCTGCCTTCCCTTAAACCTCACTCCTCATCCTGAATACTGTTTTGCATGTATTGTTCCCACAGATTCCATCTATTTCTATGAATTTGATCCTTCCCTTTTCTAAAGATCCCACCTCCAGTTCTTTTATCTGTTTCAGTATATCGAGAACTTCTCACGGTGGGGCTAGGTCTTTATTTACATTTTCTAGTAACTGTATTTTTTCCCTTTGGCACACTTTATTCTTGCTCAAAAGAATTATTTCCTTAGTTACAACCATGTGCTCCCCCCAATATTTCTGTCAAAGTACTCTCTAAGGAATTTTTAAATTTGCCAACTCATCACATTCCCATAAAGCAAGTTCCCAGTTCTCTCTTCCCCATCACACCTCCAGGATTTGCTGTCTACCCGAGGGAAAATCCTTTGAAGGTTCCTTGAGGTATCAAAATACTTGTGCAAATGCTTCCATGCAGAAATCCTAAACCTTGGGACTTTGCTGCATACTTGGGAATGTCAAATATGTTTCTGTGTTGTTCATTGTAAATTGTCTTTCCGTTCTTCTTCTCCAATGTTTGCTCATCTCTTTTAGTTGATTCTTATAGTTATCATACAGTATTTTATATGCCCACTAATTATTCCTTTTAATCACGGTTATGTCATTTGTTTTGTACACAAGCAAAATCTCTACCAGAGATGGTCTTTCACTTATCACTCCCCTATCGTTTTCTGTTTGGCGGTACTCTTATTACCAATCCGTAATAGGAAAGACAGTTTCTAACCTGCAGTCCAAAGTTCTGCTTAGTTTCATCTCATCCTGTTATCTTTCTTTCCCGGTTTATTTGCTCTCGATATCTTGGTTCCCTTGCTAATTTTCTCCAATAAATTCTAACCTTTCTTGCCTATTTTTATACCCTCTGTCTCTCTCTCTCGCTTTCTCTCTCTCTCTCTCTATATATATATATATATATATATATATATATATATATATATATATATATATATAGACATATATGTGGGTATGTGTATACATGTACAGTATGTATATATATATTTGTTGTTGTGTCTTTCGGCTTTTCCCAATTAGGGGTCGCTACAGCGGAACTCTGGTCTGCTAATGATTGGCAGTAGATTTTTACGTGCCGAGTTGCCGGCTCTGACACACAACCTTCAGCGAAGGTATGCCCATTCACACATGTCTCCCTACAGAAGACGCTTTAGCTGAGAATCGAACAGGACAACTTCTTACTGTGAGGCGACAATGCTACCGCAGAATATGTATATATATTTATGCGTGTGTGTGTGTGTGAGTGTGTGTGTGTGTGTGTGTGTGTGTGTGTGTGTGTGTGTGTGTGTGTGTGTGTGTGTGTGTGTATATATATATATATTTATATACATATATATATATATATATATATATATATATATATATATATATATTTATATGTATATATTTATATGTATACACACATACACACAAATATATAATGAGCCTTAACTATGTAGCTGTGAAATAAGCCTTCAAATCAGGTAATCCTAAAACACTTTGTTCTGTGGGGAGAATCAGCTTATGCCGCTTAACTCTGGCACTCTTCCCCTTCCAAATAACATCTTTCAGTTCTTTATTAATTGCCATCCTCAGCTGCTCCTCTAGTTGATAAATATATGCTTGATTAAGACTAAGGGGATTATAGATATTTTCACTGCTTTTATCTTATATTCACATCCATAATTAGGAGTTTCCAGTTTTTCAATTGTTGTATTATCTTTAGTTTTTCCCTGTACGTCCTTTCCTGCAATAAAATAATTCTGCCTAAATACTTCATCATATAGTGACCCTATAAGTGTGGGTATTGCTGAACTGGTTCATGCATGGTTTATAGTCTCTGATGTTCTTCGTGTTACACTGTTGCAGTCATCACATTTCGGTTATCCTTGCTGGGGTAGCCCTTGTCCGGCCTGAATGCCAGAGACTTAGTATTTCTGCGTCGGTTGCTGTTGCTTGAAGACTGACATCAGGTTGTCAGGGGTATAAAGGAAGGCAGCCGACACCATTACATCAGTCTTTCTTGCCATGGAGCCCGAAGCAGAAGCAGTTCGCATGAGTGCTGGTTGGCCACTACCTGAGTTTCGTTTCCGGATTGAAGTTGAAGTCTTCGAAAGCTAAGTACCCCCTTTGGGGATCCTTTTTTCTTACACTAACTGATATCAGGAAAAAGTTAATAATTGTCTCACCCATGGAAAGCAAATACCACACCGGGACTTCCACTCCTAATGTGTCACTTGTCTAGGTCCAGACCACGGTGTCCCTCGTTGTTGGTTCTGTGCTTTAACTCCAGAACTATTGGTCGTCAGGCCCTTATTGTAGCCAGATATTTCCGTTTACAGTCTTCGAATTCTGATATGGCTTCCGTAAGCCATCTGACAGCAGACTGTCCAAAAAAACGTAAAGATGGACAGAGACAAACTGCACAGGACTAAACCTTCTGAGGGCGCTACTGCCAAGCTGGTCTTCAGTCCTCCGGAATTCAGTGAGGAGTTTTCGCAACCCCCTGATGCCCGCTTCAGTTAATTCACAGGCCTTTGCCGAGACCCTTTCGGAGTCCAGTATGCCACAGAATGCTTCTTTGTCTTAGGATCCTGTGGTTGTCTCTACCTTGGATGGGTCCAGAGCCACTGTGCAAGCACCGGCTTCCGAGGAAGTCCTTCGCTACACCAAATCCAGACATAAACCAACACCTTATTTCCTGGCTACCGATCTTTCTAAAACAACCGAGTTCCTTAGGCCCAGGGGTCGAACCACCCCCAAGAAACAGATCCCCAGCCATTCTTTGCCACCTGCTCCCTTGCCTCAGTCACAAATGCTTAGAATGGCAGAGGACCTTATCATGCTGATTAGGGGAAGCCAAGCCAGACCCTCAAAAAGAAAGAGATCTGTCTCCAGATGTTTTGTCTGAACAAGTGTCAGATGAATCTGATGCATCTGACTATGAAGACATGCAGCCTCTCTCTGCATATGAGGATTCTGATGCAGAGGAATCTATAACTTCAGCCTCTCCCCCAGAGGAATTTTCCTTTAGGGAAACCCTGCATACTTTAAAGGAGCATTTCAAATGGAAGAGTCAAGACTACCCACAGTCTAAAAAGAAAGGAGACTCAGGGAGTTCCTGGACCTTCCACAGCACTGGCCCTTAGCCATCCCCCCAGTCCTAGATGTGGTAGATGATGTCTTATTTAAATCCAGCTTGACTCCGGATGCCCTCCTCTCTGCTCCCCAGAAAGCGAGACAATTACTACATGAGTCACGGACTCTCACAAATATCTCTTTAAAAGCCCAACTGCAGACCCTGAGATCATTACTCAAGGCCCAAAAGGGGTTAAAGCTACTTCATCTAAGAATCCCACCTCCTCAGACAGGAATTCCAGAGCACTGGACAGATGGGGTAAAAATGTATACAACTTAGCTACTCTTGCTATCAGGGCACTGAATTGTCATTTCCATATGCTTAAATATCAGCAATGTACCTCGGAATTCCTTAAACAAAAAATTATTCCTTTCCTGCATGGGCAGAATCTAAAGATTTACAGGAATTAATGCACTCTGCTGGTTAAGTAACAAAACACACTTTGCTCTGTGGTTTTGATGCCCTAGAAGCTTCTTGCAGGGCAGCAGTCACTGGATCTGTCATTAGAAGACATGCATGGCTTAAGGAACAACCCCTGCCAGACCATGTCAAATCAAAATTGTTGGATGCACCCTTGCACAAAGATAACTTATTTAGTACTAAAGCAGAAGGTGTTAAAAATGATGGAAGAAAAAGCAAAATCTATGCAGACTGTTAAAGATTTCCTACAGGTACAGCTCCCTAGGTTCAGCAGGCATTTTCCTTTCAAGCACTGGTCCTTTCCTGCACCTAGTAAACAGTGCCAGCCTAGGCCCCATGGAAACAGACCTCCAAGACAGCAGTCCCATGGGTTGCAGAGATCTAAGCAGTGGACTGCCTCCACTTCAAAACCAGGGAGTTCTAAGCCACCCCCTTATGCCAAAAACACGCAATGACTCACCCCCTCTCTACCTCACCTCTGCCCACCATCACATACCCCTAGGAGGAAAACTTTCCCTTCGCTCAAACACCTGGGCCACCATTACCAAGGATCAATGGGTTCTGAACATTGTGTCTCAGGGGTACAAATTCTCTTTCCACACCCTTCCAACCCTCAAAGGGTTCCCGGATCTACCACAAAATCAGTGGGCAGATGCTCAAAAGCAAATCCATACCCTACTCTCCTTGCGAGCAGTAGAACACATTCCTGTGGAGCAGATAGGCCAATGCTTCTACTCCAGAGTTTTTCTGGTACCAAGAAAAGAGGGCATCTGGTGCCCCATCCTCGACCTGTCCATTCTAAACACCTTCCTGGTGATCCCAAAATTCAAAATGCTCACCCTCCAGCAGCTGCTAGCCATGCTGTCCAAGGACGCTTGGCTAGTTACCCTGGACCTAAAAGAGGCCTACCGCCACATTCCCATCAGAGAGTCCTGCAGAAAATATCTTCGCTTCAGGGCAGGAGTTCTCTGCACTTCCCTTTGGCTTATCTACTCCTCCCAGAGTTTTCACCAAATGCCTGGCTCCGGCCATTGCTTTTTGCAGACAAAGAAATATTCAAATTTATGCCTACTTAGATGACTGCCTTATTCAGGCAGACAGCCAGGAAAAGCTGCTCAAAGACATGGCCTTTATTAAGGACCTGCTTATCTCCTTAGGGTACACATTCAACAAAAAGAAATCCAAACAGGTACCCACCAAAAGGATAATCTTCCTGGCAGTAAGACTGGACACAGCATCCCAGATGGCATGCCAAATACCAGAGAAACAAAGTTTCCTATCAGCTTACTTCTCTCAGCTGGCCACCAGGCCCCAGCTTTCTGCAAGGGAAATCCTGCAAGCCCTGGGGTTCATGGCATCTTGCATACTCCTTATTCCATATGCCAGACTGCATATGAGGAAACTTCAGTCATACCTAAAGAGCCTTTGGTGTCAACACTCTCAAGATCTGGAAATTATTTTACCTATTATTCCTTGCCTGAGGGAGGAATTTCTTTGGTGGGCAACAGCCTGCTCTCACAACAAGGGACTGCCCTTCTCCCCACACCTTGCCACCCAGACCCTCACCACAGATGCCTCAGACTACACTTGGGATTCACACTGGATGTCAGGTGCATGCAGAGTCAATGGAACACCCAGCAACTCACCCTGCACATCTGTCTAAAAGAGATAATGACTGTGCAGCAGACCTTGATAGCTTTCAAACCCCTTTTCTCTCCAGGGGTTCTCCTGATCAAAACAGACAACACCACAGTGATGTGGTACATCAACAAGCAGGGAGGGACTCACTCCTACCCGCTGTGCAGGCTGGCCATGACCTTTTGATTCACAACCTCTTCCCTGCATCTGTACCTGGTAGCACAATACCTGCTGGGCTCTCTCAACTCCCTGGCAGACCAGTTAAGCAGAAACCTGTTGGACCCTACTAATAACTCAAAAATGGGGAACTCCGGAGGTCGACCTGTTTGTCTCCCACACCAACCATCAGCTCAGCAAATTCTGCACTAGTGAGTATCACTGCATGGCATGGAAAGTAGATGCCCTGTCCTTCCCCTGGGTAAACCTCTCGGTTTATGCCTTTCCTCCCCTACCTCTCATTCCCAAGATATTGATCAAAATAAGGGAGGAAAAGCCAAGGACCATTCTCATAGCTCCAGACTGGCCCACACAGCACTGGTACCTCTTGCTGCACAGCCTGTCCCCACTGCCCCCATGGAATCTTCCTCAGATTCTCAACCTCCTAACCCAGAGGGCAGGGGAATTCATGCACCCCCAATTGCAGACACTCAGTTTGGCAGCTTGGCTTATAACCTGACTCCTGACCAATTTGCCCTCCTCAGTAAACAGCTTCTGGATGTTATCCGAGAGGCCAGACACCCTAGCACCAGAAAGTCTTATGCAGATAAATGGAAAAGGTTCTTCACCTGGATCCAGGCTAAGGGAGCCAATATGGCACAGCCCTCCATCCCTCTCATCCTGGATTACTAGGCTGAGCTACTACACAGTGGTCTCTCTTTCTCCTCCATAAAAATTCCCCCCTCTGCTATTTCTGTTCATTTTCCCACTGAGCAGTCTCTTTTTTCACACCCTCTGATCAAGCAGTTCCTCAAAGGGGATAACAACTTGAGGCCCCCCAGAAGGGCACCAACACTGGCTTGGGACCTTAACTTTGTCTTTGAAAAGCTCACCCTGCCACCTTTTGAACCAGCTTCTTCTGCAGAGCTAAAATTTCTCTTTTGGAAGACAGTATTCCTCCTGGTCATCAATTCAGCCAGAAGAGTCTCTGAGTTGCAAGTGCCCATGGCTGTGGAACCCTTCATCATCTTCCATGCAGACAGGGTAGCCCTCGGAACTAATCCATCCTTCATGCCCAAGGTGGTATCCAGTGTGGCTCTCAACCAATCCATCCATTTGCCCACCTTCTTTCCTAACCCTCAAAACAAGGGGGAAAGGATTCTGCACTCTCTAGATGTGCACAGACAGCTCAGATACTATCTAGACAGGACTAAACCCTTCAGAAAATCTGATCAACTGCTGGTAAGCTTTGCTTCTGGGGCAGAGGGCAAAGCCATATCCAACCAAACCATTTCCAAATGGACAGCACACTGCATTCATTTCTGCTACAAGCAGCATGGCAAGCCTCCTCCCAAGGGGTTCAGGACCCACTCCACCAGAGCAGCCTCCACCTCTGCAGCATTCCTCAGAGAAGTCCCCACCAGGGACATCCTAGAGGCTGCCACCTGGACATCTGTTCACACCTTTACCAAACATTACCACCTGCCTCTATTTTCTAAATCCAGGGCAGGTTTTGCCTCTGCAGTCTTGCAGGCCATGCTAGCCAGCCCCTAGCTTCCTTGACTGCCTCCACCCATTTCCTCAGCTTTGGGAATCTACCCCAAATGTGATGACTGCAACAGTAAAACACAAAGAGCATAGTACAGTTATGTACACTTACCATAAATGTAGATGTTCAAGTGTCTTCACTGTTGTAGTCCTGGTTTCCCTCCCTCCTTCCCCCTTTTTCTTTTTGTTACCTTTCTTCCTTGTTGTTCTCCTTTCCTTAGAAGAGACATATTGGTATTTCTTTTCCACTAGTGGGGTCTTGCCACCAGAGCCTGACCTCTTACTTTGGGGGCTTCTGAGCAGTTAGGGCAAGAAAAACTGATGCAATAGCATCGGCTGCCTTCCTTTATACCCCTGACGACCTGACGTTAGTTTTCAACCGATGGCAACTGACACAGAAATACTAACTCTCTGGTATTGAGGCCGGCCAAGGGCTACCTCAGCAGGGATAACCCAAATGTGATGACTGCAACAGTGAAGACACTCGAACATCTACATTTATGGTAAGTGTACACAACTGTACTTTTTATCCTTATGTTATATCCTGAAAACACTTGAAACTGTCTTAGATGTTCCTGAATTTGGAATGCCCTCTGCTGGAGTTATCAAGTGCAAAATATTATCACCTGCAAATAAAACTAACTTTTCTTGAATACCACACCAGTTATAGCCTTGAATTTATTAATCTTTTATTTTATTTGCCAGTGGCTCTCAATATGAAACAAATGACAACGTGGAAATAGGGCATTCCTCTTTTCAAACAGTCTTTCAGAGAAGAGCCCTTCCACCTTAATTTTTACCTCTGATACTGCATATATCCTCTTTATTAGCCCTATTACTTTATCAGGGAAGGCAAATGCTACCACTGCCCTATTCATAAAATCCCAGCTGAATCTGTTCAGTGCTTTCACTACATTAAGACCTACCAACAATAGTAGTGTTTTCTTTTACTCTGCTTCCTGTGGATCATTATTGTTGTGTTAATGGTCCAGTGTTTATTTCGTCCCACAAAACCACATTGATCCACATCTATCACTGGTTGCACCATTTATATTCTAATAGCTAGTATTGACATAAACACTTTATAAGCATGCTTTAAAGTTGATAAGAGCTTAGATGAAGTTGGGTCTGAATAGTCTTTACCCCATTTGGGTAATACAGCCACCACAACTTTTTTCTTGGATGGTGGCACTACTCCCCTTTTGAAATATTATTAAACCTTTCCAGAACTTTATCACTTTCTTCCCTTCTGATTTCCACATTTCCATAGGCATGCCATTTTTTCCTGGGAATTCCCTTTTGATGGATTTCTACATCACATTTTATCTCATTTCTTCCTATCTTGGCTATTAATTGTTGAGCCTGAACTTTTTTCTAAAGTTGGCAGAATTAAGGCTTCCATAAATATTCCTATCTGTCATTTTTTTTGTTTTCTACTATCCTATACTTTATATCAGTGTTCATAAAGTGTCTGAAGCATCTCAAATACCTCTGTAGGATCTCTGGTTATTTTTACATTATAGACTGCCTAAGCTTGGCTATAGCTGTTTATACTTTTTATTGTGTACGTTGTGTTAAATGTTTCTGTACTTTATGAAGATATCAGAAATAAGTGCTTAACAGCAATCCTTCTAAACTCAGATATATTATCCAAATAGTCTATTATTTTCCTTTAGCAGTCTGCAGTTGCTTCTCTTCATGTTCTGTGAGATTCTCCTTCTCTTGCAATACTTCGTTTGTCCACCTCCTCTAAATAATTCCTATTACTTTTCCCAGTCTCTCTCTGTCTGTCATTTCTACCACGCTTTTAAACTTCACTTTCATTCTACCCACTTGCTAGCTATTCCCTCTGAAGTAATTTCCGTCTTCCATATTAACTCTCCATTATATGCACTACGCATTCCTTAAATTCTCTTTTCAATGTATGAGAGAGAAAACACCAGTGTCTCATTTTGACATTGTTACTCTGCATGTTTATCTTTTTGCTAGTGCATGATTTGTTGTAGTGAGCTGATAAATACATATGCTGATTTGACATGTAAGTTCTGTCCAATTTGGACAAGTTGTTATATAGTGGTGCATGATTTATTTGTAAATTCTGCTGGAGTTCACTTTCAAATTCACATCTTCTTTACCAAATATTCTCATGTCTTTCTTCAGAAATCTTCCCTTTTTCTTTATTTCAACAGTATTACAAACAAGGTTCAAGTCTACTCACAAATACTCATGTCTGCTGAATACTAATTATTTTTCATAAGCTCCACAAAAATAGTTTTAGATGGAATTTAAGTATATGCAATTGTAATCATCATCCTTGGCCAGTAAATCTTTACTACCACAAATCTTCCATTCTTTTCTTTTCTCTCACTTTTGGAGACCGTCTCACCGTTAATGTTTGTACTCCATTCAATACATACATGGGAGGAATGAGGTTTAAAAGGAGGCAGGACTTAAATGAGCTATGCAATGTTTGATTTAAAATGATTGGGTAGATTATAAGTGATATATAATGTGTGCAACTGGGAATGTGTCAGTATGGTTTGTGATGTAAAATGCTTGCAACTAGGATTGTGTCAGCCTAGTTTATTTTCATTTATATAAATGTATGATTGCTTAAGTCATAAGTGATGGTGTAATAAAGATGTTTCTTCTTTTAAAAAAAGGGGCAGGAATTGAATAATTTATGTAATGTTGCTTAGGTTATATGATATATAACAAATATATATGAAGTATGTTTGTTAATGTTAATTTGTTAACACAGTTTGATTACTTTTGTATAAAAGTAAATTTGCATATGTTACAAGTGATAATTCAGTAAAGGTGTTAACAACTATATTCGCACTCCCTTTTTACTTTGTTCCCATACTCTGCTTAACGTCCATCATGGAATACTTTGTCAAGTTAAAATGTTCATTATTTATCCAAATGTATCTCCTGTAATAATGCTATTTGGGCCCCACATTGTTTTTCCCTCACTTAAGACATAGGTATACATACATTGATAGAAAAGAAAATAAGCCATATCAAGTTTCATTTTCATGCGTTATGTATTACATATCTTTTCTTTCTAACAACTGTCATTCCCTTCAACATTATATAAATTGTTCACTTCCTGCCTCCCCTTAAATCTCACTCCTCCCATTGAACATTATTCTGCATGTATTGTTCCCACAAGTATCATTTATTTTGTTATTTGTTCCTTCATTTTTTTTAAAGGTTGCTCCGCCAGTTCATGTATGTAACATACAGATTACGGGGAATTATAACATTTTTCTCTCAGAAAAAACTTCCGTATACAGAAAAGGGCAGACCTTTTCCAAAAGAGAAAGTCGAATAATGAGGAAAAGAGTACCTAGGTGAAAAGGAAGAAATGGAAATTGAATATGGAAGGACTGAAGAACATTACTGTAAAAAAGGATGATAAGGACAAACAGTGAGAACATGGCTCAAGCTGTAGATGTACAAAGCCAGTTGGATGAGAAGTGTATGCAAATGTAATGCACAGTGAAAACAATGGAATTAATAAGACTAATAGTAATGAAGATCAATCCTTTGCAACAACTGATAGAACAGATGTTACTGAATTAGAAGTTAAAGATTCTTCACATCTGGTTTGAAAATATATTTGTGTAATTGTAGATTCAATTATTAGAAGAACTGATACATTTGCAGAGAAGATAATTTACATTGGCTAGTGCTATGCTTGCTATGAGCAAAAACAGAGGATGTGTGAGACAAGCCTTGGAATGCCTTAATGTAAGGAAATATGGATCTGCTTTTATTCATGTCTGTACATCCGCAAGGATTCTCTGACTGCTAGTAGGGAACTTATAGCCATCCTAGATAGTATGGCTTGTACTGGTGTTCGAACATATTTTTCACAATCTGCATACACACAGGAGAGTCAGGTCACCGGGGAATGAAAAGATTGTTTGGATAAATACCTACATGAAAAAATTGTCGCGTTTTAAAAAATGGAAATGTGTGGAGCATCTGAGCCTAATTTTGGGTACATGTGTTCAGACAAGCTGGCATGCATTTGTCAAGATCAGGAAAGAGAATTTTTGCAGCAAGTATTTTGCAATGTTTGAGAAACACAAGGCAGGATTTTTGCCAGGTCGAAAACTTAGTTCACAGATAGCAACATTTGATGCGTCTCTGATAGCTGTTAATGCTAGGAGCATTAATAAACTTTTTTATTGGAAAATTTTCTATGCTTTCACGAAATTGATGTTATTGTTTGTGAAACGTGGTTGAAGAGCAGTGACTCGAAACCAGTTATTCAGGATATAAATGTTTTTACTGTAATAGACATTCTAACAAAAAATCAGGTGGAGGAGTTATGATAGGGATTAAATATAGTTTTGAGACCTGTGATTATTACACATTTAATCAAAACACCAATGTTGTAGATTGTGTAACTGTGATGATAAAGACAACCCTGGAATATATAACAGTTGCTGGAGCATATAGACCACCAAAGTGTAGTGCTGATTACCTAGAAGAATTCATACATTTCTTGCATGAAACACAGGAGGAAAGAATAATAGTGGCTGGGGACTTACATTCAGAAACAGACTAGAATGATATTGATTCAACAACATTAGTAAGGAAATTATTCACAACTTATGTTTAGGAACAACAATTGCTTTAGATAGTAAAAAAAAAAAAAAACTACCAGGCAACAAAACTTGGTAGACATTTTTGTGTTCCTAACAAAATTAGTGTTACATCGTGTCAAATTTTACCACCGTTGACGTATAGTGATAATGTGGTTATAAAGGTTAATTTGTTGCTAGATAATTCTGCCAAACTGGAATCAAAACCAATGCACAGAAGATTAATATGGAAGCAAACTAGTCACTTTGTAAAACAAACTGGTGTGATGCGTTCAGTGGAAAAACTGCATAATATATGTGAAAAGTTTTGAAAGAGAAATTGAGTGGAAAAAAATCAAAAAAAATGTTAACATCAGGATCGATGCATACAATGTCAGGGGGATATATTTCCATAAGAACAAGATACCTGATTAAGGTGAGAGAGAGAAAAATATAAGAAACGGGAAAGGGATTGAAATACAACTTTGAAAAATAAAATAAACAAACTGGACAAACAAATTAAGCATAGTGTAAGACAAGATCGAGAAAAAAATTGAAAATTTATATAAAGATATTGAGCATAATAGAGAACCATTTTATAGATACATAAGATGTGGAAGGAGTAAAGGCACAAATTGATAAACTGTGTATACTTTCTAAAATTTATTTTTAGACACAGCTTATAGATATATTTATAAAATCTTATACTAAACAGTTTGGCTCCATAAAGAGGATGATACATTGTTCTAGTGACATCCAGGTAACCTCATATACTGGAATCAAATTAGATTATATTGAAAAAGACCTACAAAAACTTCATCCAAAAAAAGCACTGGGAGGAAACAGAATTAGTAATAATGACCTTAGAACACTTCAGCAAGAACTTATAGCACAAAGGCATCTATTATTTACTAGGTCATATAAATATGGGGAGATTCCTCAAGATTGGAGGGATGTGCTTATTTAATCTGTCTTTAAGGGAAAGGGAAGTAGGATAAACCTGGAGTGATGCAGACCCTTAAGTCTACTTTCATGTTGTTGAAAAGTAATGGAGAAGTTAATAAGTTATTTTCTGAGTTTGAAAGGCTGGAGCTTGAAACCATATATATATATATATATATATATATATATATATATATATATACATGTGTATATTGAAAATAGATCTATTACTGCCTGGGACATGATATTCTATAACAATATAATAACAGCTATGAATGAAAAGTTATGCCGTGATGTAATTTATATAGGTTTAACTTCAGTATTTGACAGGGTCATACACAAAACACTTCTGCATGGCTTACAAACAGGACATGCAAGTATCATAAAGGAACTGGACAGATTAAATTCTTGTTTACAGGCAGGACATCTCACAGGGCTCTGTCCTAGGCCTTTACTTGTTTAGGTGTTCTACAGTCTGCGTGCAGATGACCTGAAATTGGGTAAACTGATAATGTGTTACAAACAAGGCATATCTGCAAAAAAAACTTGACTAAATTGACCATTTGGGCACAGGAGAATAACATGCTGATAAATACATGAAAAACTAAACTGATGTGATTTGGGAGACATAAATTGAAAGGTGAATTTTCAATGCAGCATACAATGACTGAAACTGTAGACTCATTTAAGGACCTGGGTATATGGGTTGATCCAGCTTTGTGTTTTTCTAATGATATCAACCAATTGGTTAATGATAGTTATAGAACTATAGGTTGTTTAAAAAGATTTTTAAAGTCTAGGAAATCAGAAATGATGAAGTAATTGTTTGTTAATTGCATTACACCCAGACTTGAGAATTAAATAACAATATGGAAACCTTATAAGTAAACAAGCATGAGTAAACTGAATAGAGTACAGTGGAAATATACCAAGGGCATCCTTGGATGCCAAAATTTAAGTTATTGTGAAGCCGCGGTGTGCAGCGGTAGCATTGTTGCCTCACAGCAAGAGGTTCTCCCGTTCGATTCTCGGCTGGAGTGCCTTTTGTGTGGAGTCTGCATATCCTCCCTGCAGTCGAGTGGCGTTCGAAAGACATGCGTGAATGGGTGTGCCTTCGTTGAAGGTTGGGTGTTGGGCTGGCACCTTGGCACCGTAAAAATCTGCTACCAATCATTGGCGGACCGGAGGTCCGCTGTGGTGACCCCTAAATGGGAAAAACCGAAAGAAGAAAATGAAAGACTAAAATATCTGAACTTTTACAGTGTCTCTTGTAGATATTTAAGAGAAGATCTTATTCAGATATATAGGACATTTAGAGACAACTACTTCTGGCGATGTTTGGGGTTATCAGAAAGTAGTACAGAATTATCAGACAACTAACAAGTTGACAGAAAACACCAGGAAGGACCCTGTTGGCCAGAGACGGTAGAGTCAAATATACAGACCAGATACACGAATTTGACCTAGGTTTCGTCTTTATTATACAGACTTCTTCAGAATATGAACACATTTAACCACTCCATTGATGTTATATACACTCATACACTACAACAAATACATCCCACCCTTCAATTACCCTATCAGACAAAGCTCAATCTAACAAGCATATCCTAAATCTAACTTCATTAACCCTTTGAAGTAAAAAATTATACTTTCAATCCATCTCCACAATATTGTGTTACATATCAAAATGTGTTAAATACACAAAATATAAATGTAAAATAAACATTTTCATATACAATCAACTAAACACTGTTTATGACACCCAATGTTCTTAAATTGCATAACAAAATAATATCATAATGTCTAAAAAAACAACAATAATAGTTAATCATATAAAAAATATAAAATTAACTTTCACGAATTTTGTTAAGAAATTTTAAACATTCTTTCTGGAAAACACCATTCCATAACAATAAGAAATAAAAAAACTTTCTTAAAATATTTTTATAAATGACATTTTCAACCCAAGATGTGTTTTAATTTTAATAGGGGCAATATGCTTATGCTATCATTAATTCCTGGAAATACTGTAGCATTTAATGCCAATTGCCATCTCATTTCACAAATATCAAGATGCACATCCAATACTGCACCCTGACCATCCTTTTTTATTTGCTGTATTCCACAAAATATAAATCTGTGCTCTGGATGTTGCTCTATGTGCCTAACTAGGGCATTAGTATTTTTCATGTGCCTAATATCCAGGATGTGTCCGCTAACTCTATCCCTGAACATCCTACAGGTTTTCCCTATATAAAAAGCTGGACAACCTTCACATTTAGCCATATAAACAACATTTTTAACATGACAATCAAAATGGCCATGTATACCAGTAACCTCTCCCTCAATAATAATTTTATCACCTGTAACAAGAATATATTTACAAACACTACATCTACCACACCTAAAATTCCCTTTACTCCTGTGTGAATTAACATTCGCCCAACTGGAGTTTGCAGCTGACTCAAGCAATTGTTTAAAAGACTTCCCTTTCCTATATACAATTTTTGGGGGGTTGTTCAATTTTCTCCAATCATATAAAAAATATAAAATTAACTTTCACAAATTTTGTTAAGAACCCTAACCATCAGAAAAAAGCGATAGTAAAAGGACAAATGGTTAGGGCAGCCAGAATGGTAAGCGAAAGTCAAGATTTTCTAAAAGAAATGGAGTTCATTAAAGGTATGTTCATTAATCATGGATATCCTGTTGAATTGTGTGATTCCATTATGGAGGAAGTGAAATGTAAGAGGTTTAGTGGTGTTTATAAGGCAATTTTAACCAATGATTACCACGATGGGGGGGGTGCAAGTAAATACAGTTATTGGAGAAGTAAAAATAACAAAAAATGAAATTGATGTTAATACCAGTGTGGGGGAAACATTGTATTTTATCACTACATACAATTATGACGTGGATCACATAGTGGGAATAATAAATAGAAATTGGAAGTTATTAAAATTGGATAGTAACGTATGGAGAAAATTGAACAACCCCCCCCCCAAAAAATCGTATATAGGAAAGGGAAGTCTTTTAAACAATTGCTTGAGTCAGCTGCAAACTCCAGCTGGGAGAATGTTAATTCACACAGGAGTAAAGGGAATTTTAGGTGTGGTAGATGTAGTATTTGTAAATATATTCTTGTTACATGTGATAAAATTATTATTGAGGGAGAGGTTATTGGTATACATGGCCATTTTGATTGTCATGTTAAAAATGTTGTTTATATGGCTAAATGTGAAGGTTGTCCAGCTTTTTATATAGGGAAAACCTGTAGGATGTTCAGGGATAGAGTTAGTGAACACATCCTGGATATTAAGCACATGAAAAATACTAATGTCCTAGTTAGGCACATAGAGCAACATCCAGAGCACAGATTTAGATTTTGTGTAATACAGCAAATAAAAAAGGATGGTCAGGGTGCAGTATTGGATGTGCATCTTGATATTTGTGAAATGAGATGGCAATTGGCATTAAATGCTACAGTATTTCCAGGAATTAATGATAGCATAAGCATATTGCCCCTATTAAAATTAAAACACATCTTGGGTTGAAAATGTTATTTATAAAAAGATTTTAAGAAAGTTTTTTTATTTCTTATTGTTATGGAATGGTGTTTTCCAGAAAGAATGTTTAAAATTTCTTAACAAAATTCGTGAAAGTTAATTTTATATTTTTTATATGATTAACTATTATTGTTGTTTTTTAGACATTATGATATTATTTTGTTATGCAATTTAAGAACATTGGGTGTCATAAACAGTGTTTAGTTGATTGTATATGAAAATGTTTATTTTACATTTACATTTTGTGTATTTAACACATTTTGATATGTAACACAATATTGTGGAGATGGATTGAAAGTATAGTTTTTTACTTCGAAGGGTTAATGAAGTTAGATTTAGGATATGCTTGTTAGATTGAGCTTTGTCTGATAGGGTAATTGAAGGGGTGGGATGTATTTGTTGTAGTGTATGAGTGTATATAACATCAATGGAGTGGTTAAATGTGTTCATATTCTGAAGAAGTCTGTATAATAAAGATGAAACCTAGGTCAAATTTGTGTATCTGGTCTGTATATTTAACTCTACCGTCTCTGGCCAACAGGGTCCTTCCTGGTGTTTTCTGTCAACTTGTTAGTTTGGATTGGAGTCTTCCTTGTAGAATTATCAGACAACCTGTGTAGAAGATTCTACAGGAATAAGAAGTGTACTAATTGGTTAGCTGATGCATGGAACAGACTACCAAATTACATTAAAACAAGCTCTAGTTTAGGTATTTTTAAGAGCAAATTGGACATACCATTCCTGTGGAAAGTGCTCTACTCCCAGCACATTGTGTGCACGCCGCCTGTTTCATCTAAACGTCCCTCTACCCAGGACAGTATCTGACCCAGAGTGAAACAGCAACCTGGTGGCCTGCATCCCAGGGGAAAGTGTGTTGTCTACCTAAAAGTGCATCCCATCTCATCTAAACGTCCCTCTACCCAGGACAATATCTGACCCAGGGTGAAACAGCAACCCAGTGGCCCGCATCCCAGGGGAAAGTGTGTTGTCTACCTAAAAGTGCATCCTATCTCATCTAAACGCCCCTCTACCCAGGACAATATTTGACTCAGAGTAAAACAGCAACCCAGTGGCCTTCATCCCAGGGGAAAGTGTGTTGTCTACCTAAAAATGCATGTAAGCCTGAGGGTTCTTTCAAACTCCTACGTGTGCTATGTATACTTGAGCCCCGACAGCATGCACACTCGCAGGGATAACCCCTCTCTCTCCTGATCTATCTGTAGTACCCCATCTTCTCCAGTAAATGGCAGGAAAGCTCCACATTATCTTCTCCACCTAAGCCTTCCTAATGGTACC
Source organism: Protopterus annectens (assembly GCF_019279795.1). Classification (NCBI taxonomy): domain Eukaryota; kingdom Metazoa; phylum Chordata; order Ceratodontiformes; family Protopteridae; genus Protopterus; species Protopterus annectens. The sequence goes on from NC_056731.1 coordinate 1,773,509,510, forward strand.
TTGATTCTCACTACTGATTCAGTAGCTTTTCCCAGATCTAGCAATTCCCCTTATTAAATAAAAGTAAAGTAGTCTACCCTTGGTGTTAGCCTCTTAGTTTTTGCCTATCCACTTACTCACATTACAGTATACCAGACAGCACAGAAATTTCAACAGTGTCCTGCCCTTACCTGCACTCACTGATACTTTTTTATTCTTCTTGGCACTCACCTCTGTTGGGGGTCTGAGCCCACTCCGTTCACCCTATGAGTTCGGTCCGCTCCCCTCCCTGCCCCCTATTCTCACCCGCCCCACCACCTCTACATTTAACCATCCCAATCCCTTCCCATTTCCATCCTTCTCCCAATCATAAATCATCCTCGCCATCACTCTAAATTACTAATTCCTACCCACCTGCACTGTGCCCCCTCTCACATCTCTTATTCAGACTTTCATATTACTAACATTCTTAATAACCCTCTCCTACTTGACACAACTTCCTCACCCCCATTATATCACACTAACACACTATAAAACCAATTTCTATCTCAAATCCCAATCAACTTCCTCCTCAATAACTCCAGAACTCTATCCCTATCACACCACCCTTCTCTACAAACCCAGAATCTTTCCTATCATACCAACACCCAAATTTCCCTGCCAATCACACCCAAACAAATCGGCCCAAGATCCCTACAGACAAACCCAATCTACTATCAACCTCTTAATACAATTACTACATCTTACATCCCTCTCTCTATCAGGTGATATCCATCCCAACCCAGGCCCTGTCAACTCTCCTTCCAACCATGTCTCCACCCCCACACACCCCCTCTCTTCTAAATCAGTTTGCTTTACAGCAATCAATGCGCAAAGACTTTGCAACAAAGTCCCTACTTTACATGCCTGGCTCTTCCATAATCACCCAGATATTGTCGCTATCACAGAAACCTGGCTAAAACCGCATATAACTGATAGTGAAATACTTCTACCTGTCTACCAAATAATCCGCAATGATAGACCAATTCAGAAAGGAGGTGGAGTAGCCTTAGTTTACTCCTCCACCTACACAGTTGTAACTCCTTACACCAACACTATCCCTACTTTCTAGTACTAAATCAGAATTAACCATAGCATCTCTAAAGATTAATAATCACAAAACTGCATTCCCCCAGACCAAAATAACATCCCAGTATTTGAAGATATCCTCTCCTGGTTCTCTTCCACCTTCAAAAAATAAACCTATATCCTAACATCACCTGGCAACCTCCTTCCCATGCAATCAATCTCTTTAATTTTACCCAGATAATTAATACCCCCACTAGGCCTAACAAAATGGGAAGTCAGGCACAACCCTTGACTGGATATTAGTATCCCACCCCAATCTATAGCATCCTCTGACACAGTCCCTGACCATATCAGTGACCACCTACCTGGCTTTACAGATCAGCAACCATCTCTACTCCTTAAGCAACACCATTACATCCAAACCCGTAACCTTTCTAAGTTCAACCCTCAAATATTTAATGACTGCTTAAGCCTAATCAACTAGAACCCCTTAAAAACACTGCCCCTCAACAATGCCATCACCTACTTCAACGAAGCCTTTCTAAATCTACTCAACTGCTATGCTCCTCTTAGAACCAAACGAGTCAAATCTAAAATATCTCCTTGGTTATCCAAAGAAACTAAACAAGTCATGATACTAAGGGATAAAAAGTGGAAGCAGTTCCACATCAACAAAATACCCACTACCCTAGTAGAATGCAAACAGCTCCGAAATTCCATAAAAAAACTAATAACTAGACACCGTAAATCCTACTACACCAAACTCCAATCACCACACCCCTCCAACCCCAAACAATTCTGGAATACTATCTCCTCTCTCCTCCATCCTGGAAATAAAGACAACCCCTGCCCCAACCCAAATCTCTCTGAACTTGATACCGCCACATTATTCAACTCCTCCTTTGTGGACTGCATATCCAAATTAACCACATCCTTCATCCTTGCTCTCTCTCCCCACCCTCATCACATCCTTCTGAGAGCATACAAAATCCACCCTCTTCCAAACTCAACCCTGTTCCCACAAGCATCATAAAAAAACTCCTATCCCAACTAAAACCTTGCTCTTCTGCACCTGACTACTTACCCCCTTATTTCCTCAAACTTGCAGCCAACAGTATAGCCCTACCTATCTCCATTTTAATAAACCGGTCCATCCAAGAATCCCACGTCCTATCTATCTGGAAGCAGGCATTCATCATTCCATTCCACAAGGGTGGTAAAAACTATGAAACCACCAACTTTAGGCCAATTGCTATTCTCTCCCTACTCTCAAAAATACTAGAAAAATGTATTCATACCCAACTAATGTCACATCTCACCCATAATAACCTCCTCACCCCCACTAACATGGTTTCCACCCTGGCCATAGTACCACTACAGCTCTTCTATCCTTCCTTGAATCCATCAACCAGGCCCGTGATAATGGCATACTAGTATCTTCCTTATTTCTAAACCTATCCAAAGCCTTCAACACTGTCTCTCATCCCATACTCTTATCACAACTTTCCTCTCTCAACCTTTCTCCCTCAGCACTGTCTTGCTTCTCTAGTTACCTGTCTGAAAGAGTCCAAGCTGTGAAATGGAAATTCTCTATATCATCCTTCCTACATACCCCCACCGGTGTGCCCCAAGGATCTGTACTAGAACCCCTTCTTTTCAACATTTTCATTAACAACTTTCATCTCTCCATTCCAAATTCCTCTGTAATTCAGTACGCATATGACTCCACTATCATCTGTACTGCTGACACCCCCTCTAACTTACTATTAAAAACTTAATTAGTCTGCAAAAACTGAAACTTGGATGCAGAACAACCACCTTGCCCTAAACGTGACCAAAGCCAAACTAATGATATTTACTCCTTCAAAAACTTCCACCATTGATAATTCCTCCTTCACTATACTAACCCAAAAAAAACACCCCCATTGAAATTGTATCTCAAACAAAGCTCCTTGGTGTCATCATCGATAATCATCTAAAATTCGACATCCATATAAATACCGCTATTAAAAAAACTCATCAGAAATTAGGTCTCTTATATCGACATAATCACTTCCTTACTCCAACTACCAGCAAGACATTAGCCTCCACCTACATTCTCCGCTCTCTCACTTATGGTGCCCCCCTGCTCACCAATCTCCAACTCGGTTTACAATCCAAGTTAGAATCCTGCTACAATAAAATCAGCAAATTTCCCACCAACTCCAAATATTCATCCTATCATTGCCTCGAGTTACCAAACTACCTAAACCTGCTAAAACTCTCCACAGCTCATAAACTCATCTTCAAACCTTCTAGCTGTCCAGCTGTCTCCTCCACCTTATCCCCCTATATTCCAAATCGCCCACTGCAGTCAGAAAACCAAAACCTATTACAAATTCACAAACCCTCTAGGCTCTCTGGCCACCTCCCGTTATCTTACTCCATAGCCAAACTTTGGAACTCCCTCCCACCCTTCCTTTGAAGCACTGCAGATCCCACCAACTTCAAGTCCCTCCTTCACTCACATCTATCCTGCAAGTGGATTTTCCCCTGCTCTTCACCCACATGAGTTCCCACTTTTTAATTGATCATTCACTCTTAACACACCACTCATCTCTTGCATCCTCTATTCTACTAACATATTCTCTGTATAGGCTATACTATGTTCACTCTGTCTATAAAACAAATTTTCAATACCACTCGACCTATACTACTATTGACTTATACTAAATTACTTAAGTTGTAATGTAATATGTACTGTATGGCTGTTGTTTTTGGACAGCTAAATTCACTAAGTTGAAATGGAAAGAGATGATCCGCTGTGACGACCCCTAACAGGAAAAGCCGAAAGATGATGATGTACTGTAACATGTAGTAAATGTCTGTTGTTTTGAACAAATTGTCCTTTAAATGATGGATCTAACTTGCTATTGATAATATTTTGACATTTTTGAATTGTAATTTGTCTTGTTGGGTCTATATTGAATTAGAGAATGTTTAGAAAAACGGACGCTAATTCATCAACCCCTTTTAAGTGAAAGCTTACAATCTCGAACACCCGAACAGCGATTTTTTTCACAGGGCAAATCTGGGCCGGTTTCGGGAGTTTGCCATTTCCTATCTCGGAGTTGGTATATTTAAGTAGGGGGGCATAGCCCCTCACATTATGTAATGTTTTAAGTTTTTTTTTTTTTTTTTGGAACAGCGATTTTTTTCCTCTGGGAAAAAAAAAAATCGCTGTTCCGGGTGTTTGAGATTTTAAGCTAGGGCTAGGTCGATGAATTAAAGCATTCGCTAATTCAATATAGACCCATCTTGTTACTTAACTGTGTCATGGAGCTTATCTCCCCAGGCCTCCACTGAAAATGGGCCTTTCAAAGCCCAGTGGACTTCCCCGGTCATCAAACTGTAATAAATAAATAATTTAGTTCTGTGTCAATAGAAATGTTACTGTCTGTGAACATGTAACAAGTGCAGGACATATTCACCCTTATTAGTGAAATTAGGGAAGAAAACAGGCAAATACATGGTCTGATTAATATTTGTTTGTGAAACAACTTTGGGCAGAAGAGAGGGATTGGTATGCAAAGAGACTCTGTCTTTATGAAAAATCAAATAGATAGTGCCTGAATTTCTGATACGCTTCTTGCAGATTTGACAGCCACCAAAAAGATAGTTTTTCAGGATAGGAACTTAATATCACAAGTGGCTTCAGGTTTGAAGGGCAGTTGAACAATCAGACGTAGTACCAAATTAAGGTCCCATGGGGGAGAAGGGTCCTTGTGGGGAGGCCTTAACAACATGGTCCATTTTAAGAAGGCTTTGCAAAGTTTATGGGAAATGAGAGATTAGTTGTCTAATCTAATGTGAAAATTTGAAATGGCTGCTAACTGCACCTTAATAGTAGAAACAGGAGCTCCATTATTGAAAAGATGGGCTAAAAATTTTAGAATACAGTTAATAACAGCCATGAGAGTATCCACATTGTGTTGCTGACCCCAAATTACAAACGTCTTCCATTTACTCCTATAGAGTTTTTGAATAGATGGCTTATGGTAGACCATCAACATATGCTGGACCAGGGAGGTGAGCGTAGATTGTCTGGCAATCAATGGAACTGGAGGAACCAAGCTGTCAGCTTGGGGTTGTGAAGGTTGGGATGAAACATTCCTGTCTGGTGTGGCAGTAGGTCCAGAAAGTGTTCCACAATCTAAGGCTCCTTCTGTAGATGAGGTCAGAGGAAAGGAAATGAGATTTGTTGAGGCCAATATGGGGCAATGAGGATTACTGCTCTCTTCAACCTTTTGGCTTTCTGAAGGAACTTGGGAATGAAGGAAATTGGGGGAAAAGCATACAAAAGACCGGGAGGCCAATCATGTATTAGAGCATCTGTTAGGGACTGCCCCCATGGGGGAATTAGGGTGAAGTAGCTGCTGCACTTGTTGTTTAGGGGAGAGGCAAAGTGATCATAGCAAGGCTGGCCTTATGAGCGGAAAATGTTCTCCTCTATGTTCTGCTTGACAAACCACTCTGCTCAACTTGTCCGCTATAGCATTGGACCTTCCCGGAATGTGCATTGCTATAAGAGAGTGGTTGGATGAGATCTTCCTTTGCCACACTCTGAGTGCTTCTCGACACAGAGGGTATGATCTGGTTCCTCCTTGGTTGTTTATGTACCAGACCACTGACAATGTTGCCTGATTGGATCGCTACCATTCCCAGAGGAAGAGCAGTCTGAAATTCCTGCAATGCTAGAAGCACTGCCCTCATCTCCAGGATGTTTATTTGGAGCTTGGCCTCATTGTGGACCAGGTTCCTTGAATTGTCTTCCCCAGGTAATTCCCCCCATCTGGGAGGCATCCATGGTCACTGTTGCCCGTGGTTGACAGGGAATAAAAAGTTCATGTTATGGTACCTGTTCTGAACGAATCCAGCATGAAACATTCCTTTTGCACGTGTCTGTTACAAGAATTTGGTGAGACATCGGTTGGTGGATTATTGACCATTGAGCAGCCAGTAGTCATTGCAGTATCTACATGTGAAACCTGGCTAATGGAACCATCACTTTTGCCACTGCCATAAATTCTAATACCTGTAGAACATGGCGGGCAGCTACCTTCTTGTTCCTGATTAGTCTGTAAGTTTGCCGTCTAATTGTTAATACGCTGGAGGGAGGAATTTTTGAAGTCATTTGAGTGATGTCTAATAGTGCTCCTGTGAACTCCAGCATTTGAGTAGGTTCCAGATGAGATTTTTGGTAATTTGTGGTTATGCCTACCTTGGAAAACACTTAAGAAGAGAATCTCTTGTGAGGATAACTAGATGCCTGGTTGGGGCAGATATGAGCCAGTCCAATTAAGGAAACACCCGGAATCCTTGTCATCTCAGGTGAGCACAACCACTGCCATGCCTTTGACCATGCTGGGAGTGCTAGTGGGACCAAAGGGCAGTGCTCTGAACTGGTAATGACTGCCTCCTAGCTGGAAGCGTAAATATCCTATGGAGTGTTTGTCCATTTTTATATGGTAGTACGCATCCTGAAGATCTGTAGGGCACATCCAGTTGCCCTATTCCAGAAAAGGAAGTATGGACTGCACCATGACCATTCAGAGCTTTCATTGTTGAACTGACTTGTTCATTCTACTGAAATCCAAGATTGGTCTCCAGTCCCCTGTTTTCTTTGGAACCAAAAAGAACCTTGAGTAATTTCCAAATCATCTCTGATCTTGTGGGGGGTGGGGCTCGTGGATGACCCTTTTTTTCTAGCAGTCTTTGGATTTGAATAACTGCCTGATCCCTTTGACTGGGTGGGACATCTGGGATTCTCTTTTTGGGAGGGGGGTTTTGAGAAAAGGGAATTTGGTAACCCCTGGATATTATCCTCTGCACCCACATTTCGGAATATATCTTTTGCCAGGCTGTCCAGTGCAGGGATAGTTGACCCCCGACTGCCTCCACAAGTGGGTAATCTGGCCTCCTTTCAAGAACACTGAAAGGGCTTCCTGAATAAAGACTTGGGACCCTTGGTTCTGTGGATCTCCTCTGCTGAGAGGATGAAGTCTTCCATTATTATTCCCCCTTCTGCCTCTGGGGGAACACTCTCCACATGTGTCTTGGTAGGATCTTTGAGACTTCTTGAACCACTTTTTTCTGCTGCTTCACTGACTCTTAGGATGGCCATGGCAGAAAGAGTCTTACCTTCCTTCTCACACCTGGATATCATTGACTTTGGAACCAAATAGAGAAGTGCCTTCAGATGGTGCATTGATGAATGAAAACTTAAAAGGCCCTACAAAATTGCAAAGGCACATCCAGGCATGGCTCCTCGTAGAGATGCTGGAATCCGCTGCTCTACTCATTCCTTCGACTGCATGCACAATGAGCCTTATGAAAGAGGTAGCTACATAATGTAGGGTGGCTGCCTGGGAAGCTACCTCCTCTTTTTGCTCCCCCAGCTACTGCTCCTTCGGGGGTATCGGAGAGCTCCTTGATCAGATCCCTTTGTAACCTGGTGAAATGAGAAAGATAATTCAGCAACCACAAGGCAAAGGTCACTGAAGAGAGCACTTGATTCCCACATTTATCCATCTTCCTAGAATCCATATTAGGAGGAGGGATAGTTGATCTCTCCTTGGAAAGTTCCTTCTTAGTAGCCGCTGCCACGACCATGGCATCTACTGCAACCCCTTTCATCCAGAAGGCCTTGTCAGATGGAGAAGTGATTATTTTATTTGGTCTCTGGGGAATAGGTTTGATGGAATCTGTGGTTTCCCATGCCCGCCAAGAGATCATACATATGAGCTCATCACTGGGTAGAGTTACCAAGGAGGTAGATGGGCAGGAACCAAAGGCTGCCAGGTACATTGACTCCTCAGGTGAAGGATTACTGGACTGCCAGCCCACCCCTCTGTTTTAGAATCTCCCCAAAGAAAACATCCTTAGGGGGTGACCATGGGTATCTTTCTTCCTCATTAAGGTCATTGTCTTCTGTGGCTGACTCCTCCGTGGAGTCTAAATGCTTCCTCTTACAAAGTCTCTTCCTAGGGACCTCCTCAGTGGGGTAATCTGTGGAGGTTTCGGAAGAGGCAGGGGTACCCAGATAGGTATTCTGGCACCTGAGGTCCCTGTGTCCTTGTGGAACATCCTGGTCAGAAGAGGAACGCAGAGTATCTTGATGAGATTGCGGATCCAAGGTGACCTTCTAGATGCAGAAGCAGCTATAGCCCTCTCCAAAGCCCAAAAGGTTGACTGCTCTTGAATGGATGAGGACTCCAGCTCTGACAAGCCATGCTTTAAGGATGGGGTCCCCTCCAGTGCAGAAGACAGTTTTCCGGGGGTTGAAGCTGGAGCGAAGCTGACCTTCATCAAAGCCCTGAGGCATATTGACTACTCCAAAGACCTGGAACTGAGCACACTCAAGGTTTGCAAGACTCACTGCGGCTCTGGAAACTCTCCAGCTCTGAAAAGACAGAAGAGCTCTGAACAAAGGTCTGATCCATGGAAGAGGACATCGTTAGATCAGAGCTGAAAGGCACTAGGCATATCAGATCTGGCAACTTCGAAGCCTGCCCTGATGGAGGAGAAGGGGGAGTAGATGGTTTAGACAGACCTGGCACCACTAAGGTCAAGGCTGAAGGGGACTTAGTGATGTTGTGTGCCCACAAAATCTTCTGCATCATACATTCCACAACTTCTTCAGTAAAGCTCCTGGTCGAATGGGTAGATGACTTCTACATAAGAAGGGAGATACCCTTGATGGAACTGGATCAAATGAGGAGTACAGAGTTGTGTCAAAATAGTCTTGGAGGGACTTGTTTTTGGATCCAACATAAATGGATCCAACTTATCCATACTAGATAGAATTGGAGTGAAGAAGTTAGATCCAACGCAGTAGTGATCAGCGCCAAAGACTCTGACCAACTCACAGACTCCACAGACTTTGGAGATTTTGACATTTTTGCTCTCTGCTCAGAAGGTTCTGTCAGAGCTGAAGAAGGTCTCTCCTTTCCTTTCAGTGGATTTTGAGGAATGAGCTGATTTAGTTTTTGTGGAAGAGCCAGATTTTACCTGAGTGATATAACTCCTCAGAAGCAGAAGGTAACATTCCCCTCAAGATGAGCTTATTTTTTCTTTCAACCAAAGCTCAGTGGTTGTAAGAACGTCAGATCGCACAATCCTCTTGCAAGTGAAGGGGCCCAAGACAATAACGCACATACAGGGAGTGAGAGTCGCTAAATGGAATCTTGTGCCCACACTTTTTGCATTTTTTTTAAATCCAGCAGGTTCATAATGCCAAGAATATGGACAGAGAAGCCACTCAGACAGACACTCACACACTTGAGCAAAACAGAGAAAAAGAGAGGAAGTTATTTTTTTTTTTTTTTTTTTTTTAAGTAGGAATAAATGGAAATAGAAACAAATGGAAAACTATTAACAATAGTAGTTAAGAAAATTCCTTTAAAGGTAAAAGGGGAGGGAAGTAACCCATAAAACGATGGTTACTGGTGGAAAAGTGAAAGAGAACGAGAGAGAGAAAATGAAAGTAACCTAATAAAAAACAGTTACTGTAAAAGAAGGGTTCTTAACGACAAGGGAGAAATAGAAAGAGAATAAATACACTAATAATGTATAGAAAAATAGAACATAGATGAAAAAAATTTTAATAATATGACCTGATAACCCGAGAGCTAGCTCATCAGACCATGTCTTCGCAAAGCGGCAAATGAGATCTGAGGTAATAGGGAGAGATGCATTGTAGGTAAGGGGAGGCATCCAAGAGCTTTTTGGTTGCCATGAGCTTAGTAATGGCTGAGTCGGATCCTGTGGATCAGATCTGGACCCATTTGTGAAGATGAGATGAAAAATTGACAATATGAGATCAACTGTTTTGTATGTTGGCAAGCTAGAAGAGCATTAATGCTAGTGCTTGAAATTGTACTTCAATTAGAATTGGTTTAGATTTTGATTTCCATTCTGTAGTACATTTCGTAATGTAGCATAATACTCATTGCTTTTTTTATATATGGGCAAGGTCATTTACATTCCATGTTAATGTTTACAAAGCAGCCATTCTAATAACCAGCTATGGCTTTCACATATTTTTCTTGACAGTTCTTTGGAGTGTATGTTTCAGACTTGCAGCTTACATGCACACACTAATGTTTGGCAGATTGATCATGTATGCAGTTGCTTCTTCTCATCTATGTTTGTCACATGTTCCTAGACTTATCACTTCTGTAAAAGCAATGAAAGAAAAAAACAAAATACATGTTAGTCCCTTCCCAGCTCCTTTTGACTTGCAATAAACATAGAAAACTATATACACTTTCCAAAAAGAAAGTCTACCCCACCATATAACAGCGGCTACTCCAAACCGAAGGCTGGACCTGCATACATTTACCTATCCTAAATGTGGGGTTATCCACAGTAGTGCTCATGTTACTGCCTGTGTTTTCACTTAAACATATTACTCTCTGACCGTATATTATCTCTTTTCCCTACCCAAGATATGAAAAAGAGGTTGCATACTTTCAGTAATCAACCCTTAAGTAAATTAACTAGAATGTCCACTGTTATATTTAATACATGAAAGTACTAAGGCTGCAGGGGAGTCCACTATCCAGATGATCTTCCCCTAGAGACCAAGTCCAGTTTGTAATGAGTAATAAAGGTATGGGGAGAAGCCCAAGTAGCTGCAGTGCATATATCATCCATTGAAGTTCTAGATTAGACGACTGCTGAAGTGGCTATGGCTTTAGACCTTGTAGAATGTGCTTTGACGGGCATAGGCAAGGAAGGTTTAATTTATTTTTATCATAAATGAATGAAATGCAATATTGCAACCATTTGGTGAGAGTAACCTAGCCACCCGGCAGTGTAAACCTTGACTCAAGATGATTGTCACTGCTATAGTGACATCCCGACCCCATGTGCAAAATGGGAAAAGGGGTTGACAATGGATGAATGGAACCTTGCTGACTGCTTTACCCAACTTTGTACTGGAAAAGGAAACAAACAGTTGACTTGATTTTTTAATGTCTTTGGTTTTGTGTAGGTAGAAACGTAGTTGTCTGTGGACATCTAGTAAATGTAATGCATATTCTTCTTTGTTGGAATGATTAGGAAAGAAGACTGGTAAACTAATCGCCTGATTGATGTTAGCCTCTGATACTATCTTGGATAGAAAGGAGGGGTTTTTCATAAAGAGACCCTGTTCATATGGAAAATCGGATAGGGAGGTTCAGATAATAAGGCCTGGATCTCTGAAATCATCCTGGTGGACGTAATGGCTACCAAAAACAGTGTCTTTCAAGACAAAAATTTCAGATCACATTCCACAGAGGGTTCAAAGGGGGAATGTATTACTGCCTGTAGTACTAAGTTCAGATCCCAAGGAGGAGTAGGGTCTTTGAACAGAGGTTGTAACAAAAGTGTGCCTCTTAGGAATGATTTACAAAGCCTGTGAGAGGCTAAAGAACGTTTATTCCAGTACATCATGAAAATTACGAGATTGCAGACAATTGTAATTTGATGGTGGAAGGGGAAGCTCCAGCATTGAAAACAGGCTAAAAAGTCTAAAACATGCTCAATGGAAGCAGAAAAGGGATTAGTTTGTTTATCATGGACCCAAATGGTAAATCTCTTCCACTTACTGGAGTATAGTTTTCAAGTGGAAAGTTTATGAGCTAACACGTCAGTATGTCATATTGGGAAAGAAAATATTAGGATGCCTGTCAACTAATGGATTTGGAAGAAATACACTGTCATCTTGAGGTTCATAATGTCTGGGTGAACAAGTCTGTCTGGATGGGAAGACGGTTCAGAATCAGGTCCAGAAACCTAGGTTGTTGAATCAGATAAGGCCAAAGAAAGGGAAACCAAATCTGTCAAGGCCAAAAAGCAGTGAGGATTACCGTGCTTTCTGTAAGAATTTGAGAATTAGAGGTACTGGGGGAAAGGCATATAGGAGACCAGGAGGGGGCAGTTGTGGAAGAAAGTGTCTCTGGATGACTTTCCTGGAGGAGGACTCAGTGTGAAGTAATTGCTGCACTTGTTTAAGCGGGATGCAAATAGGTCACAGAAAGGTTGACCCCAATGACGTAGTATCATTTTTGCCAGTTCCAGATTGAGAGACCACTTATGAGGCTGAAAAATACATCTGCTCAGCTTGTCTGCAAACACATTGGAACTCCCCGGAATGTCCACTCCTGTTAGAAAATGGTTGGAAGAGATCACCCACTGGCACAATCTCGACAAAGGGGATAAGACTTTGTTCCACCCTACTTGTTGATGTACCAAACCACTGACATATTGTCTGTTTGAATTGCAATAGTCCCCCTGAGGAAGAGCTGTTTGAAAAGCCTGCAACCCAAGAAGCACCGCTCTTAGCTCCAGAACATTGATGTGCAAGTTGACCTCTAAGGGGGGACCAAGTACCTTGGACCTTGTTGCCAAGATAATGCCCCCCCATCTTGGAGGAGTCCATGATTAGTATGCCTGTGGGCTCTTGGAGGACAAAGGAATGACCGTGGAGAATTTGATCGGAATGTACCCACCAAAGGAGATCTGTTTTGTAACAATTGGTGATCAGGACTTGATCTGATGGGGGTTGTTGGAGGACAGACCACTGGGAAACTAGTAGCCATTGTATAATTCTTATATGTACCCTGGCTAAAGGTACTAAAGTTATTGAAGCTGCCATCGACACTAGCGCTTGCAGGACTAGATGAGCCAGAACCCTCTTTCTGTGGATTATCTTTTGTACTTCTACCACTATTCTCGGAAGTCTTTCTGGAGGAAGGGATGCTATTGTTGCTTGAGTATTCAGTACAGCCCCTGTGAATTTTAAATTTTGTGATGGAGTTAAATAAGATTTTTCGAGATTTACCATAATCCCCAGGTAGGCACAGATATCGAGAGTGTAATCTCTGGCTACCATTAACTGATGTTTGGTTGAAGTGGTTATGAGCCAGTCACCCAAGTACGGAAACACTCCGAGTCCTTGCAGTCTCAAGTGAGCTGCTACTACTGCCATACATTTGGTGAGCACCTTGGGGGCTGTGGTGAGATCAAAGGGCAGTACTGTGAATTGGTAATGACTGGTTCCCAGCTGTAACTTTCTGGAGCACTTGTCCATCTTTATATGGTAATACGCATCCTGACATTCTGTTGAGCACATCCAGTCATCTTTCTTCAGAAAGGGAAGAATAGACTGTACCATGACCATCCAGAACATTGTTTGCTGAACAGATTTGTTCAACACACTGAAATCCAAAATGTGTCTCCAGTCCCTTGTCCTTTTTGGCACTAAAAATAATCTTGAGTAGGTCGCAGATCCTTTTTTGTCTGGCGGGACTTCAAGGATGACTCTCTTATCCAGCAGTTTTTGGATTTCTTGCACTGCTGAATCCCTCTGATTGGGTGGAACATCTGGGATTTTCTTTAGTAGGAGAAGAGGGCGAGAAAAGGAAATTATATAGTCTCTGGAAATGATCCATTGCACCCAGGAATCTGTTGTCTGTTGTTATATTTAGCCGGGCATTTAGGTACAAGGATGTGCATCCCCTGACTGCTTCCAGAGGAAGACAATCGGGCATTACTTCAGGAACACTAAAAAGGCTTTCCTGTGAAGGAATCCCTGAAGCCCTGATTTTGAGGACCACCTCTGCCGTGAGGATGACGGCAGAGGACCACCTCTGCTATCATCCTCACGGCAGAGGTGGTCCTCTGCCGTGAGGATGACGTCATCCTCACGGCAGATGTTATCCTCACGGCAGAGGACCACCTCTGCCGTGAGGATGACGTCTTCCATTTTGGTTCCCCCTCTCCCCCTGGGGGAACTCCCTTCAGGTGTGCCTTAGAAAGACCCTTGGGATTTTGTTTAAACAGATTTTTCTCACCACTCCTGGAAAAGTACCTCTGGGGGGGTGGAGAAACATACTCCCACAGCAAAAATGGTCCTACCATCCTTCTCACGCTTAGATAAAGTCTCTTTTATTTTAGGGCCAAACAAGGATGTTCTGTAAAAAGGAGCATTGACGAACGAAGACTTGAATGGTTCCGCAGTCACATAGGCACATCCAAATGTGTCTCCTTATGGCTACACCTGTATCTGCAGCTCTGGATGTCCCTTCGGCTGTATGGGTGGTCAGTTTCATGGATGGATTGGATACAGACTCCAGAGTGGCTAACTGGGAAGCCACTTTCTCTTGGACTCCTTCAGCTACAGCTCCCGCTAGTGTGTCTGACAATTCTTTAATCAGATCCCGTTGGAGTCTCATGAAATGTGCCGAAAAATTCAAAGACCTTATGGCAAAGGTCAATGAAGTGCAGACCCACTTCCCAAATCTGTCCATAGCCTGAGACTCCCTGTTGGGTGGATGGACAGAGGAACTCTCCACAGCAAGTTACTTTGTAGTGGTGTACGGTATGACCATAGCATCTACAGCTAATCCTTTGTCCGAGAACTGTTTATCTTCAGGCCGGATAGTATTTTATCAGGTCTTTTGGGATGAGCTCGATGGTGTCCGGAGCCTTATGCTCCCACTGTGAAATCAACTGAATGAGTTCATCAGCGGATGGAGTCACCTGACAGGTAGACGGGCAGGTGCTGAATGCCTGCAGGTAGATATTCTTCAGAAGAAGGGTTTTGGGACTTCCAGCCACCTCTTGTGTTTTAAAGTTTCCAAGATGTCTCCAAATGAGACATTTTCAGGAGGTGACCATGGGGACCCTTCCTCCTGATCGAAATCTGGGGGGAATCTAAGTGCTTCCTCTTCCACTTCCTTTTTCTGAGGGACTTCATCAGGGAGATTATCTGGGGAGGTATCAGAAGATGACGGTACTTGAGTCTGTGAAACCTGAGGCTCCATCACCTGCTGTCCCAGTGGAGAGGCAAGTGGAATAACTGAACTAGAGGAGGATACCTGTTCCGAGAGGGAGAGTGCCAGCTGAATCTCTGCAAGGAAAGGGCCTCTGCATAGCCTCGAGCCCAGAACCGAGATAGTCTGCCTTGGAACCAGGGTCACACCCTGCTTCAAAGAACCACCCCTCGAGACCGAACCTGGAGCTGAACTAACTTGAGCTGAAGCTCCAAGGAGCAGGGACGGTTCCAGAAAAGTTTGGAGTCGTTATCTGCCCCTGGAACTGAAAGGGTACCTACGGCTCTGGGAGGTCCCCAGTTCAGAAGCAACCAAAGAGCTCAAGGTAATTACTGGTTCCAAAGAAGCGAACAACTAAGGAGCTGGTACAGTCTGTGCTGGGAGGTCTGGAACAGACGACTAGTAAGACCTCCGAGGAGGTTAGAGGATGAGTAGTTAACGGGGTAAAGGAAGTTTCGATACCAGGACCTGAGGATCAGAACTGAAAGGGGACCTGAAAATCCTCTAGCCCATAGAATTTTATTCCATGTAGAGTTCAGAGAGACTTTTGGTGGAGTGAACCAACAAAGCAGAAGGGGACTTAGGCCTCTGCAGAAAAATTTCAGGGAGCTCCCTAGCAAAAGGAGCAATAGACAGTGAACAGATAGTTCTAGGCAGTATGTCTTTGGTCATAGCAGGTGAGGCAGTAGTAATTTCTTGTACCAAAGTCTTTGATGTCGAAGGGTTTGGAATAATTATCGGTGCCAGAATGGATGTCGGCACTGGTACGTCAGCAGCAGAGGCCTGCAGTTCCGTTGAAACTTTCAGAATTGAGAGTTTCAATTTTTTTGTTTTTGGAATTGACAAAGAGGTAGGAACTGAGTGACTTTGATTCTTGTTTTTGTCCATGGAGGATGAAGGAGATGATGTCTGTTTTTTGCTTTATCCACAGAAGATAAGGCTCTGCCAAAAGCACCATAGAGAAGCAAACCTTGTAAAATAAGCTTATTTCATCTTTCCACAAGGGCTCCATGGCTAAAGGCATGATAAATGCTGCAGTCTTCTTATAAATGGTAGGGGCCGTGACAATATACGCATGTGGAGTGGAAATCTGACAATGGCATTTTTTGAATCCAGAGGGGCCCTTACCCTTCTCAGCCATGTCAACAAGAGCAAAGAAAAAACTGAGAAAAAGACAAAAAATGTTTACTTAAATCCACTAAAGCTCGAGAGCAGTAGCTAAACATGACCATTTCAGAAGGCTGCAAACAAGATCTGAGGTAATTGAGAGAGAGGGATTCTGGGTTGAGGTGAATCTTGGGAGTTTTTGGCTGGCGTGAGCTGTAGTAATGGCCCAGTTGGTTCTGATATCAGAACCAAACCCATCTGTCAAGGATAAAATGAAGATTAACAACAGATCAAATCTTTCTGCTGCTATGATTGCATGTTTGCTAATATAGGTCTTGACATCTTTCTCTTAGAGTTGGAATGTACATGTAATATGTCATCTCATTTAACAAATCCTGCTGTGGAGCACCAGTCATGTTGCTAATGTGCACTTTCATAAAATTATTGCAGTATTTTCCCTGCAATTTGTCTGTTATATAGCAGAAAATCCCAGATTTTTTCTGCATGCTCTGTTTACTAACAACTGTTTTTTGAAATAGTTCTTTAGAAGCCTCATGTTCAGTCTTTCTTTCATTTTGGCCACTGATTTCTGCAGTTTTATCATTTGATGTGAATAGTTGCTTTCTTTTGTTTTTCCATGCTTTTGTCATTTGCCATATTATTTTCAACTAGTGTCTCACATATTTTAAACACATCTTGAGTGCATTTAAAATAAGTGAGAGTGTGAGACACTAGTTGAAAATACTACGGCAAATGACAAAAGCATGGAAAAACAAAAGGTAGCTTCTACTGACCACCTGCAAGGTTATTCCCAGCCAAAGCTTTTTTTCCTCCTTTTTTTGGTTGATTTTCTCTTATTTTATCCACATTTCTTTTTTTTTCTGGTATCCAGGCAATGTAATTACAGGTCAGTAACCAAATATTACCCAAGTTGATAACTTTTACTTGCTTTTTCAACTATTTCTCAGTGGGAGAAATCTAATCAACCTGCTGCTCAGTGTATAGCCATCTTGGAAGTCCAACAGAATTTCCAGTCTGAATCCAGATTTTCTGGCTGATATGATCCTCATTTCTACCCTTCTTCAAGTAGCACCTGCATCATATCTATCAATCATTCCCTTAATTTTCCAGGATAATCAACAGTATGACTACCACCATCAGGAACTGCACCCCCTCCCCCAGTCTTTTCCTTTATCCTTCTACCACTTAAGTTGCATCCTTGCTATTGACTTTTCTCAGTTTGTTTATCCATTACGTTGTTAGCCTTTCTTTGTTTCCATTCATTACTCTGACTGAAAGTTTGACCTGTCTGTTGCTGACTTCCCTTTGGTGGACTTGTCCAACCCTTCCAACTGTTCCTTGCAGGGTTGCACTTCCAGCATCATTTACACACAACTTTTTTTATACTTTATCTCCATACAGTATTACATTTACATGCACTCCTCATTTATAGTGCATTATATCTCATCAGCAGTCGGACTATTTCCTATCTGCCCTCTCCTTTCCCATAGTATGATTTTCACTCTTGTAGTATTTTAGTACCTATTTCCATTGTTTTTATTTCACTTTCCCTCAGCTCCTTTCTACATTCTGGTCAGTTTCTGTCATTTTCTCCCCATGTCCAGGAACAACCTGTGCAGCTCATGATCTAGTGCTGTTTTGTGCCCCTTCTAGTTTTGAATGATGATGGTTTTAAGTTTGGTACTCATCAGTCTCATGATGTTCATTTCTTTTTCTTTCTAGATGCTGTCCTCCTCCTTTGTGCCATGTGTATGGAATTCCCCAGTATACACTGCTTCCTTTTAAAATATGTCTCTCCAAATCATTGCCTGCTTCCAGACTTCTTGTGACAATCCACAGATGCAGAATCTGAGTGTCATTCCTGCCTTTTCCTCCTGACACATCCTGCATCTACTGTCATCCCTTTTGCCTTCCTTTATCAGTCTTATGGGGGTTTAAATACTATCTATGCAGCATTATCAGGCTTTGATCGCCTGCTCCATGTGTTTTCTGCATATGCCTCACTGCCTAAATTGTCCTCTGTCAGTACCTTCTAACTTCTTTCCATCCTTTTACCCTTTCTCAATTGTTTCTCATTCTCACTTCTTCAGCTTTGTCTCTTCTTTGCCTTAATGCTTCTGTTTGGTCTATTTTCCTCCCTAAGTTCTTTCATTTCCTTCAGGGTGCTATCCTCTTTCCATTTACCCTCCTTTTCTGTCTGTTCCTGTCTCCGTGTATTCTTTCTATATTCTTTCTATTTTGTTATCCTTTCTACCCAATATCTTGACATAGATATGCTAGTCTTCTCCTTATCACGAACTAGCTGACACTGGTTCCTATCTAGGCTACTTCTAAATCCTTAATGTACCATAATTCCGATTATTCATGTCACTGTCACCACTTACCCTGCTGTCTTCCACTTCCTTTTCCCTATCTTTTTTTAACTTTCAGGGACTTCACTGTGAATTGTTTTTGTGCACATTTCCCTGTGCTCAAAGTTGTGCATTTTATACAGATCTTGCTTATTAAATGCATGAGGAGCAGTTCTTGGATGAGAAACAGTGATTTCTTTCTCATGGAATCTACTTCCTTTCATATTACTGTGAAAATTCCACCTCTTCCTAGGCCACACAGCAACAGGAGCTTGTGTAGGATTCTGCAGTCAGATCTGTGAACTTGCTTGCCTAAATCTTTGCAGGATTTTGCTGTTTGTCAGACTTTTTATAGCACTTTAGATTTCCTCCATTGCTTCGGCACCCTTTTGTCATCCGACTCCTGTTAATCATGGCCTAGGCCAAGGGCCAATGAATTGTGATAATCTGGCATTTGGATGCTGTTATTTTCAAATCTGTATTTGTTTTAATCACTCTATATCTACAGAATATTTCTCTTTGAGCTCATTTCCCTATATCATCCACATTCCTTTTATAGGAAATGAACCCATTCTTGCAACTGCTTGGCCTCCTCTGTATGCAAGTCAGTCATGTCGGCATGCTCTGTTGCTGTCCATCTCAACCATGCTCCCTCTTGTTTCACTTAATGCAGATCCCTGCAGATCTAACTCAGGCTGTATGTATGGCCCATGTGATCTGCCACAAAATCTGCATGCATAGTGCACCTCCTTTTTCCCTAGTAGTTGGCCTTCATTCAGTATTAGGTGTTTACTTTTCAAATTATAGTTATACATCAGACTCCATCCAACCTGGGACTTATTTTTCTACATTTTTGTTAATTTACATCTATTAAAAGCCAAACAAAATTATTGCCGAATCATGTTTCTATTACTTCCCCTCTTTCCTGCATACAATCCATGTGTTTCCCTTCCCATATATTGTTGTATATAGGCTCAGTAGGATTCCTCCTTCTACCTGCTTGCATCAGAACTGCCTTGCTGTGCCTGTGTTTATATAGTGTTGGTCTGTAGCCCCATTTCATGCAAACTGTATGTGAGTACTCCCCAGTTCCTTTCCTTTCTTTAATGATCTTCACCTTTTTAGTTTTCACTTGAATATAATATATAATCCCCTTGCTTGGTGAGTGTTTCTGTCTTGCCTACAGTGGCAGAGCCCTTCTATAGCTTATCCTTTACTAACACTTTGGGTATATTTCCATCTCCAACCTGGCAATCAACTTTTTTTCCAGTTTTATTCAATGGATTTACTGTTTATTGTGCCCTTATGTGTGTTTCTAGAATGTTCTCCCTACTATACATCTTAACTATATACAAATTTCCCTTATGTCCTTTCCCTTACCTCTCTGCATATGGCACAGTCTTATTCCTCTCTGACAATTTTAACTTCCTTCTTCCAATGCTCAACCCTTCCACCATTCTTTAAATCTACATAATTGCTTCCTCTTTCTCCTAGCAGGCTTATCATTAATCTTCCAAACCCCTCTCCTGAGACTCCTGTTGCTTCCATTTTTTTTTCATTATTGCTTTTTTGCCCCTGTTATAATTTGGCCTATTTTTCTTTCTTTACTATCCTTCCCTGTAGCCAAGAGATACACTTTTTTGTCAGTACATTTTCTATTAAACCCTTTTGCTTCAGTAATTGACTCAGCTATTCCTTATACTTCCCCAAATCACTACCTTTCCAAAATATATGACTTCATACCCAGTTCACCCCTAGAACTTCTCCAACATGTTCTCACTGCTTTGCGGAACATTTTAGCAAAACCAGTTAGATAATATAAATACTTATGTAGGTACTTTCACACACAAATATCCTAAATTTATGAGCTTTTGTTTTATAGCTTGACAGCCATACTATTTCTCCCCATTTTTTCTGTGAGAGTTTCTCCCCATTTCTCTTTCTTTTCACCATCTTCTTTGTTTCCTTTCCTTCTGCCTTGCCCTTTTTATTAGTTTTTCCCAATTTTCAGTATCCTTCTTATGTCCTCCATTCTTGTCTTAGTGCTTCTGTTTCTTCTAGTAAAATTGGAGTCTGTGTTGTCTCATCCTGTTCCTTTTCTGTCTTATCGTATTGATTATATATCCCATATATTCCCATTATAGTGCCTTTTCTAAGTGAAACGCATCCCTCAGTTCTTGCCAGGGTTTTAACCTTCCTCCTATTTGTATTTGATCCCAGTACTTATTATGTTGTTGCCTCTTTCTCCATCTTAATGTTATTATCTGTCTTTCTGTTTGCTCCCGCATTCTACCTATAGACAGTATTCTTGCTTTCCATTGGTCTTCTCTTCCTTCTCCATGTCACATCTTTCAAAACTCCTTCTTCATTGCTTTCATCTAAGGCAGCTCCAACGCCTCTGTTGGGACCTCAAACATCATCTCTGTAATATCCCTACTGTCTCTCAGGACTTTCCTTTTGTATTATCATTCATTTCCAGTCTGCATTGTTGTCTATATCCCTCATCCTTACTATGTTTGTTATTAAACATGGGCTCCCAGCTACCCTCTGTGTAATATCTCTGTTATTATCTCCTAGACTCCTTTGTTCCCATACGTAGTCCCTACTCATCTTTTTCATTTTATTTAAAAATCATTTCCTGGCAGATTCCAAAATACTTGGCTTGTGTATATAAATTAGGGTATAACGCACATCCAAAGTACTTGAATTCTCTTATCTATGTTTAAGTTTGTCTTCTTCCATTTAATTGTCTGACCCCCTCATCTTTCTTTTGTATATTCCTTCATAAACCCTCCTCTCAGTTTCTTCCACCACTCTAATTCTTTTCCCTAATATACCTTATCTCCCTCGTCATTCTCTCAACTCCTCCCAAATGATAATGAACACCCTAGTTTTTTCTTGGTTTATCTTATAAAAATTTCTGTTATATTTCCCAGATTCTTGTTTTGTCTTCCTTATGATTTACTAATCTGAGCAACCATCATCTGCATACACTGATTTTTTTCTCAGTACCCCCCATTCATACCCTCTGACATTGGGTACACTGATTTCTTTTTCTTAATACCCCCAGTCATACCCTCTGGCAATTAGACCTTATTTAGTCTTCCAAAGGTTTTACATACAGGACAAATAAAAACAGAGAATGGAGACAACTCTGATAAGTTCGCCTTTCTTTCCTTACTTCTCCTGACAGTTTGGCTCTTATCTTCACCTTTGCTTTGACTTCTTCATATATTTTCTTTAAGATCTCTGTCCATTTTTCCAGAAACTGTCTCTTCCTGGTTTCCTCTAATAAGTATCCTCATCTGACCCTGTTGAATGCCTATTCTGCACCTAACGAAATTAGGGCCAGGTGATTCACTTTTATTTTTACCTCTTGCAGAAGCAACAGCAATCTAAACAGCATATCTGTTCTTCTTCTTCTTCCAACAAATCCTAATGATCTACATGTGTTAAACTAGGCAGGACCATTGCTATCCTCTCTTTTTGTATCAACATAAAACAGTTGTAGTCGTGGTTTGGCACCAAAGTTGGTATATTTGAGGCTGAAAGTCTCTGATCCTTCCTCCCTTTAGGAATAACTGAGGTAATTGCTTCTTTACAGGATTCTGGGATCTCCTGATTTTCTTGCATTTTGTGCTTTCATCCACATCAGGTGGACTTCATCAGAATGAGATTCTGATGAAGTCTACTTGATGTGGATGAAAGCGCTAAATACATGTCATTTTATTAAAAGTGTGTTTTTCAGTAGCTGACCACCTTGGGGATTTGTCTGTTTGTGCTTGAAGTAGCGTATTTGGTGTATATACTGTATTTGTGTTCTAAGTTGGTCACTAGTACGCTTTTTGGGTGCTGTTTCTTGTATTTTATTAAACAGGTTTTCCCGTCTTTCTGTATCGTCCTTCTATTTTAGTTCCCAGCACTCAGTTGGTATCCCATCAGTTTGTGATGATTTCTCATATTTTCCAACACTCACAAGACCTCTTCTGTACTCAATCCTGTTTATTAATCTCTTTGCATCCTCTTCCTCCATCTTCTTCATATCTGGCCATTCCCAACCTGCCTGTTCCTGTAATAATGTCTCCTCCCTCACCCTCTCTCTGATATAGTTTCTGATAATATTTCCAAAACCTCTCCACTATATCTTTCAGTTTTATTCTGTTCCTCTGCTCTGTCTCATCTAGTAACACATACACTGCTCCCTCCACTTCATGTTGGTGTAATCTTATTGCAAGGACCTTATGTGCCTTTGGGTTCACTTTAAAGTACAAACTTTTTACTGCCACCCGATTTTTCCATAACCTTTCATCTTCCCAACTTTGCATTCTTATTTTTAGTTTCCTCACTGCCTTTTACTGTTAGCTCCTGTTCTCCTTTCCCTTTGTATTTCCACTAGTTACTTCTGTGATCTCTACCAGTGTTGTCTAATCTTCTTCTTCTCTTCCTTTTTCCGCTTTTGTGTCCTTCCCCTTCTAAACATCTTTATTTTGTCCTCCTTCTTTGGTGTTCCTTGTTTATATTCTTGAGTAGTAGTACTAATTATCTTTGATAACGTTTCTTTCTTTTTCCGGTTTTCCATCAAATATGTTGGTATCCTTCAGGGTCTGTCTAATTTTTCTTCCTTCACCTCCTCTATTTGTAGTCCTATCATCCCATAATCTGAGAATATCAGCAGGTCTGTTCTTACTTCTTTTACCCAGTTCACATGTTCCTCAGTAACAAAACTGTCCATCTTTGTCCATGTCTTGTATCTGGGAGAGTCATTCTTATATTTTCCATCAAGTACTGTCACTTCTGCCACCTATCTTATCCCCCTTGGCTCTGATTATTTCACTTGATATTACTTTTTGTTACTTGATCTGTACTTTCGCTGGGATATACATTGAGATTATTGTGAATTTGAACATCCTATTGCTATTAATCTTTGCATATCTCCCTTTTTTGTCTTCAGTTTTATCTCCTATTTTCATAGGATAAACCTTCATTAATTTTGCTGCACCCTGTTATCTTATTTTCTCGCATGATGAGCTTGCCATTACCCTGTTTCCCCCTTTCTGTAGTTTCTTATAGTCCTCTTGATTTAAGTGGGTCTCCTGTATCATTAGTTTTGCTGCCTTTGTTCTTCTCGTATGCATAAAATTTCTTTGTTTTGTTTCTTTCCCAGGTCATTAACATTCCAAGCTTTAATACCTAATCTCAGTTCACCTGCCATTTATCTCTTTTTTTTTCCTTAACTCTTCCTCTTCCCATTTCCTCTTCTCCTTTTCTCTTGTGTTATTTTGTCCATTTTTTGTTTTATGTTTTCTACCTGTGCCTTTATATTGTTTAAACCCCCCCCTTTTAAAAACAAAGTCCTTATAAACCATATAATATACATTATTACCTTCCATGCACAGGGTATATTCTTCTCTGCCCAGTATAGCCCTCCATTTGACCCTTGTTTTATCATAACTATTACAGCACATTTGCGTCTAGAGTCCTCCGCTTCTTTTTCTTTTCAAATCATTTCTCTCTCTCTTTCTGTGTATTATGTAGGAATCTTTTACTCTCCCTATTTTCTCATAATTTGTCTGCTTGCACACCCTGAGGGATCCCCTTTATCCCATTTTCAGTTCTGTCTGTACTTAATGAATCAGATTGTATGTCCTTTCAACAATACCTGAAATGAGGTGTTTACTGATTGGTTTCTACTTAGTCATACTAAACTAGTTGAAGTAAGTACCTTTTTCCTCTTTACGTACACTGATGCATGTACTAATTGGGGTGGCCACGGTGGTGCAGCAGTTAGCGTTGCCACCTCACAGCAAGAAGTTCTCCAGTTTGATCCTCGGCTGGGGTGCCTTCTGTGCGGAGTCTGCATGTCCTCCCCGTGGTCGCGTGGGTTTCCTCCGGGCGCTCCAGTTTCCTCCCACATCCCAAAGACATGCAGTAGGTGGATTGGACACACTAAATTGGCCCTAGGTGTGAGTTTGTGCATGTGTGTGCCTTCTGTGGAAGTTTGGGCGCCGGGCTGGCAACTCGACACTGTAAAACTCCACTACCAGTCATGAGCGGACGGTGATCCGCTGTGGCGACCCCTAACCAGGAAAAGCCAAAAGAAGAAGAAGATACTCATCTCTCCACCTAAACTCTTTCCCATCTGTGTTTCACATACCTTTCGCTTGTATGATACGTCTGTGTTCACTTTCATGTCTGCATTCTTCTGCATTTGTTAATCTTAACTTTACTAACTCTAATTTATTTCTCCTTGACTTAGAAACACATTCTCAGTTATTTTATTAACTTATTTTGTATTGTTGTGTTTGGCACCACTTCTCTTGGATCATTTAATCATTCATACCTTTTACATTTTCAGTAATGTACATACTTTAAGGCTTACAGAGTTTGATCCATATATCAGTCTCTGTATATCAACTGATAATGTATTTTTTGTTAATTATATGCAGCAAGATTTTCCAGTATTCATATGTAGTTCCCTTATTGTCTCTCGTATATTTAATGACAGTACCGTTATGTCCAGTTATGCTCCCTAAGTCCTGAAACTCCTGCATCTTTGGTCTTGTGCTTTTCAGTTGTCTTCCACTGAGTAGGCTCATTTCTTAGCAGGCGCTTGGTTAATCAGTGGCTTTGGTGCGAGACATAATGTCTTTTAGCAGCAATCCCCACACCAGTGTCTTCAGTCTTTTTTTGGGGGTCTATATTCGCACATCGAATATGGATTACAGCAAATGGCTTATAATCAAACGTGAAAGAGTGAAACATTAAAGAACCAAAAACTCTTAACATCGTAAAATAGTTCATCAAATGGCCATAGTTGGGCAACATTACAAACATAACCAACCAAGGAGGGGGGGCTTCACCCTCCCACGCTCCAGTGTGTGGTGCTGTGCCCTCCACACCCACCTAACTATATACACCAACTCCAAGATTGCACTACACTGGGGAATAGGGCAAATTTAAAAATATAAAAAAGGCTTCCTTTGCTTACCTTATGCATCACGGTACTTCCTGGTTATTGGCCAACGATGGCCAGTCGATTAATTATTTTACAAAATGAAATGTTTTCGGTACTTTAACATTTTGCTCTTTTGCACTCGATTATAAGCCGTTCACTGTAATCCATATTCGATGAGAGAGAGTCCATTTAATGAATGTATATTTGTCAAAGGAAAAACACCTTCAAAAAGATCAATACATGGCAGGTTCAGGTTAAGGCACTTTAATCTTGCAACAAGGAGATAAAAACATGCTAATACAGAGTTTGTCTAACTAGAATCAGGAAGTGAAGCTATACTTATACATGCCTTACAAAACATTGCCTACTAAGCTGACGTAATAAATCACAAGTTCTTTCAATATTATTTCATAGCAGCTGTTTGTCCATGATTTTCTGCTGGCATATCAAGTTTACAAAAAAACTTCCTAAGAAAAACAACATGGCCTTGATGACCACCGATCAGATACAACTTCTCACTATGCAATGTTACCATTCAAGGTACTATGGCTAATTTGAGCACAAAGCAAGTACAGATTATAGTTCATTTCTTCAAGCAGTCTTTGTTCAACTGTATCTTATCTTTTCTGCAGCTGTGCATGTTCTCATAACACGAACAGAGCTGATTGTTCAAGTTCAGTAACGTTATAGAAAACAGTATTGTTCTATTCATTATTTTCCTGACCTAGCAGATAATCACCTGCTTCTCAGTAAATTTCCAAAAGGTATAAACATGAATTTTGCTGTGCTAGCAAATACTAGGTCAGAGAGCATCTTGCAGTTTCAGAAAGCATACTGCAGTTTGAAAATCATCTTGTAATTTCATACAGAATTAAGCTGTACATAAAATAGAATGAAATGTGTTAACCCTTTTAGCTTCTAATAAGCACTAAACATATACATTAATATATATTTTTCTAACATTTCCCCCCTGTTAATACTTTTTATTCTATTTTCAAAAGCATAAACAGTTTGCTTCTTCTCCTAACCTCTTTCTGTTCAGAATTTGCAGTTGAGAGTCATTCAGTTTAAACTTATGAAAGTGTTTCATTTTTCAACAGTTCTTCAATTTCAGTACTTTGATACAAAGTCTTAGAAACTGACATGTCTATAAAATCTTTGATTGATATTTTCATGCAGGAAATACCACAACAAACACACACTCCTAATAGGAGTAATCCCACACAAATGGCAATCAGGGTGTTCATTAGGATGCTACCCCACCCCCCAAACAAATTCTGGAAAAAATCCGTCAGTGGGTTTGGGCCTGGTTTGGTCATGGCCAACACTTGCTGAATCACCTCAAGATGGTCGTTTATCTCATGCTGGTTGTCAGGAATATACAAACAGCACTCCTATTTTATTAAAGTGCACGTACCACCTTTCGCTGCTAGGGTGAAATCGAGAGCCATGCGGTTTTGAAGCACCACAGTTCTCATAGCGTTCAGTTCATCAGTTACTAATTCGAGAGCAGAAAAAGTTGCATTGCTCATTACTTTGAGAAGTTTGGACAGTTTTCCCAGCTCCCAAATCGATTTCACTGTGCCATATGCAGGGGCTATACCTGCCTACGATATAATAGTGTCACTCAAGTCCATGTGTGTCAGTTTATCTTTGTTTTTTACGGAGTTATGGTTTCTCCAGCCTGCTTTGATTCATCCCATTGGATTCTCAGTTCTCTTGATTGGATTTCCAGGTTTCTTGGTGACCTCTCTGACATTTCAAATTCTTCCCTGAGGCAAAACTGCAGTGTGTCGTATGGTTGGAACCAGGTAACCCAAAAAGCAACTGCCGGACCAAGTCTCAGGTAACCATTTGTATGCCTTTTTCCCACACACAAAATAACAATTCTCTACTTTAACATTAATATATACTTGCCCTGCATGAAACATTTTCTTGTCAGTGATAGATAGTTGTTTAAAAAGAACAGGATTATGTTGTACTTCATCAACCGTTTTGTGCATTAATTCAAAATATGAGTCATAGTTTGTATCACAAATATAACCTGCATTATTAGCTTTGATATAACATTTGTAAGGAACAGCCACATTACAATTGCTCCAACCCACCTGAACAGTATCATTTTTGTAAAAACATACAATTCCCTTTTGTGTAACAGGCAGGTACAATGCTATTTTGTCTTGTGATTTCACAGTTGTAGTATCAAAAATCAAATTTTCCCAGGTCTCATTGACCCCTAGGGGGACAGCAGTCTTTAACAATCCCCCGTATGCTGTTGGTATAGCTGTGCAAATCCAGCAATTCAAAACATTAAAGGTTTCAGCATACACATATTTAATTGCTTGGTAAATGTTAAAGTTCGGATGCCAGTTTATGAGTAATGCATCTCGTTTATTCAGTTCAGGTCGTGTGGCTGGAAAAAGGAAAGGCCACAACAAAAAGATCAATGTTATCAGTATGGTTAACAGAATGATCATGCAATACTTCTGAGGTTGTTCTGTATTTCTATTTGCTCCGTATCTGGTCATTTTGTTCTTGAATCCAGGACGCTTGCTGTGCGATCTTGACTGCAGTAGGTGTTGACAGTAGCACTTGGTACGGCCCTTCCCACTTCGGTGATGTCCAATTTTTTCTCTTGATGAGTTCACCCAGACCCACGTGCCTGGGACTACTGCTGCTTCCGATGGTCTGGTTTGTTCTTTATCTGAAACAGAATTTAACTGCAAAAGTTGTTTATTACTTAAAAGTCGTCTCATGTATTCTGCGAGTGAACTGTCGGCCTCCTGGTCTGCAGGCATGAGAGGTTTCCATTGAGGTATATAGTATGCCCTCCCAAATAATTTTTCAAAAGGAGTTAACCCCTTTGCATTCAGAACAGTTCTCATGCTCAACAATGCCAGAGGCAGGCAGTACACTCAGTTCGTTTGTGTCTCACTAATTAATTTCCTAAGTTTGTTTTTCAAAACCCCATTATGCCTCTCTACTAGTCCTGGGATTGTGGGTGGTATGCACAATGGTTCTTTAAGGAAATTCCGAAATATCGACTCAACTGTTGTATAATTTGATTTACAAAGTGTGTGCCATTGTCATTGTAGATCTTTTCCAGTATGCCAAATTTAGGAATCATTTCTTTAACAAGGACTTTTGCAACAGTAGCTGCATCTGGATTTTTGGTCAGGAAAGCTTCCACCCATTTGGAAAACATATCTATAATGACAAGACAATACTTCTTATTTTTGCATTTGTTCAGTTCTATGAAATCCATACAGATAGTATGGAACGGGTATGGTGGTGTTGGGAAACTCCCTTGCTTAGGCTTCAATGCCCCTTGTGCATGATGCTTGTTACAAACATGGCATGCTGCACAAAAATGTTTGTGTAGTTTGTAAATCCATATGCTGTGAACACTCAGTTCACTAACTGTACCATCCCTTCCTGTTGAGACATGGCACTGCCCATGGCTCAACAAAGCTGCATATCTAAACAAATTAGACGGCAAAATCGGTTTTCCTTCTTTGGAGATGTACAGCCCTTTCTCAAGAATTTCTCCTTGTTTTGTCCATTTCTGTTTTTCTACTTTCGTAGTAAGTGTCTGCATTGTTTTCAATATTTCTAAATCTAAAATCTCAGAAGGTTGTAATTCCTCACTCAAAAGAAATATTTCTGAAGCTGAAGCTGCCTACTTTGCAGCTGTATCAGCTCCCGCATTACCTTTTGAAATCCTATCCTGCTGCTTGGTATGAGCTGCACATTTACAAATAGCTACTTTCTGAGGTAACTGAATAGATTTTAACAAATCTAAAATAAACTGCGCATGATTAATCGGTTTACCAGTAGATGTTATCATTCCTCTATTCTTCCACTGTTGCGCAAAAACATCTACAGTAGAAAAAGCGTACTGGCTGTCAGTAAAAATGTTCACACATTTACCCTTTGCCAAGGTACATGCCCTTGTCAAGGCAATCAATTCTGCTGCTTGTGCAGATAAGTTGTGTGGTAAAGACTTTGCTTCTAAAATCTCAGTATCAGAAACTACTGCATACCCCACTAGGTTCTGCCCTGTAGGACCCCTTCTGCATGAGCCATCCACGTAATATGTCACCTCGGCATCATCCAAGGGAACATCCATTAGATCTTTTCTAGGCAGTGTCTTTTGCTCAATCTCCTGCAGGCAGCTGTGTGGTGTGCCATCCACAGTGGTCAGGAGCAAGGTAGATGGATTTAAAGTTGTACATCGTTCAATTGTCATATGAGGTTGGCTCAAGAGTATAGTCCTACAGGAAAGATGTCTAGCAGGAGAAAGATATGCTACTTTTTCTTGCAGTAAAATAATCGCAACTGCATGAGGCACTCTCAATGTGAGAGAGTGGAACAACACTACTGAGGCTGAAGCCTGTACTGCCATTGCAGCTGTGACTACTGCTTGTACACAGTGGGGCAGGGATCGCGCCACTGGGTCCAGCTGTGATGAATAGTAAGCTATGGGGTGTTGCTTGTCCCCATGTTGCTGTGTTAACAATGATGTCATATAACCTTGCTTACAATCTACAGTTTGGAAAAAATGTTTATGATAGTTTGGTAATCCTAAAACTAATGAGGATGCTATCAATTGTTTTAGTTTGCAGAAAGCTGATTCTGCTTCTGGTGTCCATTGTAATAAATCTTGTGCTGCCATAGGCTTCTTGTATATCAAGTTGGTCAGTGGAACAGACTCCAAGGCATAGTTTGGAATCCAATTCCGACAGAAATTAGTCGTACCCAGGAAGGACATCATTTCCTTCTTGGTAGTCGGTTTGGGTGCTTGTAAAATTGCTATTTTCCTATCTTCATCTAATGGTCTGCCTTCTTTGGATATTACATATCCCAGGTATTTAACCTGCTTTCTCCAAAGCTGCAATTTGTTTTTGTTTACTTTATGTCCTTGAGTGGCTAGAAATTGTAGTAATGCTACGGTATCTTCTCTGCATTCTTGCTGGGTGGGGGCTGCCAGCAGGATGTCATCTACATAAAGGAAAATCTGACTGCCTCTTGGTGGGCTAAATCCCGCCAAGTTGCTTGCCATCTCTTGTGCGAATATTGTTGGGCTTTCACAATACCCCCGTGGTAGTCGCGTGTATGTATACCTTTTCCCCTGAAATGTGAATGCAAACCAATGTTGGCTGTCAGGGTGTATCGGTATCGAAAAGAACGCATTGCTAATATCTACCACAGAAAAATACTTCGGTTGAGGCTTCAAATCATTCAATAGGGTGTGTGGATCTGGCACCATTGGTGCTCTAGGTATTACTGTGTCATTTACAACTTGTAAATCTTGGACCATACGCCATTCTCCATTTGCTTTCCTGACATGAAATAATGGTGTGTTACATGGTGAATTGGGAGATTCTACCAGTACTCCTTCCTTAAGTAAAGCTGCTATTATAGGTTTGATTCCTACTTCTGCATCTTTCCTTAAGGGATACTGTCTCTTTTGTGGTCTAAATGCTGATTTTGGAGTAATAGTAACTGGTCCTGCTGTACAAATTAGTTCTACATCTGATTTCCCTGATGACCAGAGAGTTTCTAGTATGCTCCGTAAGGCATTTTCTTCTTTTTCTAGTAAGAGTGCTAATCAGCTGTCCTCACTAGACTGCAAGTGTACAGCTGGGTGTGTCTGTGTTATCCAATTTAACTTCTGCTTCTGTACTCCCTGTTCTGACAATTCTAACTCCGTCTGTTTTTCCCACTTTGTGACTTTTTCTCCTAGGTCAGCCCATTTCACATCCCTGTCCTTAGTTAAACTAACATGTGGTAATCAATCAGATTTATAGAGTGCAAAGAATTCCTGGGGCAATGAACAGCTAACTACACTGTTCCCTTCTGTGTCCCAGTACAGATTACGTAATACTAATCTATTTGCATGGTTTTTAAACAGTTCTTGCTCATATTCCTTATCAGGTCCTGGTGTGCCACAATAATACAGAGTACAGTGCAACAAATGCTGTTTATCAGTGTCAAGGGAGGGAGACTTACTGATGGCTACATTCATCAGTTCTTCGGTTACTGCCCCTGGACCAGTCGTGACTAAGTCCTGGCTGTACCAATAAAATGTTTCGCCCTCCGGTCGCACCACAAAAGTATCCATTTGTCGCTGTGCTTCCATACCCTGCATAGTCAGAACTACTGCTATGCAAATATATGCATAAGATCTCTGCCCAAAAGGTTTACTGGGCATTTTGCAGAAACAACTATTTTGCTTTTCTGGGTCATCCCTGAAACAGGGTCAGTTATTGCTATGTTATGGGAGAGTGTCTCCCGATACAGCTGTCACTAATATGTAATCAAATGATTCTGAATATTCTGGTAGTTTGGAAGGATGTATCAGGGTCCGTGATGCCCCTGAGTCACACAGGAATTTTACTTCCCTCCCCTCTACCAGAAGTGTAACTTCTGGTTTCGTGTCTGCTAAATATAGCTCTAGGCTCAATAATGCTAAGTCTAAAATTTCACTTTCTTCACCATCTGCGATTTCTTGCTCTATTTCTTCTATCACATCCTCTACTCCCTCTATCACATTTGCATTTGTCTTTTCTCGGTTACTCCCTTCTAGTGATTCTTGACTATCATATAGTCAGTCCTCACCCTCATCTTCCATGGCTACCTTCTTGTTTTGCTTGCAATCCCTTGCTAAAGTCCCTTTTTTCCGCACTTAAAACATTCACCCCTTTTCTTTCTCTCTTCAAACTCCTCTGATCGTTTATCAGATTGTTTGTTTCCCTGGGCATTTTTCTAGCCCTTTTTTCCGGACTGTACTACATAAACTTCTGCTCCATCTTTTACAGAAAATACTTGGGCTTTCTTTTTCTTTTTACTGTTAAAATGCCTTTCGGCATGTCTAGCATATTCAAGTAGTGACTGTAATCTACTTGTACAATGGTCTACCATGTGCTTTGTAATAAAGCTGCTTATAGGCAAAATACTGCCTTTCAAAAATGCATTCTTTAGCTGCTGTTCATACGGGGAATCATGTGTTTGGTCTTCAGGTACCTGCATTCCACAATGGTTATTAAAACATTCTAATAATCTAGCATAATATCTGTCAACAGTTTCACCTTCTTGTTGGATGCATTGATTAATGCAAGTCCAGTCTGCCCTAGGCTTCCATTTCTCAGAGATTCGGTCTGTTAGACCTTTCACTCTGTTATCCAGTTCCGCGTTGCTATGTGGGAGTGGCTTGTGTTCTGCGTCACGGGGATTCCAGTTGTCACTGATCATGTGCCAATCTGGACCTATGATTTGTCTAACTACTTTTTCTACTTCTTCTCCATTTAAATGATAACTTAACCTCATACCCTGTAAGTCTTCCAAAGAATTTTCTAAAATTAACTTTTGGATGGGGAATTCCCTCTGTGGCTTTTCGGATGTCTTCCGGTGTCCATGGTCTATATACTAGGAGAGTCGGGTCCTGCCCTTCCTGTCCTGCCTGAGGATTTGGTACTTCTATGAGCGGACATATCTCTTCTTCACTCATAGCTCGTGAATTTTTGTTTATTTGATATAACTCAGTATCCCCTCTTAAGTTAC
Organism: Protopterus annectens; assembly: GCF_019279795.1. Classification (NCBI taxonomy): domain Eukaryota; kingdom Metazoa; phylum Chordata; order Ceratodontiformes; family Protopteridae; genus Protopterus; species Protopterus annectens. The sequence goes on from NC_056731.1 coordinate 1,773,542,416, forward strand.
GTGTTCGAGACCTAGTCTCGATGGGATCTCTGACATACGGTCTTGGCTTCGCGGAGACAGCCGGGTATAGCGGAGGTGGACCAGCTTGTCCACTCACTTCATATTCTGGTGCGGGAAGCGGAGGGGGCGGAGGGGCTGATGCTATTACCAAATTATTGTCTTTTTTATCTAGAAACATAGCTTTTGAATTATTACTTTTTTGTTCCCAACGGTTTGCTTCATCAATCCACCTGTGTGCCTGAGGAATGCCTAATTGACGTTGCCTTTTTACCTGACCTTTTGCGTCGGTTTTAAGCTGTTTGACAAGTTTAATAAGTGAGGATTTTTCTAATTTGCCATCAAATTCATATTTATTAACCCATTTTGTATAGTACCTAACATTGTTGGCACGCTGTAATTGCATATATTTTGCATCTTCAGTTAACGGTGGATCTTGGGAACTTTTTGTGCACTTATTACCCATATTGTTCTGACTGTTAAAAATGTTACGTAACCCTTCTTATTTTCATGTGGTACCACGATTTCTCTTTTTCACAGTTTATCTAGAATAACTGTCTTACCCATTCTGTTTCCCCTGATCTATGACAAGACTGCACTCTTTCTGTCCCTGACTTGTATAAAACAAATCTCCTGACAGATGATTCAAATCAAGTCCCTGATCTAAAACAGAAAAAAGGTAAATCTCACCTTACCTGAGCCTCCGTGCTTGATCACCAGGTTCGATGGAAAACCGTTAATTCATCCTCCAGTCGCAGATTAGAAAAGTGGCTGGCCTCTTTTGAACAACAATTCAGTCGGAGGTCTTTCAGGGCAGAAGAACTGATGTGGTCTCTTCCCCGTACAGTTTCATGCCACCTGGCCCATCTGACCTGAGGCGAAGTGAGAATTTCCGGTCCGAAGGACCAATCTGTCAAAGGAAAAACAACTTCAAAAAGATCAACACACGGCAGGTTCAGGTTAAGGCACTTTAATCTTGCAGCAAGGAGACAAAAATGTGATAATACAGAGTTTGTCTAACTAGAATCAGGAAGTGAAGCTATTCTTATACATTTCTTACAAGACATTGCCTACTAAGCTAACGTAATAAATCACAAGTTCTTTCAATATTATTTCATAGCAGCTGTTTGTCCATGATTTTCTGCTGGCATATCAAGTTTACAAAAAAACTTCCTAAGAAAAACAATGTGGCCTTGATCAAATACAGATTCTCACTATGCAGTGTTTCCATTCAAGGTACTATGGCTAATTCGAGCACAAAGCAAGTACAGATTATAGTTCATTTCTTCAAGCAGTCTTTGTTCAACTGTATCCTATCCTTTCTGCAGCTGTGCATGTTCAAATAACATGAACAGAGCTGATTGTTCAAGTTCAGTAACGTTATAGAAAACAGTATTGTTCTATTCATTATTTTCCTGACCTAGCAGATAATCACCTGCTTCTCAGTAAATTTCCAAAAGGCATAAACATGAATTTTGCTGTGCTAGCAAATACTAGGTCAGAGAGCATCTTGCAGTTTCAGAAAGCATACTGCAGTTTGAAAAGCATCTTGTAATTTCATACAGAATTAAGCTGTACATAAAATAGAATGAAATGTGTTAACCCTTTTAGCTTCTAATAAGCACTAAACATATATATTAATACATATTTTTCTAACAATATTCCATGCATTTTTCTCTTCCTGGCTTCTTTTATTATTTCCACCTTTTCTTGCAGCCTTTGCTGCTTCTTGAGTAGTGGACAGACTGTCTCCTCCTTCCTCACATCTGTCTCTCTAATGGTCTCCACTGCTTGGTTGGCTGTGCTCTGCTTGCCTCCTCTGGTCTTCCCTGTCCTGCGATCCGCAGGCCTTTTGATAAACTCCATTGCCTGTCCTGGATTATTGAAAGTCTTTCTCATTCTGTATGTGAAGATTCTGAGGAGGGTTGGATACAATAACCTCCATTTCATCCCTTTTTCCTGGCATGCTTTCATCATAGGGACAGATGCATTTGTTTTCTGTATTGTTTCATAGGAAGAGTCCTGATTTGTGAAGATATAATTTTCCCACATCTTAATCTTTTCCCTGGCTTCCACATTTCTTTAAGGAGTCTTCCTTCAATTCATAAGGCTGAAATTGTGTAATTATCAGCCTAGGCCTACTTTGCACTTCCTGCCCAGGGTTCAGAGCTATTGTGCTTCTCCGGTACACCCATCATTTTAATATTTTTCTGTCTTGCTCTGTCTCCAGCATCCACTGACTTTGCTTCGGCTGAGTCCACATTTGCCTTCAGTTCCTCAGTTTCGGCTATTAATTCCTGCAGCACAGTAGCAAATTCATTCAGTCCTTCCAACAATGATTTTTCCTATCTTTTATCTAGTTCCAAATCACCTCTAAAAGATAACCAGCTTGTGGGCTGACTTTAGCTTTCCTGCCATGCTTTGCTTTCCTTTTGTTTATCTCCCTTTCAAATTTCCTCCATTTTCTCGTTTTCTAACTCATTATTCCTTTTCTGTATCACCTGGACCAACTGTTACTTTATGTAATGGAGTTTCTTTTCTGTCTTTGGAGTTTTCCTCGTGGAGCACTACAGAATCCTTGATGTTCATTGCAATACTATACCAGAAGCTCTCTTTTTTGCTTTTTGTATTGTCCGCTTATATAAAGCCTGTTATCTTGCAGGCTGAGTTAGCCAACACAAGACGGTTGTCCACCGCCCCCCTCCAAAAAAAAAAAAAAAAGGAAAAAAATGATCCAGATATTGAATTCCAAAATTTGACTTGGACAATGGGAATACACAAAGCATATGAAAGTGGGATGTGTTAACCCATTACCTGTAGATGCTTCTTGGGCTCCATACCACCCCCCCCCCCCCATCATGGCTGAATAAATCTTACTGTTCATCCTTTTTTTTTCTCAGAAGTATCTTTTTGTTCAAAGAATGAAAGAACTGGAATTGGTGATAGAAGACATACTGCTTACCCATATGTATATGACACTTCCATGAATTTGGGGGAAATGTGGTCCCATAAACTTGAGCACTGAGAAGTTTTGTGAGGTGCATCATTGAAGGTGGAGATGGCCCCTGTAGTTAAAGACCATTTTAGAACCAACTCTTAAAGTATTGTGATGATTTCTAGGTTAATAAATACCGGAGGCCTTTTCAGGCATAGCCATGCTTTCCAAAGGCGCAAATCAAACTCTGTACCTTGTGTCTGTTGTAAGGTAAATACCTTAAACATTATGCCAACCTCCAACCCCCTAAAATATTAGGCAAACAGTTTACAGACTATTACACACCTAGCCGATAAACAGACAGTGACCAAAAGTGAGAAACAAGCCCTGAACCTTGTACCTGTGAGGCAAGCTTCTTAACCATTATGGCAATCCCAGGGCTGGCCTTGGCAACTGTGGAGCCTAATTTGCACAATTGTGGTGGGGCCCCTCAACTGCCCCCCATCTACCACCACATCTTTCCCTCTACTTGCTGGTTTCTTGAGCTTAAAAACTAGTTCAGATTAGGTATCAGGAATGTGTCAGGAACAGGGTTAATTTGACCTGCTTAGGGTTGAAAACCATGTTAAGCACTCAGCAATAGCAATTCACTACTATGGGACTGTGAGCTGTATGCGTTGGAGTCAGTCCTAAGCACTGAGATGATCATTTAGTCGGGAGACTTCAATATCCACATCGGCGGGGACAGGTCTAGTTAGGAAGGAACGATGGGTAGATTTGGCCATGGGAACATGAATGATAATGGCCTGCACCTTCTGTCCTTTGTTGCATCAAGAAATAGTCAATTCCAGCATCCCCACAAACAGCAGCTCAAATGGCGAAACCCATCCGGTAAGGACTCTGCCATATTAAACTACATCCTGGTTAACTCTCAATTCAGATCCCAGTTCAAGACATCCATGCTATGTGAGGAACTGACTGTGGCTCTGATAATTACCTCATCCATACCGTGGTGCAGCTTCGCTTACAGAGTGCAAAGCACAAGTCACCTCTGCCAGCCAGGCTGGACTGGAAGCAACTGATGGGCCCCACCTGCAAACAGACTTTCCATAGCGAATTGTCAAACTGGTTCTTGGCATTGGCCAAAGTGGAGGATGTGATTGAGGTAGAAAAGCATATATCAGACTCCATCACAAAATGTGCTAAAACATTATGCCCACCCATCCAATGCTGAACGCAGCCATGAATATCTGATGAGTACCTGGATCTCATAGCCCAATGGAAGCAGGTGAAGCTGGTCAACTGCAAATGATACTGGCAACTCAGTTGAGAAAGTTGACAGAGGCTGAAAGTAGAAATGTAAGTGCATTGGAGCCAAGTGGCAGCTGACCTTGAGGAGGTAGCATCCAGACATGAGTACAGCACCCTCAAATGACTGAGTGAGAAGATGAAGACCCACCAGCAACAACAAAAAAGCGGATGAGACATTCATGCACTCATGTTGTGAATGCATGAAACACTGGAGGGAATTCTTTCAAAAGCTTTACAACCATGACCCACCTCATGGACCAATGGTTGATCCGCCCACCACCCATCGATCTCACTGAGTCTCCAGTGACTGATGCAAGGCCAACAGTCAAAGAGGTGAAATCAACTATCAGAACACTAAGAAACAGCAAGGCACCAGGAGTAGATCAGGTCACTGCAGAAACAATCAAGGCTGGAGGCAATATCCTGCTCCACCAACTCCATGCACTGATTGAGCTACTATGGGTTACAGAACAGATACCATCCACATGGAAGAAGGCCATCATTGTACCCATCCACAAGAAGTGGGATAGCAGGGAATGCAAGAACTTCTGTGCCATCAGCCTGATGTCCATCATCGGCAAACTCTTTCTGAAGATCCTACAATCCTGGCTGCAGAAACAACGCAAACAAACCAGCAGGGAAGAACAGGCCATATTCAGATGAAACAGAGAATGCTGCGATCAGATTTTCACCATCCGTCAGCTAATGGAGGAAAGAATCCAGTGTGGACAAAGTACAGTTATCGTCTTTATTGATTTCAAGTCTGATTTTGACTGTATCCACTAGCCTGCCATGTGGAAGACATTGGAGACAGAGCATGTGCTGAAGAAAATCATCAGACTCCTCCAAACATTGTACAAGGGTTCATCCAGCCAGGTGCACATTCAGAATGAACTGTCGGAAGAGCTTACCATCCAGACTGGCATGCATCAAGGGTGTGTGGTCTCTCCACTGCTGCTCAACATAGTGGTGGACGCAATCATGAGGAGACTATTTGGGGGTAGGTGTAGAGTCCATTACAATGAAGCCCATTCTGTGACTGACATGATGTTCACCGATGACAGTGCCATTTTTGTATACAGTAATGCTGAGGTCACAGATATCCTCTACGACATTGCCCAATCATATGATCTATGGATAAAAGTAGACAAGACCAAAGTGATGGCAATAGATGGGTCACAAGCCACAGTCCACCTTAGCGGATTTCAAATCGAACAAATGCAAGAATTCAAGTATCTGGGTTCACCAGTCCAGGAGAAGAAGGTGGCATTAACAGCTGAAATCCATTGCAGGATTGGACAAGCCACCACAGCATTTGCCTTGCTCAAGTGATGTCTGTGGAATAGGACAAACCTCTATCACCACCGAAAGTAGCCTTTTCTGGGCACTGATCTTGCCAGTTCTCCTTTATGGATCTGAAACGTGGATCCTCCTCAAACCCAACCTGAACAAGCTTGAGGTTTTCCAAATGCAATGCCTGCGCCAAATCATGGGAATCTCGCTTCATGACCAAATTAGAAACAAGAGCATCTGGACCAGATGTAGTCAGTAACCAGTGATCAGCAAACAGATCCAGAACAGGAGGCTGCACTTGTTTGGACACGTGTGCAGGATGGATACCCACTGCTTGCCATACAGACTATTATGGAGAAGAGCGCCTCATGAACTGGAGAGTTCACAAATCTGCACCAAAGATGACGTGGGCTAAACAGGCCAGCGACTTGACCTACAAGAAGCCAGAAACATTGCCGTAGACCAAACAGCATGGAAAGGCATCATAAAGGAAATGCAGAATCAAGCAGCATCCACAGCGGCATACTGACTATGGGATCAACCACCTCCGCTGGCTGCCAGCTAGGGACAAAAGAAGGGCCATGCAAGAGGCATGAAACTGTGGCTATTAATAATAGTGGATCAGCCACTATTGCAATGCATGGCAGGCAATGTTGTCTGCTCCACTAATGAGACTTTTAACTATTATTGGAGCAAGACCCTCAGCAGGAAGATGCCTTGGACATTGCTGTAATGTCACTTAGGCAAATGTCTGGGTCATGTAATGCATAATGACCCTATCATAGCCTAGTGTGGGGCCCTGTTGGGTCAAATTGGTTCAGTTGCCCTACATGTGACCCTGACCAACCCCCAGTTATGTGGTTTGTTCTTGCATATCTAAATTCTAAAAGTGGTATCTTGGCCCACTCAGTAGCTTTTTAAGAAAAGCATACATTAGACAAGTCACTTTGTATGAATTAACAGCCAACAACATGTTTACTTAGTTACTTCAAGGTGTTACAACCTCTGAGTATTCTGGTGGAAGGCTTAGCTTCTTCATGTAAGAGAACAAAGACATTGGTAACCTCCAAACACTTGACCCTATTCAATTTTGATTTGTCAAAGGGAAGTCCTGCTGGGTAAACCTGGTGGACTTCTTTGAGACCGTCACCAAGACCCTGAGGAGAAATCTGTGCACACAACCTACCTAGACTTAGCCAAAGCTTTTGACACTATCCCACACTCAGGCATAATTGACAAACTCACCCGGCTAGGTATCAACCTGTATATCATTAGATGGGTCACTAACTGGCTCACTGATAGAATCCTTATAGTCAAAATAGGGGAATCCACCTCCAACAGCAGACCTGTAACCTGTGGTGTTCCGCAGGGATCAGTCCTGGGACCCCTACTGTTGGGAATCTATTTCTGTGAAGTGCAAGCTAAAACTAAAGGACTGTGACTGACAATGTTTGCTGATGACTGCAAACTGGGAGCAGTCATAGAATCTCCAAATAATGTCAACATCCTGCAAGAGGGTCTTAAACAAATGACTAGTGCCAAAGTCATGACCTTAAACTCAATGCTAAAAAAATGTGTATTCATCCCTTTCGGTAAGAGTGATGTTCCTGCTAACTACCATATCCGTAACAACACCCTAGATGTGCACTCAGTGGTGAGAGACCTGGGCACATAGGTTGACAGCAACCTTAGCTTTGATCACCATGTCTCCACAGTGGTATGTTGCTCATCTCATAGGTTCATAGGTTAATACTAGGCTATCTGCCCTAGGGCATTTAGAAGCCTAGCCAGAGTGTGTTTGGCTTTCGCCACCCTTTTAGATTAGTTGACTGTGCCTCTGTATAGTAGGTCACAGAAGGTAGCCCTTTTAAGGTTAGTTTACTGTACCTGTGTCAAGCAGGGACACAGAAGAGATCCCAGGGGTAAATTTACGATCTCCCATCCACTCGTCAAGATTTCTCTTGAAGAGGGTCAGTGAGGGGCTCTGCCTAACATGGATTGGGATTTTGTTCCAGAATGAGGGGAGCCTCTGCGATATGAATCTGTCCCTCCAGCTTGTCCTATTTATTTCTGTGTTGAGGTTCAAGTCCCTGGAACGTGTAGCTCTAAGGGATTTGGATTTCCTGAGGTGGAGCATGTCCATTAATTCTGGGCTGGACATGGCTTTATACGTCGGACATAGATCGCCTCTGAGTAGGCGGTACGCAACTGAGTAGAGCTGGAGCTTCTTAAGCTGAACTGCATAGGGCACATGTTTGAGTCCTTTGATCCTCTTGGTGAGGTACTTTTGGGGTCTTTCCAGTTGCTGCAGGTGACGGGTAAGGTACATCCCAAATGGGGCATTCTATTCAATTATGGGCCTGATAAGTGATGAGTAGAGGGGCACAATGACCTCTCTTGATCTAGATGTGAACCCTTTTGTGATAAGGTGGGCTATGTAGAAGGTCTTTCTAACCACTTTGGCAACGTGATTGTCAAAGGAGAGATTGCTATCTACTTGGGTCTCCAAGTCCCTAATTACTTCTTCCGTACTTAATTACCACCTATGTGGTAATTTGTGGGCACTTTGTTTTTCCCAAAGGGGATGACTATGCACTTTTTGGCATTTAACTTTAGGCCATGGCTCTGGCACCAGTTATCCGTCTCTGTGAGACCCTTTTGGAGGATGCTGCTTGTGTCAACCAGAGAGTCGATTATGGCACCCAGTTTGCAGTCATCTGCGAACTTGGTCAGCCATAGTCCACCCGTGTTAACCTGTACCTCTGAGAAATATATACCAAACAAGAGAGGTCCCAGGACTGAGCCTTGTGGGATGCCAGTTGTAACTGGTTTAGAGTTTGACATGGCACCTGCTAGTCTGACCATGTGGGTTCTATCCCTGAGCCAGTTTGCAACCCATCTTGTGACATAGTGGTTGATATTTAAGTTGGTGAGCTTATTTATGATGCCCGAGAGGGGTATTGTGTCTAAGGCTTTTGCGAGGTCTAGGTAGGCTGTGTGGACTACCTTCCCTTCATCTATGGCTTTAGTAACTGTTTCAAAGAAGTCAACCAGGTTCAAGAGGCAAGATCTGCCCTTAACAAAGCCGAATTTGGTAGGATCCAGTGTCTGGAGGTTCTCAATGTCTTTGTCTATGATTTCCATGATGATACGCTCCCTAGCTTTGCAGACCAGGCTAGTCAGGCTTATAGGGCGATAGTTTCCAGGGTCCATTGTGGCACCACCTTTGTGGAGCGGGACCACTGTTGCTGTGCACCATTCCTTGGGTACATATCCTGTAGTAAGGCTGAGATTGAACAGTGACTTTATATGTGGGTTTAGTTCTTCTTGGAGCTCATGTAAGATGCAGCCCGGGACACCATCTGGTCCCACTGATGCTGTGTTTTTTTGCTTTGGAGAGGGCAGCTCTCACCTGTGCATCTGTGATCTCAGGAAGGCTACACTCTGTAGGGATAGGCATTTTCTCTTTTGGGGGGGAAGTGGGGAGAGTTTGCACTGAACCTTTCTGCCAGGATGTTGCCAATGTCTGTGAGTTCAGTGTATTTTTTGTCATTTTGCACTAACTCAGAGCATATCTGGGAGTTGCCTCCCAGGTTCCTGACATAACTAAAGAAGGCCTTGTGATTATCTTTAGTGTCTTGTGCAAGTTTTCTTTTGAAGCTGGCCTTAGATAATTTTATGGAGGGATCATAGTTTCTTGCTAGTACTGATCAGAGATGCCTTCCCTTTTTGGGATTTTGCTCTATCATGTAGTAGCTTTCTCCTTCTGTTGTATAGCTTATTTATGGCCGGGGTCCACCAGACAGGTCTCCTGCCTTTGGAGGAGTGAGTCTTGGTTTTATTTGGGATAGCATGCTCCATCCATTCCTGTAGGTGTCCATAGAATGCTTTTGTAAAGGATTCTGTGTTTTGGGCCGTATTATCCACTGGCCCGGGGGCTTTGAAGGATTCCACCATAGTTTTGAGAAGTGTGAAGTTTGCTTTTGAGAAGTTCTTCACCGTGGTTTCCTTGGCTGGGGGTGGGGACGGAATATGGATGTTCAGTGAGATTAGTTTATGGTCTGATCTTACCAATGAGGGGTATACCTCTGGTGTGGAACATAGAGACCCCATGTTGGTAATGACCAGATCCAATATGTTTTCCCCTCTTGTGGGAGTGGTGACCAGTTGTTCCATAGCATTTGAGTTTATAAATTCTGGGAACCATTGGGCGAGGGTGTTTGGGCTTGAGTAGTTTTCCCAATCAATGTTTGGGTAGTTGAAGTCACCCAATATAATGGTGTTTGGAAAGACCTTCATATTCTCCAGTGTTCTCAGGAAAGCCGAGTGGGGTTCCTGTGTTTGGGAGGGTGATCTGTAGCAGGCTACAAACTGAAAGGCAGTTTTGCCCACTGTTAATTGCACATGGATGGTCTCCGATGCTTTGTGCAGTGCCACTAACCTGGAGGTGTGGGTGTCTTTGATAAATATGGATACTCCCCCTCCTTTTGTGGTTCGGTCCGAGTTTTGGGGCTGAAAAGCATGGTATCAAGTATAACCTGTTAGTGCTGGGGTGCTCTCGGGAGCCTTGAACCAGGTTTCTATTACTGCACAGATATTGACATTCTCCATACTGAGGAGAGTCTCGAGTGCTTGCATCTTGTGGTTTAGACTTCTGGCGTTGAGCAGCATAACCCTTAGATTTTTTTTCTTTGTGTTGTGTATGGAGGTAGGTTTGTCTTTTGAGCCTTGCCTAAAAAAGGCACTATGGGGGAGCCAAGAGCCTTTGCCAGTATTCGAAAACCCAGGGGTGGCAGGTGCAAGCCGTCCCTAGTGAAGCAACGTGGCTTGTCGAGCATGTCATCCCAGGCTGACAGACACTGGATCCCCTTTGAATGACACCAATACTTTAGCTAAGTGTTAAAATTGATCATTTTGTCTTTATACTGTAGCATCATTCTTGGTGAGAGCAAGATGCTACTCAAGGTCAGGGTCATACCAGCCTGGGCTACTTGATCAGAGAGCTCCTCTATGTCTCTTTTCATGTAGCCCAGGAAGGTACGTCTCAGGTCATTCACACCAGCATGGACAATGACAGAGTCATATTTGTACTTGCTTTGGAGTGACCTGAGTGCTTGTATTATGTGGCGGATCCTGGCACCAGACAGGCAGCTTACAGTGACCTTCTCCTTGTTCAGTCTGGTGAGTGGGACATCAGTGTGTCTGACAATAGAGTCACCTATTACAAGTGTATTAGGTGTGTTTTTTAGCCTTAAGGGCTGTGACTGTGTGACACACTGACTTTGTGAGCTATGTGCTACGTGGGTATTGTTTCGTGGTAGGGATTGCTTGGATGTCTGCTTTGGAGGTCTCTGCTGCTTAGGCAGATTTTTATTTAGAGCCTCCGATTATGTTTTTGTGTGTTTATGTGTTTGGTTTGCTGATGCGATATGTATATGTGAGACTGGATTTGTGGTGTGTGTGGTTACCTTCTCCTCCTGACTGGCTGTGCCATACTGGGTTGAGAGAGCTCAGCCTCCAGTTTGGCTGTATAGTTGCATCTCTCACATATATTTGAGCTTGTTGGGAGGAGGAGAGGGTGGTCTGTATACATAAGGCAGTTGTAACATTGCCTCAAGATTCCTAGATTCACCGGCTGGACTGGAGAGTAAACCTGAAACTGACCTTTGGATATGCCTGAATAGTATAGGGAACTACTTATTGACTGATCAGAAAGAACCAATAGGGAGCAAGTACTTAAAAGGAGTATAAGAGGGTGTAGTGCTTAAGTTTATTAGTGTTTACCTAGAAGATTACTTATACTAGCAAGTGCAGGGCTTTAGAACGAAAATAGAGTGCTTATTTTGAGATTTAGAGCAGTTCTAAGGGAAAAAGTGAAGAGCAGACTTTGTGGAGCAAGGGCATTGCCTTCAGAAAAAAAATAAAACTTATAACCACAACTACTCATTTAAGGTCTTTATGGTATTCTGTCAGTCTTGAATTTCTCTCTGATGGTCATTGTTAGAATCTAACTTATGTTGTATTTTATATATTTGAGATGTGCCATGGCTGTTTAAAACCTCAATATCACTCTTGTATTCTAACATGTTCAGTTGTAAGTTGTATTCTGTTTCTCCTGTGTATATACACTTGTATGTTAATATTGTATGATGTTTTGTTTTTCTATTTGTTTATTTGTGGAGCTTTTTTCCTCGAGTTCCCACTGAAAAAGGGGTCTGCAGTCCAGTTGGACTAACCCAGTTAAGAAATGTCAAATAAACCTCCCTGTACTCTTCCCTCATCAGGCCAATAATTGAGTACAGTGCCCCTTTTGTTATGTACCTTTCCAAGCACCTGCATCAGTTGGAGAAACCCCAAAAGTTCCTCACAAAGAAAATTCAAGGTCTACAGCATCTGTCCTATACGGACCATCTGAAATCACTGTCATTTTATTCTGTTTCATACAGACTGCTCAGAGGCTATCTCTGCCTTGCATATAAATCAATCTTTGACTCTGCTTTATTGGAAATGCTGCATATCCGTAAGTCAAATGGTACACGGGTTACTCACTGTAATGGACTTAACCTGTGTATGTGACATTAATAGAACCTGATGGAGCGACAGATTTGTCTCCCAGAGGTTACCACACCTTTGGAACAGACTTCACTTCATGTCAAGCAGAGCACCTCATTGGCCCTCTTCAAACGCAGTCTGGACGATTGGGTGGGTAACCGTAAATTCACCTATGTCCCTCTTGGACAGGTGTGATAGGTGCTGATCGTGGAAATAAGGGTAAAAGTTGGCTAGGCTTGTAATGGCTCTAGGGTCATTAGCCTAGTAACCTCCTATGAACTATAAGTGAGTTTTGCGTTGCATAACTAAGTTTATCTCAGTCAAATGACAAGTATCCGTGAAAGAATGGCATACATCCCCTGTAAGGTACTTTGGTGCACTGATTGACACCGGTGTAAATACGCTGTCTCTTCCATTGGCTCACTTTGGTAGCAAACATGCATCCTGGTGCCCCAAGAATGAATGTGCAACTTTCTCGGGCACTTCCATTCCGGATGTCGTTTCCAATTAGTCATGCTAGTTTCAGTGTGTAATGAATTTGTGAACTAATTACATGTCATATTTTAACACTGCAACTTATAAAACATTGTTAACGAACATCCCAGTAGAAGCTATTTAAAGAGAAGGCACAGTACTTTTTTTTGGTCATAATATCTTACTGTTACCCTCACTTAGTCTAATGTCTTGTGTACCTACTAACATATCTGTTCTGTGTATTAGTCCCTGGTTCAGTGATTAAAAATTTGAAATTTTGTTTCTCAGTTCTTTTCTTGAAGAGGGCAGAACAGAATGGCCTTATTTGTTGTTTGCTGGCCTGCACTCTTAAAGATCATTGTGAGTAAACTGTGATAGGTAAAAAATGTAAGGTTGTCCTATTTGTGATAACTTGCACCTCCAGATCTGCTGCAGCTCTTCCTGTGCCATTCTCTTCATGGTCTGCTATTGACCAGGTGTTGCTAAAGCATTTCTCAGCATTGTGTATATTATCTGCAAAATAAAAAAGGCATGAATACTGGCTCTAACTGGTGACTGGCTTTATCTCGTACAGTTTCAGAAGGTAGCAATTAAATTGAATGTCATGGATGTAAAACTAGTAACAAATAGTCCTGAACTCTTAAAAGTGTTAGGAAATTAAAGTAACAATTAATATTTCTGTATACATTTTATGTAAATGATAGAATAGCTTTCATATTTCCGTGTACATTAAAGCTTTCATAGTTTCCATATACATTGTAGTTTTCATGTTTCTCTATACATTATAAAGATGATAAATTTTGAGCAGAATGCTTGTTTGAGGATGTTGTATATGTCCTAGAAACAGAAAATACCATTGTGTAGAACCTGCCCTCCTCAGTGTATTTTAAAGTCTGAAAGATGGCTGCAATGAATTGGAAGTATTGTAAAAGTCAATAAAAAGGGAAGAGAAAAATCTGTTTTGCATAATTATTTTTCTTGATTAATTTTGCAAACATTCTTCTCACTTAGTGCAACACAATTATCTGTAGAAATGTTTTTTTGTAGTTTGTGAGTATAATGTTTTTTGCAGAATAACTCTGTAGGTGGTAGCTCACTTAGAAATCTGGACAGCAGATGCTCCTTTTCTGAGCTGCACTTAGCATAATCATCAATGTTTGCATGAGCTCAGTGCACAAAGCAAAATTACAGTGGCAGACTCGCAGTCCATTTGCATTTTACAGAAACAGAAGATTAAATTGCAGCTTATGAATGTTTAGGTTTTATCAAATAATTAACGTTTTATTTATTATTAGAAGTGAACCTGCCTCGTTTTCTGAGATGCAGTAAATGGTTATTACCCTGCTTCAGAAATACCTCAACATATATTTAGTCAACAGAATGTTATTTTCGAGGCGCTCATATTCTCTGTCAGTTTTAATATCTTTGGAAAGTTTTGAAATATTTGGTGCAGGATCATTCTGCAGCAAATATGACCTGTCGTCCCACCAAATGGGCTGATTGAATCTGTCACAGAAGGGGGATTTATAGCAAATTTGCTGCACTACAAGTGAAATCACCAAGAGGTTTATTGGTAAAAATGGTGGAATGTGAGCGCCATCTGATTTCATCACTAAAAGAAAATGCAATTCTTGTGTTGCTCCTTTTTAATGATAGTAGCGAGATACTACTGTATCAATTTGTCTTTTAATATCTTGTCTTAACAATTGTTTTTTATACATATCTTTTATCAAGCTGTCTCAGTTTATTGCACATACACAATTATAGGCAGAGGTGGTTCAGTTGTTAATCTTGCATTTGCAGAACATTTTCAGAATAACACTGAATATTGCTTCTGCTAATATTGCTTTAGTTTTCTAAGTAAACATATACCTTTTTATTGCATATTTGTGAACTCTGAAGTTAACTGCAGATGAAAAGAATTTGCTGGAAAAGGTATTTTTTCCTTCTTAGTTTAAGAATTTGTACTGCAGATTTATTCCCGTATTTTTAATACACCATCTTCTGTTTTGCTTAACTTGTGACCTTTAATCCACAGCAGTAGTACTCATTGCAGTAGTTTAGTTTTATTATGATAGCTTTGAAAATATTTTGCAAATGTATCTTGTATATCTGTGTACCACATCAGTTTCTTGCCTAGATAATTTTATATGCTTTCTCAAAATGGTCTCTATTTTACCACTGCTTGAATTTTTTTTTTTTGGACTTGTCTTCATCTGTTTACTTGTGTACAGCTGTCCAGCCAGCCATGTAAACTGCAGGCAATAGTACTTTTGTTAGCAGATGGACACTACTTTGACTTCCTAATCTGACTGATGCACACACACTGGAAAGGTTGAATTTCCTTATAAACTAATAGATAATTGCTTCTGATAAGAATTGCTCTGCATCTGCCAAACATTTTTTTTATTCTTTCATGCTTTACCACAAATTTCTTCAAGAATGCCATCCTTCGCATGTATCACTGCTATAAAAAACTGTACAATTTATTTTACTCCTGTCCACTCTGAAGTTATTTATACCACTTTCCAGTGTTTTTGTACATATGTTTTCCTGAGCTGTGCAGGTGTCTGACAACGATGATGTATCTGAAGTCTTACTTCATGTTCCTGTCAGCCTTCTGTTTCAGGGCATACATGTGTTATGCTCCTTCTGCGTCTGTTTCTATGAACTGTGCTACAACACTGGCTTATTTTTGGTTGCATTTTTCTAGGCGGCCTTCATCCTTACTGCATCTCTGAAGGTAGAGAATGAGTTGTAAAATGCCACACTGTACATGAGAAATATGGATTCTCAATAACTCCAAGTATTAGGAAACAACTTCCTGTTTTCTACTAGTGATATATATTCTTGTGTGGCACAGTAGTCCATTCTCATCTTTTGCTATTTTCTCACACTTGTTCTTTCCTTTTGATCATGACATGTCTGTCCTTGGGTCCTTTTCCTCATGAATATTCTTTTTTGATGCATTATTTTTCATTTATTTGACCTGAATCTAATCTGCCTTTCTTCTCATTGGATTGCAAAGGCATTCTTATCCCTCCACCCCCTATATCCAGAAGGGGAGTAGTTCATTTTTGGATATATCACTTGTCGAATATAACAAGGAACCAGACATATAAATAACTTTGAGGTGCTGATTTAGTAAGCCTCCTGTCTTAATAGTGTATTCACTTTATTACCTGCTGTAGTGGTCTCAGAGCACTAGCCGCAGTCCAGAGGTGGCCAACAAGCAAAACATGTACATCTTTCGCAAGATGCTGCTCATGCAACCATTGAGTTGGACGTTTATTCATAATAGGCAAATTAGTTGTACCAGCCTCTCTACTGTTCCACATTAATGATTTCTCTGATTTCCACTCTGTTATTGATATAGACAGCACTGACCCACTAAAGAAACAGTTTTGTAGAACATGTCATAAGCAGAATTCTTCAGTCATTGGTGCCACTGCTGTTTATCACTGTATCCAGAATGCAGAACAGAAGTAGGATGTCTACTCAGTTTTCTGTGACTGCATGAAATTGAAGAATTTTAAATTTTCTAGAAAATGACTGATGTTTGAAAGCAATATATAGAGGGGCATTCTAAAAATGAAGAAAACTGCTACATGTGTCAGTAGTAATTGAGTAACAAATGAATTGACAGCTGTCCTTCTCATTAATGATATATGAACTAAGCAAGAAAAAAATAAAGTATTAAGTACTGATGAGTAGACGAGACAGTATGGCTAATGAGATACAGAAGCTCTTTAGTTTACTCTCCACATATCCCTTATGGCTTTTGATAAACCAGAATTAAAACTTTAAATTTAAGGATAAAGGCCACACGCAGGTAGTGTAAATGATGTAAGACTGGAGAAACATGAGCATAATACTGACCCTAGAGAGAACCAATGTCATAACATTCTGCACTGCCTTCATCTAGGCTCCAGTCACCATTGTCTTGCTGCATTTAAAGGGCACTGCAGTCCAAATGCCATGAGGTTAAGGCATGCTGTATAGTAAGGGTATATTCTGATAGAGTTCCTTCATTCAAGCAATAATTCTTAGAACAAAGATTTTTTTTTCTGCTATTTTTATTCCTGCTGCTTGCCATCCACCAACCCTTCTGTAATCTGATTGACATAGGGTGAGAGACTGTCACAGGAGGCCGTCATACAAGCAGTCATTAGGGGTTTTGCTTACAAAGTCTACTTTCCTCTAACAGTTGATAATTGTACCTCATACCTAGAGGTCCTCATGGACACTGCTACAAAAATCCTCTATGCGCTGAGCTTGCCAGGACCAAGCAAATATACCCAGTCCTTATGGTGTATGGTATCAGCCTTACAGCAGTCTGAACTATCAGCCTTCCCCTAGGATGGGGAGCCATTGTCAATCACTCAATCCTGCACTCCACTGGTTGGCTTGTCCACTGCCAGGGCCACTGTCCAAAGCCAGGTTGTCTTGATTGTATTCAGACTTTTAGCCCAGTAACTTTGCTGGCATCCATTTTCTGATCCCAAAGTGACACAAAGGTTGTACACCCAGGACAAACCCCAGCATATGAGTTCATAAAGTTAATACCTTAAAGAGTAGTAAATAAATGGGGCCCTCCTTGATAAATATAAGCAACATACAAATGCATGGCACATGATAAATAGTTGAATAGGGAGTGGGAATTTTCAGGTTGCACCCCCCCCCTCCCCCGAGTGTGCAGGTGTACATATGCTCAATACACTCTCCTGCCTTATATATGGCAAGGGCTATTACTCCCTGGCAGAAAAAAAAGATCTGATGATGGCAATTTTCATTCATTCCTCAAATAATGGGTTTGGCTCCGATCCTCTGATCTCACTCTGCCGTTATACTAGATCATGCCCTCCAACAAACTCTCGAGCTCCTTCCCTACCCATGATGCACCACCCCTTAACATCGCTCAGATCTCATTTGTTGCATTCGCATCTAGATGTGGTCAGCTTCAGCTCTTGCGTGTACAGTGGGAGATGAGTCTTTTTTTTGATATCTCTTCTCTAAAAAATTTTTATATACAAATTACTGCTGTCCTTTTTCTTACACTTTTGAGTGTAAGCTTTCCTACCATCGTTGGTAGGTCTAACCTTCCTTCACTACTTTCTTTACACTTAGTGTATACCTCTTTCCTTGCCATAGTTGGTATTTTTTCCTCTTTACAAGATTATTGTACTTCTTTACCATTGTTGGTATTTAACTTTTGCTCCTCTTTATAGATTAAAAAAAAAAATAGTTTAGTACTTCTGTTAATATTGATGTTTATAAGTGTAGCCACAAGTTGCCTTATTCTAATGCCCATAATCTTTGTGTATATTGCTTGGGCCTGGATCATTTACAAAAGGATTACAGTACCTGTTGTGGATTCAACCTCCGAGCACTATCTAACAGGAAGAATAAATTGATTTTAAAGACTTGCTGCCAACGTCCTTCTCTGAATCCATTACTGGGTCTGAGTCCCCCAAACATAAATCAAGAGACCCTACAAAAAGGTCTAAATCTTCTGAATCTCCAGCCTTTTCTTCCTCAGAACCTAAAAAGAAGAAAGAGAAATTGGATCCGAAATTACTCACCGTCCAGATATTATTGAATCCAATCAAGCCTGTTCTGGATCCTACCCCCTTGGATCCGATACCTTTACCAAGGACAACTTATTCTCCTAGTCTGGATCCAGTCCCATCCAGAGTGCCCTTTCCCTTTTTAGAGAGGCACTCCAAATCACCATACCTAGCATATTCTCATTCCTGCAGGAGTCTCACAGAAGCAGATGTGGAGAGGATGATGAGGAAAGTCTTCATCCTGCAAATTCAGATGGGAGTTCTCACAGTTCTTACCCCTTTGGGTGAGGAAGCCCAGTCACCTACTACTCCACCCATTACAGCTCCTTCTCTAATCCAACCTGTTGTTTTAGATTCCTCAGATCTGAGCATTTTGAGTCCGTCTGGTTTGGATCCGAAGAAAGCATCATCTTTGGATCCGAATTGTGTTCTGAGTACACCGGCTCTGACATCCTCAGAGCAGGATGACTCTCAGAGCTGAAGCGTCCCTGCTGGATGCAGGAGGTTGGAATAGACTCTGAGGTTGGAGCCTTGGCACTGGACAGCTTGGCTCCAACTTCCGGCTCCAGTGGATTGTTTTGCGGGTGGAGGGTGGTGACAAGCCAGAAAGTGGATTTTTTTGTCCCCTTTGTCTTCCTTCTCCCTGAAGTGATCTGCCTTTGTAGTTGTGAAGAAAGAGAGCGTGTTCTCTGTTCCAGCAGGTCAGATGGGTCCTATCCCCTCGGATCAACCCTCTACTTCTCAGATGACTCTGCACCACGATCCTCAACATTCTACCCCACAGGGACAGCCAACTCAAAGCTTCCAGACAACGGAGTAGGGTATCCTAATCTCTTCTGACACTTAAACTAAATGCAAAAACAAAAAACGGATAAAACCACACATGCAAGGTTGCAGAGATTACACACCCTTGTTAAAATGCCAAGTTTTTGTGCTATAAAAAAGACCACAATAAATAATTTCAAAACTTTTCCCACCTTTAATGTGACCTATAACCTGTACAATTCAATTGAAAAACAAACAAATTTGTTAGGGGAAAAATATAAAAAAATAAAAACATACAATAAGTTGGTTGCATAAGTGTGCACACCCTTAAACTAATACTTTGTTAAAGCACCTTTTGATTTGATTGCAGCGTTCAGTCTTCTTGGGTACACACCTGCCATGAATTAAAGAGACTCTGATTAACCCCAAATAAAGTTCAGCTTTCTTAGTAGGATTTTCCTGACATTTACTCAGTTGTCTGCTACAGCAAAAGCCATGGTTCGCAGAAACCTTACAAAGCATCAACGGGCTCTCATTGTTGAAAGGTATCAGTCAGGAGAAGGGTACAAAAAATTTCCACAGCATTGGCTATACCATGGAACACAGTGAAGACAGTCATCAAAAAGTGGAAAAAATATGGGATAACAGTGACGTTACAAAGAACTGGACACCTCTCCAAAATTGATAAAAAGACAAGATGAGAACTGGTCAGGGAGGCTGCCAAGAGACCTACAGCAACACTGAAGGAGCTGCAGGAATTTCTGGCAAGTGCTGGTTGTGTACTACATGTGACAACAATCTCCCATATTCTCCATCTGTTCTGGACTATGGGGTAGGGTTGCAAGATGGAAGCCTTTTCTAACACATAAAAACATCCAGGCCAGGCTAAAATTTGTAAAGCAATACATCATGTCTCCCAAAAGCATGTGGGAAAATGTGTTATGGTCTGATGAGACCAAGGTTGAACTTTTTGGCCACAATTAAAATGGTACGTGTGGTGCAAAAACAACACTTCGCATCACCAAAAGAACACCATCCCCATGGTGAAGCATGGTGGTGGTATCATGCTTTGGGGTTGCTTTTGTTTAGTTGGAGCTGGGGCTTTAGTCAAGGGGGAGGGAATTATTAACAATTCCAAATACTAGTCACTTTTGGCCCAAAACCTTCAAGCATCTGCTAGAAAGATGAAGATGAAGAGGAATTTCACCTTTCAACATGACAATGACTCCAAGCATACATCCAAATCAACAAAAGAATAGCTTCACCAGAAGAAAATTAAAGTTTTAGAATGGCCCAGCCAGAGCCCAGACCTAAATCCAATAGAAAATGTGTGGGGTAACTTGAAGAGGACTGTGACAAGAGATGCCCTTGCAATCTGATAAATTTGGAGCGTTTTTGCAAGCAAGAGTAGGCAAATATTGCCAAGTCAAGATGTGCCATGCTGATAGACTCCTACCCAAGAAGACTAATGTTGTAATTCAATCAAAAGGTGCTTCAACAAAGTATTAGTTTAAGGATGTGCACACTTATGCAACCAGCTTATTGTACATTTTTTATTTTTTATATTTCTTCCCCTAACAGATTTGTTTGTTTTTTTTAATTGAAATGAACAGGTTATAGGTCACATTAAAGGTGGGAAAATTTTTGAAATGATTTATTGTGGTCTCGTTTTTTATTTCACAGAAACCTGACATTTTAACAGGGGTGTGTACACTTTTTATATCCACTGTAAATATGCACGTACTTTCAGAACAGAAGTATCTCTATACAAATCAGCCACAATAAAAAGTTTAAATATATTTAATATTATTAAAAGAATAAGAAAATACTCTGTATATATTTACAGTGACAGCAGAGTTCAAAATCACAGGGGATGTTTAAAACAACATTGCAGGACAATCTCAAATAAATATAGAAGAACATCTAAATTAAGCTTTGCTATATTCCTGACTATATCTAAGAGAATTACTAAAACCCAGAAACTTAGTCAGAGCAAGGCAAATATGTGGTGAATGGGTCAAGTCCAAGACAGACTACAGAATGCTGTCTCTCTCAGAGAGTTCTTAAATTAATATTTCAGATATTACTGCTGGGATAGCTTGCAGAATGACATCATTTCTTGTCCTCTGACTCTATCCCAGGTGAAAACCCCACTGCTGGAATCTAGCAGTATTTAGCATCTACCTGTGAAAATACATAGAAAAGGGCTTTTCCTCAGATCTTTGGCAAATGGTGGAAGTCATAAAATAATAAAACACTTCTAAGAGAATACAGAAAGCTCCTTAGTTTTACACATTGTGTCTCATTGCTGTACTGAAACTGAAGGACAACATCTTTTTTTTTTATGGCCTAGCCATAAAGTAATTTAATTTCAGCTATTTTTTCTAAAGTTTTGCAAGTTAACCTACTGTATTCCAGTTTCCGCTATTAAAATATATACATTTAAGCAGTTACAATAGTGTATGTACTTTTCTTTTCTATTCCAGTAGGGTACACTGGGGATACATTTCAAACAGCACTTTGTAAAATACCTCTTCAGCACACGTCTGTACAAACCATCTTATATGACATACAGCTCTAATACATTTGTAACACAAACATTTTATATGAGTTATGTTGATATTCACAAATGACATATAATTATTTACAAAATTCCATATAGCTGGTCTGGCAGTATATCCTTTTGTGACATTTCTCCACTCCTCGAGGACTCAGGGTGGTTTTCCAAGTGACCCTTAAGAAATGTTGCTTGAAAGGGATGAGCCTATCTGGGGATACCTTACTCCATTCCTTGTGTTGAGATTCCAGCTGCCTTGGCACTACTGACCCCAGTACAGTGCTGCACTGTTCTATCATATGCCTTTAACCCTAGGCTCCACCATAGTACTTGGGATTTTGCTGGTTGGCTCCCTGTAGCCATAGATCCCCCTCAGACTCCTCTTGCCATCCACTGCAGATACTGAGCACAAGGGCCTCTCTATCATAACAAGGTTTCATTATAACATGGTACAATTTTTGCTGTTGCTTCCTGCCTAGCAGTTTTACCTTGTTAACATCGCTAACTTTCCTTACCACCTTGAAAGGTCCTTCCCAAGCTGCCTGCAGCTTGTTGTGTCTGACAGGAATGAGAACCATAATCTGCTGCCCCACAGCATACTCTCTAGCTCGAGCATTCCTGTCATACCAGACCTTTTTCCTGCTGTTGGGCTTCTGCCAGGTTCTCCTGGGCCAATCCCATGAGTTCCCTGAGCCTTGTTCTGAGGTTTAGGATGTATGCTACAACAGACTCCTTGTGGGATTTCACACTCACTCTCACACTCATCATGAATAACAATATAAAATATTTAATATATATATTTAAATAGTTACAATAGTGTATGTGCATTTCTGTTCTATTCCAGTAGGGTACTCTGTGGATACATTTCAAACAGCACTTTGTAAAATACCTCTTCAGCACACATGTCTGTGCAAACCATCTTATATGACATACAGCTCTAATACATTTGTAACACAAACATCTTATATGAATCATGTTGATATTCAGAAATGGCATATAATTATTTACAAAATTCCAGATAGCTGGGCTGGCAGTATCTCCTTTTGTGACTGTTAAAATAAATTGTTAAGGTAAAATTGTAACAGCTGTTTCATTTTCAAGAGTACACAGGATGAAATACATAAGAGTTGAATGAACTTAAAGAGGTGTAAAGTACACTTGCAAATGTAGAACACTGAATTCCATAGGTAAGGAGTACAACAGACAGAGACATGTTAGTCCATAATTCTTCCCAGAATACCTTAGAATGTCTAGTAATACAGAATTGATGAGCAGATAAGCCAATGTGGCTAATACCAGAAGGTCCTTAGTTACGCACTACACATACCTTGTGGGGCTTGATAAACTAGAATTAAAACTTTAAATTTAGACCTATAGGCCACAAGCATGTAGTGCAGATTTTGTAAGACCAGAGGAATATGAACCTAACACCCAACCTCACTAGAACCAATACCATAACATTCTGCACTGCCTTTAAGTGGGCTCCAGTCATCACTGTTTAGCTCCATTTCAAAGGCATTCCAGTCCAAATGCTACAAGATTAAAGCATGCAGCCTAAGAAAGAGATCTTCTGCTAGAGATGCTTCACTCCGATAGTATTTCTTAGAACAAATATTTTGTTCTGCTGTTTTAAGTTCATGCTACTTGCTAGCCACCAATTCTCCTATAGTCTGATTGGCCCATTCATTTCTTAGGTTGAGTGACTTTTACAGGAGGTCGTCATCCAAGCATTTATTGTTTTGCATGTACAGCCTAAATGTGCCCCTCATGTCTAGGAGCTTGAATTTCTACATGGATTTCAGTATTACAGTGGACTGAACTTCCAGCCTCTCCCCTAGGATGGGCTGCCATTGTCAGGCACTCACTTCCACCCTCCCCTGGTTAGCTTTTCCACTACCAGGGCCAGTGTCCTAACACAGGTCATCTTGACTGTATTTGTGGTTTTAGTCCAACAACTTTGGTGATATCCAGCTCCTTGTCCCAAAGTGATAGCCAGATTTTACCCCAAACATATTTGCCATTGATGCCATCAGGAAAAAATGTGGACTTGTGGACATTCTCAACATGGCATGACGTATCATTACCTACATGCTGTGCAGGGTAGTTGAAAGATGGCTTGTCATCCATACAAGAATGCCATCCAGACTTTTTTCTGGTATGATCATTGCAGAAATGCACACCATAGAGAAGGAGCGCTATAACTGGGTATCATTCACATATGAGTGATGCCTCAGCCTCTTTCCTTAAATGATATCTGTGAGTGGTAACATAGATGCTGGTAAAAACAGGAGGCCAAGTATGTAACCTAAGGAATGCTGCAGTGAAAAGGGTGTCCTTCAGAATTTGTTTCAGCAGCTACTTTTCTGCGTGCTACCTGAGAGATAAGAGGCACCCAAAACCTTCTAAGGATTGTAGAACACAAACCTCAGCAAGTCTAAGATTTGCCAATAAGATCCCACAATCCACCACATCAAATACTGCCAAATGATAAAGGAAGGCCAGGTCTGAATAATAACATTAATCTCTTGATTTCCAGGAGGTTACTAACTACTGTAATGAAAACTGTCTCTGTGCTGTTTCGTTTCTTGAAGCTGGACAAAAAAGGATATAAGAGGACATGAGAGATTAAATAGGAGCCAGGATGCCCTGCTGCTGTTTTCTCTATAACGTTACCCTATAGGTATAAGTATCACTGGTAAACAAAATAAAACCAAAGAATATACAAAGAAGGGCTTGCAAAGGCAGTTTAATTTGTTGTAATAGGAAATACTGTGGACCAAGTTGTAGACCCTATATCTTTACACATTATATGGTTGGAATAGAATGTTTATACCTGCCTGATAAACTGGTTAAATATACTATTGTATTTATGTATGTTAAAATGGTAAGTACTTAAATAGTTAAGAAATGCCGTGCTGCGTAAGCTAACTTAAAACTAGAATTAACTACATGTAATATAGCTTGTAGAATAAGCAATATGACAGAGTTCAAAAATAAAAGCACTACTTAAAAAGCCAGTGGTAGAATAATAAATCAAAAAGATCAGTTATGTAAATCCATACATTAAAGTTAGAGCACTGAGATACGTAGATGGTGCTAAGCAGGGTCAGGTAGTCCTTAGCCTATTGGTAGGAAGTGTAAGACATCAAGATTAAATCATTTCCTGTGCATGTTCAGAGATGGCAGTGATGTGGCTGCCCATGGACGCCTTTGGTTTTATATTGTGTGCTGTTTTTTTGCTTGTTTGTGGTGGATTTTGGAGGCTTTCTTTTAATGTTTCTGTTTTAGTTAACACTGCTTTATTTAATATCATTTGGCAACTCTGGGAAACTGACTGCTGATTGTCTGTTGTGATTTATTAACTTTTGCTGATAGGTTGTGCCATTGTGATACATGCTGTTTTCATTCCATCTTTTCTTGCTGGGACTGTTTACTAGTTATTACTCAGATGGCAAAAAATGTTTGGTATGTGAAACAGTTGCAATTGTTTCTAGCCCAGGGTATGCTGTGAAGTATTCATAGTATTTATGAAGATGCTTTGCTAAGTTATTTCCACATTCTGGGGCATTGTCATACCAGCGGTGGAAATTTAGTGGTTGTGGCTACTTTTATAAGCTGACAATGTGTTGCATTGCAAATAGTTATTATTAGCCATCTGGGCTTGTATGTGGCCGCTTGTAATAATCTTCAAGGAAACCATCATAACACGTGCCTTTGCATTTTGTTTGTTGTCTGCTTAGATTGATAGCATTTGATACTTTCATCAATCCATTCATTTGTGGACCACTAATGACCTGAAGAAATGTTTCAATGTGATACTTGTTACGTAGCTTGACGGAGCAGTATGCTTTGTAGTTAGTTAGCTGGTTTTCAGCTGGTATTTGGACTTTTCACAAGTATTGATGATTCTAATGCTTGGTTATCATAGCATTGTTGTTGAGATTGTTAGTGACTTTCTGCACTGTAGCTCAATTAGTTTTTATATTTATATACTATATTTTGGTTCTGCTTAAAGTATTTGGAAACTGAATATTACCTCACTTATAGTGTAATTTATTTTATTGTGAAATATAGCAATAACCCACTCCTGGGTGTGGATAATGCTGGATTTACCCATGGTTGGTGTGGTTTGGTCACAAGGGCAAAGCCCGAGTGGCCAAAGACAACCGTGGGTAAATCCAACATTACCCGCATCCAGAAGTGGGTTATTGCTATTATACAATGACATTATTTAAGAAAAAAAATAATTTCTTTTCTTAAATAATGGCATTGTATAATGCCTCCTTGCTGCCCTTCTGCAGATGTTTGGTATTCTGCAGCAGTTCTGATGTACTGCGCATGCTGACGCAGTACATCAAAGCTGTGGGCAAAAGCAACGGAGAAAGCAAGATCTCCGTTGCTTTTTACAAACTGTCTTGCTATGTTAAAGGAGTTTAACATACCGAGACAGTTTTGAAAAAAGCAATGGAAAAAGTAAGATCTCCGTTGCTTTTTACAAAGTGTATCGCTATGTTAAACCCATTTAACATAGCGAGACACCTTTAAAAAAAGCAACGGAGATAGGAAGATCTCTGTTACTTTTTTTAAAGCTGTCTCGCTATGTTAAACTCGTTTAACATAGGGAGACAGGTTGTAAAAAGCAACAGAGATCTTGCGTTCTCTGTTGCCGTAAAAAAAAAAAAAAAGAGTTATACTAATGGAAAATGTTTGGGCGAGCAGACCTTTTTCCATTACTATAACTCTGATTTACAATGTGCACACTGACCAATAAGCATGCACATTTTGGAATATTAGTGGGGGGTCGTTGTTTAATATGTATGTTTGCATACTTTGCTTCATATTTTGTGAAAGAGTTTGGAATTTAAGCTGTATAGGGACACTGAAGTAGAAATCAAAGACAGAAATAAACAAAGCTAGAAATGTAAGTATAAATAGTTAGCCAGCTAGTGCCAAACACTGACACAATTCATGTAAGTTATTAAAACAGAGCTCAATATAATTCAGACGTGAAGGGAAGAGTGGTAAAGGAGATCTGTAGAAGTAAGACTTCAGTCTTAACTGTGTACACGGCTAGGAAATCAAGAAATGGAGGCATAAGAATCTTTTAGTGCCACCCAAAATAATGAACGCACTGTACAAGTTTACCTACAGTATTGTGAGCTGGGCTATGAAGTTAGTCTACATTCTTAACCAGCTCATTGGGCACTAGTGACAAGGTTCCCCAAAACTGGTGCAGATTAACTTGTTTTAACTATGTTTTGGGATTGTAGTGGTAGTGAGTCCCTTATATGTGGGTTGGCAGGAGAAAAAATGTATTAAGCAGAAGTAGTAGTGAAAGGTGTGGTGATGAAGGATAAGTGCATTCTCAGCTTGATCTCACAATGCTGTATACGGAAGTTAATTTTTTAAAAATAAAATAAGTTTGTTAAACATCTCTGTTAGACAAACATCTTTTACAATAAAAATCTTTTTATTTACTAGAACCAATAAATCATCATAAAATAACAATAAAAAATATAAAACCATACTTACTCACAAAGTCCTACTCTTTGAACATTAAACGTGATATAGTCCACAAGTAGCTTTTCAGTCATCCTGACTTTCCACTATTTAAATACATTTCTAGCAGGTTTTCTCTGTTCTCTTTATCTTTCTTACTGCCAGTATTGGGAAAAGGAGGAGATCTCACTGTCAAAACAAAGCATTATCAGTTCAGCTTAACTGGTTGTCTGGCAGAACCCATGTGATTAGAGTAACAGATGTCTGAAAGCAAAACAAAGTTGCCAGTGGTGTACCACAGGGCTCAGTGTTAGTCTATTTTATTTGGCATCTGATTTTCATCTCTCCTGACCAATAGTTATCTAAGTTTGCAGACAACTGTAAATTGGACAATGTTACTATATATTTCACTGACTCACAATTGTCAAACATGGTTTAGACTATATTAACAACTGGTGCAAGAGCAGTGGTCTCAAATTAAATTTGAAGAGATCTAGTAAACAAAATATTTCCACATATCATATAGGTGGCATACCTCTCCAGTCAGACCCAGTCATAAGAGATATAGGCACTTTAGTTAATTCCTTATCATTCTACCATCATGTCTCCACAGCAGTTCAGAAAGTCTTCTCTTTAGCTCATCTTATTTCCAAAAACATCTCCACTAGATCTAAAGAAGTCTTGATTCCCCTTACTTGCATCATTACAGACCCATTATTGAATATAGGTTCATAGGTAGGTACTAGGCTATCTGCCCAAAGGCATTTATAAGCCTAGCCAGAATGTGTTGGCTTTCGCAGCCCCCTTAGATTAGTTCCCTGTGCCTCTGTCTAGCAGAGGGCCACTGAAGTGATCCCCGAAGTAAACTTTGTTTCCCATCCACTCGTCAAGGTTTCTTTTGAAGAGTGTTATCGAGGAGCTCTGCCTAATGTAGATTGAGATCTTGTTCCAAAACATGGGAAGTCTCTGGGACAGGAATCTATCCCTCCAGCACGTCCTATTTATTGTTGTGGTGAGGTTTAGATCCCTAGAGCATGTGGCTCGAGGGGATTTGGCATTATTTGTCTAAACGTATCACTCAATGTGAGAGGCCTTAAAGATTCAGAAGTGAAAAGATCAGTGACCTTAAAAATCTTAGTTATCAGGACAGACTGGCAGCCATCTCTCTGTACTCAGTCTCATATAGACTCCTATGTGGAGATCTGTGTCTAGCCTTTCAAGGCATGAAAGATCCAACCCTCTTTATCCTCTTATTCCTTCACAGAAGTACAATTATGTGAGAATGTATGATAATACTAGATGTCCTACCGATCACTGTTGAAGTATTCCAAACTTTTGGGTTATCTTGCCAAATTATCTGGATGTCTGGCCGGGGGGGCAAAGCCAGAAACCTTTCACAGAGCCATACATCCAATGTGTGATCTAAGCCCATGGGCATAAGGGTACATACGCGAACATATGAGCATATATCCTCAGACTATCTTCAAGTCAAAAAGCCTGAAGAGGTCTGAGAGACAAGGTCAGCTAAAAGGGAAGAGGCAAAAAGACAGTGATTCTCCTTGCTCCATGAGGAGAAAGGAAGGAAGACTCAGAGAAGGGAGATGGTAGGGAGGGAAAGAATGCTGCAACAGTGATCAGTAGGACTTCTACTGTTAAGTTCTTACACAGCTGTACCATGTCCTTCCTTAGATCATTGTTGCTAGTATTCCAAACTGTTGGGTGACTCCCAGAACCTAAGAGGTATGAAGGGTGGTTTGAAGGTAGATAGAGAATTATCTAGTAATCCAGGGAGGACTGACCTTGCGAAGGTGGCTCTGGATTTATAAGAGGCATCCAGTCTGTAATGCTTGGTGAAAGTATTTACAGAAGATCAAATACCTGCTTCTAAAACTGTTCCAGAGTCAACCCCCTTGTAAAAAGCTCCACATGAATCCACTGCTGTAGTAGAATGAACATTTGCTGGAGAGGATAAGGATTTGTCATGCTGAGCATAGCAAAAAGAAATAGATTTAGAGATCCAGTTAGCAGTAATTTGCTTTGAAACTGGGTTTTCCAGCTTGGAATCCTGGAGAGAGAAAAACAGTTGGTCAGACTTGCAAATATCTTTAGTCTTATCCAGGTAGAATCTGAGCTGTCTATGCACACCAAGAGAATGCAGAATTCCTTCTCCCTTATTCTGTGGATTAAGAAAGAAAGTGGGAAGATTTAAGGCCTAATACAGAGACTGTTTCTTTACTGCTTTATGCATGAAGGAGGGAATTGGTCGTTAAAGACGCACTATTCTTTTGAAAAATAAGGACAGGAGTGGTTGTAATAAGGACCTGTAGCTTGGAGAGTTGTTTGGCAGTGGTGAGAGCTACCAGAAGAAAAGCTTTCTTAGCACAGAATTTGAGAGACGCAGATGCTGCTGTTTTGAAGGGAGGGGAGAATAAGCTTTTCCAGTACAACGCTGAGGTCTCACGCAAGAGGGATAGATTTCCATATGATCTCAGGTTGAGTACACCTATTAAGAACTGTTTTACCTCTAGTCTGGCCAGGAGAAGGAGGATCCAGAGGTAGGCAGAATGATATGGCTGAAATGTGTGCCGTAATAGATTATTAAGCTAGGCCAGACTGCAACAGCGCCCACAAATAAGAGAGGACCAGTGGAGTATTAGCCTTTACTGAGTCCTGATTTTTAACCCAACATCGTATAGTAAATCTTTTCCATTTTACTGTGTGAGATTTTCTGGTAGTAGGTTTTCTTAAGCATGTCCTCAGAAAATTGGTGTCATCTATAATGTCTGGTTAATACATGACTGGTTAGAATGAGTTAGTGAGCCTTTCAATTGTGTGAGCAAGTCCACTGCAGAGGGAAGCGTCTAGTGATGGCCCTTGTCTAGGTGGAAGTGAAGGGGGAAGCAGTGCTGCATTGGCAAATAGGGAGTAATCTGTAAAAACTTTGAGCATTTTCTTTGTATATTTATAAGACCCTGGGAAGAAAAGGATGCATAGGGAAGGTATATAAGAACCTCCTTTCTAAGGAAAAAACATTGTGTCCATTTTCCAAGCTTGTGGATAGTAGGTCTTTTGATAAAGAGTGGAAGTTTTTTGTTGTCAATGGAGGCAAAAATATCTGTTTGTGTTGAACTGTCTTTATTTTATCCACCACAGCCTTTCCTTCTTTTTGGCAAGGCAGGACAGGAACCTATGTTTGTGGGGGATGGCAATGTTGTGACCAAGTGGATTTTAGGTATCACTGAATCTTCCCCATATGGGGTATGGCAAAGGGGCCATGGGGATGGTTGCTGCCATGAATCCCAGTGCTGTGAGGATATTGCTTGCAATACAGGACTGAAAAGGAAGAAGAGAAAAGAAGCAAATGATTAGGCTTTGCACTTTGGAGGAATGAAGACCTGCATGAGTTTGGTGTCAGGTCAGC
The DNA here is from genome assembly GCF_019279795.1 of Protopterus annectens. Taxonomy (NCBI): domain Eukaryota; kingdom Metazoa; phylum Chordata; order Ceratodontiformes; family Protopteridae; genus Protopterus; species Protopterus annectens. The sequence continues at coordinate 1,773,572,787 of NC_056731.1, forward strand.
ATCCCAAGAAAACTATGTTTTGGGCTGTTTTTATTGCTGACTTTTTGATGTTGATTGAGCAACCCTGGCTCTTAAGTAGAGTCAGGGTGACATTAAGATGAATCAAAACTATCTACTGAGAGGATGCTTGTATTAACGGGTTGTCCAAGTAAGGGAATATTTGGATTCCTGGAGTTTTGCAGTAAACTTGCAGTAAGCGAGGCACTTTGTGAAGACTCTGGGGGCTGTGCAGAGTCCAAAAGGCAAAGCATACAACTGAAAATGTGATGAGCCAGTAGAAATCCTCAAATGTTTCATTCGAGTACAGTGAATAAGGATGTGTACATAGGCATCCTTTAGGTCCACTGACATCAAAAATGCCTGAGGGGGGGGCGTAGCCAAGATGAGCACAGAGTAGCAGCTTTTCTTATCAGCTCTGCCTTTACAGAACTTTATTGACAGGAAACTTTAATTAATTCTTTAAAATATATATTAGGGTAGTATATAAAAAATCTCAAGTAGATTTTAAATGTTCCTGTCAAAGTTATAATTGGAAGTACTAGAGTAAAACAACAGGATGAGCTTCATTAAATCTTCTCATCAAGAGACAACTATAAAAAAAGAACTACAGTCATTACTAACTACTATTCAGGAACTAAGTGTCAAGATAGACAAAATGGATATAAAAATTGACAATTTCAAAGAAAAGTGTTCTCACCAAATGGACATTCTACATGAAGATTTATTGCAACAGAGAAGCAGATTTCAGGAATGGAAACTGCATTAAGTGATATGGATAACAGACTTCAGGAGAGTGAACATAATATTGAGTTCCTGTTAAAGCAAAATTCTCTTCTTCAGGCAAAGGTTGATGACCTTGAGAACAGGTCCCGTAGGTATAATGTGAGAATTTTTGGCTTACCGGATAACATAGAGGGACATAATATGGAAAGATTTTTATCTTCCTGGTTGCCTGAAGTACTTGAACTGCCGGAGTCAATTTCATATGGTATTGAAAGAGACCATAGATCAATGGTGACATCTAAAAACACCAAGAGTAATTATACTAAATCTGTTATTGTAAAGTTCCTATCAGCTCATGATAAGGAAATAGTACTAAAGACTGCATGGGCAAAATCCACAATCAAACTGAAGGACAATATTATACGCTTTGATAATGACTATTCTTCTTCAGTATTATCAAAAAGGAAAATTTTCTTGCCTTTAGTCAGAGAACTAAAAAAGAATAAAATAAAATCCCATTTGCTTTTTCCTGCAAGACTGAAAATATTTTATCAAGATGGTTTTAAATTTTTTGACGACCTAGACAATGCAATAACTTATATAAAATCTAATAACATACTGGAAAAAGTAGATGAAATGGAGTGGGCCAGTCCTAGTCTTAAAAGGAATGCTGAGAACAACACTTGGAAAACATTTGACCCTAAAAAAAAAAAATCAAAAGATGAATCATAACAAGTACATATTTGCACTTGATTCACTCAGTTGGGGAAATGAAACCGGACATCCAGGTGAGCTTTTGGTATTATATTTAATATAATGTAAATTGGTTAACTAAATAGTTGTCTATTTTGTTTTGTAGAATAGTCATTTGTTGTTTTTTTTTTCATTTGTACTATTTGTTTAAGATTAATTATCTTAATGTTTATTGGTTTGATTCCCATGGATGCAGTGATTCTCCTGTCTCAGATATCTATGCTTCCAGATGTCTTGTAGTGGTGCTTATCATTAGGGGGCGTATTTGTTTGTCTTGATTTTGGTTCTTATAGTGGTTGGAAAACTTTTATTATAATTGCTGTATTTGCATTTTAGTTAATTTATGGTTAATTGTTTGATAAAGGAATCTTGTATGATGGCCTGATGTATAGTTACAGAATTGCTGCGCTAGTGATGGTACTTCTGACCCGGGATGTGAGTGGCAGTGGGCTGGAGTAATGGTAAGGCTTTGTTGTCGTTTCCGAGTTGTTGGTGTGTTTATTTGGAGGCTCTGGTTTGGTGCTCTAGCACTGTACAGACATGTGTGGTGTTGTTTGTGTTAATTGTATGTTTTGGTGCCTGTGTGCTTTGGTCAGAGATTAACCGGAGAGTTTGGTTGATAGTGTGGTGAAGCTTTGCTTGATAGCTGTCATTGCTTCGTGTTGTGTATGCAGGTTTTTTTTTTTTTTTCTCATCTCTGTCAGTATAGAGGAAGTGTCGAGACATCGCCTTATATGTAGTTAAGTAATGTTTTACTTACTATTTCCCGCCGGAACTTTGAAAGCTTTATCTTCATGATGAGCTCAAGACTGTGATATCCATCACGGCTGGAAAGCTCGGAGCTTTCTTAAAATGTCATCATGAAGGCATCGGAAGTAAATTGATCTTCTGATCCTCACCGGGAAGCTACTGAATCAAATTTGTTTCCTCATACAGCATACGGAAAGAAGATATAACTAGATTACTACTTTCAACTTATTGTAAGACATTATATGCAATAGTCTCTTAAACAGGGATTATACTACGCATGTAGCCTAAATACTTTTTCTGATCATCATAGGTATTCTTGAGCCTTATGTATTTATAAACGAATAGTATTCTCATAAAATATTTGCTTTATGTATGACAAGGGTGCCGATATCTTTATGAGAAATACTAGTTGTGATTTGTGTATTTTTGGAAGATTTAATAATGCTACATGCTGTTTATATACTTGTTACATGTACATTTTTTATAACTATTGACTTGCTGAGAAAATATTCATGAAGCATTTATCAAAATGTTAAATGCATAGACGTATATAATAGGTTATCTCAGTTATTTTATGAATGCATTTGTGTAATAGGCTGATAGGGATGTACCACATAGGCAGCAATAATATTGCAAGGACAGGTGCATTTAAAATAGTTAGATCTGTTTATCATTAGAAAATGTGAAATTTTCATCTTTTGTTTTGTTAATGAAATAGCTTTTCAAAATTCAAAGATAGTATAAGCTATAATTGAATAATAAAAAGCTCATTATATTTAAATAAGGCTTTTATATAGTATACAGGAGCTGTTTAAGCACCTTGCTTCTTTGAACTAATATGACCTTTTCACTAGTTTTCAGTATGGTGATGGACCCTTTGAGGTAACTCAGATTAATGCAATGAATGGAAGATCAGACTTTTAAGGTTTATTAGTCACTCTTCTATGAGAGACTGCACCGGGTTGTTTGGTTATAAGAAAACTAGCAGGATGTTGTTGGTTTTACTTCTTGATGAGTAATCACTATATTTGGTTTCTGGCAAAGAAATGCAGTGTTCATTTCTTTCAGAACAATCAGTATGTTAGTTGATTGTTAGTAAAATCACTTTTAATAGCATCTTATTTATTAGCTGCCAATGTTAGTGGTTATTGAAGGCCCTTAGGTGATTCATTTACAACTATGTCCCAGTTAGCTGATCACCTATGGCAGTACTATATATCACACTTCAGTCTTTATTAGCCATATTTCGGTAATAAAATAATGCCATAGTCTCTTTTTAAGGTTCTTATCAAATGTGATTACTTTAAAACAGAAGAGTGAACTAATAGATCATAGTAATTCTTAATAACCTACTAACTAATGTAAGAAAATTCTGTACTTTGTTCCTAAGATGTAGCTGTCATCAATTTACTAATTGACACAACATTATATCTATACATTTGGTTCATACAAAAAATTGTTTGTTATTGATGAGAGGCCTTATTTTTATAGTTATGACTATAGACATTTAGGCAGGTGCTGATTGGATGCTGCTTTTGATAGGAGGTCGATTCGAGTGACTGATGTCATTTGAGTTAGGAGTTTTAAACTCCAGAGGGGTACAGGTTGGTTATTTTGTTTCATGTTTATGTTATAAATATTTTCTAATAACTTTTCAGATGTTCATATCTTATGTAGTAGGAAACAACCTTAATTTTACGAATATGATACTCTTACACTATGTTTGTTCTAATGATCATAATAGTATTCCTATTAGATATATTTTTGTGTATTTCTTAGATCAGTAGGTTTATATTTACATCATTTAATTTTCAATGACTACACTAAAAGGTATGTCAGTTAACATTATTGATTTAAATAATCTTAATAAAAGGAAGAATTTAACTAGATATCTTAAGTTACATAAATCCCAGTTAGTATTTTTACAAGAAACGCACATAATAACAGAGGATATATTCAGACTTGAATCTAAAACATATAAGATTTTAGTAAGTTCTGAGCATACTAAGAAAAAGAGAGGAGTAGCTATCCTATAGAACAGCATAATGCCTTTTCCTAAAATAATAGATACATATAAGGATAATAAAGGAATGTTTTGTGCAGTCACCATAGAAATAAACAGTAAAATTTTCACATTGATTAACATATATTGGATCCCAGGGATAGGGATAAACACAGTGAAACAATATCTAGATCAAATTGTACTATTCTCTAAAGGGAACATTATTTTGGCAGGAGATTTCAATTGTATTCTAGATTACAAAGACTCTAGTACTAATGGGAAGAGAAGAATATCTACATCATCTAAATTATTAAAAGACTTTTCAGATACTTATTTTTTGAAAGATATAAATTATTTTGCAGATACTACTATTTTGTTTTACACCTTTTTTTCTCATAGACATAACTCATACTTGAGGATAGATAGAGATTTTATTTCTAATAATTTAACAGATTAAACAAATCAGCAGTGATTTCATGTCCTTTATCAGATCATAATTCTATAATTTTTGAAGTGGTAGTCAATCCAAATTTTAATATTCATATAAAAAGGATCCCAGCTTATATCACAAAATTAAAAGATTTTAATTATTTCATTTCTACAGAAGTACAGAATTTTTTAGAACTTAACAATACTAATGATATATATCAGAAATTTACATATGGGATGCCCAAAATCTTATCTATATGGTAGGATATTGAATTGGTACAACAAAAAAAAAGAAAGCTTGGGATAAAGAGCTGCAAGATATACAATGTAAATTAGACACTTTAAAACTTAGTAATATGGGTGATAAAGATATATCAGATAAAAGAAAATAAATAAATATGTTAAATAATAAATATCTAGAAATATTAAAACATAAAACTATGATCGACATAGAAACATTCAAGTTTATAAATTTCTCTTCTAACCCAAAATCCTTAAAAATTCTTGCTAATAAAATGAAAAGATTAAATAGATTTAATCATATTAATGAAATATTTTCCCCTAAAAAAGGAAAAATGGTATCAGAAATTCATAATATATTAACTGAATTTAGAGAGTTTTTTATAAACATCCAAACAACTACTGAAATTAACTCTAAAGAGGAAATAAAAACATTTATTAATAAATACACTAAAACAAGACTTTCAGAGGAACAAGGGATTTCTATTGATAAACAAATATCTTTCAAAGAACTTCAAGCTCACATTACCAAATTAAAGCAAAATAATGCGCCAGGTAATGACGGCATCATTCCTGAAATGTACAAATTACTACCTATAAATGCTCTAAAATTGCTTTATAAAGTATTTAATCTTGTTCAGGACAAAAACATAATTCCACTTTCTTGGAAATACACTTTTATTTCTCCTATTTTTTAAATCTAACAAAGATCCCTCTAAGTGTACCTCCTATAGACCCATCTCCCTATTAAACACTGATTACAAATTATTTATGTCCATTTATGCATAAAGGCTTAAAACACTTTTACCCAAATTAGTTGATAGTGATCAAATGGTAATGACGAGAACTTCATATGATAACATTAAAAGAATATTAATTTTAATTGATTCGGTGAAAAATCTTAAAACAAATTTAACCCTAGTTAGTTTAGATATAAATTGTGCTTTTGACTCAGTTACATGGGAATATTTGTTCACTCTATTAAAGGAATTAAATTTCTCCAATAATTTTATCAATCTTATCACTCTGTTATATGAAGGTAGCCAAGCTTATGTTAAAATTGGTACTAGTATATCTCAAAATATAGTAGTAAAAGGTACTAAACAAGGGTGTCCTTTATCCCCTCTTTTATTTTCATTAGTTATGGAACCATGGGCAAATTTAATAAGACATGATACAGATATTGAAGGATACAAGTTAAACCCCACTATATCATCTACAATACAAATGTTTGCAGATGACATATTGATTACTCTTGGGAGTAGAAGGGAATCTATACAAAAACATTTTAAAAACATGGAATATTTTCAAAAAAATTCCGGCCTAACTTTTAATAATAAGAAAACACAAATTATTTTAACAGGTTCAAAAAATACAATATACCTGATGAATATAATGAATATATAGCTCAGTCTCAACAAATAGCATATTTAGGTATAATTATTACTAACAATATTAAAGATACCATTCAAATAAATTATAATAAAAGTCTATTACAGATAGAAAATTTAATAAGTAAATGGAACAAATTGCCCTTTTCTATGGATGATAAACTTTTAATAATACAGATGATCCTTCTCCCCAAAATCTTATATATAATTCAATCTTTATCTATACCTCCTTCTTACCAAATAATTAAAAAAATTAATTCAATGATTCAGAATTTTTTGTGGTTCCCAAATAAGCCAAGGATTGCATCAACATACCATATGTATAACTGGAATAATGGGGATATAGCCTTACCAAATTTAGAAATTTATTCAATTTCATCAGTATCCAATACAATCTCTCATCTCATTGATGTGGAATATACTGCTAAGTGGAAAGAGTTTATAGAGGTATTGTCACAAAATACCAAAGATATAACCAGTTCCTATAAGCTAAATATAATTAATAATCAATTTATTTGGAGGTTGAAAGATTATATTCCTGAATTTTCTTTGAGTTTTAACTCTAAGTATATAGTTTTTCTTTTAAAATCATTTAAAAATTTTATATTTAAATATAATATATATAAGGATTGGCTTTTTTTACTCTTCCCTATAGCCTACACACACAGATCTATTTTCTCTTCAGATTATACAAAAATGTCTATATTTCAGCAAAAGCATTTAACATTTTGGCACCAAATGATGATAAATAATGAGATAAAATCAAATAGTTTTCTCTTGGAAGAGTATAAACTTGATTCTTGTTTATGGTTAGAGCTTCAAGAAGCTAGACAATATGTATTAAATAAATTGGATTCTATGTCTCCTATAATTAGGAAAAAAATCCCAAGCTAATACAATATATGATTTTATCAGTTTTGCATAAATCTCCTGCAAATATCAAGTTATCAAACATTTATAGGGCAATTAAGTGTGATTTAGATACACATAAATAATTATTGGAAATATTTTTCTTTAATTAATAATAATCCCCCTTCTGAGAAAGACAAATTTAATATTTTACAATCAGCAAGTATGACTACTTCTTCTTTAAAATGGAAATTATTCACATGGAGATTTTTAAATAGATCATTTATCACTCCTCATAATATAAGTATATTTTCTAAAAAAAATATAACATGTTGGAGATGTAATATTGAATTGAATGCTGACTGGTCTCATATGTTTTATAATTGCATATATTTAAGAACATTTTGGGATGATATCAATAATTCGTTGCAAACAATTTTTACTGATAATTTCTTTATATCTAAATCACTTGTTTTATATAATACTCCTGTTCCTGATTGTGTAAAAGAGAATAAGTACCATTTGGTTTGGTCTATACTATCTATAGCTATAAAAACAATCACTAAGAATTGGAAATCTAGCACAGCACCTACATTTTTGGAATTTAAAATATACTCCTTGAAACGTGTAATTTGGAAATGTTAACTATTAAATCTAGATAATCTAGGAATACTACATTATATAATTCAAGGAATATCATCTATGAACTTCTAGAAAAATTGTTTATTAATCTATGTAAACAGATGATTTTTATTAATCTTACAGCTACATTAAGAACATTTTTTTTGCATGATGAACATCTTTGTACATTGTTTAGTTACATTGGTTTATATATTAGAAGGTTTGTTTTTTTAATTTCTTGTTTTTTTAACTTTAAAGAAAAAATGTTATAATTTCATGGAAATATTTGTTCATTTTAATAATTATTTAATAAAATTCTTTGAAAAAAAAAAAAAGAAATGCCTGAGGAAAAATGAATGGAAGCAGAGTTTGCAGGGATACTGACTTGAATGGTGCTGAGGGTGGAGAGATCCAGGATAAGTCTGTAGTCTCATTCTCTTCTTGTAACAAGGAAAGGTCTTTTATTGAACCCTTTTCCCACATATTGTGGAGACAATGGTTCTGTTGTGCCTTATTCAAGCAAGGTTTGAATGATGCGATAGAGCAACTGCATGCACTTTTGTGGAGGAGAAGAGCTGCAGTTGAATGGAGATACTTATTTCTTGGCCATTCTATACTCATTTTGAGTAATTAAAAAAAACCCATTTGTCTGAAGTGATGAGTAGCCACTTTTTAGGGATGAGGTGAGTCTTTGGAGAGGGGGAAGGCTGAACAAAGGGGTGGGGAGGGGGTAGTCAGGCAGACTTGTCTAGGTAAGGAGGTCTCCCATATCTAGAGTCCTTGTTTGGATTGTCCTGGAATCTTTTCCTCAGCATTTTCTTGGCCTTATGAGAAGGCCTCACTTCCCTGTGAGTTAATGAGGTGGGTTTTACAGAGTAATTCCTTTGGTAGCATGGCTCAGAATCTCTGTATAGTCCTTCATAATTTTTACCTTGTCCCTGCAATTGTTTGAAAAGGCTGGCAGCATCTGGAGTAAACAAGAGGTCCTTGTTTAGAGGAGAGTCTACGAGTTTTGTTTAATATCCTCTGTGAGTGGTCAGGGAATATATCCTTGCATACATTCTGATCAAAGAACCTGTAGTAGCTGCCTTGAAGGAAGTTTCTGTTGCATCATAGTTGCATTTAATGCTGTGCTTAATCACTTGGGAAGCCTGTGCCACCATTGATAAAGCCTGATGTTTACTGGCAAGTTCCTCAGAGGGAAGGACAATGATTTTTATAAATTCCCCAGAATAAACAATAAGTATTTAGTCATTTGAGTCTGGTAATTCAAAGCTCTAAAGTCCAGGGTGGAGGATGTATAAACCTTTTCACCCAATCTGTCCACTCTCCTGCTATCTTTGTCAGAAGAAAGAGCATTGGAAGGAGGAAGTAACTTAGAGGGCTTGTCTGTAGATACAGAAGGGTCTGCCAGGGTTTTTTTGTATAGAAATTTCAAGTTCTTCAGTACATTGTAAAACCTGTTAGCTCTTTTAGGAGCTGGTGTAGTGGAGTGTGGTGAAAAAGAAGGGGATGCAAAGGTATCAAGGAAAACCTCCAGAACAGGAAAAGCTGCTAGACAAGAAAGTCATCCAGAAGATTCTACCAGACCAAATAGGATTTGGAACTTACTCCTGTTTCTTTTTAGTGCCCAAACAGACAGAGGACCTCATACCAATTCTGGATATAAGCAAATTGAATCAATACCTACAGAAGTCAAAGTTCTGAATGGTCATGGTTCAGGCCATTCTGCAATTTCTTCACAAGGATGATTGTATGTGCTGCATACATCTTCAAGATGCGTACTATCACATCAAAATAAACAGGTGATCCAGAAGATATTTAAAATTTTGGCTGGGAGCCAATTATTACTAATTCAAAGCCCTGTCCTTTGGACTCACCAGAACCCCCAGGGTGTTTACCAAATGCCTGGCAGTGGTGTCTGCTCACCTGAGACTCAAAGGATTTCTAATATTTCCATTTCTGGATGACTGGCTCCTCATCACCCCCTTCAAGAATCTCCTTCAACAGTGCAGGGACTATTTACTCCAGATTTGCCAGTCACTGGGGATAGCAATAAATTATGCCAAATCAAACCTGACACCATTTCAGAGCCTAAAATTCACTGGTGCATATCTGAACACAATAACACAAAAAGCATCACTACCATTTCATTCAGTATCCACACTCATGCCTCATGTCCATTAACTTATCTTCCACCCATCTCCTTCAGCCAGATTAGTTCTTCAAGCTCTAAGATCCATGGAAGAAGCCATTGAATTGATTCCCTTAGCACAATACTTTGTGTGTTCTTCAATGGACTGTAGCTGTTCATTTGTCTGTTCTTTGACAACCCCCATCCTTTCCAGTCTGCAAACAACGCATCCCCTGGTGGATCCATTTGGATGACATTAATCTGGGCTGATCTTTTGTTTTACTGCCCCCAGTGGCCACAGTGAGCACGGGTGCCTTCCAACTGGGGTACAGTGGGGATATTTCCTGGGGAGGACAGTCCAAGGCACACAGTCCCCCCAAAGTGACCAATCTGCATATCAATGTAATAGAGATGAGAGCAGTCCTATTAGCACTGTAGGCATTTCAATATGCTCTTCTTCTATGGACTATTGCAATTCAGACCAACAAACATGTCTGTTGCCTGGCACATGAACAAAGAAGGAGGAACTCTATCTTACCCCCTCTGCAGAGAGGCCACGAGAGTGTGGAAATGGGTAATCTCTCCAAACTGCTTTCTAGTTACAACACACATACCGGGGAAAACCAAAGTGTTAGTGAACAACTTAAGCAGGTCTATTTTGATGCCGAATGAGTGGTCTCTCAATCATTCTGTGGCAGAAGGCATTTTTTCTTTGTTGGGGAAACCTTGCTGCAACCTTTTTGCTTCCTCCCACAAGAAGTGCAGCAGGTATTTTGCCCTTATTCCCCCTCAGGAGTAGTCACCAAGAGATGCTCCAGTCCACTTTTGGCCACCTGCCTTGTATACACTTATCTCCCATTTCCCTTGATTCCAAAATTTCTACAGAAAACAGACAGACTGAAGATCTCGGTCATACTCATTGCCTCTTCTGGCCTTGACAGGTAAGTTCCCCTTCCTATGATCTCTCCTTCGTTATCCTCCATGGATACTGGAACCATTTCCAGATGATCTCTCCTACTCCTCAGGAATCAACCATCCCAATATTCAGGCCCTCAACTAATCACATGGTTTCTCCACTTCCAATGATGGTTAGACATACCAGGCTTTCTTCCTTAGTACGTTGCATAATTTTATTCTCTCAAAAGGACTTTACTAACAAGGTTTATAAAAGCAAGTGGAAAACACTTGAAAAATTATGTTGACCCTTTTTCTGCTCTAGTTTCTGCAGTACTTGAATTTTTGGTGTTCATTTTAAAGAAGGAGCTAGCTTTTCTACGATTAAACTGTAATTAGCAGTCATTTCCTATTTTCATACACCATAAAAAAATATTCCCTGGCTTCTTCTAAGTTATGCAAAGCATTTCTAAAAGGCATTTTCCATCTTAGACCATTAATAAAGGATCATTCACCTCCATGGGATCTGACTGTTTAAGGTTTAACTCAGAAATCTTTTGAACCTTCAGCAAAAAATGACCTAAAATTTCTTTCATGAAAAACAGACTTCTTAGTAGCTTTTACTTCTGCAAAGAAAATTTCTGAACTCCAGGCTCTTTCTTCAAAGCCCCCTTACATAATTTTCCGTAAAGATAACGTTGTCTTATGTTAAAGTAGTTTCTGAAACAAACATTAACCAACTTCATTTACCAGTCTTCTTTCCAAATTTCTCATACAAAGGAGAATACACACTAAATCTCCTCGATGTGCATAGACGATTGTTTTTATCTACACAGGACAAAGCAAATCAGAAAATGAGATTGGCTAGTTGTTTCCTTTTCACCAAAAATGCTGGGTTGCCCAGTTTCAAAAGATACTTTAGCTAAATGGATCACTAAGTGTATTTCTTGGACCTGTTCTCAACAAGGTATTTCCCTACCAAAACCACTTACAGCTTATTCAACTGGATCCATCCATGGCTATTTCATCTACTTTTTGGTCAGAAACATCTGTTGATGATATTTGTACAGTAGTCACATGGTCCAGTACTCACACCTTTGTTACTCATTACAAATTGGATCTTATATCCAGAAGTAGGGCCGCATTTGGCTCGATGGTACTCCGGAATAGCCTTCCACAAGGGCCTCCCAAGGTCAGTGTAGCTGGGGACTCTATCCCATGTTGTTGAGGAAGATTGAAACAGACATCAGATTTAAAACATTTGTACTCACCATAACTAAGCATCTGTGTTGTCCATTTTCATTCTTTCTCAACTTCCCTCCCATCCATGTCCCATCCTTTAAATCTTCTGGAGAAACCTGTTGTACTGTTATTGGAAACTTGAAGTTTTGAGTTTGAGCCACTTTTTTCTTTTAGCTATCCCTGTATCTGTCTAGCTATAGCATCCCTATGGCAACAAACTTAATTTGAGGTCTTGGGGATGTGCTGACGCATTATGTGTAGAGGGAGGAGCTCGAGAGTTGGATCCAAACTGTACAGTATGTGACCAAGTTAGATCTGAGGATTGGATCCATCCAAACCCACATGTTGAAGAAGAATGAAAATGGACAACACAGATGCCTAGTTATGGTGAGTACATAATATTTAATTTCCGCAAATGGAGCTTCATCAGTTTAGAAGTCAACAGAAAGGAAATCATCATCTGAGGCTACTTAGCCTGGTGAACGGATCTGGGATGAATAGGACAAGGAGTACTCATCAGAGTGTTATTCATCCTCCTCTTCCTCAGAAGAAGTCTCAAGTGCTTCTTCTGGGGAGTAGAAGTACAAACTGTAGTACTAGCAGGCCCTGCATAGGACGGTGGGCTAAGGGACAGTATTGCTTTATACAGGCCTTGTGAAAAATCCATCCACTCCTTTTCTTTAGACATCTGAGAGGAAGAAACATTTTTAAGTTTTTGTTTTTTTCCTAGGTGCTATATCCACTTTGACTAAATAGGGAGACTCCAACCCCTGATGAACCACGATGCGCGACCTTGGAATTTCCTCTCTTATGAGGATCTGCGATATACCTTTTGATCTTTCAGAAATCATTAAGTCGAGTTCCCCCTTCTCACCATCATTGATAAGTTTGGTTGTTTTGGATGTCCAAATTTCAGATGCCATACTGGCCTCCAGTGGGGTCATCATAGCAGGAGTCTGAGTCGATGTTGGGTATACCGCAAGTTCTGAGACCAGTGCAGGTACAGAGTCTGACTGGGCAGTCATGATGTCAGGCATAGGCCTTTTCAACTTTTTCTTTTGAAAAGGCAGGACGTCGGGGTGGAAGGGTTGGCCATTGGGTGAGGTGCTGAGTCTGCAAGTAGGAAGTGAGAGTTGAATGTTGTGCTCTTAAGGTCTTTGGAATGAAGGACTGAAAGATCATATAGTTTTTGGAGTCATGCTCTGCACCTAAGCAGAAAAGGCACTGTAAGTGAAGATCTTGTAGTTAATCTGCCTGTCACCGTTGTATTTTCCCCTCCTAGCTAACATGTAATAGAGCAACAGACAATACAATTGAGAAAAAATAAGGAAGATACACCAGTGGGCCATTTAGTTGAACCAGTGAAGGCCAACAGTACCAACGACTACATGTAGAATAGACAAACAGATGAGAGACTTGTGTTGGACTGTTGGTAAGATAGCCAGAGGATTTGCATTCATACATCTACATTGTACCCTTATGCCCATATGCTTAGGTTTTGGCTTTGGTACCACAGCCAGACATCCAGGTTATCTGGCAATATAACCCAACAGTTTGAAAGACTGCAAGAGTGATCTAAGGAAGAATATCAAATGATACCTCAAATACCTGATTAAAGGAACTACACCTTAACAGATAAATAAGTCATGTTGGCATGCTAAATGTTTATCCCAATGTATCCCTCATTTCTGAAACAAGCTTCCACTTCATGACAACTACAGTAGTACCCTTGCTACCTTCAAGATGAACCTAGATAATTGGATGGGCAACCTCATATTCTCCCGTGGTCTGTCTTGTATTTCCTTCCTTGAAGCTAGAAGGAACTGTTAAATAGGGGGTTATGGCTGACTTATAATGGACTGCAAACTGATTAGCTAGTACTTTCCTATGAACCTGCCCTCTCAGTCCCTGTTCATCTAAATACTGAAACCAGGGCATCCACCTGCCTTTCTTTTCTGGGACCTCTGGTCTACCTTTATTAATGTTATCATTTGCTTTCAATCTTCTATCTTCAGTACCTTCAGATACTTAGATTTTTTATAATTACCTTTTTAGAAAGTATAATGATTTAAAGCAACTGTTGATTATGTTTGGGTATGTGCCTCTATAATCACCCCTCATTCACAGTTTACATCTTCAACACCTATCTTCTTTCCTGAGGAACGTCCTGTGTATTACAACTAGGATGAAAAAATAATAGTGAGAGCACTTAGACAAAAATATGAAATGTGAGATTTTGTACAGCAACTAGGAGGCAAACATATGTTTTCCCACTACCCTCTGGTATATTGAGTTCTTAAAAGTGTAGTACAGCCATCTACTAATTTACTCCTTTCAGTCTCTCCAAAATCCCACAGATCTTTGTAAGCTTGTTCAGTTTAACTCCTTGGTTTCATTGGAGCCTCTGTCACTTTAGTTGCCCATTCAGCCACTCCTCGTCTTTTCTCACGTATTCCCCCACTGCTTTGGGGGTTTGACTTGCTTTAAGCAGTAACCCTGACTCACACAGATAGGTTGAATTTCACTTTTTAAACACCTTTATTAAATCGTCACATTTTGAGATGTTACAAGCTCACTTGACTTAATGAAAACAGTTTCCATTATTATTGTTGTGCAGTATACAGTTACGGTCTAATTTTAACAGTTATCATTCACTTCAGCATTACATAAATTGCTCATTTCCTGCCTTTCCTTAAACCCTGTGCCTCCTCCTGATAATTATTTTGCATATGTTCTTCCCATAAATTCTATTTATTTCAATGAAATGCAATATTTTCCATTGCTAAAAATCTCAACTCCATTTCTGTTATCCCCGTTAAAGTATTCAGTGCTTCAACTACAACTGGCTTAGATTTTAATTTCCATTTTCTAGTAACTGCTTTTTTACAGCCAACATTAAACTTAGTGAGACCTTACTATACTTTGGTAATTCAGATCCCATAACCCAACTCAAAAATAACAATTTCCTTAGTTATTACCATTTGTTCCCCCACTATTTCTGTCCAGGTACTCTTTAGAGGATTTTTAAAATGTATCTTAATCTTAGAAGATGAATATTTGTAAAAAAATGTCTACCAAGGTAATAAAACTCTTTGGGAACACTGTCCTCTTTTTACGTTAAGTGGATAGAGCCCCTCCACCCTGTCAAATATCTTTTTGACACCTAAGAACAGAATCAGTAGGGTTTTATTTATCTGGGAATCTCTAATATAATTACCCATCCATCCGCAATCCCATTTTCACATTTTTGCACATGGGGTTGGGGTGTCACTTCATCAGTGACAATCATCTTGAGCCAAGGTTTACACAGCTGGGTGGCTAGCCCTGCCATTCTATTTCTTCCACACACACACTTACACCTATGGCCAATTTAGTGTGTCCAGTCTACGTACTGTATGTCTTTGGAATGTGGGAGGAAACCCACACAAACACGGGGGGACACACAGACTCTGCACAGAAGGCACCCCAGCCAAGAATTGAATCAGGAAACCTCTTGCTATGAGACTACAACCCTATCCACTGTGCCTTCCTTCGTCATTACTATCCAAATTATATTATCCTGTGCATGCTGCCCCCCCCCCCGGCCACAAACCCACACTGATTCCAGTGACTCAAACGTGGCATAAGTCCAGAAAGCATCTTAGCTAATAATACCATAAGCACCTTATAACTGTGACTCAGAAGAGATATTGGTTTGTAGGACAGTAGTGCAGGATCTTTAGTTTCTTTTCCTATAACAGAGATCATTGTTTGTTTCCATCCTTGTACCACCTTTTGCCCTCTAGTGCTTTATTCATTAGTTACTCCTATGAGCCAACATCTTCTCCCCTCCAGGCTACTAGATATCAGAAAGTATTCCTTTTATATGTGGAGATTTATTTCAAGCCTGTTCCACCACAACTAACATGAGCTTTTGAAATGGCATATAACTCCTCAAGATTGCTGCCCTTATTACCTCTAGTTTCAGCATCTCAAACAGTTTCTCATAAGATGCTAACCTCTTTCAATGATTTTTATTTGTATATCTCCTCATTTTTCCTGCCTTCCCAACTTTTATTATAACCCCCATCTGTATCTTTTGCTGTGTCAGCTTCAGTACCAGATGTTCTTCGTGTTTCACTGTTGCAGTCATTACATTTGGGTAATCTGCTGGCAGGTTGACCTCAGTCGGCCTGAATATCAAAGTTTTGGGACCTGCGTCGGTTGCTGTCCCCTCTTCCATGACGTCAGGTCATCAGGGGTATAAAATAGGCAGCCAACGCCATTTTCTTTATTCTTTCTTGCCGCTCGGTGCCCGAAGCAGAAGCAGTTCACAAGTGCCGGTCGGCCAACTCCTGAAATTTTCGAATTCGAGTTTCAGAACCGAAGTCTTCACTTAAAGCTAAGTACCCAGTTGGGGAGACTTTTTCTTGCTCCATACCGATGTCAGTAAAATTTAATAATTGCATTACTCGTGGGAAGCAAATACCTCATAAGGATTTCCATTTGTACTGTATTCCTTGCCTAGGCCCAGATCATAATGTGCCTTGCTGTCGGTTTTGTGCTAGATTTAACCAACGCACTATTAAGCGTCGGTATATCTTTGCTTCAAAATATTTTGGAAACAGATCTAACTACCCTGAAATGTCATCGGATATAGCCGGAGCTCACAAAAAAACGCAAAGAAAAGGACAGAGATAGACTGTTGAGGTCCAAAACCGAAAACAAAGCTTCCCCTAAGCCAGTCGCCAGTTTGCCGGTACTCAGAGAGGCGCTTTTGCAGCCCATGATACCCGCTACTTTCGAGTCGCAGGCCACTACCAAGACCCACGTGGAGTCCGGCACACCGCAAAATTCTCAAAGTATTGTACCTGTGGATGTCTCTCCTTCGGATGGGTCTGGAGCCACTGAGCAGGCACCGGCTTCTGAGGGTGTCTTCAGGCCTCAGCATTTCTATATAAAACTGATGACAGCTTCAAAAACAAAAGACAAAAGCAACTTCTAAGGCTAAAAAAACAACGCATGGGCCATGTGTTCAGGCCTCTATGCCAAAAAAACAGATGATCAAAATGGCTGAAGACCTAATTACCTTGATCAGGGGTTCCCAACCCCCTCCTGAGAAGAGGCCTAGGCAAGACACTGATTATGAATCTTCAGATCAGGTTTCTGTTTCTTCTGATTCCTCTTCTGATCAGGAATTTTTTATACCACCCTATGAGGATTCAGATGCAGAGAAATCCATCCCATCTGCATCTCCTCCTGAAGATTATTCCTTTGGAGAAACCTTGCATACTTTGAGGGAGCATTTTCATTGGGAGAGTCAAGATTTCTCAGAATCAAAAAAGAGGCTTAGGGATTTCCTTCTTCTCCCTCAGCATAGGCCTTTAGCCATACCTCCTGTATTAGACATTGTTGATGTGTTTTCGGAATCAAGCATGACTATGGACTACTTACCTCCAGCTCCTAGAAAGCCAGACAGATATTACAGGGTTCCTGATTCACACAAATTTTTATTTAAAAACCCTGCTGCTGACCCTGAAACTATCTCACAGGGTCCCAAAGGTGTAAAGGCCTCAACAGCTAAAAATCCCACCCCCTCTGATAGAGATTCCAGGGCGCAGGATAGATGGGGAAAGAAGGTTTATACATCTGCAACCTTAGCAATTAGGGCCTTAAACTGCCAGTTTCATATGCTTAAATATCAACAGCATGTTATGGGATTACTGAAACAGAAAATGATGTTGATTTCTGAATGTGTGGAAAATAAAGAATTACAGGAATTATTGCATGCAGCAGAACAAGTTGGAAAGCATACTTTGCAATGTGGTTTTGATTCCTTAGAGGCCTCCTGCAGGGCCGCAGTTACTGGATCTGTGATTAGAAGGCATGCCTGGCTAAAAGAGCAAAATATACCTGATCATGTTAAAGCTAAATTGCTGGATGCACCTTTACAGCATGATACTCTGTTTGGTATTAAGGCAGAAGGGGTTTTAAAGAAAATGGAAGACAAAGCTAAGTCTATGCAAACTGTAAAAGACGTTTTACAAGTGCAGCCACCAAGATTCAGTAGACATTGGCCTACAAAAAAATTGGTCCTTTCCTGTGTCCGACAGAGCTTCACGGGGCAAATCCAGGTGCTCTAAAGGCTCTAGATACCAGTCACAGGATTCTTACAGGTCAAAGCAATGGGGTGCCTCTACCTCCAAATCTGGAGGAAATAAAGTGCAACCCTACAGTAAACAGTCTCAATGTCTTCCCTCTGCCATCACCAAGCACTTATCTTTTGTCAGCCCCCGTAGGGGGAAAATTAGCACTTCATGCTCAAAATTGGCAGTTAATAACCCAGGACAAGTGGGTATTAAACATAGTATCCCAGGGATACAAATTTCATTTCCACACTCTGCCAATTCCAAATGGTTGGCCAGATCTGCCACAAAATCAATGGGCAGAGGCACAGAAACAAGTTACGTCCCTCATGGATATGGGGGCTATTCAGCCAGTGCCAGAACAGGAAAAAAGACAAGGGTTTTACTCAAGACTGTTCTTGGTACCCAGAAAAGAGAAGGCCTGGTGCCCAATACTGGATTTATCAATTTTGAACACATTCTTGGACGTACCAAAATTCAAAATGCTAACCTTGCAGCAGCTTCTGCCCATGCTGGGCAAGAACACTTGGCTAGTGACTTTAGACTTAAAAGAGGCATACCTGCATATCCCAATAAGGGAGTCGTGCAGAAGATACCTCTGCTTCAAGGCTGGCTTCATGCATTACCAATTCTCTGCACTGCCCTTTGGCTTATCTATTGCACCCTGGGTCTTTACAAAGTGCCTGGCACCAGTAATTGCATTTTGCAGACAAAGAAGTATACAAATCTATGCTTACTTGGATGACTGTCTCATTCAAGCAGAAAACAAGGACTTTCTTCTTCAACATCTGGCATTTGTGAAAAGGCTTCTAACATGCCTAGGGTACACAATAAACGAAAATAAATCACAACTAGTACCCTCTCAAAAGATAACATTCCAGGGTGCAAGCTTGAGTACAACTGCCCAGATGGCTTTCCTTACGCCAGACAAACAAAGGCAACTGACTATTTACTTCAAACAGATGGAAACAAAAACCCAGTTATCTGCAAGACAAATTCTGCAGGCTTTGGGGTTCATGCATCCTGCATTCTACTGCTTCCATATGCAAGATTGCATATAAGGAAACTACAGTGGTACCTAAAAGGTTTATGGAGTCAACATTGTCACAGTCTGGAAACAATGATTCCTCTCATTCCCTGCCTACAACAGGAGTTTCTTTGGTGGGCAGAGACATGTCACCAGAACATGGGACTGTCTTTCACTCTACCCCCTGCCAGCTAAACCCTAACTACAGATGCATCAGGCTATGCATGGGGGAGGGGGGGGGCACCTGGCAGGGAGATTCATTCAGGGCATATGGAGCCCAAAACAAATGCATCTGCATATCAACCAGAAAGAGATGTTAGCTGTTCAGAATGCCCTGACAGACTCCAAGGACTTACTTCATCCAGGACAACTACTGATAAAGACGGACAACACCACGGTTATGTGGTACATAAACAAGCAGGGGGGCACATACTCCTACCCTCTTTGCAGACTAGCCATGGCATTGTGGGACACAGCCTTGACCTACCAAGTACATCTTCAAGCTCAATTCCTGCCAGGAAAACAAAATGCTCTGGCAGACGACCTAAGCAGAAACCTTATGGACCATCATGAGTGGAAACTGGATCCACAAGTCTTCAGCATGATAAAAAAGAAATGGGGGAGCCCAGACATAGATCTATTTGCCTCTCCCCAGAATTATCAACTGGACAAATTCTGCACAAGGACTTATCACAGGCAAGCATGGAAAGTGGATGCCCTATCCTTCAGTTGGAAAAACCTATAAGTTTACGCCTTTCCTCCTCTGCCTCTTCTTCCCAAGGTCCTACTTAAGGTCAGACAAGAAAAAACAAAAATGATTCTAATTGCCCCGGACTGGCCCCGCCAACACTGGTATCCAATCCTAAGGAATATGTCTCAACTCCCTCCTTGGTACTTGCCTCAAATACCTCATTTACTGTCTCAGCAAAACAATCAGATCCTGCACAATCAGCTCCAAACTCTGAACCTGGCAGCATGGCTGATCATGTAGTTATTCAAACAACACCCCTCAGTAAATCTGTGATGGATTTTGTTTTTTCTTGTCTGACCTTAAGTAGGACCTTGGGAAGAAGAGGCAGAGGAGGAAACTAGCAGTTTGTTACAATAGCATTGCCCTCTTTGCCACCGGTAACCCTTTCAGAACACATCACTGTCATAACCTAAAACTCCTAGGCTGGCTAGAGCTACAAAACTGCCTTATGATCTCACAACTTACTATTGCCCACAAGATACTTTACCAACCTGATAACACCCCTATACTCTCTAAACTTTTAATCCCTTATAGCAATCTTACCTCCCTTCGATCTTCTTCTAAACTCATGACCAAATCTGTAAAATCTCATAACTTAGCTGGCGACTCTCTGTTCAATAATACTGTAGGTAGGACATGGAATCTGCTACCCACAGATATTACTCTAATCACCTCCTTACCACTCTTCAAACAAAAAATCAAAATGTACTTCCAAAATCACTGGCTTTGTTCCTGTAGGACTCCTGACTAACCTTTTTCTTTTCCCCCTACTCTACCTTAACTATTTACTGTCTTATTAGCTACACATATACTTACTTTTTTTCTTGCCCTGTTGCTCTCCTCTTATGCTCTGACTCACTCCTCCTTTCTCTCCCCTGCCCTCATTTCCATCTTCCTTTTTCTTCCCCTTCTAGACTTTTGTTTCTCTCTCTTCTCCTCTCTTGTATTTCTACATTAATCCCTTCTAATCTCTTGTTATACTTCTTTCTCTCCGGATTATTGAAACTAACTGCTAATCTTTAGCATTTTAATTGTGATGCTACTACTGACCTAGTGTATTTTTTTGTGTGCCTTAAGTATTTGTTGTTCTTATTACTAAGTGTATATTCTTATTGTACTTAAATTTTTATTAATATGTCTTGTAGTGTAGTTTTATGTATGGAGCTTTTCTCCCCGGGCCTCTACTGAAAATGGACATATATCCAGCTAGACTAGCCCGGTAAACAAATGTAAAATAAATAAAATAAAATGTCATTTTGGAGGCCAGAATTCCTAGTACTAGAAAATCTTATGCTGATAAATGGAAGAGATTCTGTGCTTGGAACCAAGCATAAGGAACTGACACAGCAAAGCTAAATATTCCTCAGATTTTTCAATACTTGACTGAGATGCTTGACAAAGGCCTATCTTTTTCATCAATAAAAATCCATGCCTCTGCCATCTCGGCTCATTACAGCACAGAGCCACCGATCTTTTCTCATCCTTTGCAAAATAGTATCTTAGAGGGGCCAAAAATTTAAGGCCTCCCAGAAGATCACCAATTCCTGCATGGGACCTCAATTTTGTGTTGGAAAAGCTCACCCTGTCTCCATTTGAACCAGCTGCTACTGCAGATGTAAAGTTTTTATCATGGAAAACAGCTTTACTTCTGGCAATCACTTCAGCAAGAAGGGTTTCAGAGCTACAGGCCCTCATGGCTGTGGAGCCTTTTATTATATTTTACCCGGACAGGATGTCCCTCAGGACCTATCCTTCTTTTATGCCTAAGTTGGTAGCCAGTGTGGCTCTTAACCAAACTATTCACCTGCCAACTTTTTATCCAAATCCACAGAACAAGGGGGAGCGGATTCTGCATTCCTTGGACGTGCACAAACAACTAAGATTCTACTTAAACAGGACCAAATCTCTAAGAAAAACTGAGCAGCTACTGGTGGCATTTGCTGCAGAATCAGAAGGAAAGGCTATTTCAAAGCAGACTATTTCAAAGTGGATAAGCCACTGCATTCGTTTCTGCTATTTGCATCATGGTAAACCGGTGCCCAAGGGCATTAGGTATCATTCCACCAGGGCTGCATCTACATCAGCAGCTTTTCTCAGAGGGGTACCAACCAAAGACATTCTAGAAGCTGCTACTTGGAGTTCTGTTCATACTTTTACAAAGTATTATCATTTGCCTCTCTTCTCTAAGTCCAGGGCAGGCTTTGCTACTGCAGTTCTGCAGGGCCTTATAGCCGCCCCTAATGCTATTTAGTTCCAGCCTCCCATCCATAGCTTTGGGATTCTACCCAAATGTAATGACTGCAACAGTGAAACACGAAGAACATAGTACAGTTGTGTACATTTACCATAAATGTAGATGTTCAAGTGTATTCACTGTTGCAGTCCAGGTTACCCACCTGCCATCCCCCTTTATTCTACAGCTTGTCTTTCCTTCACTATATTCTACAGCCTTTGTGGTGTATTTGCTTTCAGATGACGGTAAAGTTTATGTTGTGACCATTGCATGTATGTATAGTTATATATTTATATACATTTTTGCTCCCCATTTGGGAGGCACCTGACATCTGGGGCAAGAAAAACTAAAGAAAATGGCATTGGCTGCCTGTTTTATACCCCTGACGACCTGACGTCATGGAAGAGGAGACAGCAACCGATGCAGAACCCAAGACTTTCATATTCAGGCTGACTGAGGGCAACCTGCCAGCAGATTACCCAAATGTAATGACTGCAACAGTGAATACACTCGAACATCTACATTTATGGTAAGTGTACACAACTGTACTTTTTTTTTCAGTACATAAGGTGAATTACTACGATAATGGTTCCTAATTGCAGCTTTCTGAAACTGAATCTTTATTTCAGAATAGTGTTCCAGTTCTTGCTTAATTTTATATTACAGCACTGTCTTACCCCCTATTAAGCTAACGTATTCTGGTATTTCTTAATGACTTCCACTTCCCTCAAATACCTCTCCGTTCCCCCTATTCTCAAGTGTACCACTTTTTTTCTTGTATCCGGTCTGCTTTCTATACAATCGTTAAAAGTAATCCCAGCCCCAGGTGCACTCATTCACTCCCACATGATTTCAGTACCCCATCTCTTAAATTGCCCCTGTCTGGTACATTGGAAATCTCCATTTTCTTTCTAGATATTCTTTTTCTGCAAAGCCTAGCTCTAACAGCAGTGAATTATGATCGTATCATTGCATTGACCCATTATCTTTGTCATTTTACTCTAGAAGCATGTTCCTAGGTTATATAAACTCTATCCACCTAGGTCTGTCCCTAGCATCTTCCTATGTTTCTCAATCAAAAGTGAAAAATGAGTGCGCAATAAAGCCACTATATTTGGACCTAGTATAGTAAGAAGATATAGGCACAATAAGTCCCTTGCTCTACAGTTTCGACTGTTTCTCCTAGATAAAAATGTTTCTGTCTCAGGTATTATTCCATGATTACATCATTTAAATTCTATGCAACCCCTAGAAAACTTCCATCATTTTGAATTAAATATTTATATGCCCTTGTAAAACCAACTTCATTTTTCCTTCTCTGCTCTCAGCCTCCCCTTCAAGTAACAGCCTGCTCCTTTCCAAAAGATATGTAATATTAATGAGTGTTTTCGTATTCTGAATCATATTTTTTTACAGAATCTAGTTTTCCTGCAATTCCTTGTCTTTCATCCTCCCCATTGAATTCTTTGCCAGAAACCTTAATTGACTCTATACAAAACCCATAGCAAACAGTTTTTTCCAAGGTATAGGGATTCTGCCATAATAATAGGCATTAAATTAATGAAATAGAAAAATAAATTAAACTTTTAGATGCATCAGCAGTGTTTCAGCAGATAATCTCTTCCTCTCCCCAACTTATCTCACATCCATCCTGTGACTTTAAAATAACTGCCTTGAATAATCTTGTTCTGAAGAGAGAGAACATTTGTAACTGAGGTATTATATATGATTTAAAATAATGAAATGCCGTCTGCATTGTTTTGCTGTTAATCTGTTACAATTCAATTAGAACACTTATCCAGTGTTAACAGACCAATTTTTCATAATGCAAAGCATATTACTTTTAGTGCGGTGATGTTTTTTTTCAGTGGGTTAGTTACAAAACTTTGCAGGCACTTTACCCACACAAGCTTGCATGCAGGCTATTGCTGTCTCTTCTAAGACTTTCTTGGTGGACTCAAATCATATGACCAATATCACTCATGTAACAAAGGATTCCACAGTCAGGAAAAATGAGACAAAATACTCTTCTGTCAACAGTTACTTAATTCAAAACAATTTAAAGAAAATAGATGATGCTAAATTTTAATCATATGGATAACACCTTAATCTGAAGTAGTTTACTTCATTTGGTCTTTAACTTGTGGGTTACGGATCCGAGCCGTCAACTATTACTAGCACCTGCTCCGAGCTCCAAACCCCTCCCCATACCCATAACACACCTCCACTGCCTTCCATCCCCAGATCTCGTTTGCCGCAAATAGCCTATGCATCATGATCTCTTGAGCTCCATGTAGTCAAGTGGGTAAAACCTTTCTGAGTATCTTTTTTCTTAAAAAATTGTTAGTGTTAGTATAGGTTCCCCTTTCTCCTCCCCTAGCTTGGTGCGTCGAGTTATAGAGTGTTAGGATAGTTAAAGTAGTTTGTATTGTTGTGTAGATATTTGCTCCCCCCCAGTGTTTTCTGTGTACGAGTGTGTTGAGTGGGTGTGTGTCAGTAAGAAAGAAACCACTTTTTTTCTTAAGGCTTCCTTCTCTGATAATATGGCTGATAAGCCTATCGTCAAACGTTGCACTGAGTTTGGCCATAAATTATCCCCTGCAGATGGCCACACTGTGTGTTATGTGCTTGGGCATGGCCCATCTTAGTGTGGACTGCAGTATATGTTTCCTCATCTCTGGCTTCGGTCACAGCGGCTGCTGTGGCCGCCTCTCCTTCCTCTCCTCCCCTGGCTTCCCCTCCTTCCCAGGCTGGGACTCAACCTCCTGTACAAAAGCCTGTGGAAGCAGAGCAGAAAAGGGGCAGAGAGAAGGAGAGAGAGTCAAAGGTGAGGGAAAAGCGAAAGAGGTCTCCGGACCTCCCTTCACCCGTAAAAACATTACGAATCCGTGATTCCCCTCAGCTCCGATCTCTTTGGTTCTCCCTGGAGCCGGAGGAGACACGTTCAGCTTCTAGGACCTTGGTGCCTCGACCCGCCAGGTCGGAGTCCATGGCTTAGTCGAGATCCACCCGGTTGTTGTCAGAGATTGATCTGGATAAAATGATGTGGTTTATCCATACTCAGATCAAAATGGGGGTCTTGCCAGCCCCCCTCCCTCCGGAGGGGGGAGCTCGCTTCCTTTTTTCCAGCCAATATCTCCTGCTCCGATCTGACCTTCGGGTTCAGAGTATTCAGATCTGAGGATGGAATTGGTCAGGGGGTCTGCGCCAACGGTACCTGCTTCCTCTACACCGACAGCTACCTGGAGCATTTCGGATACTACCAGCTCAAATCTGAGCCACTGTCAGAGCTGGAGCTTGGGTGTCGGATCCAAGGGAGTGGAACTTTTTTCAGCGGCTCCGCCTTTGTTGGACCAAGTTCCCTCCCTCGGAGCTCAGTCCACTTCGGGCCCGGCTCCGATTCTCTCGTCGGACCCAGGGAGACCGGCCTCTTTCTTGGTTTCTCAGGGGGTTCACTTTCCTTCGGCATTCGACATGGTAGAAAGAGTTCTCTCCACTGGATTGAGACCCCTGTCTGCCCCCTTGGACTCCACCCAGACCCCCTCGGCTCTGTCTACGGTCCCCATTGTTCTACCAGAGGGACAGCCCATGCTCAAGGAGCCCCAGATGGTTCCCCCTGAGGAACAAGTGGTTTGTGAGGTCCCCCCAGAGAGCCCCACCGGAGAGGTATCTCGCAAGCATATGTGTAAGAGGAGGCACTTGGACTCCACCGAGGACACAGACATGGATGATGGAGAAGATTGCCCTAGGTCACCTCCCGAGGTTGTCTCCTTTGGAGACATCATGGAAATCCTGGGCCAGTGGAGTGGTTGGTCTGCCCCCAAACCTTCTTCTGATGAGTCCGTGTTCCTGGAGGCTTTTGGCATGGGCCCATCTACTTCCTGGGTATCCCCTCCTGCATATCCTTTGGTGGATCTGGTCACCTTGCGAGCAAGGAAGGAACCGGATGCCATGGAACCTATCCCAAAGAGACCCGACAAGATTTTAAGCCCCCCCCCCCATAGACAGACCAGCATGGAACAAGGGCTCCTCTGTAGACACCATGGTGGTAGCAGCCATGAAGCAGGAACTTGCTCAGGAAAGTTTCTCGGTTCATCCTCCTGACCGAGAGTCGCAGATGATGGAACGCCTAGGGAAGCGGGTTTACACTTCAGCTACCTTTTTGATTAGGGCGCTGACCTACCTGGCCCATGTCACCAGACTCCAACCCGACTTGGTAAAGGAGCTGGAGGAGTCTCCCCCCAAGTCCATGTCGCAGGAGGACAAGGCTTCATTCTCTGCGAGGATGGCCACTCTAAAAGCAGTCTCCAACATGTCCATGCGACTCCTTCCACATGCTATGGAAGGAGCGGCTAGGGGGGGCTGGGTCCAGCGTGTCCATGAGGTGCAATGCCTGGTTCAGGTTATGTCAATTTTCGGAACCCTTCAAGGCGTCCTTTGCCAGTGCCCCTTATGATGGCTCTACTCTCTTTGGTAAGACCGTCAAAGAGACATTAGTCCAGAGTGATAATATCATGGGAAGACACTGCCATCGGGAATCTGCTTCTTGAACCCTCAAAGGTCTTTTTCCCGGAAGCAGAGAGGGCAAATGTTGTTCCAGAAGTCACAGTATTCCCGTGACACTCAGGGGTTTTCTTCCCCCAGAGGCAGAGTGGGACAGAATGGATGCCAGCCCAACAGCAGATGGGGTCCGAGGAATTTTGGGTCTCGAGAACCTTTCTTGGACAGCCCAGGCAGCAACCCTAGGGGGTTGCCCGACTGCTCTACTCTGGAGGCAGTCTGGGGACGATAGTCCTTACACCTAGTGGTATGGGAGTCCATAACAACAGACCGCTGGGTGCTTCAGATCATATCCAGAGGATACTCTATCCCCTTTGTGGGTTCCCCCAAATCTCCCAGACACCTCCCGGACATACCACCCATGCAAAGAGAAGCAGCAGCACAGGAAATTTCCAAGCTGCTAAAAAAAATGAGCCATCGAAACCGTCCCCCCAGATCAGTCCGGATCGGGCTTTTACTCCAAGTTCTTTTTGGTGCCAAAGAAAATGGGGGACTTAACGCCCATTTTGGACCTCTCTACCTTGAACCTGTCAGTTGCCAAAGAGAAGTTACGGATGGTCACATTACAGTCCATCATGCTGTACCTGCAAGAGAGCGACTGGATGTGATTGTTAGACCTCCAGGATGCTTACCATCACATAAAAATGCACAGAAGCTCCAGGAGGTTCCTCCGCTTCCGGCTAGCAGTCAATCATTACCAATTTCGAGCCCTACCATTTGGTCTCACCACAGCCCCCAGGGTGTTTACCAAAGTGATGAAAGTGGTAACGACTCACTTGAGGCTTCAGGGAATTCAGGTCTGTCCGTACCTGGACGATTGTCTCCTCACTGCTTCCACCAGGCGTTTACTCTTCCAAACCAGAGATTATTTCCTGACTCTTGCCCTGCATTTGGGGATCACAATCAATGCATCCAAATCTCTCTTAGACCCTGTACAGGTGATAGACTACATTGGTGCCTGGGTAGATGCTCTTCAGTGCAAAATCTTCCTGACCTTGGAGAGAGTTTTAAACCTGAGGATGCGTGTCTCTCTGATCTACCACTCTCATCTCCCAACAGAGGAATAGGGGTTGAGGGCCTTAGGCTCGATGGCGGTGACCATAACCCTTCTCCCATGTGCCCGGTTACACATGAAAATTCTACAGTGGACTCTAGCTGTACAATGGTCCCTGTTTGAACTGCCATTGGCATATCCAAATCAACTCAGTTGAGTCTGTTGGTCATCCCTCCTATGGTGGATGTGCTCTCCAGACATTTTGGAGGGACGACCCTTTGTTCCAGCCCCAGCCCAAACCCCAGTGACCACGGATGCCTCCCAACTCGGGTGGGGGAAGCATTGTTCAGGCAGGACAGTCCAAGGCCTGTGGTTCCCATAGAGACCAGCTTGCACATAAATGTTCTAGAGATGAGGGTGGTTCTTCTAGCGTTGCAGGCCCTTCATGCCTTTCTTACTCTGGGAACGATTGCAATTCAGTCAGACATGTCAGTGGTCTGGTATATCAACAAACAGGGAGAGACCAGATCTTACACCCTTTGTTGCGAGGCCATGTGAATGTGGGAATGGGTGATCTCCACTGGTCACTTTCTCATTGCAACGCACATTCCAGGATGGTCCAACATTCTAGCGGACATGATAAGTTGGACCATTCTGATGCCTTATGAGTGGTCTCTGAATATGTCAGTAGCGGAACAGATCTTCAGTGAATGGGGTCAACCTTACTGCGATCTCTTTGTGTTTCCTTCCAATGCGAAGTGCAGTAAGTTTTTTGCTCTGAACCCCTGGCCAGGAGAGTCCCCCGGAGATGCTCTAGTTCATGCTTGGCCTCCCAGTCTTCTGTATGCTTACCCGCCAGTACCTCTTATTCCGAGGTGTCTACAGAAAGCTCGTCAACTGGGGAGCAAAGTGATCCTCATTGCCCCATTCTGGCCTCACCAGGTATGGTTTCCCTTCTTTTGGTCTCACCTTCTTACTCCGCCTTGGATACTAGATCCCATTCAGGATCTAATTTTACACCCTTCGGGGGTGCCTTATCTGAATCTGTAAAGTCTGAAGCTCACAGCATGGCTGTTCCAGTTCCTGTGATTGCTAGGACTCCTGGACTATCCTCCTCAGTTAGATCTATTCTAGTGGCTGCTCATAAGTCTTCGACCAGGAAGGTTTATCGCAGCAAGTGGAAGTGTTTTTACTTTTGGGCCTCTCAAAGGAGTTTAGACCCTTTCACGGCTCCTATTTCCACCATTCTTGATTTTCTAGCTGATATTTTTAAACACGGAGTTAATTCTTCTACTGTCAAGGTTCAGTTGGCTGCCATCTCTCATTTTCATGTGGGCGAGCATTCTGCCTGTTTAGCCTCTTCCAGATTGTGTATAGTCTTTAATAAAGGCACCTTTTTGTTACGCCCCCCCGGTCAAAGATCTTGTTCCCCCATGGGACCTTACTATGGTTCTTCAAGCTTTGGTCGCTCTGCCTTTCGAGCCTGCCGCAACTGCAGATCTGAAATTTTTATATTGGAAAACAGCTTTTCTGGTGACTATTACCTCTGCCAAAAGGGTCTCAGAATTGCAGGCCTTGTCCATCAGAAGTTCTTCATATGATTTTTCACAAAGATAGGGTTTCCCTTCGAACCAATACAGCCTTTCTTCCTAAGGTGGTTTCACCAGTCAATATCAATCAGACCATCAATTTGCCTGTGTTTTTTCCCAGTTTTTCTAACAAGATGGAATACAAACTCCACCTGTTGGATGTTCATAGACGGTTATGATTTTATTTACACAAGACAAAAAATTTACATAAATCTGACCAATTGTTTGTATCCTCCTTTAAATCCTTTTTGGGGATACCTATCTTCAAGGTCACTATTGCTAGATGGATCTCTTCATGCATCCTTCAGGTATATAAGGACAGAGCCATGTCTCCTCCAGGTCAGGTGAAAGCTCATTCCACTAGGTCCAAGGCTACTTCTGCGGCCTTTTGGTCTAGAGTGTCTTTGGATGATATTTGTTTTGCAGCTGCTTGGTCCTCATCTTATACGTTTATTTCTCATTACAAATTGGATTTGACTTTCAGAAGGAAAGCATCCTTTGGTTCCGCAGTGCTCTGGAATATCCTTCCATGTGGTCCTCCCAGGAGTTAGTAGCTGGGGACTCTGTCCCACAGGTTGAAGACCAAATGAAGTAAACTACTTCAGATAAAGAAGTTATGTACTCACCATAACGTTCCATCTGAGTAGTTGTACTTCATTTGTCTTCAACCGTCCCTCATTCCTTCCCATGGACCTTGCATATGATCAGCCTACAGGCTGCAGTATAGGTCACAAGTAATTTTTCAGGTCGGGTTATCAGTAAAAGACTCAGCATACTTGATCTGGGAATGAAAGGTAGTGGAGGTGTATTATGGGTAAGGGGAGGAGTTTGGAGCTCGGAGCAGGTGCTAGTAATAGTTGCTGGCTCATATCCGATATGGATCCGTAACCCACAGGTTGAAGACAAATGAAGTACAACTACTCCGATGAAACGTTATGGTGAGTACATAACTTCTTTTTTTTCCTCCTATAGCTGGGCCAGAGGGGCCTTGAAAAGTCGGTCTGTGCCCCCTACTCAGATAAAAAAAAATCCTCAGGAATATCTGTTTATCATTCGTTAATGTAATCAGCTGCCTCTCATTATATGTAACTGGAGTGGTTCCAGTATTTATAATACAACTGGGAAACAGAAAAATAAATGAATTCAGATGCCCATCACCATCAGCCTTCCCAGTTCAGTGTTTTATCTGATTTTGCAGTCTGTGTTAACCTCCAAACACTATAGCCCCCTTGATTACTTATCAGTGCAGACAATTTTCCCTCTTTTGCTGACATGTTGTACAGCTAAACATTATAGCTAATTAATCTACAGCAACCTGTGCAGCCTTTACTATTGCCAGTGCAGTGTGCTCCCTATGCTCATTTTTCCATGTAAAATTGGACTTGTTTCACTGATGGATGTGTTGTAGCTAGCATAGTTAGTGTGTTTGGGTCTTCAATTTTTTTTCCGTATTGCAGAAAAGGAAAAGGTTCCTAGGTTCATAGGTTGGTACTAGGCTATCGGCCCTAGGGCCTATGCAAGCCTAGCCATAACAATTCCCTGGATATTTCTTCCCACAATATTTACTTCTCTGGGCCCCTGTCTAGCAGGGCGACTGACATGATGCCCGGGATGAATTTCCTATCTCCCATCCAATCATCAAGGTTCCTTTTGAAGAGGGCCAATGAGGCGCTCTGCTTGACATGTATGGGCAGTCTATTCCAGAGTATGGGGAGTCTCTGGGTCAGGAACCTATCCCTCCAGCATGTTTTGTTCATTGTGATGACAAGGTTTAGATCCCTGGAGCGTGTGGCTCTGAGGGATTGGGATTTCTTTAAGTGGAGCATGCCCAACAGCTCAGGGTTTGACATGGCCTTGTATGTTAAGCAGAGATTGCCTCTGAGTAGACGATATTCCACAGAGTATAGTTGGAGTTTTTTTAGACGGTCAGCATATGGCATCTGCTTTAGGCCTGTGATTCTTTTAGTGAGGTATTTCTGTGGCCTTTCCAGCTGTTGCAGATGTCTTGTGAGGTACATACCAAACGGGGCATTATACTCTATAATGGGTCTAATGAGGGATGAGTACAGTAGGACAATGACCTCCTTTTTTCTGGATGAGAAGCCCTTAGTGATGAGGTGTGCCACATAGAAGGATTTCCTGGCTGTTGTGGCGATGTGGTTATCAAAAGTGAGACCACTGTCCACCTGTGTCCCTAAGTCTCTCATCACACTTTCGATGTTTGGCGTCCTGCCACCTATGTGATAATTCATGGGTATATGTTTTTTTCCAAAGGGGATAACTATACATTTCTTGGCATTAAGCTTGAGCCCATGGCTCTGGCACCAGGCATCTGTTTCTGTAAGGCCATTTTGTAGAATATCCACATCATTTGGGGATTCAATAATGGCTCCCAGTTTGCTGTCATCTGCAAACTTTGTTAGCCAGAGTCCCTTAGTGATGGCCTGTACTTCAGAGAAGTAGATGCCAAACAAGAGTGGTCCCAGGACTGAACCCTGAGGTACTCCACTTGTCACTTGTCTGGTGCTGGATTTGGAGTCAGCTACTTTTATAGTCTGGGTTCTGTCAGTAAGCCAGTTGGCAACCCATCGAGTGACGTACGGATTTATTCCTAGCTTATATGTTTATCTATGATTCCAGAGAGGGGGATGGTGTTGAAGGCCTTGGTGAGGTCCAGATAGGCTGTGTGGACCACCTTACCCTCGTCCACAGCTCTGGAGACTGATTCGAAGAAGTCAATCAGATTCAGGAGACAAGATTGGCCCTTCACAAACCCAAACTGGTTGGGGTCCAGTGTTTGAAGGTTGCGAATGTCTTTGTTTATAAGTTCCATGATAATGCGTTCGATGCCCTTGCAGAACAGGCTTGTCAGACTGATGGGACGGTAGTTCCCGGGATCCAAGGCAGATCCTCCCTTATGGAGCGGGATAACTGTAGCTGTGTGCCACTCAGTGGGCACGAAGCCTGAGGTGAGGCTATGATTAAACATGACACTTAGGTGAGGTGCCAGTTCATTTTGTAGTTCATGTAGTACACAGCCTGGGATGTCATCTGGTCCCATGGATGCTGTATTCTTAGCTTTGGAGAGTGCGGTTTCTACCTGTGTGGCCGTGATTATCGGAATTTGGCAATCTTTTGGTATTGAGATGGGCCCTTTAGGGGATAAGAGGGGGGTGAAGTTGGCACTAAATCGATCTGCCAGGATATTGGCAATATCCTTGGGATCAGTATATTTAATGCCATTCTATTGTAGCTCAGAGCAGATCTGAGCATTGCCATTTAGATTCTTGACATAACTATAGAATGCCTTGTGGTTGTCTTTGGAATCTTTGGCAATTTTATTTTTGTAACTAGTTTTTGAGGATTTTATGAGGGATCTCAGCTTCTTACTGAGGCTGGTGAGGGAGTTTTTTGCATCCTGGGATTTTCCTCTTTTCTGCAACAGTTTCTTCCTTCTGTTGTATAGCTTGTTTATAGCAGGGGACCACCAGATTGGCTTGCTTATTTTGGAGAAGAGCATCTTAGTTCTATTTGGGATGGCACTATTCATGCACGAGTGGATGTGCTCATACAGTGCCTTAGTGTAGGATTCTGCAGTCGAACTTCCAGATCTCGTCTGCATGGGTGTTGTGAAGTTTGTCACTTCTGACTTCAGTAGCATGAAGTTGGCTTTGGAGAAGTTTTTTAAGGTGGTTTCCTTACTGGGGGGGTGGGGGTGGGATGTGGATGTCAAAGGTGATTTGCTTATGGTCAAACCTGACCAATGAGGGGGTGACCACTTGTGTGGAGCACCTATCTCTCATGTTGGTAATGACCAGGTTTAGGATATTAGCTCCCCTGATGGGACAATGGATTAGTTGATCCAGGGCGTTAGAATTTATGAATTCCAAGAACCGTTGGGAAAAGGAGTTGGTACCCGAGTAGTTTTCCCAATTAATGGCAGGGTAGTTGAAATCACCCGGTATTAGGGTGTTTGGTTGTATCTTAATATTTTCCAGTATGTTTAGAAAGGTGTAGTGAGCATCTTGGGGCATGGTGGGGGATCTGTAGCAAGGTACAATTTGGATTGCAGTCTTACCTAGTGTTAGTTGCACCTAGAGAATTTCAGATGCATTGTGTTGGGCAACTAGCCTGAAGGTGTGAATATCCTTGGTGAATATGGACACTCCTCCACCTTTAGTGTTTCGGTCTTGGTTTTGTGGCCGAAAAGTGTGGTAAGAATTGTAGCCTGGTATTTGCAGGGGTGCTCTCTGGAGCCTTGAACCAGGTCTCAGTTACTGCACAGATATCGTTGTTCTCCATTTTTAGGAGTGCCTCGAGAGAGTGCATTTTGAGGTTTAAACTTCTTGCATTGAGTAGGATTACCTTCAGATTTTGCATGCTTGTATCTGTTGCAGTGGTGGTTTTATCCTTTGAACCTTGCCTAAAAAAGGCACTATAGGGGTGGCAAGAGCTTTAGCCAGTAACCTGAATCCCAGGGGTGACAGATGCAGACCATCTCTGGCAAAGCATCGTGGTTTGTCGATCATGTCTTCCCAGGCAGACAAATACTGGATCCCCTTTGAATGACACCAGAAGCTTAGTCAATTGTTGAAGTCAATCATTTTGTCCTTATATTGTGGTATCATTCTGGGTGAAGGCAGAATGCTACTCAGGGCTAGGGTCAAACCTGCCTGGGTCACATGATCCAAGAGCTCTTCCATGTCCCTTTTCATGTAGTGCAGGGAGGTACGTCTCAAGTTATTCACTCCAGCATGGACAATGACAGAGTCGTATTTGTACTTGTTGTGGAGTGGCTTGAGTGCATGCGTTATGTGATGGATCCTGGCACCTGACAGGCAGCTGACTGTAATTTTCTCCTTGTTCAGCCTGGTGAGTGGGACATCAGTGTGCCTGACTATAGAGTCACCTATGACTAAAGTGTTGGGTACATTGTCTTGCCTTACTGGCTGTTGTTGGGTGGAACACACACTGGTGTTGTGAGCTTTGTGTCACTTTGGTTGTGATTGGTGTTTGTTTGCGTTTCGGCTTCGGAGGTCCTTGTTGCTTGTGCAGGTTAATGTTAAGGGCCTCTGCATATGTGGGTTTAGTGTTACTATGTGTGGGTGTTGATGGTGTGGGTTTTGAAGGGCTATGAGTTGCTTGAGGTGTAATGCAGGTGTTAACCTTCTCCTCTTGACACAGGAAAAAATGCAGCTGTCTTTCTTAGCTGGACTAGTGCTACCATGCATTATGTAGTAGAACTATGTCATCTGAGTAGAATGTTAGGTTTGGCTATTGAAATGAAAAAGGGGTAATATGAGAGAGAAGAGCAAGCCCTCCGCCCCAAAAAAAAACTTTGGAATACTTAGTGCTGTGAGTTCCATGTTCTGAGAAGATAGACTGGAATTTCGCTTACGTTAGTCTATAAGAAGGATATTCATTAAAATATCAAATAGCTATGAGAGTAATAGACCAGTTCCAAAGCCAATGTTTTGAAGCAGGCCATATCTGAGGCATATTTAAATTAAATAAACAAGGTTCCAGTAAGGTGACCTTGTCCCATGTTGTTATATATACATTACTAACTGTAGGGAACAAGCTTTAGTAACGCTGTGATCTGGATGAAATGTGTTGGGGCGTGGGTATAGTATGTATTTATTAACATATTTTAAGCCCTTGGAATAGATGAGGCTTTCAAGGATTTTAGCCAGGATCTAAAATCTTCAAAGGTCTAGGAGTTTTACAGAATAAGAAACTCATAAGATTCTTAACAGCTGAGGATATAACACTGTAGGTGGATGAAACCTTATGTAAATAGCAAAAGGGTGTTTGATACATAATGTGCTGCTATGACTCTGTTCCACCACCAGGGAATGGAGAAATTTGGGGTTCCCTTTGTGGTTTTTACCTTATCCATGCCAAGGAGGGCCTGATCCTGGAGGAGCAGGCTAGAAAGGCAACTTCATTGGCTTGTCAGGTTTCTCTGGTTGTGGTTTCCCTCTTGAGTATTACACTCAGTGAGTTTAGCCAGTCTTCTTGGTTGTCAGAAGTTCTTTTTGTATGGGGGGGTTGGGATTTTGAGGGTTCCAGTGAGATTGGTTTATTGGATCTCAATGAGAGGATATACTTCAGGTGTGGAGCATTTTGTCCCCATGTTTTGTTGACATTTTTCAGTATATTTTCTCCAATGAGGATTTAGATCTGATGACTAGCTGTTCCATGGCATATGATGTCTGAATCCGGGAACGCTAGGGCTAGAGTCTTTGAGTTGGGCTGACCAATCTATATTCGGCAGTAATAATCCCAGTGTATAGTGGTGTCTTGAGATACATTTATACCTACCAGTGTCCAGCAAGGCTGTGTGTGTTGAAGTGGGTTTTGAGAGTGGTGGCTGGGGCATGCTACAATTTACTTGAGCAGTTTGCTACTTGGGTAGTTGCAGTGGATGGTTTTGTTGTACTTCATGCTGTTACCTCAACCTGGAGGGTGTGGTATTTTTTTGTATCATGGATACACCCCTTCCTTTTGTGGAGTGGTACCGTTTTGGGGCGCTGCGCATGATATGAGGTAAAAACCTATGATGAGGGGTGCTCTCAGGAGCCTTGAACCAGGTTTCAGTTACACAGCACAGACATCGATGTTCTCCATACTGAGAAGGACACAGTGCAGTGCATTTTTTATTTAGACTTCTGGCAGAGAGCAGCATTACCTCCTCTCTTCCCATTTTTGTTTTTAGGGTGGTAGGTTTAGAATTTGAGCCTTTGCTAAAAAAACTATGGGGGTGGGTGAGCCTAGCCAATATCCGGAATCCCAGGGGTGACAGGGTGCAAGCGTCCCCTTATCAGAGCAGCGTGGCTTGTCAAGCATGTCATCCCAGGCAGACAGACTCCTTATAAAGACAACACCTTGAACCACACCTGCACAGCCACAATCATTTGGAACTTCTTGCTTACATGCATGCTCTAAATGTGTGCTTGTAGCTAAGTAAAACTTTGTGCAGCTACATCAGTGAAAGATTAAACTATTTTTTTGTCACACAAATTGGGGAGGGGGTTGCTCTTCAATTCACTGTTAATTTATTATTGTTACGCCAGAGAGATTTGGACTTGAAGAGAAGAGGTAAGACATTTAAGACATTAAAACAATTTCCTTGTATTTTTCCTGAGATGCTGCAATCTCAGAGTTATTCTTCCCTTGTGATCCTTTAAGACAGTCATTTATTTAAAAATAAACCTCTTTTCACAACTGATCAGGAACACGGTAAACCTAATATCTGCATCCATGCATCAAAATGTGTATTTTTCTACTTTCAAGATGGCTGCACACTGATCTGCAACTTAATTTTTGCTTTCCCAGTATGATAAAAGAAACCGATAAATAACAGCTAGTAATTCTGCCAGCTTGAGTACAATTCAGGGAACTTAAAAGAAAATCAGTTAGAAAAGATGAAGAGAAAGCATTGACTGGAAAGAATCCTATAGCTTTTCAGTGAAAAGCAGTTCAGGCTTCAGCTTTGTACAAGAGATGGCTTACAGTATTTTAGAGGAAAAAAATAAACCATCTGTACTCAGAAGTGATTAAAATGAATGAAACATTCAAATAGTATATCAACTCAAATAACAAACTGCTGGAATGCGTAGACAAAACTTTAACTAGCTATTCAAATGAATTGATGCAACTGCAAAAATCATAGGTTACAATAAAGAAAAGGCTGGCTGAGTATGAGACTTTTCAAGACGAGCTGTTTCAAAAAATGGTAGAGTTAGAAGACGGAGCATGCAGTCATACCAACAGAAAGAGTAGATCCTGACAAAAGTGTGGCAGAAGGAAAAAGTGTTAAATATTGGAGACAGCTGAATACTTGTGCAAAATGATTATTCACTGTACACCAGGGAGAAGAGAATAAAATGCATCCCAGTAATCAGATAATGTGGAGAGGCACGTATGAGATTCAAGCTGCTGTATCCAGTTGTCTTCAGAATATTTCTCCTGGAGGAATATAGGCATTTTTTGATACAGAATAGGCTAAGGAGGAAATACAAAAGCTTATCCAACAAAATGTGAGCCATCAAATATAAATAAGGGGAATCTGCTTCTCATTGCTCTGACAATAAAGCTCCTAGACTTTGCCAGTGTGCCAACAGAAAATGCTTAAGAGGCAGAAGAAAGCACAGCAGTTGACTAGAAGAATCAGAAGTACCTTGAACTTCATTTAGAGTCTGGTGTTAGGAGATGGTGATGAACTGGAAGAAGACTAGCAACACCAGAATCAGTCAATAAATGTGTTGATATAAAGCATCAGCAACAGTTGTGGAATATGGCTTTGCATGAAAAAGTGGCTGAGAAAGATTGGACTTTTGTTGACTTTGTTAAACTTGTGGGTAGACTGTAAAGTGATACCCATTTTGTCTTTAATGTTTGAAGGACACTGGAAGGGAAAAAAAAGTAACTGCAAGTAAAACAATGTTTGTTCTTGATAGTATTTGTGTAAAACATTTCATGTTATAAATTGCATGTCATTTAGTAAAGCAGTTTTGTGTAGTATGTAGTCAGGGTATTTTAAATGTAGAGGTGGGGGAGTCTTTTCAGCGATATCTTTATTACATACAAAAAGTACTTTTTTAGTTATAAGAAATTTCGTTTTTACAACGTAATAGAAGAAAGGCTGGAAAAAAGCATGTTTAAGTTGATATGCTGTGAACTTGGGCTGCTGGAGTGGGGGTAGGGTGTAAAAGTGCACTGGATTATATGTGGAGTTAAGATGCTTTCTCTTGTCTTTGCAGAGGTGAATGTCTGGATTAATGTTCTTGATTTAATCTATTAAGTATTTTTGTAAGCAGGAAAGCTTGAA
The DNA here is from genome assembly GCF_019279795.1 of Protopterus annectens. Lineage (NCBI taxonomy): Eukaryota > Metazoa > Chordata > Ceratodontiformes > Protopteridae > Protopterus > Protopterus annectens. The sequence goes on from NC_056731.1 coordinate 1,773,610,927, forward strand.
AAATAAGAGAGAAATGATGAAAGCAAAGAGAAGTGTCGAGTCTACGATATACAATGATTTTAGCTTTTTTCTCCATTAGCAAATGTTCAGTAGGATTCAAGAAGTCTGCAGCTGAAAGCAGTTGTACATTCTGTTCTTTGCTGAGTGAAATTCAAAAAGACTCCTTCATGCATCCATCAAGTTGTTAGCTGTTTTTTTTTTCTTTCTCTCATTGCTAACTATGTTTCCATGGATATGAGCTCTCTGTGGTTGTAAGCAATTAATCTTGAGAGTTCTGAACATTCTTTTATGTTAAACATTTGTGTATGCATGTAAAACAAATGTTGAAAATACAGATTAAAAAAAACCTGTGTATAATAGGAGGGAGCAATAATTTCTTCTAATAGCTACACTGTTTATATTATCTTGGAACGTAAATGGCTTTACAAGTATAGACAAACAGAAAAGAGTACTGGATTATATTAAGAAATGCAGACTACAAACAGCAGCACTACAGGAATCCCATTTGGTAAGAAATGAGAATGTGAATTTGATAAAGAATGGATTTCAGGACTGATGTTCAGCAGAACATCTGGGACAAAGGAAAAGGTGAATAATTATACTAATTGCTAGAGGTGCTACAATACTAATAGAAAGGGAAAAGCTAATAATGATAGATTTGTAGTAGTAAGATGCTGTTAGCAAGGGAGAACGGTTACACTGGCATGTATTTATATTTCACCAAGAACTGCTGTTATAGAGCTTAAGATAATTTGGAATGTTTCTATTAGGTGATTATTGGAACTTGATTTTTGCAACAATGAGGATGTATCTGGTGGGCCTAGAACAGGAAATATAATAAAAGAGGATATATTTCTGAAGAAATTTTTGAAAATATTTGGTATGGATGATGTAAATTCAGTATAAGGAATGTTGGGAGAATTTACATATTTCCCAAGGTATAATAACTGGTCTAGATGAGGTATAAATTTTATTTCACAGGAAAGCTGCAACACATATTCAATAACTGTTTAGGATTGTGTGCCTTTAAAAACTATAAATGCAGAGTAATGAAGGAAAAATGAGACGTTGGTGCTATCCCACCTATGTGTTAAAAAAGAGTAATTTAAAGAACAGTTAGTGGAAGTTATTCAAGAATTATTAGGTAAGATAGAAATTTCTTCAGAAGTTATAGATAACGAGTCAGATGAAATGAAAATGAGTTGGAAAAAACGGGGTAAGGAGTAATACATATTAATTGGAAGGTTTGACAAAGGTTAAAGTACTGCAGAATAAGGGGGATCTCACAGAACAAGCAGAAGCACAACTGCAGAGTGCCAAAGAGAAAATAAGGAAGTATCTGGATAATATGAATGGGTTTAAAAAGATTGCTGTTAAGCAGCTATTCTTTAATAATAAGTCCTAACCACAAAAACTTTTAGCACAATGACAAGCAGAAGCACAACTGCAGAGTGCCAAAGAGAAAATAAGGAAGTATCTGGATAATATGAATGGGTTTAAAAAGATTGCTGTTAAGCAGCTATTCTTTAATAATAAGTCCTAACCACAAAAACTTTTAGCACAATGACTTGGCAACAGAAAGTGTAAAGGTTTGTCACCAACCTTAGGGAGCCTATAACAAGAAAAATAACCATAGATCCTGTATTAGAGATATTTTAGAAATTTTATGAAAATGTGTGTAGAGCAGAGAAATGTGGAAATCAAGAAAGAGCACAAATAGAAATATTTATGGAACACTTAATTTGCCAAGGTTAGAGGTAGATGAGACCATAGATCTATCAGTTAAAATAGGAGATGAGATAAAAACAGTAATGTGTAATCAGTCTGCAGGAAAATCTCCAGGAACAGATGGTATTCCTGTGAATGTTTAAAAGAGGGAAAGTGAGAAAGATCTGGTAGGTTTTTGTTTAACAGTACTTTAAAAGAAGAGGAAGCACAAACATGTTGGAAAAAAAACTGTGATGTCTGTAATATCTAAAGATGGTAAAGACCCATCAGACCTAGCTTCATATATACCCATTTCATTTGTAAACCATGATTATAAAGTGTTTGTCTATATTAGCTAAAAATGATTCGGGTGATACCAGAATTGATAGATATGGATCAGTTTGGTTTTATGGAGGGGACGTAAACTTGGAGAACATTAACAGAACAATGATGATCCAGAGGAAAGCAGAATATAAAAATACCACTGTTGTTGTGCCTTTATGCACAGAAAACATTTGACAAAGTGAGCTGGGATTTTATGAGTAGGACAAAGGAAACATTTTATTTCCCTGATACAATCATAAAGTTAATTATAAGGATATATATGAAGGATCAGAGCCAAGAATTAAAGTGGGAAACTTTATTTCTGATAAGTTGTCTGACCAGAGGAGCCGGGCAGGGGTGTCCTCTTTCCCCTTTATTTGCTTTACATTTAGAGCAATTGGCAAAGAAAATAAGGGAACCAGAAATCCAGAAAAGTACATCTCAGTGTTGTGGAACATTTTGAGCCAGTTTCATATCTTTTCGGGTTGTAAAATAAATGAATATAAAACAAAGGCTGTAGCCACAAATTAGTAACCCAGACATAAATTGCTTCAGTAATACCCGTATTTGTGGTGATACAATACATTGAAGTATTTAGCAGTATGGGTTAAAAAGGCTTCTGTTATGGAAGCTATGGATATGGGGAAGAGACTAAACAAAAGGATTATACAAAAAACTGAGAAACTAGACGCTCTTGCTTTTTAACATGGATAGTAAGATTCAAGCAGTGAAAATGTTTTTAGTCTCTTTAGTTTTATATACAGGTCAGAAATATTTTCTGCAACCAGAAGAGAATTTGTTGTCAATAATTAATAAACAGTTGAAGAAATTTTTCACAGAGGGAAAGAAGGCAAGAGTTAGTGGGATAAGTTGATCCGTCCAAAAGAACAAGGTGGTTTAAGATTCCCTGATTTGAAAGGATATTTTAGAACTGTATAATTAAGGATCATTTACATAACACAAGCAGAATGTTATAATTCAAATGGAAAGAGATGATGAATTGAGAGGATATTCAAGAAAAAAGGCAAGAGTAGGATTTTGGATGTACATCCTCAAGGAGAATGATAACCACTATACAGAATATTATATTCCTATAGTAGAAAGTATTAAGCCAACACAAGAATGGAGAAATGAGATTTTGCTACTAGGGATGACTGAAAGTAGGAGTACAGATTTACTGGAGAAAACTGACAAAAGAAGCAAGGTATTGGGAGCAAACAACTAGAGAGGGAAGGTAATAGAATGGGATGAAGCCAAGAAGATATTTGGACTGCAGGCTAAAGACTGCTTTCCCTACCAGGGATTGACATCAGAGTATAAGCAAAGAGAAAGTGATAGGGGAATCTGCTCTGATAAAGTATTTAGTTGAATCTGGAACATAAGCTGCTGTTAAAAAAAGGGATAATTAGTAGAACATAATACTATATTCCACAATAGCAATGAGATTCAATGAGAGGATGTAGAAAAGATTGGAAAGAGTCTGGAAAAGAAATTTACAAGGAAACAGTGGACATATATAAGGACATATATATATGGCTCCCAAGTTTGCGACAAAGTCCAGAAGGTTTGTGGTTTTTGCATGTATTTGCATAGATATTTTTGTACCCCAAGCAGAATTTAAAGAATTCTTCATCAGGTAGATAGCAAAAATAGAGTTGAGATGGAGAAGAAAGTGGTAACTGGGAATCTATTTTTTGGGGGTATAATGAATTGGCAGATTTAAAAAATTCCCTACAGAGTACTCTGTCAGAAATATTGGGTGATCAGTGTAACTAAGGAAATGATTCTTTTGAGCTGGGACACAAGATATGGATTGCCTAGACATATTAAGGACTTGTCAAGTTTAATTCTGGTGGCTGCCAACCAACCAATTACAAGAAAATGGAAAACAAAGTCTAAATCAACTGCATTTGACATATTGAATGTTGTAACATAGATAAAAGAACCGTAAGTGCGGTCTTTACAAAAGGGAAGGAGCAAACTACATTGAAATAAATAGAATTCATTGCAATAGTACATGCAGAATAATGTTTAGGGAAAAGATATTTACTCGAGGGTAGGAAGTGAGCAATTTATGTAATGCTGGACTGTGATAGTTATAAAAAGAACATATGTGATGTGCAGTGTATATAACTAGAAATATTTTTTTCCTCTATGTTAATGTATGTTTGCCTACGTGTTAAATGATAATTTAATAAAGGTGTTAAAATCATTTTTCTAGGAGTAACGCTTCTTTCTGTCCCTCCATTTAGGGGCAAGCCCCCCTCCCCTTACTTCCCTAACCTTACATATTTTAACTCCTTGGTTGCATGACAGCAGACAGTGTTGAAACTTCCCTAAACACCATGCAGCAGTCTCAGACAGACAGGAATCAACAAGATGACCTAATATACAAGGTAGATCTGACTAGTTGTAATCTGGTAGTTAGAATCTGATCAGCTGGCTGTCCTGAATTTATAGAATAAGCATAAAAAGAAATGAACCTTTTGTCCACATACATTGCTGCAAAACATAGTAATGAGAGAAATATAGGAAAGTGGTGCACTGAGAAAGCACACTGAATGAGATGTGTGACGGGTGAAAGGACCGTAAAGAGAAACCTAGACAATGAACACTAGAAGTATTTGCCAGATGTTCTTCGTGTTTCACTGTTGCAGTCATTACATTTGGGCAATCCTGCTGGCAGGTTGCCCTCAGTCGGCATGAATTCCAAAGTCTTGCGTCCTGCATCGGCTGCTGTCACCCCTTCCCTGATGTCAGGTCGTCAGGGGTATAAAAGATGCGGCCGACACCATTTTCTTTAGTCTTTCTTGCCGCATGGTGCCCGAAGCAGAAGCAGTTCGCAAGTGCCGGCCGGCCGGCCGACTCCTTAGATTTTCGTGTTCGAGTTTCAGATCCGAAGTCTTCAATAAAGCTAAGTACCCCATTGGGGAAACTTTTTTCTTGCTCCAGACCGATGTCAGAAAACGTTAATAATTGTATTTCCTGTGGTAAGCAAATACCTCATAAGGATTTTCATTCTTACTGTATTCCTTGCCTAGGCCCTGATCACAACATTCCTGGTTGTCGGTTTTGTGCTGGATTTAACCAACGCACTATTAAGCGTTGGTATGACTTTACTTTAAACTATTTTGGCCGCCTATTCAATTATCCAAAAATGTCGTCGGATAGCCATCCGACTACTGGAGTTCATAAAAAACGCAAAAAAAAAGAGATAGATAAACAACCGAGGTCCAAAACCGATGACGAAGCCTCTCCCAAGCCAGTCGTCAGTCCGCCGGTTCTCAGTGAGGTGCTTTCGCAGCCCCTGACGCCCGCTACTTTAGAGTCGCAGCCCGCTACTGACTCCCACATGGAGTCGGCCATGCCGCTGGAAACTCAAGGTATTGGAGTCTCTTATACTATTCCTTCAGATGGGTCTGGAGCCGCTGAGCAGACACCGGCTTCTGAGGGTGTATTTAGACATAAACATCTTTATATTAAACCTACTGCAACTTCAAAGGCAAAGACTACAGCACCTTCTAAAGCAAAGAAACAAACTCAAGAGCCACGTGGACAGGCCTCTATGCCCAAAAAACAGATACTTAAAATGGCTGAAGATTTAATTACCTTGATCAGGGGTTCCCATCCCCCTACTGATAAGAGGCTGACTATGAATCGTCAGATCAGGTTTCCATTTCTGATTCCTCTTCTGATCAGGAAAATTCTCTTCCCCCCATAAGGATTCTGATGCTGAAGAATCTATTCCTTCAGCTTCTCCTCCAGAGGACTGTTCTTTTGGGGAAACCTTACATACCATGAGGGAGCATTTCCACTGGGAGAGCCACGATTTTTCAGAATCTAAGAAGAGGCTCAGGGATTTCCTTTTATTACCTCAATACAGGCCACTAGCCATTCCACCTGTGTTGGACATTGTAGATGATGTGTTTTCAGAGTCTAGTCTTACCCCTGACTTTACCTCCAGCTCCTGTTAAGCCAGACAGATATTACAGGGTTCCTGACTCTCATAAATTCCTTTTTAAAAACCCTGCTAAAGACCCAGAAACTATATCACAGGGCCCCAAGGGAGTAAAGGCTTCCACTGCAAAAAACCCTACCCCCTCGGACAGGGATTCTAGGGCATTGGACAGATGGGGAAAAAGGTATACACATCTGCTACCTTGACCTTAAACTGTCAATTTCATATGCTCAAATATCAGCAACATGTCATGACATTGCTTAAACAGAAAATGTTGTTAAACTCTGAACGTGCAGAAAACAGGGAAATGCAGGATTTATTGCATGCAGCTGAACAAGTTGGAAAGCATACTTTGCAATGTGGTTTTGATTCTTTAGAGGCCTCCTGTAGGGCCACAGTTACGGGTTCTGTAATTAGGAGGCATGCTTGGTTAAAGGAACAAAATCTGCCTGATCATGTCAAGGTTAAATTATTGGATGCGCCTTTACAGCATGATACTTTATTTGGTGTTAAGGCAGAAGAGGTGTTAAAGAAAATAGAGGACAAAGCTAAATCTATGCAAACTGTCAAAAATTTTTTACAAGTACAACCACCTAGGTTTAGTAGACACGGCCAACAAAGAATTGGTCCTTTCCTGTGTCAGGCAGACCTCAAAGGGGCAGATCCCAGCCCCAAGGTTCATACAGGTCAAAGCAATGGGGTGCCTCTACCTCCAAAGTTGGAGAAGATAAATCACAACCATGCAGGAAACAGTCCCAATGACTTCCCCCTGCCTGCACCAAGCACTTATCTCCTAGCAGCTCCTTTAGGAGGAAATTTAGCATTTTTTTCTCAAAATTGGACATCATAACCCTGGACAAGTGGGTTCTAAATATCGTGTCACAGGGCTACAAGTTCCATTTCCATACTCTGCCAAGGGCAAATGGCTGGCCAAATCTGCCAAAAAAATCAATGGGCAAAGGCACAAAAACAAGTTTCATCCCTCATGGACATGGGGGCCATTCAACAAGTACCAGAGCAAGAGCAGGGACAAGGATTTTACTCAAGACTGTTCTTGGTACCCAGAAAGGACAAGGCCTGGAGGCCAATACTGGACCTCTCTCTTCTGAACACATTCCTGGATATACCAAAATTCAAGATGTTGACTTTGCAGCAGCTTCTGCCCATGTTGGGCAAGAACGCTTGGCTTGTGACTTTAGACCTAAAAGAGGCATACCTGCATGTCCCAATCAGACAAATATGCAGAAGATACCTCAGATTCAAGGCTGGCTCGATGCATTACCTAATTACATTTTGCAGACAAAGAGGAATACAAATATATCCTTACTTGCATGACTGCCTAATTCAAGCAGTGAACAAGGACATTCTTCAACAGCATCTGGCATTTGTGAAAAAACTTCTAACATGTCTAGGGTACACAGTCAATGAAAATAAATCAAAACTACTACCCTCAAGAGATAATATTCCTGGGTGCAAGCTTAAATACAACTGCCCAGATGGCTTATCTCACGCCAGACAAACAAAGGCAACTGACTACCTATTTCAAAATGATGGCAACAAAGGCCTAGTTATCTGCAAGAAAAATTCTGCAGGCTTTGGGCTTCATGGCATTCTGCATCCTACTAATTCCATATGCAAGACTGCATATGAGGAAACTACAATGGTACCTAAAAAGTATTTGGACTCAATATTGCCACAGCCTGGAGACTATGATTACTCTCATTCCCTGCCTGCAACAGGAGTTTTGCTGGTGGGCAAGGGCTTGTCACCAAAACAAGGGACAGCCATTCACATTACCCCCAGCCAAGCAGGCACTAACAACGGATGCATCAGATTATGCCTGGGGGGCCCACATGGCAGGAAGATGCATTCAGGGCACATGGGACTCAAACCAAATGCATCTACATATCAATCAAAAAGAGATGCTAGCTGTTCAAAATGCCCTCACAGCCTTCAAGGACCTACTTCATCCAGGAGGACAGACAACACCACGGTCATGTGGTACATAAACAAGCAGGGGGGCACACATTCATACCCCCCTTTGCAGACTAGCCATGACTTTGTGGGACACAGCATTGACCTACCAAGTACATCTGCAGGCACAATTCCTGCCAGGAAGGAAAAGTACTCTGGCAGACGAACTAAGCAGAAACCTCATGGATCCCCACGAGTAGCAGCTGAATCCACAAGTCTTCAGCATGATAACAAGGAAATGGGGATGCCCGGACATAGATCTAGTTGCCTCCCCTCACAACTATCAGCTAAAAAGATTCTGCACAGACAAGCATGGAAAGTGGACACCCTATCTTTCAGCTGGAAAGAAACTATCAGTATATGCCTTTCCCCCACTTCCTCTCCTTCCCAAGGTACTCCTAAAAGTCAGACAGAAGAAGATAAAGATGATACTAATTGCCCCAGACTGGCCATGCCAGTACTGGTATCCAGTACTAAGGAACTTGTCTCAATGCCCAGCTTGGACCTTACCTCAAATACCTCATCTGCTATCCCAGCAAAACAATCAGATCCTGCACAGCCAACTCAGGACCTTAAACCTGGCAGCATGGCGGATAATGTAGTCATACAAAACACACCTCACAGTAAACCTGTGATGAATGTCATTTCTCAGGACCCGAAACCTGGCAGCATGGCAGATAATGTGGTCATACAAAACACACCTCTCAGTAAAGCTGTGATGGATGTCATTTTGGAAGCCAGGAGGCCTAGTACTAGAAACTCTTATGCTGGAAAATGGAAGATATTCTGTGCTTGGAACCAGACACAAGGGATTGATACAGCTGTTCCAAATATTCCTCAGATTTTACAATACTTAATTGAGATGCTGGACAAAGGCCTATCTTTTTCATCTATTAAAATTCATGCCTCTGCCATTTCGGCTCATTACAATACAGAGCCACCAATCTTTTCTCATCCCTTATTAAAACAGTACCTCAGAGGAGCCAAAAATTTAAGCCCTCCAAGGAGATCACCAATGCCTGCATGGGACCATAAATATGTCATGGAAAAACTCACCCTGCCTCCTCTTGAGCCAGCTGCTACTGCTGATATAAAGTTTTTATCTTGGAAAACAGCTCTGCTCCTAGCAATAACTTCTGCAAGACAAGTTTCAGAGCTACAGGCACTCATGGCTGTGGAACCTTTTATCATTTTTTATCCAGACAGGGTCTCTCTGAGGACAAACTCAACATTTATGCCTAAGGTGGTGTCCAGTGTGGCTCTTAACCAAAGTATTCATCTGCCAACCTTTTATCCAAATCCACAGAACAAGGCGGAGAGAATTCTGCATTCTTTGGACGTACACAGACAGCTTAGATTCTACTTGGACAGAACCAAAGGTTTCAGAAAGACAGTGCAATTACTAGTGACATATGCTGTAGGATCACAAGGAAAGACTATCTCAAAGCAGACTATTTCAAAGTGGATAGGCCACTGCATTCGTTTCTGCTACCTACACCATGGCAAGCCAGTGCCCAAGGGCATTAGGCCACATTCCACCAGAGCTGCAGCCACTTCAGCAGCCTTTCTCAGGGGAGTACCAACCAAGGACATTTTAGAGGTTCCTACTTGGAGTTCAGTGCACACCTTTACAAAGCACTATCATCTACCACTCTACTCTAAATCCAGGGCAGGCTTTGCCACTGCAGTTCTGCAGGGCCTCATAGCCGCTCCTAACGCTGTTTAGCTCCAGCCTCCCATCCATAGCTTTGGGACTCTACCCAAATGTAATGACTGCAACAGTGAAACACGAAGAACATAGTACAGTTGTGTGCACTTACCATAAATGTAGATGTTCAAGAGTATTCACTGTTGCAGTCCGGGTTACCCACCCACCATCCCCCTTTTTTCTTCTGATGGAACCTATCTTTCCTTCTCTGATTTATACAACCTATGTGGTGTATTTGCTTGTAGATGAAGGTAAAGTTTATATTGGTGCTTGTATTTATATATATGTATATATATATATATATATATATATATATATATATATTTATATAAATTTTGGCTACCCTTTTAGGGGGCACCTGACATCTGGGGCAAGAAAAACTAAAGAAAATGGCGTCGGCCGCATCTTTTATACCCCTGACGACCTGACATCAGGGAAGGGGCGACAGCAGCCGACGCAGGACCCAAGACTTGCCAGCAGGATTACCCAAATGTAATGACTGCAACAGTGAATACACTCGAACATCTACATTTATGGTAAGCGTACACAACTGTACTTTTTGACATTCCTTGACATCATTTGATTGTAATGGGGGAGGGGGTTACTCAGTCCTGAAGTGGACATTTCCCATTTTAACAGGTTAGTATGATTGAGCAATTGTACACTTTGTGTGAATTCCATGTCAGAGAGCAACTCTGTCAGATGAAGGGGTTTCATGAGGGTTCCTATTAGAACTCTGAACACTTGAAATGTCTAATGTCATATGGTCGACACCATATGATCGACATTTCAAGAGTTCGAAGGTTAAACATAACAGCGCAGTTTGGTGCAGAATGGGAGAATTTCCCTTTTCTGCACTGAAGTGCGATCTTGGAGTTGTGGGGGGTGTGGGGGCGCAGGGGGGCTTGCCCCACTGCCTGCACCGTTAAGGTAAGTTTTTTTTTTTTTTATTATATATTCAAACTTTTATCCGCGGTGGTGGTGCTGCGGTAGCATTGTCACCTCACAGTAAGACGCTGTCCGGTTCAATTCACAGCTCGAGCGTTTTCTGAGTGGAGACATGTGTGAATGGGCGTACCTTTGTTGAAGGTTGTGAGTCAGGGCTGGTAACTTGGCACATAAAAATCAACTACCAATCATTAGCGGACCGGAGTTCCGCTGTGGCGACCCCTAACCGGGAAAAGCCAAAAAACAAACAACCAAATTATATATTCAAACTTTTAAACTTCGATCATATGTTGTCGAACATATGGGATTCGAAGTTTTGAAAGTTCGAGTATATAATATAGACCTGTTTCATGACACTGAGACAGTTTTGGCTGGTATCTTCCAACATTTTGCTGTTTTGTTTATGTAAACATGGCTTTAAGAGTTCAGCACTGGCCAAGAGACATGCAGCAAGTTCTAAATGAGCTGGATATACAAATGTCTGGTCTAATGCAACAAATGACTGATAGCTGTTAAGCCCATAATAATTTTACGCACCTATGCTAGCATTACCAGAGCCAGATGGGTCCATAGTAAGTCACAGCTGTATGTATGGAGCAGTGATGCTCACTGGTACAATGGATTTACAGTCCTGAGTAGTAGTAACCAGTAAACGTTTCCAGGTAACTCTTCCTTTCTTTCTGGAATAATTGTGTCTCAGAAATATTTTTTTTGCATACATTTACTAAATGTACTTACAGATGCTGTTCCAGTATTGGGACCCAAACCTCTCAACATCTTAGAGCAAGAAATATGGACAATGCCCAACAAAATGGGGGGACAAATGCCCAAAAATAGGGACATATTTTAAAGATTGCTCTTATACACTTAGAAAGTTGGTAGAATAACAGGGTTTGTTTTAACATACATTTTCTGAAGGATTTGAAGTCTGAAACTGAAATGTATGCCATTATTCAGTGACCTCAGTCCTCAGATTATCCCAGTAATTTGCCAGTAAACCACACATTCTATGAGGAACAGACCAGAAATATGAGCCGAAAATCTGGACCGCTGAGAGGTATATCAGGGGACCCATTAAGATGTATTCTACACACCAGTAACCCCACCACATCCTTGCCATAAATACACCACCGTGTCTTGTACTGTTTTTTTGTAATCACTTGCATCTTGTGGATTGGCTTTTACAATTCAGATCTGAAGCAGTAAATGATAAAGTATCTTTGACCTTCATTTTGTACCAGTGGAAACTTATTTTATGATGTGTGTGTGAAAAAAAAGACTAACTCTCCCTACACCCTTTCATTTGTGGTAGATGTGGAGAAAATCATAATTCATTTATTTTATTACACTGTACAGAGCATCATTTTCTTTATATAGTTCCTAAAGTATTTTTATGTCTTAAGAGAGGTGGGGAAGGGTCATAGACTGAAAATCCCAACCAGAGTAAACAAATCTAGCAGTATTTTTTTTTCCGTGATGCTATTTTAAGTGGTTGCTAGAAGAAAGTCAGTTAATTTCAGCACACATGCCTTAACTAAGTAATGTTATGATTAGTATTTATTCATCGGTCCCTCCAAATGAAATAATAAATTTATATGGAAGAAATTTAGCATACTTTAACATTGTGCATGTTTGTAGATTGGGATGTGCGTGCTCAAGGACACAAATGTACACTTGAAAAGCATGGACTCCATCAGAGCACTGTAAGTTGTGCAGAAGTAGCCACTTATAGTAACCAGGCACTACACTGCTGTATTTTTCAGTCAGTAAATACAGGATATGATTTGGTAGCCACAGGGGAATCAGAGGACCAAAATAATGCTTACAAAAAAGCTATGGGATAAGAGAGGTATTTTGATGAGTTAAGTGAAGAGAATATGAAACCAGTGTCAGGACAGGAATGCAATATCAAACCTGAAAGTTTTATGGCTTTGAATCAACAAAGAGGTAGAAAAAGCGCCATTTATCTTACGTTGGGTAAGGTCACTGTATTCCAGGATGTGTACTAGTTAGCCCCCCCATTCCATGCACCCCTCATCATTCATTTGCTGCATACCCACTGAATTAGCAGATCTGTAATTTATTTACTTGCTAGGTTTCTCAGATTTTTCTCCAAAACATCCCATAGACAGTTTATTAGGAGATTAATAATCATATGATGCTTTGGTCCTATGGTTCAGATAATTTGTTCAGCCACAGGCCAAGATGCTGGGGAGGGATAGGTTTTGGGGTCACAAAGGTCAGCTTCCCCAGTATTTGAGTAGGAAATCAGTTGATGTTCTGCAGCAGAAATGCCTCTTGAGTGAAATTACATGGTGCTCTGACTTCCTCCCATTCCCAAAGATACATTGTCAAACGAGTTGGCGATCCTGTGATATCCTCCTTAATTCAAGATCTACTCTTCCAAATGCTATGTTATCCTTGATTGTATTTAGTTAATTTTTGTAACAGCTATGCTCTCTTTCTAGGTAAGGCAAATGAATGTCTCTTTATGTTGAGAGCATACATAGCTTTCATACTTTTAAGCTACTCAAAGTTTAAAAAAATAAAAACTTAGATTCTACTTTAATACAGAGGTCAGTAAAAACATGAGAAAAGGCCAATGTCTGGTCTCAGATGAAGGCTAAGTTCAAAGGTAAAGCCAGGATCTAAAGAACAATATTTTTTGCTGTTTTCCAATCCACTACTGATCTTATTAGTTTTTGATGCTACTGAACAAATCACAGGAGCCAAGTCTATGAACTTATTTTGTGGATTGTGATCTTACATTAGCACTCTTTTAAAGCAGTTTCTTGTTCAAAAATTACCCTTTATGTTTCTTTTGTCAGGGAATGAAAATGCTGCCTGCAAGTGTGCCTCATATGCTCTTTGGGTATTTATCGGTGCCTGTTGAGCTTCATTGCTTTGGAATAATAATTCTGCTTTTGCCCCAGGAACCTCAAAGTTACTTTTAGCGATTGGCTTTTAGATCGTGAAAAAACACTGCAGATGCTAGTAAAGGCACCTTTTTGCCTGTGAAGTTGTTGCCTACCGTTTACTATTTTACCACAGATGTGCTTTATTGATTTTTATTTAATTTATGTATTAATTTATTTAATGAAAGGAAGGGAGAATAATGCATGCTGAAGATGTTTACCGTCAGCAAATTTTCAGGAACTTCTTTGAGTTTGTAGGCACACATCTTGGTGCACACTCTTCACAGTATATTACCCATCCCCAAACTGTACTTGCCCTGTCTTTGTTCTTGTAGAGGTAGAACTTTTATTTAGTGTATACTGGGATAATGTCACATTGTTTATGTCCAAAGCATTGCTCTTAGATGACTTCCTTGTTTTGTCAGTGTCAGGGGATCAGCAGATAGCACCACTTGCTTTTCAGTCTGGTAGATCAGAAGGCTGAGGATTCTATACCCACACCAGGTGTTTAGATTATTGCTCCAGTACTGACATTTTAGTGCAGCATAAGGGAGGGGGTGATGCATTCCTGAAGTGTCATATTTTGCATGAAACTTTAAATGGAGGTCCCTTCTTCCTGTATATATGAAAGATCTCATGGTATATATTAAAAAGGACTAGGGGGGTTACTGATTATACTACAAACAGATGAAAACACCTAAATGCATTATATAAGCCACTGAATTGAAACATAAAATATACCTGTTCCATTCCATATTTCTGTAATAATTTACTATTTTCACTTTTTTTAATTATTTTATAATTGTATTTACCGTATTTAATTCTGTACCACATTTAAGCACATCTCTGTCCATATTTTCATAAGCGTTCTACAACTATACCATGTACATTATTAGACTTTATTATTATTTTTTCATATATAAATTTATTAACTCTTTAAGACTTAGAATCTTTCTGTATGTAAAACCAGAAATCTTTGTCTTTAACCAAAAAATGGTGTAAGTTCTCTGTACAGTTACTGCCTTTCTTTACACACAGATATTATTCTTTCATACATTCATTTGTAATTAAAATTTTACAAAAAAGATTTTTGAGTCTACTTTTTATTTTATTGTATTTTTTATTTCTTCACTGTGACATTCTAGTCCTTATATAGAACTTTTATGCTGTTTCAGTACTCATTCTTTTCTTTTTTTATTCTATTAAATCATTTTCTGAAGTTTTCCATAACTTTTGTTTGTAAAAAAAAAAGAAAGAATTATACATAGCCCTATTACCCGCATTTTTTTGTTTCTTCTGTTTGTAGTCATCCCCCTGAGCAAAGGTTACCTAAAAAAAGAAACTTGTTTTTCTTATTACTAACTAATGTAGGCCTGCATCAGTGGCATAGAGGTGAAGCCTTGGCTTTTACTCAAGAGGATCCAAGACCAGTGATTGTATCAGGCTGTGGAGGAAGTGGATGGGGAGGATGTGACTGAGCAGCCAGTGATAGCTCATCCATCCTTGGGGGAGTGAGGCAGTCTGATTCACTGCAGTAATGACATGTACTAGACAGAAGGGTACACAGAGGGTCGTGTAATAATATGGATCTATATGTGGCTCTGCCAAGCCAAGTTTTTATGGTAGTCGTCATGGGTAGTGTACAGGAATGTGCACACGCACAGGGCAAGTTATTTTATGTCCTTGTCACTGTAAATATATATGTCAGCTACGCAGGATAGGGGTCAGCCTTAAAAGTTAGGAAGTGTCTAATGGCTGCCTGGATGATACTGTCCAACATTTGCGTGTCGTCCCACAGGGAATAAGGGAGCTGATTCTTTGCAACAGTGCTGTTGATTGTTAAGCAACAGGGGATAAAAACATACTGAAATAAACAATGTAAAATATATATGTAGAACAAGTAAAAAGAACAATATGCTGAATTATGGCCGTACCACCTATATCTCGACTCCTATGCCAAGGATAGACCATTTTTCTTTGAGCAAAGGGACAAAACATCAAGACTTCTACTTCATCAGTATGTTAAAATACAAGGCAGACAGACTGCCTGTGGTGGTACTTGGATATATACATATAATGTAAATAAATGTACTACATTTTTCATTAAATACAGTCACTAAGTCTGCTCAGGTTTATTTATTTATTTCACATTTGTTAAGTAGAAAATCCAGCCGGGGGGTTTCATTTTCAGTGGCTTCTCGGGCAGAGAAGTCTTTAGACAGTAGAAATAAGTAATACAGCAGAAGTCAGTAAAAAAGGGCAGGCAGTTACATAACAGTATGCAAGAGCAAAATGTTTGATACATAAAATGTAGTGAAGAAGCTGGACAAGTTTCAAAGATATGCCATGATCAGTGTCATAAGCATGGCATATCTTTTCATCTTGAATGCTTATGAATAACCACAGGTACGGGAAAAACAGATAAATGTACTATATTAGGTAGTAATAATCAGAAGCGCTGCAGTTTGATATAAATGATATTAAGGCTGTTTCAGGCTGTTGCAAACCTGTAGAATAATATTATTTGGCAAGACATTAGATCTGATATTTTAAGATGGGAGTAGTGATGTAGATGCATGGAGGCCGATAGAGTGTAATTAGGTAAGAATACACAGTTTGCATTAGTTGATGCTTCATATTTGCAAGAAATAGTGTCATAAAACTTTCACAAAAAAGGCTTTGATGTCACTGATCAAGATACTCCCCTCTAGTGCTCCTAAACAGATTGCCAAAATGTGCTCAAGTGCTGTTTTTATGCTGAGTGGTAGAGGTTACTTTTGTTGAATACAATAACCCCTCACCGTAAGTTGACTCTTGAAGCCATATACCCAGAAATAAATTATTCATTGTTTCACTTTTAATTTTGTAACAATGGGATAAACCTGTAGTAGATATGCTGTAATTTCAGTTAAAATACTCTTTAGTAGATATGCCTTCTTTATGAAAGTCACTGAAATCCACCCACCGTCTGTTGTTTTTCATTTTATGCAGGATTTTCCTACATTCTGCAGTTTCTGTATTCCACCAAATGTGGCTTT
Source organism: Protopterus annectens (assembly GCF_019279795.1). Taxonomy (NCBI): domain Eukaryota; kingdom Metazoa; phylum Chordata; order Ceratodontiformes; family Protopteridae; genus Protopterus; species Protopterus annectens. The sequence goes on from NC_056731.1 coordinate 1,773,627,499, forward strand.
TAAAACAGTTAAAATCTTGCTTTGCTTTCTTCCCAGATTCTTTGCACTTATTAAAATTTAGTTGTAACCCAGTTATTTCCAGTTTCTTTTTCAGCCTAACTTAAAAATAAAATATATATATATATATATATATATATAAATATATATATATATATATATATATATATATATATATTGCCACTAAGTTACCTGTATGTGACATGCACTCAGAGATTTATATTCCTGTAGTGTACGTCACACGCCTCTTCATCTATGCCTTTCAACTTTTATATTGCTGCATTTGGCATTAACCTAAATAGGATAGGGCTAGTGGGGACATCCTTTTCTGTTCAGTTTAACATTTAGATTTACATCCCAAGCCATCGATTAAGTAGTGGAATCAGATAAGTAAAGTCAAACATATTCTGTATCAAATTAATAATCCTTTTTCCAAACCTGTTACATTTGGACACATTTAATATTAAAACCTTTGTAGTATTACATGCTACCAATTTCCGTGTATCTCTAGATTTTTCTTTATTTCAGTTTGTTTACCAGAGTAGATCACTAATAAGTTTTGAGAAAGTTTAGTTTCAGCCTGTGGTCAAAACTGATCAGACATACAAAATAGACAGGAGTACAGTAATACTTAAGTGACAGTAGAACAATGCAATGGTAGCATAGTGCTTAGAATATTTAGTAAATCCAATGTGTTAATGTCCAATATGTACAGAAGTTTCAGAACATTTGAGAAATTAGAGTAAATTAGAGTGACAACCTACATTCATCCTGCAGTCTCTCATCTGTAATACAATACGCAGATGACTCTACTCTCTTATCTATCTCCAATACTATCTCTGAACTACACACACTAACACAAACTTCCTTTATCTCTGTTGAGAAATGGCTCAGAAACAATCAACTAATCCTTAACCCTAAGAAAACTCAACTCCTTCTCTTTCTACCTCAATCACGCTCTCACCTTAAATCCAACTTTTCTCTTTCCTCCCCTGCCTCACACACCAAACTCCTTGGGGTAATAATTGATGACCAACTAAAATTTGACTTGCACATACAACAGGCCATCAAAAAACCCACCAAAAACTTGGACTACTTTATAGGAACAAAAAATTCCTCACTATTGCCACTAATTGCACTATTGCACAGGCATTTCTCTTACCCAGTCTTCTCTACGCTTCCCCCATCCTTACCAATATCCAGAGTACCTCAATGCTGAAACTTGAATAAACGTACAACAAAATTGTCAGACTTATTCTAAACCAACTACTCTCTTCACATCACTGCCTCTCACTAAACAAACTTCAGTGGCTGGAATATCTACACCACTTCCTACAATCGCAACTCCACACTAACTTTACCATACTCAACAACCCCTCTGCCTGCCCTGCTCTGTCCTTTCATGTTACTCCCTACTCTCCCCCCAAGACTCTCCGGAGTGCTGATCAGCATCTTCTCTCAATTTATAAACCCAAAAAGGAATATTGGCAAACTACTTTACAAACACTCTGTCTCACTAAATTGGAACAAACACCCTCTCCATATTAGATCCAACGTTTCATTTCCCTGTTTTAAAATGGAGCTTAAATCCCACCTACTAAATTTGAAATTATGCAGTTGCATTGACCACACATAGTCTTAGTCTCTCCCACTGTATAACCTGTTGTATGTCCTAGCTTTCTTTCTTTGTTAGTAACTTCAGATTAAACTCATCTCCTAAACCCTCAGCTCTACTAGTATAGCCCCCTTCCATTCTCTACACTATTTACCCCCCCACTTCCTATCAATGTCTATACATTGTCCTTTTGAACAATGATTATCTTTTTCTTTTTAGTCTCATATGTAGTAAATTTTAGTCCACTACTATCAATGCAACCCTTAATGTTCATCATTTTTTTCTTTTGTTTATCTCTATAATTAATTTCCTATTTGTAGTGTTTTTAATAGTTTTTGTCCTGTATGTTTATCTTTGCTTATGTTTGCTGGGGCTCTTTCCCCTTGGGTCTACATGAAAATGGGTTGCTTACTATCAGTGCAATGCAAGTACTTAATAACCTTTCCATTTTTACAATTATTTTGTATTGTGATTGTTATTTGTTTGTATATTGTCACTTTATGTTTGTTGGGGCTTTTCCCCTCGGGTCTCCACTGAAAATGGGTTTGTTTGCAAACTCATTTGGACTAACCCAGTTAACAAATGTGAAATAAATAAATAAATTAATTAATTAGAAATGTGAAAAGGAGCAAAGGATCTTAGTTACTGAGGTAGAGTGGAGAAGAGTTAAAGAAGACTTACATGATATCACCTGAGGGTAACATGTATAATAGCATATTTTATCAAGAATAGCTTATGTTCATCATATTGATCACTGCTGCAGAAGCCTTCTTTATATGAGGTTATAACCTGCCAAAGATATAATAGACGTCCAGCTTCCAAAGCTTCAGGGTACTTTACATGCACCCAAACTGTCACGCAGCTTGAGATGAGCTGACTAAAAGACAAGCCTGGGTGTGAAGCCCTTCAGAACTGTACTGCCACCAAAGATTATGTTCTTCTGAGGCTTTTGAGGATAGACAGTTGACTTTGGTTTTTCTTAGCTGGACAGATAGATTCCCTTTGGGGAAACCTTCCATTTGCTTAATTTTACTGATGTTTTATTACTTTCCTCTGCAGGAAAATTATTTTAAAGCTAGGAATGTTGTGTCTTAACAGATTATCTTAAGACTGTAACATACTTTTAAATGAAGCACTCATTTCTGTCAGTTTAAAAGTAGTAATGTTATGTTGTCCCTATCTTGCCTTCATTCTTGCTGGTTGGGTTGGGAGCTGATCCTCAGCTCAGATTCGGCCGTATTCTAAAGCTCAAGAGCTTCCACTGGCTCAAGGCTAGACCCTGTCCCAATATGCCTAGCGAGAGTTACTCAGATCTCGTTTGCCACTTGAAGCTTCGGGATTGCTGGCGACTGGCTCTGGCTAAGTTGTACTGTTCTTTTCTGCTTATTTTATATAAAATATTGTTTTTTCGTAGCATAGTTATCTCTGTAGGTCAGTAGAATCTGATGTTTGTCTATCCCTCTATCTACCGCCTTCTTAGTTGCTGTTTATTGTTGAGGCTGTCGTTTTCTTCTCCTCTCAGGTCTACTAGTCCCCTTCTACCTAACAAGTGAATCCATTTAAGTTAGAGGATTCGTCCTTTATGTTTAGCCCATTTAAGTTAGAGGGCTATCCCTTATCCCCTTTCTCTACTGTTGGTCTAAGGAGCTAGCCATTTGATTTAGAGGCATCTCCTTGGTTGGAGGAGTTGTAGTTTGACTTAGAGACTCTCTTCCTTCCGCTACTCTCCATTTCCTAAAAAAAAAAAATAAAAAAAAAACGTTTTGCTGTCTGTTTTTTGGCTGAGTGTTTCTTCCTTTTTGCTACTAGTAGCTGCGATCTTGTTATTGTACCTTGTTGTTGGTATCTTTACTGTTGGCAAATATGTCTAAGGAAGCATCAAAAGAATCCAAGCCTTCTGGATTCAAGAAGTGCGATTCCTGCACCCAAAAAAGGTCTCTGACTGATGGACATACTAGCTATGTATACTGTTTGGCAGCTGTTCACCTGCAAGACTCATGTTTTCTTTGTCATGGATTCAGCTCTAGAGTCCTGCAGGAGTGTAAGAATAAGCTAATTTTGAAAAGGGCCTTTTGAGGCATTGACAGAAGGGAGTCAGGCAGGAAAAACTGACAAACCTTCCAAGTTGGCATCTTTGTCACTTTTGACCTCGGAACCGTCGAAAGGATCCAAAATCTGTCGGGTCCGACAAGGCTTTATCTCCTTCGGTTCCATCAGTGTCCTCGGAACCATCTAGGATCCATAAAAGAACCAGGTCTCCCTCCTTGGAACCGGTGCATTCTGTACTACAGTTCCCACTTCTCCAGTCTGTGGCGGGCAGTCACTGATCATCCACCCATTCCTCTCGATCATCCAGGAGCCTTTTGGATGATGATGTGGAGAGGGTGGTGAAGAGGCTACTCAGGACACCGGCCTTGGCTAAAATTTTATCTCGCCCAACCGATATGGAAGTGGAGCCGACTGTCCAACCCACATTGTCAATTCCTCCTTTGACTCACTTGAGTTTGGAGCCAGACTGCATGGAGGTCATTGTGGTGGAACTATCACCCGAAAACCTCGGGTCTCTCGGGTCCGACATCATTTCCGATCCCATCGATACCACCTTCTCTCAAGTGATCTGGAGGCTGACACTCCCTCAGCAGCTCCAGGGGGGAGAGTGAGATCAGACCCTTGTCGGATCCTACTCTCCCACTCAGAGCTTCGGCACAGATGAGTTCACCGCCTACTTCGGCCTCGGAGCCATCACCCTTGGTTTGGGGGAGATGATCTGGCTCTTTGGAGATAGAGACTCTATTGGGCCGGGATCGTGGTGCATTCAAGATGATGAGGAGTGAGCTGTCCCCTCAGACCACTTCACCCTCGGCTCCAGTTGCTCCTTCCCCTTCCGGGCCAGTGTCCACCTCCGAACTACCCCTCTTCCCCAAGTGTAGGGAACCAATGCCCCAGGATGCCCCTTCAGGTGACCGCCCTCTTCTGAAACCTCTCCAGAGCACCCCTCGGAGAAGGTCCCTCGGAAGTGGACTTGTAAGAGGAAGAATTTGGACTCGCTTGAGTCTCTGACATCGGACACGGACTTGAAGGACTCAGAAGGGTCCCCACGGTCTCCATCTGAGGATGTCTCATTTTCAGACATCCTGGAAATCCTCAAGCAGAGTGGTAGCTGGAAATCCCTTTCCCCTTCTGAAGACGAGTCTGTGTACATGGACGCATTCGGTTCCCAACCCTCCACCTCTTGGGTGTCTCCACCTTTCGACCCGCTGCTAGGTGTAGTAAGTCGAAAGGCGTGGAGCTCCTCAGAATCTGTGGAACTAGTTCCATGGAGGCCCAATAAGTTTATCACTGCACCGGAAGACAAACCTTTTCTGACTAAGGGCATGCCAGTTGATGCTGTGATGGTTACGGCAACCACAAAGAAGGAATTAGCAGACACTTCTTCTTCTGTCCATCCGCCAAACAAGGATTCCCATACGATGGACAAATACGGGAAGCATATGTTTTCTTCAGCGGCCTTTACCCTTAGGTCACTGAATTATTTGTCCCATTTTACTCGTCTCCAGAGGGATCTCTTGAAAGAGCTAGGAGATACCCTACAGGATCTTACAGCTGCGGGAGCTTCAGACAGCTTCCCAGCTTGCGACCATATCTTCTGTAGTTAATTCTTCCATGTGGCTTATCTCCTATGCAGCCGGGCAGCAGGCACAGGAATCGCCTTACAGAGACATTCCTTGATGCGCCTTTGTCAGTTCGTGTAGCCCTTCAAGTCCTCCTTTACCAACACCCTATTTGATGGCTTGTCATTGTTCGGGCACAAGGTAAAAGAAACTCTTACCAGGTGCGAGCAACACAGCAAAACTCTCTCTGCCATGGAAGTACATTTCTCTGTGCCTACTAGACCTTATCCCAAAGGTCAAAAAGGTGGGAAAATGTGGTTCCAGAAATCCCAGGGAACTTCGCCTGATGCATGTGGTGACTTTTCTCCCAGGGGCAGAGGGGGAAACAATAATGGGAGATGCTGCCCTCGCGGCAGAGGGGGTCTGCAGAGTCAAGGCAACAGAGATACGTTCTCTGGTAGGCCCTTCCAGTGCTCCTGAAAGGAGGCCTGCCTGTCCACCTCTGGAGGCAGTTGGGGGCAGATTGTCACTGTACTCAGAAGCCTGGCAAATTATCACAAAAGACACATGGGTACAGTCGGTAATATCCAGGGGATACAGTATTTCTTTCTCCATGCCACCTCTTCCCAGAAAACAAAAATCCATCCCAGATGTGACAACCAATCTAAGGGAACAAGCAACCCTAGAAGTTCAAAGGTTGCTAAAAAAATGAGTCATCCAAGAAGTCCCTGCAGACCAAATCGGATCCGGAACTTACTCAAGATTCTTTTTAGTTCCAAAGAAAACAAGGGACTGGGAGGCCCATTTTGGATCTCAGCAGACTCAACAAGTCTGTCAAGAAGACAAAGTTCTGGATGGTGACACTGCAGTCCATATACCCTTTCTGGGAAATGACAATTGGATGTGCTCCATCGATCTTCAGGATGCATACTACCATATCGAGATGGACAGACGGTCCAGGAGATATCTACGCTTCTGGCTGGGAGCCAGTCGCTACCAGTTCAGAGCTCTGGCCTTTGGTCTCATCACAGCCCCCAGGGTGTTCACCAAATACATGGCAGTAGTCATGGCTCACCTGAGGCGTCTAGGATTCTGGGTGTTCCCATATTTAGATGACTGGCTCCTTACCGCCACCACTGAGCATTGACTAACCGAGGCAAGGGACATGACAATTCACCTCTCCTCACAGCTAGGCATCACTATAAATTATGAAAAATCTGCCTTGTTGCCCTGTCAGTATATTTCATTTATAGGAGCAGATTTAGATACAAAAGACATGATGGTAAAATTGCCTCAGGAGAGGACATCAACCATTTGATGACAGGTTTCAGTCTTAATCAGGAGAAAAAAGATTCAGGCAAGATTTGTTCTCAAAGTCATGGGCTGAATGGAGACAGCAATAACACTAGTTCCCTTGGCGCGCTTTCATGTGAGGATATTACAGTGGCTCCTATTTGCTCAATGATCCATGTAAGATCTACCCATATCACACAAAATTCTCATTACGGAGACCTGCAAGAAGGATCTAAAATGGTGGCTTCAGTCTATGCAGGTGATGATAGGCAGGCCGTTCATCCCACCCCAACCAGTAGCCACAGTGACCACGGATGTTTCCCAGATAGGGTGGGGGGGCATTATCTGGGACAGACTGTTCAAGGAACTTGGCAACAACACGAGTACCACTTGCACATCAACGTCCTAGAGATGAGTGCATTGCTTCTGGCATTGGAAGCACTCCAGGGCTCTCTACCTACGGGGACGATCACAATTCAAATAGACAACATGTCAGTAGTATAGTACATCAACAAGCAAAGCAATCATGGCAACAAGGCAGAATATAAACTCCACCAACTGGATGTTCATAGCCAGTTACCTTTTTACTTGCACAGGACAAAAGAATTCAGAAAATCTGCCCATTTTTTTGTATCCTTTTCAGAAAACAGAAAGGGAACTTCAGTCTCAAAAGTAACTTTATCAAAATGGCTTTCAGACACCATCACTTATGTCTGCAATTTACAGAGCAAGCAGTTGCCAGGAAAAATCTGAGGAGAGACAGCTAGGGCTTTATCTACCTCTACTGCCTTTCAGGCTAGACTGCCTTTGGACTCAATTTGTGCAGCAGCGACTTGGGTTAATCCTCATACCTTCATCACTCATTACAAGGTAGATGTGGCTTCCCGGTACAGGGCATCCATTGGTTCCATGGTCCTGAAGAGTCTATTCCATTGAGCCACCCAAGAAGAAGGTGGTGAGGGCGCAGTCCCAACCAGCAAGAATGAAGGCGAGATAGGGACAACATAACATAAAGAAGTTATGTACTCACCTTAATGTTAAATGTTTGTTGTCCTTGATCCTGTCTTCCTTCTTGCATCCCATCCTCCTTCCCATCCTCCTTCCCCCTTCCTGGAAGATCAAGAGGAATTAGCCATCATTTGGCTACATAGGCTGTGATTACCCTTCCTGCCTTATGAGTTGGATAGACTTAGAGTTCTTTTACTACTATCTTGGTGGGATATATATATCTATATATATATGTATAGATATATATACATACATACATACACACACACACATATATATATATATATATATATATATAAAATTTATGTACATGTCTATCTATATTTGCATATTATAGTCTAGTGTTATGGGTTATCACAGATGAGATCTGGGTAACTCTCGCTAGACATGTTGGGATAGGGTCTACCCTCGAGCCAGTGGAAGCTCTTGAACTTTAGAATACGGCCGTGTCGGATCTGAGGATCGTCTTCGAACCCAACCAGCAAGAAGAAAGGTGAGATCAAGGACAACAAACATGGAAATGGCGAGTACATAACCTCTTTTTATCTAACTAATAAACTATTTTTTGTGGAGAAATTCTATTTATTTTAAGGTTGTAGGCCTACCATTGTGTCTGAAAATGCTTTTTATTGTTTTTTTCTGTGAAAACAAGAAGGTAACTTTTGTGGACTGGTAGTTTTACTGGCATTGTTTATTGTTTCCCCCAGGACAAAGGCACCATTTTCTGCTTCTCCATGGAACAGATTGTCTTACACATGGCCGGTCCTTCAAGCCATAAAAAGAAAATGTTAAGCAAGCAGCCATTGCCACAACAGTAGCCTGGCAATTTGCCTTAGTTGTTGGTGGGTGACTCTGCTGTGGCCATTTTGTACCTCAGACCTTTCATCTTTTACCCGGGATTCCTCGGGTGTAGCAGCTATAGCCACTATGGACTGGAGTTTAGCCACATCCTCTGTGGCTGTTGGGATCACCTCAGTGGGCAAGGGAGAACCACCATTGCTAGTCCTGGGAGAGGTAAGGTTTTCCTGTTGTGTCACAGTATTGTACCCATTCCTGGGAAGCAGCGGCTTTCAACAGTAACACAGTTGGCCCCTTTTTTTCCTGTCAAAAAGAAACAGAAAACCAAGCATGTATCTACTTCTCCCCAAATTTCTTTGAATAGGAGTAATATACTGGGACTGGCTCAGGGTTTGATTTGGGCTACTGATCTTTCTTGTAGACTATTTTCTGGTAAAATAAAGAGAGATGACTGCTTTCCTGAAAAGATTTAAGATTCTGAATCTGAACAGGAAGATGCAGGGTGGATTCAGGGTTTTGTCCTCATATTTCTGATTCAGACTCAGAGGAGAGCTCTCTTTCTAATTCTCACTGTTAGGTTTTCTCTTTCTCTGAGACTATTGCTAGAATGTCCCAGTATTTTCAGTGGGAGAACACTGAGGTTTCTCAGTCCCTCAAAAAACACTACAAGTTGTTGCAGAGGGATTTTCCAGAATGTACACCCATTCCTACTGTCCTGTCTGCTTTAGAGGATGTGTGTCTTCCTGCCTGCAATTTTCCTAATAGTTAGCTAGCTGTCCCTAAAAAGGCAGATAGGGTTATATAAAGTTCCTTAGTCAATTTTTTATATACTGTTCCCAAACCTGACCCAGCAGTTATAGCCGTAGTTGACTTCTTTGCTGCTAAGCACGTAGTTAATTCCAGTCCAACCCTTTCTAATAAGGGTGGGAAAATTATTGTTAGGTATGAGTGAAAAGTATATATTTCTGCAACTTGAATTTCAGAATTTTAAATTGTCAGGCTCATATGTTGAAGTTTATTCTGATATAGTTTGAAAGTATGAGGAATGCTTTATCTACAATTTCTTCTTGTGAAGACGAATCTGTTTTAAATAACTTTCTTCTGTTGCACAGGTCACTACTCTTTGTTTGCAGTGTGTTTATAACTCTGCCGATACTTCTTTCAGTGCTATGCTTTTAAGGAGATTTGCTTGGCTGCATTGTCAGGAACTTCCAGATGATGTTAAAAATGAGATTTTAAATCCTCCCTTGGATGGAGATTTAGTGCTTGGCCCCTCTGCTGCAGAAATGATTAAGAAGTATGATGAAAGGGGAAAGCTGATCCAGGGAATCTGTAAGATTTTCAGCCCTCCTTTTCCAAAATTGTCCAAAGGATTTTCTTTCTCCTCATCCAGTTTTGGAAAAAACAGAATGAACATCTGAACAGAATTCAGGTAAATGGACATTTAACATGAATTGACAAGGAGATTCTAAAAAGAATTCTCAAATCTCCCAAAACCAAGGACATTCCAACTAGTCTGGATGACTGTTCGAGACCTTGTGACCTCCCTCCCATCCTGGCCCTCTTTCTTTTCCAGAAAGTCTGAATCTCCATTTTTCTATTTGATAACAGATTATTTAGACAAATGGGTAATGAAAATCATTCATTTAGGGTTACAGATGTCAGTGGAGGGAAATTTCTTCTTTCCAGGCAGTCATTTCTTATCCTGAAGATTAGCCTGTTTTGTTTTCACCTGTTTATAACATGCTGTCCCAAGAAGTGGTAGAACCAGTTCTTCCTTCCCATGTGGAGAAGGGGTTGTATTGAAAGATGTTCCTAGTCTCAAAGAAAGAAAATACTTGGAGACCAGTTCTCGATCTTTCTTTCCTAAACATGGTTGTGATGGTGGGCAAATTCAGAATTACGTCACTTCACAACATGTTGCCTCATACCTACTGTTGCTCTTTCAGGTTTCCTGGTAGCACTAGACTTATCACATTCCTACTTATCCAGACTTAAGGCATTTCTTAAGGCTTTTGTGTGTCTGGATGGATCACATTATCAGTTCCTTGCCTTACGTTTTGGAATATCTGCTGCACCAGAAATGTTCAGAAAGTGTCTAGCTCCAGTTATAGTTCATTGTGGTCTACAAGGTATCCACTTTTTTCCATACTGAGATAATTTGCATTTCTTTGCAGAGTATTTTTCAAAATATCAGGAATAAATCTCTTGGGTGAGAGATCTCTTGCAGAAGCTGAGATTCCAAGAGAACATTCAAAAGGCTTTCTTGACTCCTTCACAGAGGATTGTGTTCCTGGGATGTCAACTAGACAACTCAGTTCAAAGAGCTTTTCTTCCACAGGAAAAAAATACATCTTTATTTAGATCTGTTTTTTTAGGTTTTCCACTTAGGCTTAAGTCAGTGTGAGGAAATACCTTGGGATTTTCTGTCTCACGGCATCTATGATTCTCATGATACCCCTGGCAAGACTCCAGCATCAACACCCTTTTATCTATGTGGATCTCAGTACTGGGATTTGTCAGAAGTCAAGTCATTTGGGGGAAGAGCCTGAATGGCTAACTGAAGGCAGCAGATTTTCAGAGCTCCATAAACTAGTATAGAATACAGGAAATAAATTATTTTTTTCGAATAAGAACACTTTGAATAGACAGATAAAAGTCTAAAATAACAAACTACAAGTTTTGGTGAATTTCTGTAAGAAATTTCCTGTCAAATTATATTGGAGACTATTAACAATTGAGAAAATGAGTAACCTGAAGATCTGTCATTCTGAGCTAACACTAAAAAAGGAACTTCAACTGGTGACTACTACACTACAAGAACTATCACTGAAAATGGATGATTTTAAGGTAAATCTGCAAAATCAAAAAGAAAACTGCCAAAAGCAAACAGATGTTTTCAAAGAAATGCTTCAGCAACATCAGACTAAAATAACAACTATTCAAACTTCTTTGAGTGACATTGAAGGAAGGCTCAGATAAGAGGAAATCCAAAGAGACTTTCTTCTGAAGCAAAGTACTTGACTTATAAATAAAGTAGATGACTTGGAAAACAGGGAAAGAAGGTCAAACATCAGAATATTTGGCTTGCCTGAGAAAACAGGAGGAGGAAATATAATTTCCTTTTTAAACACATGGATTCCTGAGGTTTTAGATCTTAAAGAAGGCTTTTCATTTGGTATTGAAAGAGCTATTTGAGCTTTGAGAAATTCAGCTTCAGCTACAGTTTCAACTTCATCTTCTACGCCACCCAGGTCAATTATAATAAAGTTTTTATCTTTCATGGACAAAGAACTGGTGTTAAAAACTATGTGGAGAAAAAGCCCTATAAAATACAACCAAAACACAATAAGGTTTGATAATGACTATTATGCTAAAGTGCTGGAACAAAGGAAAAAGGCATGGCCACTAATTAAGATTCTAAAACAGAACAATATTAAAACTCGGTTGACTTTTCCTGCAAAAATTAAAATCCTGCACCTAAATGAGCTGAGAACCTTCAACAACCTGGAAGAAGCTTTATTATTTATCAAAAACAATAATATCATATATATTCCAGAAGATATGGATTAGACATCTCCATCCCTGAAGAAAACCACTGATAAGAACACCTGGACTGATCTAAAAAAAGAAAAACAAACAAAGAAAAAATCTAAAATAGCAGTTTCTACAAAGTCTCTCAAAGTATCTACTACAACCTAATTGTTAATGATACATGTACCAGATTTAAAACTTTAGTGTAAACTATATTCTTGTATATATGTGTAATAAATATATGTATATACACATACAGGGAAAGGTATGCGTTTGTATTCTTCTCTTATGCATTATTTGCTATACTTGATTTTATATAATAATAATAATAGTTGTATGTCTTTAGTGTCCTCTCTTTCTTCCTTCCCTTTCTGTCTTACCTTATTTAATTTATAGTAACTTGATCAATTATTTCTTCCAGATAAACTAAAATGAGTTAAAACCCTAATAGTCGTTTCATTATGTATCTCTCATGATTCTTATCAAACAATAAGTAAATGACAGATTTCCGTTAACTAATACAGTAATATTTAAGATTAGCAGTGATAGTTTTTTTATGCTAGTAACCTCTTGTTTAGATTGTTGCTTGTTATTAAAATGAGTGAATGAACGATGTTAAAGAAAATATTCCTTTAAATGATATAGAAGCGTGATGTGCTATTCCGATAAATACTTGTATTCGTATTAGAATAATTCGTCTAAACACTGTGATTGAGTTGTGTACTGTGTTTCACACATATAGTACATGCATGACACATATGCCCTTAGGAAAATATATTTAATGCATCTAAATACAAATAGTAAACTTAACAGTGTTTGGATTGAAGCGGGAATGGGCTTCTGTTTACATGAATTGCCACGACACAATGACTCATTGTTTAGAGACGCATTCATTTGCACTTGTTCCGGTTGCCGTTAAGGGCTGATTAATCTCGTGCGAAGATTGTCTCTCCATTTTGTTGAAGTTGCTAGAGAAAACTGGGATTAAGTAATAACTGAAAAGAGTAACAAGCAGGTAAGACTGGTTTAGAGAGACTGAGAAATTTCAGGCATTGTCCATGTGTAGTACGAGTAGTGCTGGCAGTAATGGGTGATCACATTATAACTGAACAACGGATTTGTAGTAGTGTTACAGCAACGGCATGAGATATGGCTGCATAGTGATGGTGAATGATAACTTTCTGATGGTTTTGGCATATTATGTGGTGCTTATTTGTCTATTTTGGTTTGGCAGGCTGTCTGGGACTTGAATGAGCCGGGAATGCTTGTTTGTTGTTTAGTATACACGGAACACTTGGTGCGAGGATATTCTTAGGTGGTATTTGCACTAAGAACACTGAAGAGAGAGAGGGAGGGAAGGGGGGAAAATGGATAACAGAGTGGTTTCGAGCTGGAAAGTGGTTGGACGGGGAAATTGTAGCTTGTGAGTGCTTAAAGGTGAAGCTTCTTAGAGTTTGAAAGGTTCGCGAGCTGGATAGTCAGTTAACGCTTCACTGTTCGTAACTGCTGTTTCTGTTTAGTGTTGCTATAGCAATAAGTAGAGAAAGCAGAGATTGGTTGTCACTTTACTCACGGAATTAGAGTGCTTAGTTTCAACAGCTATATCCATGGGTAGCTTGTGGTACTGCACCACTGGGCTGCAACCTTCCGCAAATAAAATAATTACTTTTCTTTTGCTTTATTTTGTGTGTAGTTTTTAATAGCTTATTTTTCTTGTTTCATTTATAAATGCACCCTCTTAGAGAATAAGGTGTTTATGCCTTATGTAGTCCTGCCATTCCAGGGATATAACATGCTATTCCAGTGGGGGCTGATTGGGATTGCTAGATGAATTGGTGAGTAGCCTTTCCCACTGGATCAGCTACATCAGGAGACTAGTGCTTGAGGCAGTGTGAATCAAAATGGAAAAACACAGGGAATGACTTGCAGGCAGGTCAGTGAAAGCAGGAACAATTGTTTTTTTAATTGGGTCGAAAGTTAAAGTCTACAAACTTCAGTGCTAGCCAACCTGAAGGACATTAAGATTTTGTTTTTAATATTGTGGGTGTGCGTCTTCACATTGGGGTTTGCAGTGTGTTGCACTGTTTGTTTGCATCGCACAACAGTAAGCTGAAGTACATCACTGTGGGCATTATCTGAGTATTCAGTCATTTGATCAAATTCAAAACTCTAAGGTGCACAAAGTCTATAAAGTGGCTGTGTGTGCATGTGTAGGGGGTTGAAATAAGTTACTGTGGCCATTATTATTATTGAAAATAGAGGTGAATGCACGTACACTAATAGAAAAAAATTGTAACATTTCCCATTGTTATTGTCATGCAGTACATGTTCTCTTTTAAACAAATTTAATTCACTCCATAATTACAAACATTGCTCAGTAAATTGCTCAGTTCCTGCCTGCCCTTAAACTTCACTCATACTCCTTATGAACATTACTTTGCATGTATTGTTCCTGCAAGTTCCTTTATTTCTGTGTAATTTGTTGTTTCTTTTTTCTAAACATCCCACCTACAGTTCTTTTATCTCCTTTATAATATCAGTACTCAATTTAAAGTTGGATTCATTTTTGATTTACATTTTTTGGTAATTGCTTTTTTGGCAGTCAATAGAATAAACTTAGTACGACTTTACAATGTCTAGGCTGTTCATATCCTGTGTCCCAACTCAAAAGACTCATTTCCTTAGTTACAGCCATTTGTTTCCCTGGCATTTCTGACAAAGCACTTTGTATTGAGTTTTTAAAATCTGCCAACTAAAAAAAAAATAAAAATTTCCCTATTGAAATGCTGTCAATCAAAATGCTGAGTGCCTACAAAAAAAAAAGACCAAAACTCCTGAAGAAGAGCATATCGTGAACAGTGCTATTCTCTTTTAAACCTCTTTTTTTTGTGAGCAAATCACACTGCACCCCCCACGTAGAGGACAAGCTCTGCACACTTCAACATCGGCATACCTTGAAGAAAAGGGGAATATTCCAAGAAATGGCCATCTTATACTTTAATATATGTAAGTCTAGCCATTCACCCTTCATGTATTGGGACTCTAGGAGGTCCCAGCATTTCAAACTGTTAAACAAAAACAAATTTCCAGTTACCTCTGCTTTTCTCATCATACGTCCTGCATTTGGTGTCTGAAAGAAAATTTCTCTGAAGGGTGCTTTTGGTATAAAATACCTATGCAAACCCTTCCAAGCAAAAATCCTAAACCTTCTGGACTTTGTTGCATATTTGGGAGCCATGGCCATGAGGATGTTGGAGTAATGTAGTCCACTGACCGCCACGCATTGCATCATAGCTGTAGTGTCTTCACTCTCCTGAATTTCTCTCAACAGTGCATGCAACAATTTCTCCTCATCCTACCTTGTTCCTTTTTGTAATGCTGTGATTTTCTGCATTGCTCTTTGTCTCTTTAAATTAGGCTTATTATTCTAAGGATGTATTCTTGTACCATATACTGTAATATCCTTTTAAACTTTCCCCAACCTTCCACAGTCACTTCCTGTTTTCCTTGTACATGTAGCTCTATATTTTCCTCCACCAACCGTCTAAAGAACCTATTCTGCAATTAGTAAGTAGGAAATCTTCACTAACAGTTCCTGAAACTGTAGCTTAATAACTTGTGCATGGTCTTAAAAAAGGATTGGAGTTAACCTAATCTCCATTACCAGCACCATGTGCTCTTTCTTTGTAAAACCCTTATCTATTTTGATCATCTAGAACACCTGGGAGAGTAGTGTGTATATTCTGTCCCTTTGTGCCCAAGGTTTAATATCCAAACATCTCTTAACCTCAGTAATAGCAGCTGTCCTTCACAAACGTTCTGTGTCTGTGAGAGGCAGATTTGTTTTGTTTCCGTCTGGGATGTCTTGGAATATGGGACTATATTACTTCAGAGAAGTTACAGTTCAGTGAACAGCATTTCATCACAAATGTCGTTCATCGAAATTCACTCTAGTGGGGCTGCACCCCCACAGACCCCAGCAATTACATATACCAACTCCAAGATCACACTACAGTGGGGAAAAGGCAAATTTCCCAATCCTCACTGTACTGCAGTCTCAGTATGAACAGTTTGACGAATGGCATGTTAAATGTTAGTGAACCGAAAATGCTGTTGCTGAACTGAATTTTCGGTGAAGTGATATAGACCCTTGGAATATCATGTTCAAGTCGCCCACTATCAGAAACAGACACTCTTGAAAATTAATAATCTGTAAAAGATTGTATGGAAATGTTGCATTGTAAGATTCAAACAAGGCCTTAGTCCTCAGTAGAGATAATTACAGGCCTCTGTCTGTCTTTTTTTTTTTTCAGTTTTGATTTACCATAACTTCAAAGGCAAGCAACTCTTCTGCTGCCAGCTCTATTCTGAAAAAATGTTTTCTTTCTTCTTGATCTCATATTCCGAATATCAACTAATAACTAGTTGGTTTTAGTACTCTTGTCATGAGAAACAAAATCAATATCAAGCAAGCTACTTATTTCATAATTTTTCAAATATTTAAAAATTCAAATCGGATCACCCTGCAGATTCTGATTAATGGTATTTAATTTGTTTGCTCAGTCTTTCTTCATGTGAGATGTCTTTAAGACCCCCCCCCCAATCTGTGTAAATAAAGACATTTTGGCTCTCTCCTACCTATTATATGTTCTAGAATAACATTGAAACCTGAGTTGTGCCCCATTAATGGTCTAACTGTTGTTTTATAAATTGGAATCATAACTAATTCATTCCTAGAAGTAGGTGTTCTCATAATTGTATTTAGTACTGTGTATCTTCCTTATAATCTTATTCAGATACATTCAATTTTTAAATTATTAATTACAATTCCCATGTCCTCATAATTAGGGCTATCATGTACAATGATAGCATTTAAAATATATATAGATAACAATTATTTTCTCTACCTTATATTTTAAGAAGATAAAATTCATCTCATTAATTTTTGGACTCTGTAATAATAGAATCCAAATATGTTTTAATTATATGTTGTTCAAATACAACCTTAACAACTCTGGCGACCTTTACATAATCTGCAAATTTCCCTACCTAGCATTTATGAGTGACAGGGAAGGTTGACATAAGTACAAGAAAATGTAAGAGTCCAAAACTGATCCCTGAGGGACATCTGTTAAGATTTTAAATTCTGTGTGTCTGTGTCTCATGATGGTCACTCTTAAAGACTTATTTGTTAAACATTAATAATCAAATTTATATTATAACCATTAAATTGCCATCTTAATAATGTGTTGATGATCTTATGTGGAACTGTCAAAAGCCTTGGTAAGTCCAAACATTTAGATCCATATCCAAGGCTTTGACTGCATCAGAATAGAAGGCAACAAGGTTTGTAATTGTAGATTTTCTCAAAGAAAAGCCATGTTGATATATATCATAATATAAGTAATCATCTATGTTCAGCATTAGTGAGACCAACACTCATAAACAGCCTATAATAGTAGAAAGGCTAATAGGCCTATAATTTTCAGCAACTGATGGTTCACATCCCTTATTCATAGCAATCACTAGAACAGTTTTCCATTGCCTGGGTACTATTCCATGTTCCAAAAATTGTTAGAATAAATATAACAAAATATTCACAATACTATTAATAGAAGACAGAAATAATCATTTTATATAATCTGATCCAGTGGCTGAATTTGATATATATTTGACAAAGCCTTTACAACCATTTCTAAATTTGTTTGTGAACAAACATCCAACTCCCTAATTTTATTTATCCTAATAATGTTATACGAGTTATCCCCCACAAATTCACCAAAAGAATCCGCAAAATGTTTCATTTGGGCACTAACTTCTGTTATTAACTTTCCATCATATGTTAAATTATTGTTCAAATTCACAACTTTATTCAGTTTTCTCTCGTGTTTATAAAATATTTCTTATTATCAGACACTGTGCAACCAAAATTTTATTTGTAAATACATTTTGACCCCCAAGCATATTTCTGAACATTTACTATTTGTCCTTAGGTGTAAGTAGATCACTGCCACTGTGATCCTGTGACCTAAGTATTCTTCCTGGAATAATGCATAACCCCTGTCCTGGTCCGTAAGTTTCCTCCTCAAAGTTATTGATGTGAATGTATATTTTGGTATAAATACTTTTCTTCTTGCTTCAATTTGTTGAACTTGGCAAGGATTGGGAATATTATAATGACAACTTATTCTATTCCTTAACATCTAGGTCTCTGCTACACCTATCACTCAAACTATGTTGAAAATTCTTCTTCTTTCGGCTGCTGCCATTAGGGGTCACCACATTGGATCAGTGGTCCGCAGAACGAGTGGCAGCAAAGTTTTACGGTGTTGAGTTGCCATCCCGGCACCCAACCTTCCTTAGAAGGCATATACATGTGTACACACACACACACACACACACACACACACACACACACACACACACACACCTAGAGCCAGTTTAGAATGTCCAGTCCACCTGCAGCATGTCTTGGGAATGTGTGAAAAAACACAGTACCCGGAAGAAACTCATGTGAACACAGGGAGGACGTGAAGACTCCACCCAGAAGGCACTCCAGGCGAAACTTGAACCAGAGAACCTCATGCTGTGAGGCGACAATGCTAACGACTGCACCACTGTGCCACCCTTTATAAACTATGTTGAAAATATGGTTCCTATTTACAGGATTAGTTAATCCATTCACATTCCAGTTTACCTCTTGTAAATACCCCCCCCCTTTTAGCTAAAGCTACTTTTTTCTCCTATCTTAAGATTTCCATCTAATTTATTTTCTTCTTCAGTTCCTGCTTAACCCTCTGTTGTCTCATTTTCTCTTCCTGGCCAACTTTTATTAACTCATTGTCTCATAATTTGACCTAGCTTCCCTTCTATATTTTCACTCCTTGCCCTCTTTTTTGCACTTATTTGCTGTTTCTCCATTTAACATAACATCTGCCATGTCTTACCATAACCGAACAGTGTTTTTGTCCCCAGTTGAGTACACACTGTGTATACCTTATCTTTACCACTGCAGAGATGGCTGCAACTGCTTGTTGCTGTGTGACATCTGCGAATCTGCTATGCTAGACCAGACATTATTTTCCCTTTATACCCTTAAGTCAGTGTTTTGCTTTACAAAATGAGTCAATCTTGCTGTTATCCCTTAAAGTCTTGATTCCTACTTGTCAAGTTCTTTCTTTCTGGTATTGAATGATCTACTTTTGTGCTTTTGCACAGCTGATCTAGTTCAGTCTCCCCGAAGCCATTCTCGTACTTCAGCCTGTCTACAGACCACTCTTTGGCTTTTCCTATTTTCCCTTGTTTACTTGTTATCTTACAGGATCTCCCCCCTATCCATTGTCTTTTCTGTTCAGTTAATTAATACCTCATTGTTCTTATTTATAATCCTCATAGAACCATCACACACCTGAAGCAACTGACTGCCTTCCTTCTGTAATCTAATCATCATCTTCTTTCGGCTGTTCCCGTTGGGGGTCGCCACAGCGGATCATCTGTTTCCATTTCTTCCTGTCCTCTGCATCATGCTCTTTAATACCAACCGCCTGCATGTCCTCTCTCACCACATCCATAAACCTTATCTTAGGCCTTCCTCTTTTCCTCTTACCTGGCAACTCCATCCTTAGCATCCTTTTCCCAATATACCCAGCATCCCTCCTCAGCACATGTCAAACCAACGCAATCTCGCCTCTCTTGCTTTGTCTCCAAACTGCCCAACCTGAGCTGACCCTCTAATATACTGATTCCTAATCCTGTCCATCCTAGTCACACCCAGTGCAAATCTTAACATCTTTAACTCTGCCACATCCAGCTCTGACTCCCGCCTTTTCGTCAGTACTACCATCTCCAGCCCATATAACATTGCTGGTCTCACTACCCTCTTGTAGACCTTCCCTTTCACTCTTACTGGTACCCGTCTGTCACAAATCACTCCTGACACTCTTCTCCACCCATTCCACCCTGCCTGTACTCTCTTCTTCACCTCTCTTCCACACTCACCATTACTCTGAACTGTTGATCCCAAGTACTTAAACTCATCTACCTTTAACAGCTCTACTCCCTGCATCCTCATCATTCCTCTACCCTCCCTCTCATTTACACACATATATTCTGTTTTAGCCCTGCTGACCTTCATTCCTCTCCTCTCTAAAGCATATCTCCACCTCTCCGGGGTCTCCTCAGCCTGGTCCCTACTCTCACTACATATCACAATGTCATCTGCAAACATAGTCCACGGGGCCTCCTGTCTAACCTCATCTGTCAACCTGTTCATCACCACTGCAAATAAGAAAGGGCTCAGAGCTGATACTTGATGTAATCCCACCTCCACCTTAAACGTATCTGTCACTCCCACCGCAGCCCTCACCAATGTCACACTACCCTTGTACATATCCTGTACCACTCTTACATACTTCTCTGCCACTCCCAACTTCCTCATACAATACCACAACTCCTCTCTAGGCACCCTGTCATATGCTTTCTCTAAGTCCACAAAGACATAATGCAACTCCTTCTGACCTTCTCTGTATTTCTCCAACAACACTCTCAGAGCAAATATTGATTGCATCTCTAGTGCTCTTTCCTGGCATGAAACCATACTGCTGATCACTAATCATCACCTCCCTTCTTAACCTAGCTTCCACTACTCTTTCCCATAACTTCAAGCTGTGACTGATCAATTTTATTCCTCTGTAGTTACTGCAGCTCTGCACATCACCCTTATTCTTAAAGATAGGTACCAAAACACTTTTTCTCCACTCATCAGGCATCCTCTGACTTTCCAAAATTTCATTAAACAATCTGGTTAAAAATTCCACTGCCATTTCTCCTAAGCACCTCCATGCTTCCACTGGTATGTCATCTGGGCCAACAGCCTTTCCATTCTTCATAGCTGTCCTTACTTCCTCCTTGCTAATCTGCTTCACTTCCTGATTCACTATCCCCACATCATCCAACCATCTCTCTCTCTCACTCTCTTTCTCTTCATTCTGTAATCTAACGGAGAACCTAAATTATGTAATTTCTACATTCTTAAATTCAAAATCCCAGAGTTTAACTCTCTTATATTTAACTCGCAATCTGTTATTTCTACTTCTGTTTCCCATTTAGTTTCACTCCTCTTTCCTCTTAGTACCTCTTTCTCAGATGCACTTAGTCTGAACTAAACCAGTGTGTGATCCTGCTGGTTAACCTTATAGTCTTCAGCTGTCTTCCTTCTAGTACTTTTCCCTTTTTCCCCTACCAGAGACTCCCTTCAGTATTTTCTTGCTTGACCTGCCTCCTTTTACTTATACGTTTGTCCAAGATTAATTTATTTGTCAGTGCTTGATTCCTTCCTGCTCCATTTTCCTGATATTGCTGTAAGCCCACCGTGTATTTCTTCCCTGTATCAGAACATACCAGCTGTCATGTGGACTACCCCCCCCCCCCATTCAACAGTGATGTTGCCCACCCCTGCATTACATACTTAACAATATGAATCCTTTATTGATTGTTTGGCCGTTGTTTTGTCAAAATTCCATACTTTCCTTGTTATATAATGTTAGCCAGTGCTATACACTATGAACAACATAAATTAGCATAAACAAAAACTAGGAGATAACGTACAAGTTCTTATTGTAACTTGTAGTTCTGTTAAGATTCTATTGTTTTGTTATTGCAGTTTGATCACTTAATTTCCCTATTTTTTTGGTAGTTGACCTTTGTATACTTTTCCCCCGATTTCATTTTCAGACCTTCCATTCCAGCTACCTGAGGAAGAGCTGCAGTCATCTGGTCTCGCAGTTCCCCCATACCTCTTTCTTTAATTTTCTGCAGAAAATCCACCCAAGTATTCAGTGCAGTGTACTTCTGAAATAGTAGAAAATGTTTGTAAGTCGAACAAATATAGTTGTTGAACCTGTTGCTTATCTCATGGTATTAGATCATCTTAGGCCGTTGAGCCACTTATAGTCCCTTCTCTATTCTTCTTAGTTGCCTTCAGTGCCTTCTCCAGGGTATCAAAGATTTTCACTCTTCCTGAAAAAAAAAAAACACCTAAAGGTTAATTTAATTATTTGTCAGTGCTGGGTACAACTGTTTGACTCCGTCTCTCCCAACATTTTATTTGGACAGGAATGAAGTTTTCATTCTTCTTTTTTTGCGTAAACTAAAAAGTCCATATCCACATAACTTTTCAGTTCCCTGTAAGATAGCTTATTTCCCAGCGTCAGGAGTATGAGTAGAATCTTTTCTATTTTACAAGTAGTGAATCTTAGTAGGATTTGTTGTGGTTTTCTCAGCCCTCCTCTTTGTGGAAACCATATGGCTCTGTTTGTTCTCTGTAAGCCGAGACATGCCTTATGGGGTGGGAGGTTGGCATAATAGTTAAGGTGTTTACCTTACAGACACAAGGTACCGGGTTTGATTCTCACATGGGGTAATTGGCTAGGCTTGAAATGGCCCAGAAGGGAGGTTAGCCTAGTACTAACCTATGACCCTATAGTGTAATTTCATTCCTTATAAAGGTCAGGAAGTTACCTCCCTCAAGAACATCTCTTATGCCACTGAATCTGAGATTTTTTTCAGTCTTCGTGGCCCATTAATAGTCACAACTATGCTTTTGGCACTTATCTTTAAGTAAGTCATTATTGCATATCAGCACCTGGATGTCATCCTATAGCTCATTGACTGCCTCTGTGAATTCTGTTATTTTGCTGTCTGTATTCTTTATATAATTATCTAAACAGACATTCCTCTTTTGTACTTCTTTAATGATTACCGGGGTAATTTCTTGCTTCTCTCCCTGTTCGTAATTTGATTCTGCTACACTTGCCAACTCTACCAGATTGCGCAGTTGGGCAGACTATTATCTTTTCTCACTAGTTTCCAATTATTCATAAGCAAATTTTGTCACTACTTCTCTGAGATTTCTCTGTTATCTGCTGTTGCTGCACTATTTCACTGTTTTATTCTTTTTATTTGTGTTGGCCAGTGGAGAACTTAATTCTATGCCATTCTGACCATACCATATGGAAGTCCGTTTATGTAACAACTTGAGTACAAATCATAAATAGTAAGTTGTTTACATAGTTTACTAATTATGTAAAATTAATGCTGCTTAGCTATTCTTGAACACCCCCACACACATATATATGTGTGCATATATATGTATGTATATATATGTATGTATATATATATATATGTATATATGTATGTATATATATATATATATGTATATATATATATATATATATATATATATATATATGTATGTATATATATATGTATGTATATATATATATATATATATATATATATATATATATATATATATATATATATATATATATATATATATATATATATATATATATAGAGAGAGAGAGATTCAAGTGATGCCAGGATTTTTTTGTATATTTTGATTTTTAAGTCTTTTACCACTACAGTTGTTTGTTTGGTTTAGCCAATCCATTTGAATTATGTTCCTTCCCTAGTATGTTTGACAAATATACTTCTTTAAGGCTGCTTTGTTATCATGTGGACCATGCTTATTTCTCTGACTTCCTAATTTAGTAAACATGTAACTGTTACATACAGCGATCTGGCAGATGTCACCAGTGAAACATGAATTTTTTTTTTTTAGTTATTTCAGGGATTAAATCAATAATACTGAACTTACAACCTTTCAAAATATGAGAACAGTAGTATTATATTCATAGTTCTCAGCTGTCCTTGATTATGATAGAAAACTGTGATGTGTCTCAGTACTTCAATATATTCATCATAATATTTGTGATTTTGTGTCAGAGCAGTATGGAATTATGTCACTTAAACATCAGTCAGTGCATTTATAGATTTAATATTCTTCAGAAAGGTAAATGATGCAAATACATTTATTGTTACAGCTTTTTTGTGAATAATGTTTTTAAATAAAAGGTTCCTGTCCTAGACTCAGGGCCTTTGTCCTTATTTTTGGCTTGGTCCTTAATTATTGAGTGAGCAAGTTGAAAAAGCTGATTACACTAAGGCCTGTAAAGTGTTTGGTCCAATTCATTTTATAGACAAGATGTAGAAAGTTTTTGTCCCAAATGTATTTAAAATAACTGAAATGTCACTGTATGTCCAATGCTGTCCTGTGCTAAGTGTTTTAAGCACCTGTTCTAGAGATGATTTGTAATAACACAGCATTAGAACTTAACAGGAATAATTTTGGCAACACTGACTTCATGCTAAAGTCCATGACAATAGAGATATTTCTTGTCAGAGCTGCATTCATCTCTGTTTTTCAAATCAATGTTTTAACTTGTTGGACCCCGAAAACCCACAAGTCTCTCTTCATGGTCAGCTTTGGAGCAGGTCTGATGATGAGAGTTGTAGAGAGAGAGTGTGTGTGTGTGTGTATGGGGGGGGGGGTTTCTAAGCCTTTAACATATATTCACCAAATGTAGGAATGACCCCTGGGTTTACTTTGCCTTCAGTGCACATTGACATTGGAGGAGGAGGCTTCACCCTACAGGTTAACACCAGAAAGAAATACAGAAACTGCAAAGTATAAAGCATGATGATCGTTCATGAAAATTTCCTGATGTTTTACAAGAAAATTTTTAGAAAGAAAATATTTTTAGACTTTTCTCTAAATTTCACAGAAAGCATTGATACTACATTTAAGTAATCTTAATATCATATAAAGTAGTATAACTGACCAACATTGCACATAATTATTTTCATGTTATTACTGAAATAAGTTATTTCATTTAATGATGACATTTTTTTTCCTGCATCACCATGGGTATGTAAAAGATGGCAACCCTAATAGCTGACCACATATTTTGTTTAGCAGTACACTTGTAAGTGGTATTTTCTGTAACTACAACAGTTTTATAGAAAGTGGAATTAGTCTTAGACACAGAACAATGGATTTGTCATGCTCAAGGATTGTGGATTTGATGAAGCGTTGGCATTCTGTAGTATAACAAATCAAGGGGTAGCAATGCAACAGAAGTAGTAAAACGTAATGTATGAGGGCATTTGCACCTCAGTTTAAAAAAATCTACTAGCACAAATTCAAGAACAGATAGTTAAAATCTGTGTACTGTTTGTAAAATGCTTTCATAGGTAGGTACTGGGCTATCTGCCCGAAGGCATATATTAACCCAGCCACGTTGTGCGGTATTCACCGCCCCTTTGGTTAGTTCCCTAGGCCCTTGATCTAGCAGCTAAGTACCCTTGGCCCCTATCTAGTAGAGCTGTTGGTATGATCCCTAGTGTGAACTTTGTTATCCATCCACTCGTCAAGGTTCCTCTTGAAGAGTGATAGTGAGGGGCTCTGTCTTATGTAGATCGGGACCTTGTTCCATAGCAAAGGAAGTCTTTGCGAAGGGAATCTATCCCTCCAGCGTGTTCTATTCATTGTTGTGCTGAGATTTATACCCCTAGAGCGTGTAGCTCGAGTAGATTTGGTTTTGCTAAGATGGAGCATGTTCAACAGTTCTGGGTTGGACATGGCTCTGTATGTTGGACAGAGATCGCCTCTGAGAAGGCGGTATGCAACAGAGAAAAGCCTTAGTTTTTTCAGCTGTGCTGCATAGGGCAACTGTTTGAGGCCAGTAATCCTCTTAATGAGGTACCTCTGTGGTCTCTCCAGCTGCTGGAGATCCCTGGCCAGGTACATTCCAATTGGTGCATTGTCTGATGAGGGAAGAGTAGAGGTGCACCACTACATCCTTATATCTTGATGCAAACCCTTTCGTGATCAGATGGGTCACATAGAAGGATTTTCTAACCACCTTGGCAACATGGTTATCAAAGGAAAGCTGACTACCTACTTGGGTCCCTAGATCCCTTATTACTTCTTTAGATTTCAGGGGGTTACCTCCTATGTGGCAGTTTGCGGGTACTCTGTTTTTTCCAAAGGGGATTACTACGCATTTTTTAGCATTTAACTTGAGACCATGGCTTTGACACCATGCATCAGTCTCATTAAGGCCCTTCTGGAGGATATCCATGTCAGCCGGAGACTCTATTATAGCACCCAGTTTGCAGTCGTCCGCAAACTTGGTCAGCCACATCCCTTCAGTGCTTCCCTGTACGTCTGAGAAATATATGCCAAACAGGAGGGGCCCCAGGACAGAGCCCTGAGGCACACCACTTGATACTGATCTGGATTCGGACATAGATCCCGCTACTCTTACTTTGTGGGATCTGTCTGAGAGCCAGTTTGCAATCCATCTTGTGACGTAAGGGTTTATGCCCAGGTTGGTGAGTTTATCAATAATACCCGAACGGGGAATGGTGTCAAATGCTTTAGCAAGGTCAAGGTAAGCCGTGTGTACCTCCTTTCCCTTATCTATAACCTGAGTAACTGTCTCAAAGAAGTCCACCAGGTTCAGGAGGCATGATCTGATCTGCCCTTGATGAAGCCAAACTGTGTGGGGTCAAGTGTTTGGAGGTTCCCAATCTCTCCATTAATGAGTTCCATAATGATTTGCTCCATTGCCTTACAGATCAGACCGGTCAGGCTTATTGGTCGGTAGTTCCCAGGGTCGGTTGTGGGCCCACCTTTGTGCAGCGGAACCACCGTTGCTGTGCGCCATTCTATGGGCACATACCTTGTCAAGAGGCTGAGACTGAACAGGGTATTCATATGTGGGGTTAATTCATTTTGGAGCTCGTGTATGACACAGCCCAGGACACCATCTGGTCCCATGGAGGCAGTGTTTTTAGCTTTAGATAGAGCCTTATTAACCAATGTATCAGTAATAATTGGAGTTACACAATCCCCTGGAATAGTAATAGGCCCTGCAGGTGGTGAGGGGGGGGGGGGGGGGAATTTGCACTGAACCTGTCAGCCAAGATGTTGGCTATGTCAGTGGGGTCAGTGTATTTTGTTCCATTTTGTACTAGCTCAGAACAGACCTGAGCATTGCCGTTTAGGTTTTTGATGTAACCATAGAAGGCCTTATGGTTATCCTTGGCATCCTTGGCAACTTTCTTTTCAAAAATGGCTTTAGTTGACTTGATGAGGGCCCTCACTTTCTTACTAATGCTGATCAGGGATGATTTTTCTACTTGAGATTTGGCCTTTTTTTGTATAAGTCTCCTCCTTTTATTGTGTAGTTTGCTTATGGCCGGGGTCCACCAGACTGGTTTCTTCTTGCTTGAGGAAGGAGTCTTGGTTTTATTTGGGATAGCACAGTCCATACAATCCTGAAGATGTATATAAAGTGCCTTGGTGTAGGATTCTGCATCCTGGATATCATTATCCTTCTGCAAGGGAATAGTGAAGCTTTCCACTTCTGACGCAAATAGTTTGAAGTCTGCTTTGGAAAGGTTTTTTACGATGGTTTCTTTGACTGGGGGAGGTGGAGGGGTGAGTATGTTCAGGATTATCAGTTTGTGGTCTGATCTGACCAGAGAGGGTGTGATAACGGGTGTGGTACAATGGGCGCCCATATTTGTGATGACTAAATCCAATATGTTGTCCCCTCTAGTGGGAGAACATGCCAGTTGTTCAAGGGCATTTGAATTTATAAATTCTATGAACCGCTGGGCATAGGAGTTAGAACTTTGGTAGTTCGCCCAGTCTGTACCAGGGTAGTTGAAATCACCCAAAATTATGGTGTTGGGTAGGACCTTTATATTTTCCAATGCCTCAAGGAATGTTGAGTGAGCATCTTGGGACATGGTGGGCGATCTATAACAGGCTACGACTTGAAATGTGGATGTTATGTGATCCTATCTCGCCTACATTCTGACTGATGGGTTCGGAGCCGATCCCTCGGCTCCGACTCGGCACGCTTATGCCAAAGAGCGAAGTCTCTTATTGGCTGAGCTTACTATATCCCAGGATGCACCACTACCAGTCCCCCAGATCTCGTTTGCTGCTAACTAGCAAAGACGTGGTCTCGAGCTGGCTGAGCTAAGTAGTGTCTTTTCACTAACTTTTTCTGTCAGAAATTTGCTAATTCTTTAACAAAAGCTGTTTTAACGGCTACTCTGTGCTGTTGTGTGTGTTTTGAAAATTTTTTGTGGAAAATTTGTGTGTGATTGGTGTTTGTCTGGCTACAGGCCCCCTTGATCTGTAGGGCCTTCCCTGGCAGTCAATCCCTTTGAGCCTTTAGGGGTTCTTGGATTCCCTTAGATATATTTACTGTTGTATGTCTTCAGTTGGCCTTAATTTTATTGCGGGCTGTCATTCTTAACGGCAAGTTAATCTTTGTAGTGTCAGTCTATTTCAAAGAGTTTTGTCTGTGAGAGAGTTACTCAGTTCTACTTATAATGTCTCAGACTCCTAGGCCTTCGGGCTTTAAAAAGTGCTCTAAATGTAGTTTTAAAATGTCTATCACGGATGACCACTCTCTCTGTGTATATTGTTTGGGCGCCAAACATTTGCAGGAGTCCTGCAGCGTGTGTCACGCTTTTTCCTCGAGGGTCCTCCAAGAGAGGAAAAATAAGCTTATATTGAAAGGCCTTATAAAACCCTCTTTTGAAGAAGCTTTAGCATCCTCTCCTTCTCCTGCTAAAGAAAAGGGCGCCGGCTCCGACCAGTCCGTCGGACCCGACCGCCAAAAGACATAGACAGGCTTCTCCTTCGGCTCCAAGGACTTCGGAGCCGAGGGCGGAACGGTCTGCCTCGATGCCTCCAGTCTCGACTCCCCTGGCTTCGGAGCCGATGGCTGGGGCATCGGGAGGCGGGTCACCTTCATCGGCTCCACTGATCTCGGAGCCGATGAAGGTTGTCCGCTCAGACACTTCCTCCTCGGCGCCTAAGTCCTCCTCGGCACCGATGGAAACTGGTTTGTGCATTCCTTCGGCGCCGATAGTTATCGAGTCACCTCGGAGCCGGTCCCCTAGCCCCTTGGGGCCGTTGGAGAGGCCAACTCGAACCCGTTCAGTCTCCTCTAGGTCATCGAGGATGTCAGATTCGGACATAGGGTGCTCCAAAGACTGTTCCAGTCCCCAGTCTTTCAAAAATTTGTTTCGGCTCCGACCCAATTGGCTTCGGAGCCGATAGCCCATTCCATTGCCATTCCTCCTCCGACCGCTTCGGCTCCGTCG
The DNA here is from genome assembly GCF_019279795.1 of Protopterus annectens. Lineage (NCBI taxonomy): Eukaryota > Metazoa > Chordata > Ceratodontiformes > Protopteridae > Protopterus > Protopterus annectens. Next base: position 1,773,656,392 of record NC_056731.1, read on the forward strand.
GAGCAGGTGCTGTTGGAGCCGGTGGAGATCCTAGGGTCGGCTCCGACCCTTACGCCAACCCTGGCCTTCGGGTCTGAGTTTGGCACGCGGACTTCTTCGGCCGGACCCGGGGGTGACGTTTCGGGACCAATGCTGTCTGTTCCGAGCCTCCCTCTCGGTGCTTCGGCTGCGGGACTTCCGTCTGCTATCATGGCTCCGGGGACCGGACACTCCCAGGATTCTGGGGGTCCGGCTTTCAGAGCTATGAGGAGTGCCTTGGCCAAGTCTTCTTCGGCCATCTCTACGGCTTTACCGGCACCTTCCCTGGGCGTGGAGACTGGGTCTTTGGCAGTTCCCCTGTCCCTAGGCAGCGGAGCCTCGGGGCTTGAGGTTACCCCCACTGGGGTTCCCTCCACCTGAGGGTTCTTCGGAGTTGTCTTCGGAGGAGCCCCAAGGAAGAGATCGTGCAAGAGGAAGCACGTGGACTCCCCGAGTCTCTTACATCGGACACTGATCTTGATGATGGGAGGGGTCCCCAAAGTCGTCCTCGGATGATGTCTCATTCGCAGACATTTTAGAGATCCTTAAACAACGAGGCGGCTGGATATCCAAACCCCCCTCTGCTGATGAGTCAGTGCTTCTCAAGGCCTTTGGGGCTCAGCCCTCCGCCTCCTGGGTGTCTCCGCCCTTGATGAGCTCCTGGACTTAGTTTGTCGGAGGCGTGGGAACATCCAGATACTGTGGAACCAGTGCCTTCTCGCCCTAACAAATTTTTGTCTGCCCCACCCGAGAAGGAGTTCTTGACAAAAGGCGTGGCTGTAGATGCCATGGTGGTGGCATCTGCTACACAACAGGACGTGGCAGAGGCTTCAACGTCCGTCCATCCTCCTAATAAGGAGTCTAGGAGCATGGACCCGTACGGGAAGCGCACCCTGACTTCAGCGGCCTTTACACTAAGGTCCCTGAATTATTTGGCACATTTTACCAGGCTACAGAGGGATCTGGTCAAGGAGCTGTCAGATTCCCTCTCAAGTAACCTACCTGAGCAGCTAGCCCAGTTGGTTAGCTCTCAGTTGGCTATCCTTACCTCGATTTCTAACTCGTCCATGAGGCTCATTTCATATGCGGCCGAAGGGGCGGGCAGAGCGGCAGGCACAGGCGTAGCTCTACGGAGACAAGCCTGGCTCCGTTTGTGTCATTTCGTGGAGGCCTTCAAGTCTTCCTTCGCCGACGCTCCCTTTGATGGGTCCTCTTTGTTCGGACCTAAGGTAAAAGACACTCTTACCTGCTGTGAGCAAGAGGGAAAAACTTTATCTGCCATAGGTGCACGTTATTCCACTCCCTTTCGGCCTTATCCCAAGGCTAAAGGAGGAGGGAAGATGTGGTTCCGCAAATCACAGAAGTTTTTTCCTCAACAGCAGGAAGATTCCCCTTCCAGAGGCAGAGGACGGGGAAATTTTTCTGGGAGACGCCGTCCCAGAGGCAGCAGAGGGCCCCGCAATTCTGGAGACCGCGAGTCCTTTCGTGGCTCTTCAGCCTCCCACACTTCATGAGGGATTGCCCGGCTGTGCTGCTCCGGAGCCAGTCGGGTGCCGTTTGCCAAGCACCTAAAAGCCTGGGAGTCTATCACTCAGGACAGATGGGTGCTTCGGATTATTGCCGGAGGTTACACCATTCCCTTCACACACTCACTCCCACCGTCCAAAAAAATCCCGGACCCACCACCCAGTCAAAGGGAAATTGCAGCCGCAGAAGCTTCAAAGCTGCTAGAAAAAGGAGTCATCCAACCGGTCCCCACAGACCAGATCGGATCCGGAAATTACTCAAGGTTCTTTTTAGTGCCAAAAAAGACAGGGGACCTGAGACCAATATTGGATCTCAGCAAACTAAACCAGCCCGTCATGAAGTCCAAATTCCGAATGGTCACTTTACAATCCATTCTCCCATTGTTGGAGAAGGATGTTTGGATGTGCTCCATAGATCTCAAGGACGCCTATTATCACATACCGATACATCAGGCGTCCAGGAGGTATCTGCGCTTCAGCCTGGGAGACAGTCATTTCCAATTTTGTGCACTGCCCTTTGGTCTCACCACAGCCCCAGGGTGTTCACCAAGTGTTTGGCAGTAGTGACTGCTCACCTGAGGAGTCTTGGATTCCAAGTGTTTCCCTATCTGGACGACTGGCTCCTGACTGCCACCACCAGGCATCTACTAATAGACAACCTAAAAGCCACCATCTCCTGGGTGCTTCCCTGGGAATTACATTCAATTGGTCAAAGTCTGTCTTGCTGCCCTCTCAGCGCATAAGATTCATAGGAGCAGAGATAGACTCAAAATTGATGCTGCGTCTTCCTTCCTACCGAAAGGATTCAAACTTTACAAGGTCAAGTCCAAGCCCTGCTTCCAAGATCCAAAGCCCCAGCCAGGATGGTCCTGCAACTTTTAGGTTCGATGTCTGCCACGGTTCTCCTAGTTCCACTGGCAAGATTGCACATGAGGATTCTTCAGTGGCTGTTATCGACACAATGGTCTTTTCAGAATCTCCCCCTCAATCATCTCATACTGATTACAGAAACGTGCAAACGGGACCTCCGCTGGTGGCTTCAGCCATCCAATCTGAATCAGGGAAGACCTTTTGTTATCCCCCCTCCGGTGGCCACCCTGACAACGGATGCCTCCCAGACAGGGTGGGGGGGAGCATTGTCTGGGCAGGTTAGTTCAGGGTTCTTGGCTTCCAGGCGAAACCTTTCTCCATATCAATGTATTGGAAATGAGGGCTGTACTCCTGTCCCTACAGGCCCTCCACAAGTTTCTCCCTCAAGGCATTATCGCTATCCACACAGACAACATGTCGGTGGTCTGGTATCTAAACAAACAAGGAGGGACCAGATCTTACCCCCTTTGCAGAGAGGCCATGAGGGTGTGGGAATGGGCTGTAGCTACCAACCGTTTCTTGGTAGCGACCCACATTCCAGGGAAATCTAATATTTTGGCAGACAGATTAAGCAGGACGATTCTCTCTCCTCACGAGTGGTCACTGAACGAAACAGTAGCAGCTCAGGTTTTCAGAAGATGGGGGACCCCGTGCTGCGACCTGTTTGCAACACCACAAAACACAAAGTGCAAAAGATTCTTTTCCTTGACTCCGCGTCAGGGGGAAGGCAGCTACGGATGCTCTAGCCCAACCTTGGCCAACAGGACTACTTTATGCCTTTCCTCCGGTTCCACTCCTCCCCAAAGTCATCCAGAAAGCTTCCCAATTGGGGTCCACAATGATACTAATTGCTCAAGACTGGCCTCGTCAGGTATGGTTCCCCTACCTAAAGAAACATGCTCTGGACGGTCCTTGGTTTTTGGATCTAACTCTGGACCTGCTGATTCATCAGTCGGGACGACAACACCAGTCCCTTCACACTTTGAAATTAACAGCTTGGCTCCTCCACTTCCGACTTTAGTCAGAAATCACAACTTAGACCCGGAAGTTATTCACATTTTATCTTCTGCCCACAAACCCACCACTCAGAAATTGTACCTCAGTAAGTGGAAGAGGTTTGCTATCTGGGCTCAACTCAGGGGCTTAGACCCTATCACTAATTGTCTTACCAGTATGATTATATATATTGCTAAATGTAACATATGTCCAGCTTATTATATTGGTAGGACTGAAAGACAATTTAGGAAAAGAATTTATTCTCACTTATATAGTATAAAAACCAAAGATGGAAGAAATGCTTTATTTAAACACATCAACGCTGTAGGTATAGAACATACTTTCAAATTTGCCATCTTAGAGAAAATAAAACCTAACCCGAGAGGGGGTAATATAAAAAATTGGTTAGCTTTCAAAGAATATTGGTGGCAAATCCTTACAGATGCTATGACTTGGCCTGGAATTAATGATTACATCACAGTTAAACCACTTTTGATGGTTAAGAATTAATGTCTATACAGTCCTAATAATAATTTCTATTATGGTGGTACTAAGAAACTTATTGTAGAATTATTATTAGGTATGACATTCCAGTTCATATGATTTTATTCCTATAGTTATGTATATATTGGGACTGTGGTTATATATTAGGACTGTGGTTATTTCTTATTAGATGATTTACTATATATAAAAATTTATAATATTTTGACATAAAATGGAGATTGAGGTAAAATATTATGAGTATTATACTAAGTCATATATATTTTTATAGAAACATATGTATGTGATTTTTTATTTTTAAAAAAGTATATAAGAAACCATTTTTTATTAATATGGTAAAGTTTTTAAGGGACTGTATTTCATATATATATTTTTTATGATAAATTAATTAGAAAACACTGTTGCTTTAATTAGCTAAGAATTTTGGCGCCAATTGATGTATTTAAACAGTGAATGTTGAATATTTGAATGTTCTGAGGAAGCTCGTGTGCAACGAGTGAAAGCGCTCAACGTTTTTGTATAAGAATAAATGCTACATTTTTTCTACAGTCCTGGATTACTTTTGTTACTTTAAAGTGACTTTTTATTTCAACTAATAGACTGAAGTTCGCTCTACTGATTGTTGGACATTTATCTGCTTCTACTGGCATTGGGTACAGTTCCATTCATATACGAGCGTTTTCAGTGTTTAGATCTTACTACCTCAGTAAGTGGAAGAGGTTTGCTATCTGGGCTCAACTCAGGGGCTTAGACCCTATCACTGCCCCGATACCAGAGGTCTTGAAATTTTTAACATCCTTGTTTACTCAAGGATCTTCAGTCTCTACTATTAAAGTCCAACTAGCAGCTATCTCCAAATTTCACGAATCCATGGATCCACCGTTGATGAGCAGCAGATTATGCAAAACTTTCATTAAAGGTGCTGTGCTGTTAAGACCCCCAGTTTTTCATCCTGCGCCTCCGTGGGATCTTGATTTGGTACTTCGTGCCTTAACATCTTCCCCTTTCGAACCGGCTGCTACATGTGAGTTAAAATATCTGTCTTGGAAAACTGCCTTCTTAGTTGCAATTACCTCTGCAAGAAGAGTTTCAGAGCTTCAAGCCCTATCTATCAAACCACCGTACTTGATTTTTCACAAGGATAGAGTATCACTTAGGCCTAATCCATCTTTTGTTCCAAAGGTTTGTTCTAATCTCTGTCTCCAACAATCTCTAGAGCTACCAGTTTTCTTTCCAAAATTCTCAAATGAAGCTGAATACACCTTCCATAAATTGGATGTTCACAGGCAACTGCGCTTCTATCTAGACAGGACTCAACAAATTCGGAAAACAGACCAGTTGTTTGTGTCCTTTTCAGATAGTAGCTTTCGTGATGGTTTTACCCAATTTATTATCTCCAAATGGATTAGAGATTGCATAACTCAGGCTTATTCCTCTTCAAATAAGCAACTTACAACATCTATCAAAGCTCACTCTACCAGAGCTATGGCTACTTCTATTGCTTTTCATTCCAAGCTCGCTATTTCTGAGATTTGTGCTGCGGCTACTTGGTCCAACCCGCACACTTTCATTTCCCACTATAAATTGGATGTGGCATCTAAAGGGCGAGCATCATTTGGTTCCACGGTACTCAGGAGTGTTTTCCAGTGAGCCACCCAGGATTCAGGTGCTAGGGACGCTGTCCCATCAGTCAGAATGTAGGCGAGATAGGATCACATAACATCTTTTAGTTATGTACTCACCATAACTTCAGATGTTTGGGATCCATCTCGCTTCATTCTAATACCCACCCTCCTTCCCCTGCCTTGGAGATCAGAAGAGATTGAACGGTTTGAGTTCTACTGTTTTTATCTTGTTTCATCTGGCGATGTTATATAAGCAGTGCGTGCGTGTGTGCATGTATGCGGACAAACTAGATCTGGGGGACTGGTAGTGGTGCATCCTGGGATATAGTAAGCTCAGCCAATAAGAGACTTCGCTCTTTGGCATAAGCGTGCCGAGTCGGAGCCGAGGGATCGGCTCCGAACCCATCAGTCAGAATGTAGGCGAGATGGATCCCAAACATCTGAAGTTATGGTGAGTACATAACTAAAAGTTTTGCCTGCTGATAGTTCCGCATGGATGATCTCTGAGTCATCATGCTGTGCCACTAACCTGGCGATGTGGGTATCCTTGATGAATATGGATACACCTCCGCCCTTTGTACTGCGATCCGGTAACTGAGGCCGGAAGGTATGATATGAATTGTAACCTGGTAGTGCTGGGGTGCTCTCTGGAGCCTTGAACTAGGTTTCCGTCACTACACAAACATTGATTTTTCTCCATACTGAGGAGTGCCTCGAGTGTGTGCATTTTGAAGTTGAGACGTCTGGCGTTGAGTAGCATTACCCTTAGTGTTTGGTTACCTGTGCTGGTTACAGTGGTTGGTTTGTCCTTTGAGCCTTGCCTAGAAAAGGCACTATGGGGACGGCAAGAGCCTTGGCCAGTATTCGAAAGCCTAGGGGTGACAGGGCAAACCATCAACGGCGAAACAGCGAGGCTTGTCTATTATGTCATCCCAGGCAGACAGACACTGGATCCCCTTAGAATGACACCAGAAGCTTAGCCAATTGTTGAAATTGATCATTTTGTCTTTGTATTGTGGTATCATTCTAGATGAAGGTAGTATGCTACTCAAGATCAGGGTCATACCAGCTTGGGCTACATGATCAGAGAGCTCGTCAAGGTCTCTTTTCATGTAGTCCAGGGAGGTAAGTCTTAGATCATTCACACCAACATGTACAATGACAGCATCATACTTGTACTTGTTCTGGAGTGACCTAAGTGCCTGTGATATGTGGGGGGGGGTTCTTGCTAGTTGAACAAAATAGCAAATATATATATATATATATATATATATATATATATATATATATATATATATATATATATATATATTTGAACAAAATAGCAAGTATATTAGCACATTTCTCCAATTTTCAGGGTAGTGAAAAAATTTGCTACTGTTGCAAACACTAGTGAGTAGCAAAACAGGTTCTTTTAAGTGTTGATTAACAGCTCTTGTATTACATTTTTAGGTCTGATACCTCGGGAAGAGTACAAGGGAGGGTCTGTCAGTGCTCAAGGCATTGGACCAAAAAAAATCCTGTAATTTGGCTACTTTCTTTGGTAGAGTTGCAAATTTGCTCTGAATTGCTTATAACAGGCTTTGAGAGAATTCTATATGATGGCCATTCAGGAATAAAATGCAAGCATTCATGCTATGCCAAGATGCCTGTGGCTCACATTCCTTTCACATTCGCTGTCCTATTTCAGTGGACTAGGGGAAACAAGATAACTTCCTTTTATCTAGCATGACTCCTATAAAGGGGACTTGAAATGGATTCTAGGAGGGAGAAATGAAAGCCTAAAACAAGATTATGTTAATATGTCAAGCCCATATCAGCTATTTAGTGGATAAACAAATTAAAACTTTAAAAGAAGCACCTACATTTATTTTAATACATTAAAATAACTCAGAAAGCAAAGAATGAAAAACTTTTTTTTATTTCCAAGTGGAGTTTTCTTTAAAGGCAATTATAACTGAATCAAAAAAGCTAGGGCACAACTATGCAATTTAGACTGTATTGATTAAACACATCCTTGGCAATATTTCAAACCCACAGAGCACGCCAGGCAAAATGGTATAGTTTCTAACCTTTTTATCATCCATGAATGAACTAATTCTAACTCTGCTGAGTCGCACATTGCTGATTTTCTTTATTTTTCTAATGGAAGAAAAAGTTTATGCCAACTGAAAACATAGGAAGTATGGGAAATTTCCAAGAAAAAATGCATTTTTTTTCTTTATATTTGGTGTATTTTTTAAGTAAAACAGAATAATTTCACATATTATTATATTAAAAGTATTTATTTTTTAGAAACAATATTGCACAGCTTATAAACAAAGGGATTATGTGTAGATCTAGGGATGTCATTGTCCCCCTATGTGCAGCCCTCATTAGTACAGTTATTGAATGTAATGCCCCCTTTGGTATACATTTGTCCAGACACATGCAACAGCTGAAAGTCCACAGAGATACCTTGCTAAAAGGATACAAGGCCTAAACAGCATGTCCTACATTGTACGACTCAAAGCCCTGTCACTATACTCAATATCCTACAGACTGCTAAGAGGTGACCTGTGTCTGGCATGCAAGGCATCCTTTGACCCATTACAGTTGGATTTATTGCACATCAGCAAGTCAAATGGCATCGCAAATACTCTGTTTATGGATCTAAGCCTCTTCTGCGACATCATGAGAATGGTTTGGAGGGATAGGTATATCTCACAGAGGATAGCATTGCTGTGAAACAAAGTTCATCCCTGTCTTTTTTTTTCTTGTATAACTTAGATCTATGGAGGGAATCCGAAAAGTTACCCCAGGACTGCCCCCTGTGCTAGTAATGCAAAGTGGCAGCTCCTAAATGCTTTATCCCATACATGGATCCCCTCAAATTATCTATGGTATAATCTCAGTTATTTTCATTAGGAGTAATATATAATTGTCAACAATGGGATGGGAAAGGCCAATTTATTACTAAATGGGTTAGGATATTTTGAGCACAAAAAGGGAAACTGGCTAGGCTTAAAATGTGTACCCCAAGGATCTGTCTTGGGGCCGCTGATGTTTGGCATATACTTTTCTGAGGTGCAAGCCAAAACCAGTGGTCTGTGGCTGGCCAAGTTTGCAGATGAGTTCAAGCTGGGCACTGTCTTAAATTCCTCCTAGTGATGTGATCATCCTCCAAAAGGCCCTTACCCAAACTAATGACTGATGCCAGAAGCATGACCTCAATCTCAATGCCAAGAAATGCATCATTATCCCCTTTGGGGAAAATGTCATCCCCACTAATTGCACGCTTAGTACATTATTAATGTGTTAATCAGTCATGAGAGACTTTGGCACCAAGGTTGATAGCAACCTGACTTTTGACTACCACATTGCCTCCGTTGTACGGAAGGCTTTCCACATGGCCCACTTCATAAGTAAGGGTATTTCATCCAGGAACAAGGTCATCATAACTTTCCTGTACTTCTTCCTTATCAGACCCATTATCGAGTACAATGCTCACTTCAGCATGTACCTTGCCAAGCACATGTAGCAGCTGGAGAGACCACAAAGGTTCCTGGCCAGGAAAATCCAGGGTCTCAACCACCTATCCTGTACAGATATGCTAAAAGCCCTGTCCCTCTACTCAGTCTCATACAGACTGTTCAGAGGTGACCTGCGTCTGGCATACAAGGCCATTTCAGCCCCAGCCTTGATGGAGTTGCTGCTTATCCGTAAGACAAACTCCACCCATGCAACCCGCACACAAGGCCTTAACCTGGTCTGTGACATTAATAGAACTTTTTGGCAGGATAGATTTGTGTCCCAAAGACCCCCCCCCCCATCTGTGGAATAGAGTCATTCTCCATGTCATGCAAAGTACCTCTCTAGCACTTTTTAAGAGGAACCTGGATGACTGGATGGGAAACAGAAAATATACCCCTGGGATCCCACCTGTGACCTTGCTGGACAGAGGAAACAGGTGCTGACTTTGAGGGAACATGGGAAAAATTCTTGGCTAGGCTTATAAGGGCCTCCGGGTCAATAGCCTAGTATCCTATGAACCTATGTCCCACAAGGGCAGCTAACCTCGTACTTAATTATGAGCCTATGAATGAGATGCACGTAATATTTTATTTTCATGAGAGATGAATTTCAAAATATAAGGAAAGATAATATTTCCAGATGGAGCAGTAACTGATATTTTTATTGGCAGGGTTAAAGTAGAATGTAATGGCATGTACAGCCTTCCTCCCCAGTTCCAAAGATAGTTTGAAATAATTATAGCAGTTACATATTGTTGCATGTTACTGTGATATATATCTATATCTTTATTTATATATATATATATATATATATATATATATATATATATATATATATATATATATATATATATATATATATATACTCGCCTCTCAGTGCAAGGCAACCTGATAGTTATGCAGCAGGGATAAAGCGACATTCCTTGCTTTAACTTAATCTGCATTCCTGCTTCCCTCCACTCTAGCATATTATCCTCCTTAGATGTGTGACTTTGATCAAAATAAATAAGAAAATAAGTAAACATTTATTAAATGGGTAAACCCACTAGGCACACTGTCCTTCTTCAGGGGTAATGTCTGGTTAATTGACATGCTCAGAGTCCCATGGTGGGCAAATGGAGGCTGTGTGAATGACATCTAGGATTTCTGCAGGTCGAGGTATAGCAGCACATTGTTATGAACTTCTGTGTCAGACTGCTAGAAAAAAGACTGCAGAATGCATGCATTAGTCCTTAATAACAAATAAAGAGGAAAGGAAAACTTTGACCCTTACCTGGGGATCAAATCCAGAACCCCCCCCAAAACTGTTCTTGAGGAAACCAGATACCTAACTGTCCAAAGAATTCTTGTTGGTACACTGGCAGTGCCAACTGCAGGGAATAGCAGGCATCCAGGGTTCAGTCTCCTGACAACAGTCTAAGAGTTTTCTTTTAAGTTGAGTTATTAATACAATTCCAGGTTCATGGTTTGTCATACTGAATAATAGGCACAGTAATGCATTTCATCTTGCTCCTGTTGTATACAGTACATATCCCCACTAGATTGCAGTATGATTTAATAAAATTTACACTGATTGTGCACAGTTGTATACTGTTACCACTGCCCACAGGTATACCCAATATCCTGCTGTTTTTTTTTTCTTTCTTTCTTTTTTGTTAATATAGCCACAAGAAAAAAAGTGTCTGTAGCTTAGAGTGTCTGCTTGAAAGGCAGGGAGTTTTGTCACTGGGAATAACCAGTTTCAGTTCTTACCTCACCTCACATAGTTACAGGCCATGGATTGGCTTACATTTGGCCTGATACTGTATAAGAAAATAGGTGGTGATAAACCTTACAAATAAGTAAGTTGGTGTATCACACTCAGTGGGGTTTTTAGTTCATTCTTTAGTATGTGCTACAGGTCAAATTATTAATTAGTATAATTAATATACTAAATAATTAGTATCAAAGGTGAGTAATGTTTTTATTTTGTTTTAATGGTTTTAAAGTAAAAGTACTGAAAACTTGAGATATATTTTTAATAATTGGGTTGTACTTGTCTGTGGGTTCCAAATTTAGTTTAGTTAAGTTGAGTAAATTTATTTGGCTTGCTAATGTTAATTTCTTCACTTTTCATTTTTGTTACCACTTTTCCTCTCCCCTTTAGGGAGGATGATCTGTTTTGTGCGAGTATGAATATTGGTACTGTTCAGTCCACATGTAAATAACTTACTAGATCTTGCAAAAAAGTCAATGTTAATAACAAAACTATTAAACATTCCCATTTCAGATCCTGATGAACTTTAAAAGACAAGTGGTTTAGTTAGAGTGCAGTAAGTAGTTATTTAATTTAAGGGTAAGAACTAGGAACATTTCAAGCAGAACAGCAGAGCGATTTATGAGAGAATCTCCCCAATTACGCAGGTGCAGTTATGCTTGCATATTGTGTTGTTTGCTTACATCTGAAATAAGATTTATAAACGGATAACATGGAATTAATAAGCAGTGCAGTCAGGGCATACAAGAGATAATTCTGCTGAGAGAGACTGATGAAATCTAATAAATTTAATGAACATATATGCATATCACATTCTTTGTATTTTGCATTTACAGTTCCGGATATTAATTGTAGTTTGGAAGTACAAAAAAATCATACCAGTTGTTTCTATCTTGATATGTAGCTTAACAAAGGTGCCGCGAGCAAGATGCTGCAATGTGAAGGTTTATTACTGTATCTTTCTTTGTTTCTACTGATCTTGGCTGTTGCTGTTTCTGTAAATGAGACGTTTATTTTAGTAAGCTTTGCTCGACATACAAACAGACTGTGTTTTGTACACAGCTAAAATATGTGTTTAAAAAATTCAGAGCAAGAATTACTAGTTATTTCTAGCAGATTTTCAAATGCACTTCTAGACAATTATTCCAACATGTGAGTAACTAAAAATGGACAACAGATGCCAAGCACCTGATATGTTGTGGTAGTATCCGACTCAAACATATGCAAGAGTTGAATGTTGTGGATTCAGGGCACTTGTATTCCAACTGTATTACAGACGCTTCACAATACAGCATGAAAAGGATGAATATTCTGTCATTCAAGATGCAGGCATTTTTGGATGGTATAGCAGACTGGTGTCTGACTGTTTTGAATGTTGTATTGATGGAGTCCCACAGCACTTAAGGAATAAAAAAAAGAGCAGTAAGGATATTATATGGTATGCTCTCACAGCACCTTTAACTGCTAACTCAAAACACAGTGGACACATTCTAATGACAATGGATGTCTGTTTTCTGTATTGGCCTTTTGTGTATTTCAGTTTTTCTCTCTGAATTTCATTGGATCATAAGTCATGCATGACTTAAAACACCTGCAGTCATCCTACAAACTGCTTACAGTACCCTCAAGTAACTTGATACTGCATCATTTTATCCGTTGGTTTGCTCTTTTCAATACATTTCTGTGGCTCTGAAATTGTTTTACACAGAGGTGCATGCTCACACTTGACCCTAGTAATGCACACCCCTGGTGGTTGTGAGTCAGGCAGTCATGAGAGAGTTGTCCTTTCACTTTTTAGAGTCTGAGTGCTATATGACATCAGTATGGCAAGCAGACTTTTCCACAGTTTGTCAAAATATGTCAGCCAATGTTTTGTCAGTTAAAGCTGCGAACCAGCTAGCCTAGTATATCTCTGTTCTTAACAGCTAGATGCAGGTTGTGATCTCAATGTCTGCCCTACCCTGAGGCAAGAAATGTACATTTAAGCTTCTCTTCCTTCCATATGACCTGAAATAGCACAGATCCAGTATGACCCCGTATGCAGACATTTCAGACAGTGAAGAGACTGCTGTGTCAGTGGACTTCTTGGTCTGTTTGTTTCTGTGTTTTAGAACCTCTCCATTTTATGACAGCAAACTGGTACTCATTTAATCTTATTTTCATCTGGACCATGTTGACATGTTAGTGCAGCTTTTGCTAGCATTAGAATTTCTGAAAGCCATTTAATAAAACTTAAATAAATAAGACTTCTACTAATTGTATTTCAACAACTCATCTAGAATATTGCCCTGCTTGGTCCTTTTGGCTCTATGTTGTAACATTTTCCTTCTTAAAGCTGCACAGGTCCAATATATCTGACTGTACATTGTCTCATGCTAGTCTATTAAAATAAAAACAAATTTGGTTGTATATGTACTGGATTAAAACATCATATAATAACACAGTTGCTATTTTGTGATATGAACAGCATACTAAAATACTTAATTTCTTTCCTGCTGTGTAAACAGCGATGAAAGGCTCACCTTGCATGATATCTTTTGGTCCCAGAAATTAAAAAAAAAAAAAAAATCAAGGCAAATTTGCCACTTGGCTGTGATAGTGCTGCCCATTTTAAAGATAACAGTGAACATTTTTATTAAACGGTGCCTGTTAGAAGATGAGCATAATTTCTGCAACTTAAAATGCAAGAAGATGTTGTTCCATTCACTGGTTGCAGTATTCCTCACCAATGAAATTCCCTGCCATGGCTAGCCCAACATCCGGCCAGTATACCAAAGCCTACTGTTGTTTTAAGGTACACTGAACATCACACATATGTTTCTTGCATAGCATAGGGCATAAAGGTGATGTCCAGATGTACCATCCTCAGAACTTCTTTGATGCCAGTCCAAATGCATCCTCCGATCATTGGTCTGAACACCTACGTCCTTTACCACCAGTTCAAATGCATCTTCATTCTCTGCTTGAATGCCTACATCTTGCTTGCTGAAGTCCGTGCCTTTGCAGATAAGTACCCCTTGGGAGTTTGTTTTTTTTTTTTTTTTTTTTTTTTTTGGGCTTTCTTGTTGCTTCTGGGAGTTAATGTCATCCAGGAGGGGTAAATGCCAGTGTGGGAGACAGATTCCCCATAATGACTGCCATGGTAAGTGTTTATTTTATCTAGGAGCCTCTCATGACCATATGACCTGTTCTATTTGTCAGGCTTTCATACCGAAGACCATGTGTAGAAGGCTTCCTTCCCTTGCTTTGTATCTTGTGAACCAGTGCCTTAAGCTTCTCGCTAAGGATACCATGGAAGGAACTTCCAGCCCCGTGGGTCAGCCGTTAGGGAAGAAGGTTAAAAAAACTAAGACCAGAATCTTCCACTGTCCAGCCTCTGTCAGGTGTTTCTCCCACGGACAATGCGAACCCGGAGACTCGCCTGCCCTTGTTGTCGGATTTCTCTGCTGCGACCAGATTGGAGGCCGGCAAGGCTCCGGCTCGCAGCATGTCCGATGAGGCTTTGCAGGAGTCCATTTCAGATGTTCGGGAAGAACTATGTTGGATTATTTCCGAGGGGCCCAGGGGTGTTCCGCAAATTTTAGTTAAGGAAGCAGTTCCTACTAAGGTTATTGAATGCTGTCCTGGGTCAGAGTCTTCCATGTTTTATAGGGAAGACGTCACTTTAAAGAAGAAACAAAAGACTAGACCTGTTTCTCCAGCTTCTAGAGATCCACACTGTTGTGGCTCCCCTTTGGTCCTCTAATCCCCTTAAAAGGCCCAGGGAACAGTATTCCTCTGAGGAGTCAGATTCTGATGAAGAATCCCTTGCATACTCTTCCCATATTCCTTCTCCTTTGGACTATGGGTCAGTGGAAGAGGAATATAGACCTGATATTCCCTATGAAGAAAATTCCTTTGGGGACACAATCTCCAGGATGGTGGATTTTTTAAATGGGATTGTGCTCAGGCCTCTGATATCCATAAGCGGTACTATGAGTTGCTGCAGATGGAATCTCCAAAATCTTCTATTCCTCATGTTTTAGCTGCTTTGTTAGATACTTTTTCCAATGACTGTAAAGCTCCTGAGTCTCTGCCCCCTGCTCCCAAGAAGCCTGATTTATAGGATGCCTGAGAATTGTAACTTTTTATACAAGTGTCCTGCTGCCGATCTCTCAATAGTATCTGTAGCCTCTGACAGATCTTCTCGATTGTTTCCTTCTCCCAAGTTACTGCCTTATGATAAAGACAGTAGAACTATGGAAAGGCTAGGTAAGAATGTTTCATCTCAACTTCATGGCCTTTAGGGCTATTAATTATCAGACCCATATGTCCAGGTATGTGTTGGCTCTCCTTTCTCAGGCTTGTCAGCTTATTTCTGATCTCCCAGTCTCTGAAGGTAAAACTTCTGCTTTTTACTTGCTAGGGACTTCCTCTCAAGTGGTTCGTCGTTCTATCAAGTGTAGTTATGATGCAGCAGATGCTTCTTCTAGGGCTGCTGCTTTTGGCTCGGTGATGCAGAGGTATTCTTGGCTTAGGCTTCAGCCTTTACCCGATTATATCAAGGCTAAGTTGATGGATGCTTCTCTTGATAGTAAATATGTGTTTGGGGAGGCAGCTGCTGATTTGTTTAAGTCCCCTTCAGGATAAGGGGAAGGCCTTGCAGGAACTAAAACATGTGTTTGTCTCTCCTGTGCCTAAATTGCAGAGAAACTACCCTAATAAGACAAACTTTGTTCGCAGGTAATCTTGCCCTTCTAAGGGCAAAAAGCGTGGCAAGCAGGCTCCTCCTACTAAGGCTGCACAAACTTCAGGGACTCTGAAGTCTTCCTTTCCGTATAAACCAGGTGCTGTGTGACTATCTGTGTTTTCCCTGCCTCGTTCCTCTTTGCCTTTCTCTTTCTTTTCCTTTTTGGCTTCAGATTACTCAGGATTCTTGGGCTCTGCCCATTATTTGCCAGTGGTATTTCATGGTGTGGAAATCCATCCCCCTTTTATGGGGATTCCTCATCCTCCTCGGAACAACTTCTTTTTTCCCCAGAGGTCCTTCGAGACCTTTTGAGTCAGGGTACTCTTCAAGCGGTACCTGTGTTCCAAAGAGGAGAGGGGTTTTACTCCAGAATGTTTCTAGTGCCCAGAAAATAGGGTACTTGGAGATCAAATCTAGACTTCTTGCATCTAAATGCTTTTTTTAAGGTGCCCTCCTTTTGAATGTCATCCCTTCAGACACTTTTTCTTCTTTTGCTATCTCAGGCCTATATGGTATCTTTGGATCTCAAGGATGCTTATCCCCATATGCCAGTCCATTCCATTTTCAGGAAGTTTTTGCATTCTTGTGTTGCTTACTGACATTTTCATTTCTCTGCTTTGCCCACTGGCCTTACTACTGCCCCAAGGGTATTCACCAAATGCCTCGCTCCTGTGATTGCTTTTTGCAGGCTTCAGGGGATCCAAATATTTCTTTACTTGGATGACCTACTGATTCAGGCATCCTCTCTAGAGATCCTGTTGCAAAATCTCCATTTGGTCATTTCTCCTTCAGTGCCTGGGGTTCACAATAAACTTCAAAAAGTCTTCTTTGACTCCTTCTCAAGATCACGTCTTTCTGGTTTGCAGGATTCAGACAGTGCCAATGCTGACATCCTTGTCTCCTCCAAAAGCCTTAACTCTCATCTCCTCCTTTCAAACTCTACTTCCTCTGACCTGGATTACAGCCAGGGAGTTTCTGAGAGCTCTAGGTTTCATGGCATCCTCCATTCCTATGCTTCCATCTGACCAAACTACACATGAGAAGGTTTCAGTGGTTTCTGAAGTCAGTTTGGCTTCAACATGCACATCCTCTAGACTTTGTAGTTCCTCTTCTTCCTTGTCTCAAGAAGGAACTTCACTATTGGATGCAGCAGTTCCATCTAAATACAGGGGTCCCTTTTCAACCCCCTCTTCCCTCTCAGGAACTATTCATAGATGCTTCAGGTGTGGGATGGGGAGCTGCATTTGGCTTCCTATAGGTACAGGGGGTGTGGTTGCTTCTTCAACACAAGGACCACATCAATGTTAGAGATGAGAACTCTTCTGGCTTTTCATCCTCTTTTTCTCTCCAGGGCCTCTCATGGTATTCACAGACAATACCACAAAGATGGATATATAAACAAACAGGGAGGAACAAGATTGATCTTTCTTTGCCAGTTGGCACTCCTGTTGTGGGATTTTGCTGTCCAGTATCAAGTGACTGTTCAGGCAGTATATAGCCCTTCAAGTCAAAACATTGTAGCAGACACTCTGAGCTGGTCTTTATCTGAATCTCATGAATGGCTGCATCACAGGCATGTGTTTTTGGACATTGCTCACCAGTGGTGTACTGCTCAAGTAGCTCTATTTGCCTCCCCCTCTAAACAAACAACTTCCTCTATTTTGTGCCAGAGTCCCACGTCCTCTGGTGTGGAAGGTGGATGCCCTCACTTTTTTTTGGAAGGGGATGTCTCTCTATGCATTCCTTCCCCTTCCTTTCATTCCAAAATTCCTGTTCAGAATTCAGCAGAATGCTTTCAAAATCTTGTTGGTAGCTCCCTTTCGGCAGTGACAGCATTGGTTCCCTCTTCTTCTGCATTTATACAAGGGCAATCATCACAAGTTACCTCACAGGGTGGATCTACTCACACAAGACAAGGGATCTCTCATCCATCCCCATATGTTCACACTTCAACTGACACTGTGGGTGATAGGATTTTGATTACACATAGACACCTTATTGATGATGTGCAGAGGGTCCTGCAGGAGGCCAGGAAGCCCACTACTAGGAAATCCTACTTATCCAAATGGAAAAGGTTTTCTGTTTGTCTCTCATAACCTGAACCCACTTACTGTGGATGGTTCCTCTGGCTCTCTTATTTGTGTGAGTTGCTCAATGCTGGTTTGGTGTTTTCTTCTGTTAAGGTCCACTTGGCAGCTGTCTCTGCTTGTCTGCCTTTATCTCCACGTTTGACTTCTAGATTTGAGGCTAAAAGTTCCTTAAAGGTGTCCTTCATATTAAACCTCCCAGAAAGCCTGTTCTTCCTCCCTGGGATCTTAATTTTGTTTTGGAGAAGTTTACTTGGGCTCCTTTTGAGACTCCTTTGTCAGCTTCTTTGCAACATTGTTCTTAGAAGACAGTTCTTCTGTTTGCCCTTACTTCTGCCAGACAGGCCTCTGAGCTTCAAGCCCTTAAGGCTTGCCCTCCTTTTTTGATATTTCATAAGGACAGTGTGTCCTTGCATACTAATCCTTCTTTTATGAATAAGGTGATTAATGAGTTGTCACTTAATCGGTCTATTCATTTGTCTACATTTTCGCCTCTTTGCAATCTGCCATTGAGCGGGTGCTGCATACTTTGGACATGCAAAAACAACTCTGATTTTTATCTGTATAAGACTAATGCTATTAGAAAATGTGATCAGTTGTTTGTTACTTTTCATCCTAGGTCCTTAGGATTAGCTGTATCCAAGCAAACTATTTTTTCTTGGATTTCAGGAGCCTTCCTTCTGTAAAGGCTCATTCTGCCAGAGCTGTTGCTTCTGCTGCTGCTTTTTTCAAGGGGTTGGATACTAATTCTGTTCTTGAAGCAGCTACCTGGACATCTGTGCATACTTTTACCATGCACTACAAGTTGGATGGTATCTCCAGAGCTAGAGCTAATTTTGCTATGGACATTCTTCATGGCTTTTTAGTCACCTCTACTGCTTCATCGTCCTCCCAGTGTAATCTTGAGCTTTGGCACTCTCCCATAGGTAAAGAATACTACAACCAGTGAATGGAAGGACATATTAAAGTTGTGTAAAATTATTACCATAACAGTATGACAACCTGTTGCAGTATTCACTCCCTCCCTCGTTCCCCTTAGTCCTTTTCTTTCTTGGATGTACTGGTTACCTCCTGGATTTTTGTAGACTTGTATTCCTACTGGGGCAATCAGTTCTGAGGATGCTATGTATGGACTCACCTTTATGCCCTACATTACATAAGGGAGCATATGTGTGACATTTGGCATACCTTAAAGCAACTGTTGGCTTTGGTATACTGGACGTATGTTGAGCTACCCACAGCAGGGAATCCCATAGGTGAAGAATACTGCAAAAGTGAAGGAAAGAACATATGTTATGGTAAGATTTTACACAACTGTGCTTTCTACAGACAGTTTAGCTTTTCCTTGCTGTAGATATTACATGTCGTGTTTCAGGGACATCTTTGGAAGGTATGTCTAATACTACCACTTTATCCAGTGACCATATTTCTTTCCAAACTTTGCAGTTGGCATAGTATTTTGAATATTAAATTGCTAAGACTAAGTGTAATATTATTTTTCAGAGTAGTGTAAAGTCTTGGCTTCCAGCTAGGTCATGAACTCTTGAAATTTAAAGTAAATGTCCTTTTTTTCTGTACTACTGTAGTGGCACACTGACATGGCATTATGCCATTTTCCTTTGGTGTGGTGATATAGTTGGGCAAGACACTGCACAGTCACTTTTCTTTTAATGTAATGTAGTTAAGCAAGCATGCACGGAATAAAGTCTGTCAACCTGTGCACTTACAGTAATGGCACTGACCATCACCTACATCACAGGGGACCTTTGCAATTTTTAGTTACCACTCTATTAGGGGATAGCATTATACTGCACTCTTCACCCCACATTTGAGCTGGTAATGCTAAGCAATTCTGTTGAATAGTCCAGCATAACAAATCAGTTTGCAGTTTTGATTTAAGCAGCAGGATAAAAACAGTCACATACTTGCAAGTTAATCAGTTTGTACTAGAGGCCTTGTATAAACTATACGACTGTAAGTGGAAGCAAAGGAGGAAGATGGACGAAGGCTGCCAGCCTAGTAAAATAGAATTTGATACATAATTCTATCAATTGTATAAATAAGTGTATAATACAGGCTTGTCTTTTTAAATGAAAGAAAACACTGTAAAATGTGAACTTCAAGATTGTTGCAACATTGCCATCTGCTGTAAGGAAAACCAAGCCAAGCATTTCAGATGTGTCTTTTGAAGATGAAAAGATCTTATGAATCTCTGATGTTTTACAAGTCGGCTCCAGTGAGTCTGGATGAAGGTTTCATGCCCATTGTTTTAAGGTTAAAGTTAAGGGCCAGAATTTACATGTGGAAGGTGCTTTATTGCTCTGGTTTCTGCTAGTGTATATGTGAAATGCCTTTTATTGTTGTAGTCTCCTGAGCAGGTGTTAGCTTGCAAAATAATGCAGTTTGTGGCCTGGGAACTCCAGACCAAGTGTCAACATGATGTAATTTAGGAGGGCCTTAGCTGGTGGTTAGTGTTTAAAAACGATTGTTGAGGGAGAGGCTAGGAAACATTTTGATCTTGGATATCTAACCCAGCTCTGCGTAGGCGTTATGTATGTAAGTAGGATTATAGCACTGTGATTTCTCTTAGGAATAGTTAAACTTGGAAGAAAGTTAGACTAAGTATTTTTCTTTGAAATCAGATCATGTTAAGTTGTCTATCTCGCCTTCAATCTTGCTGGTTGGGTTCGGAGCCGATCCTCGGCTCCGACTCGGCCATCTTCTAAAGCTCGAGAGCTATTTACTGGCTTGAGGCCTCCCCATATCCCAGAATGCCTGGCGCTAGATCCCCAGATCTCATTTGCCACTTCTGCTACGAGGTTGCTTTTGCTGGCTCAGCTCGTATTTTTGTCTTTTGACAAAATAGTGTGTGTGTGTTAAGGTGTGGTAACTGTTTTTTTTTTGTGTGTACGGTTCTTTATACTTGTTACCTACTGTTGTACTGTTGGCCTTTTTTTTTTTTTTTCCTGTGATTTTTCTTGTTACAGGATGTCCAAAGGTACTAAGGTATCGGGATTCAAGAAGTGTGACTCATGCTGTCAGAAAATGTCTCTGACGGATGGTCACACTTCTTGTGTCTACTGCTTAGGCGCCCTACACCTGCAGGACTCGGTGTGTACGCTTTTAGTCCAAGAGTCCTGCAGGAGTGTAGGAATAAGTTAATCCTTAGAGGATTACTAAAACCTGAAGGGTTACCTGCTAAGACTCAGCCAGGGGAAACCCTCCAAGCCATCAAAGCCGTCGGCTCCCAGTTCGGAGCCATCGTCGGGTGTGGCGTCTGGTTCGACTTCTGTTCCGGCCGGAACTGAAGTACCTACCTCTCAGTTGGCTCTGACCCTGGTGTCGGAACCTTCAGGGAGCCAAAAGCGTTCTAGGTCCCCATCCCTAGAGTCGATTCGCTCGGCTCCGGGGTCACCGCTGTTACAGTCGGAGCGAAGTCACCGATCTCACTCTTCTCTGTCTTCGAGACTGTCTGACCATGACTTGGAGAGAGTGGTGAGCAGACTTCTGAAATCGCAGGCCCTGGCTAAAATGCTATCCAGCCCCCCTCATCAGGGTTCGGCTCTGCCCGTCTCTACAGTAGTTCCTCCTTTGACTCACCCCTTGAGTTCGGTGCAAGAGCTGGTTGGGGTTTGGATCGTGGAACCGTCGGCGCCGATATGTCCTCTTTCGGTTCCTTCGGCTCCGATCACTTCCATGGCGCTGTCCTTGGAGGGATCTGGGCGCCGAGACTCCCTCGTTGGTTCCGAGGGGGGCGAGTGGCATCGGACCCTTATCCGACCCCGTTCTCCCTCTTGGAGCTTCGGCGCAGGTGAGTTCGGCTCCTACATCGGCCTCGGAGCCATCTCTCTCAGTGCCGGGGAGGGTTCCGGTCTCTTCGGAGCCTGAGCCTTCTTCTCTGCCAGGAAGGGGTGCCTTCGAGGTCATGAGGAGTGTGCTGGCCCCTCAGTCAGCCCCACGATCAGCCTCATCGGCTCCTCCCCCCATGGTGCCTGCGTCTGCCTCTGCCCCTCCTCCAGACCCCAAGCGAGGAGAACAAGTGCTCCAGGTTGCTCCAGTGGGCACGTCCTCCTCTTCCGAGGCCTCCCCTGATCATTCAGAGGAGCCCCCTCAAAAGAGGAAATGTAAGAGGAAGCATGTTGACTCCCCTGAGTCTGTCACTTCGGATACGGACTTAGAGGATTCGGAAGGGTCCCCAAGATCCCCCTCTGAAGATGTCTCCTTCTCAGACATCCTTGAGATGCGTAGGCAGAGGGGGAACTGGACTACCCTTAACCCTTCTGAGGATGAGTCTGTATATCTGGATGCGTTTGGTTCTCGCCCTTCCACCTCCTGGGTGTCTCCGCCTTTCGATCCACTGATGGCAGTGGTGGCTCAAAAGGCATGGTCAGCCCCAGACACAGTGGAACCAACTCCCCGAAGGCCCACGAAATTCATCACAGCACCACAAGGCTAACAATTTTTGACAAAGGGTGTCCCTGTTGATGCTATGGTGGTAGCAGCGGCCACTAAAAATGAGTTGGCTGAGACTTCTTCGTCTGTCCACCCCCCTAATAAGGAGTCTAGGACGATGGACAGATACAGGAAGCAGATGTTTTCCTCAGCGACCTTTTCCATGCGGTCGCTGAACTATTTGTGCTATTTTACACGCCTTCAAAGGGACCTTCTTAAGGAGCTAGGAGATACTCTTCAAGATCCATCAGCTGCGGGGGCCCAGGATAAGATTACCTCCCAGCTGGTGACTCTTAATTCGATAGTGAACTCCTCCATGTGGCTCATTTCTTATGCGGCCGATGGGGCAAGTAGAGCCGCAGGCACAGGTGTGGCCTTGAGAAGGCACGCTTGGATGCGGTTATGTAACTTTGCGGACCCCTTTAAGGCGTCTTTCACCAATACCCCTTTTGATGGTTCTGCTCTTTTTGGACCACAGGTGAAGGATACCCTTACTAGGTGTGAGCAGAAAGGCAAGACTCTCTCTGCTGTGGGAGTCCGTTTTTCCACTCCTTCTAGACCATACCCCAAAGGTCAGAAAAGTGGTAAAATGTGGTTCCGGAAACCCCAGGGAGCTATGCCTAACACACGTGATGAGTTTACCTCCAGGGGCAGAGGAGGGAACAACAATAGACGCCGCCCTCGAGGCAGAGGGGGCCCACAAAATCAGGGCAGCAGAGATTCCTTCTCTGACAAGCCCTTCCAGCATCTCTGAGGGGCTGCCCGCTTTTGGAGGCAGTCAGGGGAAGATTATCGCTGTACCCAAAAGCCTGGCAAGACATAACTCAAGACAGATGGGTACAGTCTATCATATCCGGAGGTTACAGAATTCCCTTCATTTATACCCCCTTAAGGTCAAACAAATCCCTTCCAGATGTTCCACCCAATCTAAGGGAACAAGCAGTCCAAGAGATAAAAAAGAGCCATCCAACGAGTCCCAGCAGACCAGCAAGGATCCGGAATTTACTCCAGGTTCTTTTTGGTACCAAAAAACACAGGAGACTGGAGATCTATTTTGGATCTCAGCAGACTAAACAGGTCTGTGCAAAGAACAAATTTCTGGATGGTCACGCTTCAGTCCATTCTACCCTTTTTGGGTCAGGACAATTGTATGTGCTCCATAGATCTTCAAGATGCGTACTACCATATCAAAATGGACAGGCGCTCCAGAAGATTCCTCCGCTTCCAGCTGGGAGCCAGTCATTATCATTCCGAGCTCTGCCCTTTGGTCACACCACAGCCCCCAGGGTGTTCACCAAATGTATGGCAGTAGTTGCCTCTCACCTGAGACGGCAAGGATTCCAGGTGTTTCCCTATCTAGACGACTGGCTCCTTACTGCTACCAGCAGACATCAGCTGTTACGAGCCAGGAACTACACCATCCAAACTTGCTCCAAGCTAGGTATCACAAATTTAGAAAAGTCTGCATTGTCGCCTTGTCAGTCTATAACCTTTATATGTGCAAAAGACATGTCAGCGAGACTTCCGTTACACAGAGTACTTAGATATTCGCCGACATGTACAGGTGTTATTAGGATGCAAGAAAATTCAGGCCAGATTCGTCCTAAAGACATTGGGCCTCATGGCAGCAGTGATCATACTAGTCCCCCTGGCTCGTTTTCATATGAGGATTCTTCAGTGGTTGCTTTTCACCCAATGGTCATTTCTACAACTTCCAATGTCTCACATGATTATGATTACACAGACATGCAAAGACAAGCTTGCTTGGTGGATGGTTTCCCCATCAGTACCCCAGGGTAGACCATTTGTTCTTCCTCCACCAGTAGCCACGGTGACCACGGATGCATCCCTGATGGGGGGGGGGGCACTTTCAGGGCAGAACAGTCCAAGGCACATGGCAACCCCACGAGTACCATCTGCATATCAATGTCTTGGAGATGAGAGCTGTGCTTTTAGCTTTGCAAACTCTTCAGAACTCTCTTCCCACCGGGACCATTGCAATTCAGACAGACAATATGTCAGTAGTGTGGTACATCAACAACCAGGGCGGAACCAAGTCCTACCCCCTATGTCGAGAAGCACTCAGACTCTGGCAATGGGCGATCTCTTCCCAGCAGTTTCTGATAGCAACACACATCCCTGGGAAGTCCAGCGTTATAGCGGACAGGCTGAGCAGAGCAATTCTCATGCCTCATGAGTGGTCTCTCAATCAGACAGTGGCGGACCAAATCTTCCGCAAATGGGGTCAGCCTTGCTGTGACCTTTTCACCACCCCCTTCAACAGCAAGTGCAACAGTTTCTTTTCTCTCCTCCCTCTTCCCGGATACCCTCCCAGAGATGCTCTAATCCACGATTGGCCTCAGGGACTTCTTTATGCATTCCCTCCATTTCCCCTGATTCCCAAACTAATACAGAAAGCTACCGCACTGGGATGCAAGATGATCCTCATTGACCCCTACTGGCCTCGACAAATTTGTTTTCTTTTCCTGCATCATCACCTCCTGGAGCAGCCCTGGACCCTGGACCCAGAACCAGACCTCCTGAAACATCAGTCAGGCAGGCTGCACCAATCCCTGCAGTCTCTCAACCTCACTGCTTGGTTGCTCCACTTCCAACCTTAGCCAGGCTTCCGGACATTTCCCAATCGGTGCGTGAAATCATCTTATCTTCGCAGAAATCTACCACCAGAAAAACTTATGCTAGTAAGTGGAAATGTTTTTCTTGCTGGGCAGAGTCTAAAAACATAGATCCCTTTTCAGCCCCGGTCCACCACGTTTTAGATTTCTTAGCAGAACTTTTAAAAGCTGGGTCCTCTTCTGCCACCATTAGAGTTCAGTTAGCCGCAATTTCAAATTTTCATACAGGTCTATCGGATACTAGTATATTATGTCCCATAAGCTTTGTAAAGCTTTTCTCAAAGGCACTACTTTGCTCAGGCCCCCAGTAAGGGATCCCCCGCCTCCGTGGGATCTTAATTTGATCTTGGCTTCCCTAATATTGCCCCCCTTTGAACCCGCAGCTTCATGTTCCTTAAAGTTTCTTTCTTGGAAAACCGACTTTCTTGTGGCAATCAGCCAGAGAGTTTCTGAACTCCAGGACCTTTGTGTTCGCCCTCCTTATTTAGTTTTCCATAATGACAGAGTTTTGCTCAGGACTAATCCCTCCTTCCTAAGGTACCTTCTGAGAGTAATCTGAATCAGTCCATTGATCTTCCGGTCTTCTTCCCAAATTATTCCAACAAAGCTGAACATAAATTACATCAGTTGGATGTTCATAGACAATTACGTTTCTACTTGCATAGGACTAAACAAATTAGAAAATCGGATCAGCTCTTTCTGTCCTGTGCTGAAGGTAAACAAGGTCTACCAGTGTCTAAAGTAACTCTATCTAAGTGGTTGACTTCTATTATTACTTTGATTTATCAATTGAGGAACAAACAGTTTCCTGCTAAACCAAAAGGCCACTCTACTAGGGTTTTAGCTACTTCTGTAGCTTTTCAGGCAAGATTACCAATGGAGGCCATGTGTGCGGCAGCTACATGGGCCACTCCCCATACATTTATTTCTCATTATAAGTTGGATGTGGCCTCTAGGAGCAGAGCTGATTTTGGTTCCACTGTGCAGAAGAATCTGTTCTGATGAGCCACCCAGGACTGAGGTGCTAGGGACGCTGTCCCAACCAGCAAGAATGAAGGCGAGATGGACAACTTGACATTAAGAAGTTATGTACCTACCATAACGTTCCATGTTAGTTGTCTTCTTCTCGCCTTCTTTCTTGCCTCCCACCCTCCGTCCCCCTATCCTAATAGACCGGGAAGAGTTGCCCTCTGAGCTCCATTTAGCTGTTTGGGTCTTACCTGGTTTGTTTCCTCAACCTTTTAGCTCTGTAGCTAAACATATGCTGTTAGGACAGGAGTCCTTATATTTGTCTGTAGTTAGGTCTACCAAATGAGATCGAGGATCTAGTGCCAGGCATTGTGGGATATGGGGAGGCCTCGAGCCAGTAAATAGCTCTCGAGCTTTAGAAGATGGCCGAGTCGGAGCCGAGGATCGGCTCCGAACCCAACCAGCAAGAAAGAAGGCGAGAAGAAGACAACTAACATGGAACGTTATGGTAGGTACATAACTTCTTATTTCCTACGATATTGTTTAAAGTTTCTGTGTGATCTCTGAACTTGAGTAGCATTGTACTGTAGTGGTTTTGTCTTGTTTTAATTATTTATTGTTAAATATTTTAAAACCTTTACCTGTGGCTGGTTTATGTAGAGATAATTTAACCTCTAAAGTACATTACATATTTACAGATTTTACTGTCTAAGTCACTCTAAATGAAGCCTTGACTGTTTAGTCATACTACCATTGGATTATAATATTGCACAGTAATAATTGGACACCCTTTTAAGGGTCTTTTAGTAGCTGATAATTATTAGCTGGGTGGTGGCAGGAATTACTACCATATGGTGTGGGTAATAGGGGCACAGCTGGAGAACATGTGCCAGCCCTTTCCCAGGAGGGTCTGTGTGGTTGTATAACATATTCTCAAAGTGTGTGTGTGTTGTGTCAGCTACCTGGGCAGGGATACGAAGCACTGTTTGGACAGAGAGGGTACTGGAGGTTTTAGCTTGCCCAGCTTGGCTGAGACCTGGACCCTATAGCTGTGCCATTGGGGAGTCTTATTGGGGGCCTGGTGAGCAGGGGAGCAACCAGCCCCAGACTGACTGTGATCTCTGTGTGCACTTAAGGGAAATAGTACTTTACTGTGTGTATTAGTTATCCTTTCCTCTTCTAGGAGACTACCTCCCTGGTGTTAGTGGTGAGGATTGAGGCTCCTTGATTACTGGGCCAGGGTACGGTCATCACATATTGGTGGCAGTGGTTGGGATATCCTGTTGCATATTGGTGCCAGTGGTTGGGATATCCTATCGCATATTGGTTTGCTGTGGTGGGATCCACTATCACATATTGGTTTGCTGTGGTGGGATCCACATCGCATATTGATTAGTTGGCAAACACTAATTGGCTTGTAGTGGTGTGGGTAGAGCAAATTCCTGTAGCTTATGTACAGTGATCTCTAAAAGTGTTTTGTACTGTGAAACAGCCACGCAGTGTATACTCAGAGTTCAGATCACAATTGTTTTATTTCTTTTGTTAGCTTAGTGTTAGTCAGGGTGAGCAGGCAGCATGTCAGCAGAGGAGTATGGAAAGCTGACAAGGAGCCAGCTGGCGGAGATGTGCCAGGCTAGGGGACTGTTTCATGGAAACATGACTAAGGCAGACCTGATTGCAGCCTTGGTTACAGCTGCCTCAGAAAACAGCAGCCTGGAGGACAATCAGACTGACAGTGGAGATACAATATCCTCAGAGAATGGACAGCTCAACCTTTCTGTAGTGGACTTAAAAATCCAGCTGGAGCTAAAGAGACTTGAATCGGAGGCCAGGCGTATGGAACTAGAAGCAGCTGAGAAAATAGTCTACAAGCTGAGGAAAATGAACGGTAGAGCAGGCATGAGGGAAATGCTGACTCTTCACCAGAGTCATGGAGGTAATGGGGAAGGGAGCAACCGGACCCCAGAAGCACAAAAGGTCAGTAAATTTCTTCCACAGTTTAAAGAGGGGGATAATTTTGATAGCTTCATTCATATTTTTCAGCGGGTATGTAAACAGCGTGAAGTTGTCCAAGGGCTCTGGGGGGGGGGGGGGTCTATATTAGAACACCGAACTTTCAAAATTTCAAGTGTTCTAATATCAGCCCGTTTTTAGTGAATGCTGAAAATAATGAAGAAACAGAAAACCAAATTTTTTCCTAGGGAAAGAATTTGGTTGTCCGTTTCTGTTGCTTCGGTATTTTCAATGCTGTGGTGGAAAGTTATTGTTGGGTTCAGGTAAGTGTGCGATTGTGTGGACGTGAGGGTTAGGGTGGGTTAGGTGAGTTAGGGTTAGGGTGCGGGTCAGGTAAGTGTGCGATTGTGTGAACGTTAGGGCGCAGGTGAGGTGACTGTGCGATAGTGACGGACCTTAGGGTTAGGGTTTGGGTTAAAGTTAGTGGATAGTTAGTAGTGTATGTATAGTTTAGTGTAGGGTTAGATGTAAAAGTTTAGTTGTATGTGTGTGGATTGCTGTTTGTTTGGTGTGCTTGTGTTGTGTGTATGTGTTTTGGAACAGCAAACATTTTCCCTAGGAAATGTTGCTGTTCTGTATGTTCAATGTTTTAAATTTTCGATTAATAGGGTTCGATATTAGAACACTCGAAATTTTGATGTTCTAATATAGACCTGCTCTGGGTACGGTTCCTGACCCCCTTACTCCATGGTAAAGCTGCAACTTCTTTAGCAAAAATGCATGACACTGACTGTTTTGATTATACTGCTGTAAAAAGACACTTGTTGGAATGTTTTAAGCTAACACCTGAAATGTATAGACGCAAGGCAGATGAAAATGTATGTGAATATGCTGCTGAACTGAGCACTTATTTTCATAGCTGGATGAGTGGATGTCAGGTCACCACTTTTGAAGGGCTGGCAGACCTTTTGGGAAGGGAACAAGCCCTTAGCACTTTGCCTGAGGACATGAGGATCTGGTTAGCTGATAGACAGTGTGCTACTTCAGAGGAGTTGAGGAAGAAGGGAGACCCTATACCTAGCAAGCAGGGCAGCCCTGCACAGGAAAGGGACCCCCAGTACTGGTCATGGGACTAAAGGAATCCAGGGTGGGCAGCTCAGACTGCCCTAACAGAATCCGTCAGTAGCAGGGGAAGCCTCTAGTCCAGGTAAATATCCAGAAGCTAGGGTTAAATGTTTTGAATGCAACCAGTGGGGCCATGTGGCATACAGATGTCCATGGAGGCAAGGTGGGGAACCAAAGGTGAAAGAGCCAGTAAGTGGAAAAGACAATGCCAATAGTAGGTTGTCTTGGGACAACAAGGGTACCAAACTATCACCAGAGGTTATATCCTATTGTAGTGAATGGCAAAGAAGCCATTGCTAAGAGAGACGCAGCCTCTAAGATAACCATTGTAAAGCCTGCACTTTTTACAGAGAAGCTCTACTTGCCTGGGCAGTCTACTCCATTCAGGTCTTTTGGAGGGATCCCGTTCCAAATACCTTTGGCTAGGGTTCACCTTGACTGGGAGGGTGGAAAAGGAAGCCAGCAAGTAGGTGTGTTTGAGGATATACCTGCAGATGCCCTGATAGGGAATGATTTTGATAGTGTAGTACCCTGTGCTTGTGCAGTTACACACAGTCAGGCTTGGAGACAAGTATGTAAGTCTGGTAGCCTGGGGGAGACCCAGACAGACTGCACACTTACAGCCAGGACTGCTGAGGTGGTTACTTCAGGGAGGGAGCTGCTTTGTAGCAGTGAGACTGAAGGTGAGCCACAGCTGCTTGTGGGTACTGATGGTCCGTTGCACAGGGTGACTGCAAAAGTAGAGGTGAGTAGTAGTACCCAGGCTGACAGTGAGGCACCACTGTCAGAGGATGCCAGACTTCCAGTGGAAGGGGAGCTGGGAAGGATTACAAGGAGGGAGTTGACAGGCTCAGCACTCACACCCTATATTGCAAGGCCTGAGGCAGGTAGCTAGGGAGGCACCTGATTCTCAAGGGAAGGGGGAATCTGTATACTGGAACAAAAGGTTACTGTGCAGAGAGTGGACCCCTGAGGGAGGGCTAGAAGGTGAGGGAGTACAGCAGTTGGTAGTGCCTAGAGCTTACCATCTGACGCTTCTAGCCATAGCCCATGATATTCCCTTTGCAGGTCATATGGGCATAAAACGTACAAAGAGGCATGTTATGCAAAACTTCTATTGGCCTGGAATTTCCAGCGATGTAACAAGGTACTGCAGGACCTGTGAGCAGTGCCAAAAGGTAGGCAAGTCAGGAGACGAGGTGAGAGCTCCTTTGATGCCTTTGCCTGAGATTGAGGAGCCATTTCAGAGGGTGGCTATAGATATTGTGGGTCCTCTGAGTACCCCAAGTTCCACAGGGAAAAAGTATATCCTAGTGATTGTAGATTATGCTACACGATACTCTGAGGCAGTGGCTTTGACCGCCATTGAGGCCGAGAAGGTGGCAAATGCTTTATTAGAGATTTTCAGCAGGGTAGGTTTCCCAAAGGAAATACTGTCTGACAGAGGTGCCAATTTTATATCGGACCTGCTAGCTTGTCTGTGGAAGTCCTGTGGGAAGAAGCATATGAAGACCACTCCCTACCATCCCCAGACTAATGGTCTTGTTGAGAGTTTAAACTCTGCAAATAAAGTCCATGCTACGGGCATTTGCAGATCAGTTTAAGAGGGAGTGGGACAAACATTTGCCCCATCTGTTTGCTTACAGAGAGGTTCCCCAGGAATCCACATTTCACCCTTTGAGTTGCTGTATGGGCATAGGGTGAGGGGACCTCTAGATTTAATTTGAGATGAGTGGGAAGGTGAGTGTGAGTCTCACAAAGAGTCTGTTGTGGCATATGTCCTGAACCTCGGGACAAGGCTCAGGGAACTCATGGGCCTGGCCCAGGAGAACCTGGCAGAAGCCCAGCAACAGATAAAGGTGTGGTGTGACAGGAATGCTCGAGCTAGAGAGTATGCTGTAGGGCAGCAGGTGATGGTTCTTCTCCTTGTCAGACACAAGTTGCAAGCAGCGTGAGAAGGGCCATACAAGGTGGTAAGAAAGGTAAGTGATTAATTACATGGTGGAACTGCTAGGCAGAAGGCAGGGGGGACAAATTGTACCATGTTAACATGATGAAACCTTACCATGATAGGGAGGCCCTTGTGCTGAGCATTTGCAGTGGATTACAGGAGGAGTCTGAGAGAGATCTTGTGACTGATTTCCTCAGTGAGGCTCAGGCTGACACCTCGCTGGAAGGGGTAGCAGTGTCCCAGCAGCTATCGCCTACCCAGGCCCAAGAAATCTGAGCAGTGTTGCAGGAGTTTGGAGGCATGTTCACCAGGAAACCAGGGAGCACCCACCTGGTGCAGCAGTAGGTGGGATATAGGACCCCAAAGGCCTGTCAGGCAGGCCTCTTATAGAATGCCTGAGAGAGTCAAACAGACTCTTGAGTGAAGAGGTACAGGAGATGTTGTAACTAGGGGTGATTCAGGAGTCCAACAGTCCCTGGGCCTCCCCAGTGGTACTGGTGCCAAAGAAGGATGGCAGCACCAGGTTCTGTGTGAATTACAGGAAATTAAATAGTCACACAGAGGCAGATGCTTGCACCATGCCTAGGACAGATGAGACCCTAGAGCAGCTGGGTGGGGCTAAGTATCTTACAACCATTGATCCTAACAATGGTTACTGGCAGGTGCCTTTGACTCCCAGTGCTAGAGAGAAGTCAGCCTTTGTGACTCCTTTTGGCTTGTATGAGTTCACAAAGATGCCCTTTGGGATGAAGAATGCCCCAGCGACTTTCCAGAGGCTGGTAAATCATATCTTGGCAGGAGCAGGAGGGTGTGCACTTGCTTACATGGATGATATTGCTATCTACAGCCATTCCTGGCAAGATCACCTTCAGCATGTCAGGGAGGTGCTGGGCAGATTACAGAGGGAGGGTTTACCATTAAGCCGAGCAAATGTCAGGTGGGTATGGCAGAGGTCTCCTACCTTGGACATAAAGTGGGGAGTGGTAAAATAAGGCCAGAACCTGCCAAAGTGGAAGCCATTCAGGCATGGCCTGCACCTGTTACCAAAAAGCAGGTGAGAACATTCTTAGGGGCAGCAGGGTACTACAGAAAGTTTGTTCCCAATTATATTACCATAGCTGCTACCCTCAAAGACCTGACGAGGAAAAACGGGCCAGATAAGGTAGTGTGGACCCCAGCATGTGAGCAGGCATTTCAGAATCTTAAGGAAGCTTTGGGATGACCCCCTGTGTTAGCCAGTCCAGACTACAGCAAAGAATTTGTTGTGCAGGTGGATGCTTCAAACTATGGAGTGGGGGCTGTACTTAGCCAGATTTCTTCAGAGGGAGAAGAGCACCCAGTGGTTTATGTTAGTTGTAGGCTCCAACCCAGGGAGAAATGCTATGCAGCAGTAGAAAAGGAATGTCTAGCCATGTTGTGGGCACTACAAAAACTTCAGCCTTATCTGTATGGAAGAAAATTCACTGTGATGACAGATCACAACCCTCTAACATGGTTAAACAGAGCCAAAATGCCAAGGTGCTAAGACGGAGCCTGGGGTTGCAAGCATATGATATGTCAGTGCAGCACCTCAGTGGGAGTAGCAATGCCAATACAGATGGGCTCTCAAGACAGTGAATGGGGTGAGGTACACCCAGATAGACCTGACACACTCAAGCGATGGTTTTCAAGGGGCACTTGAAAAAGTTGCTCGAGTTCTCTAGGGGGGAAGAGATGTGAAGATTGGAGGAAGATGGGCAAAGTCTGCCAGCCTAGTCAAATAGAATTTGATACATAATTCTATCAAGTGTATAAATAAATGTAAAATACAGACTTGTGTTTTTAAATAAAAGAAAACACTGTAAAATGTGAACTTCAAGATCGTTGCAACATTGCCATCTGCTGAAATAAAACCAAGCCAAGCATTTCAAATGCGTCTTTTGAAGTTGAAACGATCTTATGAATCTCTTTGATGTTTTACAAGTCAGCTCCAGTGAGTCTGAATTAAGGTTTCATGCCCATTGTTTTAAGGTTAAAGTTAAGGGCCAGAATTTACATATGGAAGGTGCTTTATTGCTCTGGTTTCTGCTAGAGTGTATATATGAAATGCCTTTATTGTTGTCGTCTCCTGAGCATGTGTTAGCTTGCTAAATAATGCAGTTTGTGGCCTGGGAACTCCTGACCAAGTGTCAACATAATGTAATTTGGGAGGGCCTTAGAGAGCTGCTGGTTAGTGTTTAAAAACTATTGTTGAGGGAGACGCTTGGAAGCATTTTGATCTTGGTTATCTAATGCAGCACTGCTTATGCTTTATGTATGTAAGTAGGATTATAGCACTGTGATTTCTCTTAGGAACAGTTAAACTTAGAAGAAAGTTAGACTAAGTATTTTTCTTTGAAATCAGATCTTTCCTACGATATTGTTTTAAGTTTCTGTGTGATCTCTGAACTTGAGTAGCATTGTACTGTAGTAGTTTTGTCTTGTTTTAATTATTTATTATTAAATATTTTAAAACCTTTACCTGTGGCTGGTTTATGTAGAGATAATTTAACCTCTAAAGTGCATTACATATTTTTCAGATTTTACTGTCTTAAGTCACTCCAAATTAAGCCTTGACTGTTTAGTCATACTACCATTGGATTATAATATTGCACAGTAATAACTGGACACTCTTTTGAGGGCCTTTTAGTAGCTGATAATTATTAGCTGGGTGGTGGCAGGAATTACTACCGTATGGTCTGGGTAATAGGAGCACAGATGGAGAACCTGTGCCAGCCTTTTCCCAGGAGGGTCTGTGTGGTTGTATAACCTCTTCTCAAAGTGTGTGTGTGTGTTGTGTCAGCTACTTGGGCAGGGACACAAAGCACTGGTTAGACAGAGAGGGTACTAGAAGTTTTAGCTTGCCCAGCTTGGCTGAGACCTGGACCCTATAGCTGTGCCATTAGGGAGTCTTACTGGGGACCTGGTGAGCAAGGGAGCAACCAGCCCCAGACTGACTGTGATCTCTGTGTGCGCTTAAGGGAAATTGAATTTAGTTATCCTTTCCTCTTCTAGGAGTCGCCCTCTCTGGTGTCAGTGGTGAGGATTGAGGCTCCTTGATTGCTGGGCCAGGGCTCGGGCGTCACAACTACCACTTTATCCAGTGACCATATTTCTTTCCAAACTTTACAGTTGGCATAGTATTTTGAATATTAAATTGCTAAGACTAAGTTTAATATTATTTTTCAGAATAGTGTAAAGTCTTGGCTTCCAGCTAAGTCATGAACTCATTAAATTTAAAGTAAATGTCCTTTTTTTCTGTACTACTGTAGTGGCACACTGACATGGCATTATGCCATTTTCCTTTGGTGTGGTGATATAGTTGGGCAAGACACTGCACAGAGTCGCTTTTCTTTTAATGTAATGTAGTTAAGCAAGCATGCACGGAATAAAGTCTGTCAACCTGTGCACTTACATTAACAGCACTGACCATCACCTACATCACAGGAGGCCTTTGCAATTTTCAGTTATCACTCTATTAGGGGATAGCATTATACCGCACTCTTCACCCCACATTTGTGCTGGTAATGCTAAGCAATTCTGTTGAATAGTCCAACATAACAAATCCATTTGCAGTTTTGATTTAAGCAGCAGGATACAAAACACAGTCTCATACTTGCAAGTTAATCACTTTGTACTTGAGGCTTTGTATAAAATATACAACTGTAAGTGGATACAAAGATTCAGCATTTATCTGTACTAATACTTGCGCCTGATTGCCAGGCTTTTAGCTGACTGCAATAGTCTCTAGAAATTCCTCAGTCAGCTGAAGTACTTTGTTCTTTAAAGAAGAAAAAAGAGATGGGGTTTTAGAGGAGTAAGCATCTCTCTGTTAAGTTTCTGTGTTCCTGTCTGTTCACTGCTTATATATATGTTTGCCTTTTTTCATTGAGGAGGTTCCTGCTTGGCAAACCTCTTTTTAAGTGTAGGCCTGGGAAGAACAGCTACATAAACAGTGAATAATTTACAGAAAGTTCAGAATACACTTTAGTTAGAAGGTAAAATATTCAGTCAAAACGCACAAAATTGATGTTGCCTCTACTCTCAGAAATACGCTATTGTATATTAAGGGCAGGAATAATGCACTGCCAACTAATATAAAAAACGTACTTGTACATTTATTACAAAGCATATTATTTGATTCAGGCAACCATAAGGACCACCTAGTACCTACTTATAATCCTTAAAAAGAACATATGAGATATTGATCTGTGCACATGGACAAATTATAAGGAAACAGTACAAAGGATTAAAAATAAAAGGTATAAGAGAAACAAAGGGAAAAGGAATTTGAAGGGGGTGAGACATAAGGAGGGGTAGAGGGTGTGTTGAAAATGGAAGAAAGTTTAGGTAAAATGCAGAGATAGAGGAGAATATTCAGGTAAAAGGAATAAATTGGGGGGGTCATTAACACAAGGAGGAAGGCAAGGCTTGCTAGTATGGGAAGAGCTCTGAGGGTAAACAGCTCGTGCAGTGCCAGAAATACAGGAACAGTTCTTAAAAAGATGTAGTGAGGTGGTCTGCTTGAAGGACAGTTTGGAAAAATGTTGCCTGATTTGTAGAGGAGGGATTGGTATTTATCTTGCAACATCAATTTCCAACTTCAAATTTATTTTAGTGCTTTTCCCAAAATACTGCAAGTAATAAGACATTTAACAATAAGTAAACAATATTGAACCTTAACTTATATATCAACTAATATGAAATAAATCTTATGTAAAAATGCTTGAAAAAAAGTTCTATAAAATAAATCAAATAACATATTGGTAAAAGAAAAAAGCAATGACATTAAAGTCTTGCACTGTATACTAATATACAGAGTAACAATTTGAAATGTTGGGACCCACTTGAGCAAGTCCTGTAATGCTGACACTGAATGACTGAAAAAAACAAACTGACTTATACTAAGTGCAAAATAGCCATTTCTCAGAATATTCCCTTTTGTCCAAGATAAATAAAGGTGATCTTGTAATTAGTATGTATATATATATATATATATAAAGTTTTGCGGGTGGGGGACTTGCCCCCCCCCTCAAAAAAAAGAGACGTTTAAAGGAGAAGAGCGATGTACAATATTCTTTGTTCTACGTTTTCTTTTTCTGTTTTTTTCTTTGCATGTTGGCATTTGGCACTATGAGTGCCAATAATCATCATAAGAAAAAAATATCAAAGTACATAAAGTAGCTGCTGACTTAGGTGGTCAAAGAAACAGTTGCTTGTAACTGAAGGCTCGTAAAACATTATTCTTTAAATGGATATCCATCCAGAAAATGTTAGAAAATGAGAATAGACACTGACCCTTCTGTAACAGTTCCAATGGGTTAAAGTCCAGGAGCAGTCCATAAACAGTAAAGTCAATGTGCAACTCTCCTCTCAAAGCATTTCAATCCCCGTCGTCCAGCAGTGAATGAACACATGTAAAACTGACACCAAATAAAAGAAACAAACAAAATAGTTGCCACTTCTTTCAGTGAAGCAAAGTATTACAAAATACTTCTCCACCTCCCAGCTTTGTTCCATTCAGTCAGTACAAAAATAAGTCACAGCAAGCTAGAGTAAAATGCCACTTCATTCAAACAAGCTGACGTTAAGGACCAAACCACTGAGCTTGTACAGTGAGATCTACTGCACTGGACTTTGTCAGACAAGAACAGTACACATTCACACAAGTCCTCCACAGATTGTGGATAGAAAGATAAAACTACAGCAGAGCTCTACACACTCATCAAACAAATAGTGCTGATGCATCACTGAATGTCTTGTCCTAATTTTTCATAGACCAAAAATCCTGAATTGCAGTGCCTGTTGTTAACAAGCCACTATATGTACTGGGGAGGGAACAGCAGACCTGAAATTGCAAGACTGAATATATCAATCAAGAAATTTACTGCATGTCAAACATTTGAGGAATGTAGTATTTCATTCCACTGCTTGAACTGAATTTAATTTGAGTAAGCGGTGAAACATGTGAATGTTCCATCTGAAAATTGCATGGTTTTGTTGTGCTTATGTTCTAGGTTATTAGCAGTGGTGACTTGAAGATTTGCAAAATGGTGGAAGAATAGAAAGAGCCTTGAAAGTAAGTTTATTCTTGAAACAGGCCAAAAGGCTTTGGGGGATGATGGCCTTTGATAGCTCAGGAAACAGTGTAAAGACGATGTTCTTCATCTCACATTGCTGCAGTCCTTACACTTGGGTAGTCCGCTGTCCTCGGTCGGCCCGAATATCAAAGTATTAGGCTGATGTCGGTCAAGGCGCTTAAGACTAACATCAGGACGTCAGGGTACAAATGCGCATGACCGACGTCATATCCTCAGTCTTTTTTTGCCGCATGGTCCGATGCAGAAGCAGCGTTGCAAGTGCCGTTCGGCGTTCTGAAATTTTTCGAATTCGGAGTTTCAGACTGAGTCAAAGTTGGCTAAGTACCCCGTTAGAACATTTTAGTTTTTCTTGCCTCAGTGGTTTACGGGATGTCAGAAAAAGTGAATAAGTGTATTTGTTGTGGGAAACAGATAGG
This sequence comes from Protopterus annectens, assembly GCF_019279795.1. Taxonomy (NCBI): domain Eukaryota; kingdom Metazoa; phylum Chordata; order Ceratodontiformes; family Protopteridae; genus Protopterus; species Protopterus annectens. Next base: position 1,773,693,633 of record NC_056731.1, read on the forward strand.
GCATAGAGATTATCATACTTTGTGTATTCCTTGTTTGTGGCTTGAGCACGGCGTTGTTGGGTGTCGCTTTTGTGCTAGGTTCAATAAGCGCACTATTAAGCGAAGGTTAGATTGTGCCAGGTTGGTCTTTGGGAAGCGGTGCAATTATAAGATGCCGTCGGATGCTCAGACGCCCGCTTCTTCGAAGAAGCGCAAAGACAAAGCGGCTAAACCCAGGCAAGAAGAGTCGTCCGTGCGGACGCGGTTCTTTAGAGGCGTCAGTGGAACCGGTGGTTCCGCGGAGGCTTCTCTGGAGTCCCAGGGGAGACATTGTTGTGCAGGATGTGGCCTCTCAGGAGGCAGGTCAGGCTGAAGGGGCTTCTCAGGTTACTGTACTCCCTCCCTTCCTAAGGTGGTTAGGCCCTCTCCTTCTGTTTCTAAGGCTTCTCCCAGAGGCAGGCCAGGTTTAGCTTCTGTTGGTGTCACTCCTAGTTCTACAGGATCTGTGCCCAAGAAGCACATGCTTAAAATGGCAGAAGATTTAATTTCTTTGATTAGAGGTTCTTTGCCCCTCCAGTTAAGAGGCCTAGAGTGGATCCAGAATTGGGTAGTTTTGCGCAGGCTTCAGATGTTTGAGTCTTCGGCTGAAGACTTGCAGGAGTACTCTCCTTATTCTGATTCTGATGCAGATGATTCAACTCCTTCTGCTTCCCCTCCAGAGGATTTTTCTGTTTCAGAGACTCTTCATTCCATGAGGGAACATTTTAAGTGGGAAGTTCAGGACTTCTCTGGTTCCAGGAAAAGGCTTAGGGAATTTTGCTTTTACCCCAGCATAGGCCTTTGGCTATACCTCCTGTTCTGGATGTTGTGGAAGATGTGTTTGCAGAGGCTTCTCTTAATCCTGATTCTTTGCCTCCTGCTCCTGTTAAACCGGATAGGTATTACAGGGTGCCTGAGGCTCATAAATATCTTTATAAGAGTCCTAGGGCGGACCCAGAAACTGTTACTCAGGGACCTAAGGGTGTCAAGGCCTCTGTTGTAAAAAATCCGGTTCCTCCAGATAAAGAGGCCAGAGCTTTGGATAGATGGGGAAAGAAAGTCTATACTTTTTCCACCTTAGCTATGAGGGCTTTGAATTGCCAGTTTCACATGTTGAAATATCAAAACTATCTTCTTTCTCAATTGAAGTCTAAGGTAGATGCTCTGGCAGAAGGCATTGAGTGTAAGGAATTACAAGATTTAGTACATGTTTCTGAACAGGTGGGTAAGCATTCTTTACAATGTGGTTTTGATGCTGTACAGGCCTCATCTAGGGTGGCTGCCACTGGGTCAGTTCTTCGCAGGCACGCCTGGCTGAGGGATCAGAATTTATCTGAACATGTTAAGACAAGGATTTTGGATGCTCCTTTACAGTCTGATGTGTTGTTTGGTTCACCTGTGGAGTCAGTCTTGAAGAAAATGGAGGACAAGGCTAAGTCTATGCAGACTGTTAAAGATTTTTTGCAAGTTCAGCCTCCAAAGTTTAGTAGGAATTGGCCTGCTAAGGGGTGGACGTACCCTTCTTATGATTCACAGTCTAGGGGTAGATCTAGACGTGGTAGGGGCAGAGCTCAGAGCTCCTTCAGACCTAGAACAGGGAGTTCTCCTGCACATTCTTCGGGTGAGAGCAGGGGCCAGTCCTTTCGTAAACAGGCCCAATGACCTACCTTTTCAGCTGCCAGATCCTTCTTGCATGGCAGCACCTTTGGGAGGAAGGTTGGCACTCTTCAAGGAAAATTGGAGTTTGATTACCCAAGACAGATGGGTATTAGATATCATACACCAAGGTTACAGGTTTTATTTCCATACCTTGCCTCCTTTCAAAGGCATGCGGACGTTCCTCCTCAGCAAAGATTAGAGGCTCACAAACAAATTTCTCTGCTGCTCCAATTAGGGGCCATACAACCGGTCCCTCTGCCAGAAGTGGGCCTAGGATTTTATTCTCGCCTGTTCCTAGTACCAAAGAAGGGGAACACGTGGAGACCAATTCTGGATTTATCTATCCTCAACACTTATCTGGACATTCCCAAGTTCAAAATGTTGACGTTACAACAGCTTTTACCTCTGCTGGGCAAAGATCACTGGATGGTGACTCTGGACCTCAAGGAGGCTTACCTTCATGTTCCTATCAGACTGAGTTGCAGGAAGTATCTGCGTTTTCGAGCTGGGACTTCTCACTATCAGTTCTCTGCATTGCCCTTTGGCTTATCTACTGCGCCCAGAGTGTTCACAAAGGTTCTGGCTCCACTGATAGCTTTCTTCAGGCTAAGAGGAATACAGATCTATCCTTATTTGGACGATTGCCTGATTCTGGCCCAAGGAAAGGACGAACTTCTTCATCATTTACAATATGTGATAGCAGTGCTAAGATGCCTGGGGTATTCTGTGAACGAAATAAAGTCCAGTCTAGTACCCTCTCAGGACATGTGCTTTCTGGGTGTGAGACTGAATACAGCATCCCAGATGGCCTTTTTGACCCCGGACAAACAAAAGAATCTTTCGTTACTTCCATCAATTGTCTCATCAGTCCAGGCTGACTGCAAGGACAGTCCTTCAAGCCTTGGGGTTCATGGCATCTTGTATTCTGGTGCTTCCCAATGCCAAACTGCATATGAGGAAGCTGCAATGGTATCTCATATATGTATGGACACAGCACTGCCAAGATATGGACACTGTCATTCAGATAATACCTTGCATTCAAAAGGAATTTGTGTGGTGGGCTCAGGAATGTCACCTAAACAAGGGACTCTCTGTGACCCGGCCAGAGGCGAGTCAAATTCTAACGACAGATGCCTCAGACAAAGCTTGGGGAGCTCATCTAAATGGAAAGTGGGTACAAGACACGTGGCCTGCCAGACTTCAACATCTGCATATCAACTTGAAGGAGATGTTAGCAGTCCAATTTGCATTAATAGCTTTCAAGGATTTACTTCATCCAGGGCAGGTGTTGATTCTAACAGACAACACAACTGTCATGTGGTACATCAACAAGCAAGGGGGAACACATTCTTATCCTCTATGCAGACAAGCAATGATTTTGTGGGAGACTGCTCTCAGTTTACAGCTAAATCTTCAGGCAAGGTTTCTGCCAGGAGCACAGAACTCCTTAGCAGATGTGTTGAGCAGACAAATTATGGATCCCCACGAGTGGAAATTGGATCCTCATGTATTTCAGAAATTGACAGTGTTATGGGGAACTCCAGACATAGATCTGTTCGCTTCTCCACTAAACTACCAGCTGCCAAAGTTTTGCACAAAAAGGTTTCATCCCACAGCTTGGAAAGTGGATGCTCTTTCATTCAGTTGGAGCAATCTTCATGTGTATGCCTTTCCACCTCTGCCTCTCCTCCCAAAGGTACTCCTGAAGGTCAGACAGGACAAGCCAAAGATGATTTTAATAGCTCCAGATTGGCCTCGACAGCACTGGTACCCATTACTGAGTAGTCTGGTACGGGAGCCTCCATGGCCTTTACCTTCGATTCCACATCTGCTGTCTCAGGAAAACAGTCATTTACTCAATGTCAAACTTCACTCTCTTCACCTAACAGCCTGGCATATTCTGTTTTGAACCCTGGAGGGTCTCAGCTTCCACAGCAAGTTTTGAATATTATTTTGGAGGCCAGAAGGCCTAGTACAAGGAAAGTGTACGCAGATAAATGGAAGAGATTTTTATTTTGGAGTACAGCAAAACAATTTGATGTTTCTGAGCCTAATTTAAGTGTGGCTCTTCAATATCTTACTGAGTTACTGGACAAAGGTTTGTCCTTCTCTTCTATTAAGGTTCATGCTGCAGCAATTTCTGCTCACTATGACTGTGAACCACCATTGTTTTCTCATCCTTTGTTTAAGCAATTCCTTAGAGGGGCAAAGAATATTAAGACCCCCATGGAGAGCTCCTACTCCTGCTTGGGATCTCAATTTTGTGTTGGAGAAACTCACTCTACAACCTTTTGAGCCTGCAGCTACTGCTGAGTTGAAATATTTATCATGGAAGACTGCTTTTTTGTTGGCCATTACCTCTGCAAGAAGGGTTTCTGAATTACAGGCCCTTATGGCGGTTGAGCCTTTCTTAATTTTCCATAAGGATAGGGTATCTTTGCGTACTAATCCTTCCTTTATGCCTAAAGTGGTTTCTAGTGTGGCTTTAAACCAAACTATTCATTTGCCTACTTTTATGCAAACCCCAAAATAAAGGGGAAAAGATTTTGCACACTTTGGATGTACACAGGCAGTTGCGATATTATTTGAGCAGAACTAAAGGGTTCAGGCAGTCTCAGCAGTTATTTGTTTCATTTGCTTTGGGTTCTCAGGGCAAGCCTGTGTCAAAACAAACTATTTCTAAGTGGATTGGGTTTTGTATTGCTTTCTGTTATTCCCATCATGGTAAGGAGATTCCAGCTGGGATTAGGCCTCATTCCACTAGGGCTACTGCCACTTCTACAGCTTTTTTAAGGGGGGTGGCAACTAAGGATATTTTGGAGGCAGCTACTTGGAGTTCAGTGCATACTTTCTCTAAGCATTATCACCTTCCACTTTACTCTAAATCCAGGGCTGGTTTTGCCACTGCAATTTTACAGGGCATTTTGGCAGCTCCTACTGCTTTATAGTTTTGCCATCCTCCCTTATCTCTGCTTTGGGATTCTACCCAAGTGTAAGGACTGCAGCAATGTGAGATGAAGAACATAGTACAGTTTTGTACCTACCATAAATGTAGATGTTCAAGATCCACATTGCTGCAGTCAATTCTCCCTCCTTCCCCTCTGTACTTGGAGGCGGTTGTGTGGGTTGAGTTGTAAATATTGTGGATATTGTATATATTGTACATATGATTGGTGCAAGGGTGGTTGGTTGGTTTTTGCTGTCTTTTGGTTTTGACCTTTCTGTTTAGGGTCTTCTGACATCTGGGGCAGGAAAAGACTGAGGATATGACGTCGGTCATGCGCATTTGTACCCTGACGTCCTGATGTCAGTCTTAAGCGCCTTGACCGACGTCAGCCTAATACTTTGATATTCGGGCCGACCGAGGACAGCGGACTACCCAAGTGTAAGGACTGCAGCAATGTGGATCTTTGAACATCTACATTTATGGTAGGTACAAAACTGTACTTTTTGGAGACAACTTAGCATTTCCTGCCAGTAGATTATTGGCAGGACTGTGGTATCCATGTCTTAGTCTCATCTGAAGCTGCACTGGGAATGGGAGAAGAAAATCATATTGCATAAAAGCATTTTCCATGAGCTTATAGATGAGGAAAAGGAAGGATATATGTTGTGAAGGACAAGCATTTTATTCTAAACTTTGCATCTTTTGTTTGACAGACCTTTTCCCAGAACATTTTAGCTTGAGATGTACTACGAGTTTTGAGCACCATTTGAGTTTTGTTGTCGCTGCCAAAACTCTCATTTAGAAACCTGCTTCATGACCATTCAGACCTAAACAAAACTATATTGCATTGTTTTGGGGTGATGGCAATCTCAACCTATGCTACCTATGAGGTCACAGCATCTCAGATGTAATACATTTAGACATTGTGAGTGTGGATAGATTATGCTAAAAAAACTGAGAAATGTATCTGATCAACTAACCTTAAAGTAGCTTAATCTACAAACTCTGAAGTGTTACCTTATCCTTAGACTGTCCTGTTTCATAATTTCAAAAGAATTAGCCAATTTAGAAAAAAGCTAAAAAAATTAGCAAGTTTAGAAAAAAAGCTAAAAATCCTGCAACAGTGAAGAAAGTCTACACTAAGCAAATGTCACAATAATGTCAAATATTCTCAATCCAAACATGAAGTAGATAATGTTTAGCAAGCACGATCAGTACATAGGCTCAGGGAAATACCTGCCTACGCTGGTGAAGTCGTACAGGTGGAATGATTTGCTAGCTATATTAAATGGCTCCCTATTGAAATATTGACACTTGTAATATCAAGTGCCGACATAAGAAAAAAAAAAAAAGTCTGAAATTCCAAGATGAAGCACATCTGGAATTTCGCTGTTTTCCTTAACTTTTTTTTTTTTTTTTGCAGGGGGCAAGCCCCCCACAACCACCTGAACTTAGTGTGTGTGGATATATATATATATATATATATATATATATATATATATATATATATATATATATATATATATATATGGATCTACTTCAGTCGATCAGAATACCATAACACCGAAATTCATAAAAACAAGACAAAAACATCGCAAATTCACATCTACAAATGTTAACAAAGCCAAATGTTTTAAACAACGAATCAAGTAATGCACATATTCAGAAGTCATCTGAGAATTTGGACAAATCTGTTTATTAATACACATAACTTAAAAACAATACAACTTTTCCAACATTTTTCTAGGGAGACCAAGTACCCCTGCACCCCCCACCCCCTGCAAGTTATATATATCAACTCTGAGATCACACTACAGTGGGGAAAAGGTTTAATTTCTCTATCCTCACTGACGGCAATCTCTATTCACAATCAGTAAACATGAAAAAGTTTTCTCTTACATATTATGGTATACTGAAGAAGATGCCTTTCTGAGTTTAGTGCGATGTCCATTTATATTCTCTGATTACTTCAGGACATGCGCATTACCTGATTCATTGTTTCAAGCTTTCAGCTTTGTTAAAATTCATAAATGTGTATTTGCAATATTTTCGGCTTGTCTTTATGAGTTTCGGTGTTAAGGTATTTTGCTTTACTGAAGTAGATCCATACATGTATATCCTAACTCTGTGATCACCATACACCTTGGAGAAAGGGTAATATTCCAAGAAATGCCCATCTCAGTATCCAAGTCTAATTTTTAAGCCGTTCATTCTCCACGAAGGACGTCTTTCAGACTGTTAGGTACCTGGAATTGCAGATAACCTTCCCAAAATTAGACAAGGGAGTCTCCCCTGCTCTTTGGATGACATCTGTCTCCAAGCTGAGGTGTGGCTCCTTGTTTAGATTCCCTAGCTGCACTAGACCTCTTGCTTGGGGATGGCATAACTGGTCAAAGCTGCTAGGAATCTCTCTACTACTCAGACCCCTCTGTCTAAGAGAAATAATTGACAGCACTTCAAAGTTTTTCTAAAAATGTTTCAACTTGACAACTGGGATTGTGACTTTTCTCTAACACATTGCTAGTCAAACTTTAAAGTCTGATTTTTCAGCTTCATATTTATTCATGTTATTTATTCTGCCACTGACTGTAACATATATCTCTGTTTTAACTTTAAATTCACAATGCCAACACCCTAACTGTCCATTTGGCTCACCTTCTAATCACTCCTCCCTTCTGCACACAAAACCTAACTATAGGTACTTACTGGACTATTACATACATACATACAAGTATTTCAAGCATGGGCATTAATGGCTTTCTAGCTTGCCAGTATACAAAAACACTTGTTCTCATAGTTAAGTATCCAGGCTGTTCTTAAAAATATCTAAATAAGTACTTGCTTTAATGTATTTGGTAAGTCTGTTCCATGCATCAGCTACTCTGTCAGAGAACCAATTAATACACTTCTCATTCCTATAGAATCTCCTACATAGGTTGTCTGATGCTTCTCTAGTACTTTTTGATAACCCCAAATATTCACAGAGGTAGTTGTCACTAAATGCCCTATATACCTGAGTAAGATCTCCTCTTAGATATCTGTAAGAGACAGTGTACAAGTTCAGATATTTTTGTCTTTCACAATAACTTAAATTTTCACATCCATGTATACCCGTGGTATATTTCCATTGTACTCTTTCCATTTTACTAATGGTTGTTTTCTTGTAGAGTTTCTGTATTGTTATTCCATACTCAAGTTTGGGTCTAATGTAACTAACAGTGACTTCATTATTTTTGATTTCATAGACTTTATAACTCTTTTTATACAACCTATAGTTCTATAACTATCATTAACCAATTGGTAAATATGATTAGGAAAAACTCATAGCTGAATCTACCCATATACCCAGGTCCTTAAATGAGTCCACAGTTTCAGTCATTGTGTGCTGTGTTAAATATTCACCTTTCAATTTATGTTTTTGATGCATTTTTCAGCATATTATTCTCCTGTGCCCAAATAGTCAATTTAGTCAAATTATTTTGCAGACATGCCTTATCTGTAACACATGTAATCAGTTTAGCCAATTTCATGTCGTCTGCTTAAAAAACTATAGACTATTGATCTGTGAGTAGGTTCAGAAGCCTAGATATACATCCCCATGAAAATTTTAACCCTTATTTTTTTTTTTTTAAGTATGAATAACCCAGAGACAAGTGGAACAGTTTACATTTTGGCCCATTCATGAAGGGCATAGGTGATAATCTAGGGATGATTTTGCAGTTACCGATCCATTTCTCCAGATTATGTTTGAATAATGTAAGTGAAGTACTTTGCTTTATGTGGAGAGGAAGACTGTTCCAAAAAAAATGGTATTCTCTGTAATGCATATCCCGCCAACATGTTCTGTTTGTCGCAAAAGCGATTGAGTTCTCTTGAGTGAGTGTTTATGCCTGCATTGGACTGCAGATGTGTAGTACGTCTGACTGGAAATAGGGTCTGCTGAAGTTCTGTGCACAGGGCAGAGATTGGCCCTCAGAAGCGTGCATGACATTAATAAGAGGGACTAGGATTTGACATGGCCAACATAGTTTTTATGATTTAGCCTCTTGATCTTCTTACTTTTTATGATTTAGGCCCTTGATCTTCTTAGTTTTTATGATTTAGGCCCTTGATCTTCTTAGGTTTTATGATTTAGGCCCTTGATCTTCTTAGTTTTTATGATTTAGGCCCTTTATCTTCTTAGTAAGAAAGTGTTGTGGCCTTTCAAGCTGTGTCAAATGTTTGGACTATATGTTTTCTAGTACTCTTTACAGCCTCCACTCTAATCATATTCTTCTTTTTATATATTGTCTGTTACTTAACCTAAGTATCTTTCCAACCCTACATCATACACATTATATTCTATTTCCATATTTTTTTGCAACTCAGTCTTATTGTATCCATTACTGCATAGGTTCATAGGTTGGTACTAAGCTGGGGCTAGGGCCTATACAAGCCTAGCCATAACAATTCCCTGGCTATTTCTTCCCACGTTATTTACTTCCCTGGACCCCTGTCTAGCAGGGCGACTGACATGATCCCCGGGGTGAATTTCCTTTCTCCCATCCAATTGTCAAGGTTCCTTTTGAAGAGGGCCAAAGAGGCACTCTGCTTGACATGTATGGGCACTCTATTGACTGCTTTTATCTGCAGAAATCTATCACTCCATCAGTTTATATGTCTTATAATTTCATAAACTGGGTCAGAAAATTGCATTACTATTGAATATTCTAACTATAATATTTCTCAGTTTCACACTGCAACTTAATCATATGTTTTTTTCCTTTTATTTTCTTATCTACCAGTATTACTCCTCTCCATATAAGATGAAGCCTTTCACTACCTACTTTTATATTTGATGCAAGTTGTATGTATATTTAAATATTCTGTAACTTCTGTTAGTACTTCTGTAACGCATGTATGACTTGTATATGCAGCTTTCTGTTTGTCATTTTATTACACTCTGCAGAGTTTTGATATTTATATATATGCACACATATACATATATATCCTGCATAAAGTAATACATTCATGAAGCTTTTCTCCCTGGGCCTCCACAGAAATAGGTTTTCTTTTCTTAGTCAGACTTTCCCAGTAAACAAATACAAATAATGATAGATAGATGAATGAATGCACTCTGCCAAATTGTGCTCTTACAAATTGTGCTCTTACTGCTGGTGAACCTATCTTAACTCCATCTTGCCTTCTAAGGCAGGCAGATGGGGCCAAAAGTTAAAGGTATAATGCTGTGGTGGTTGGGTACTTTATATACTCTTGCATCCGTCTGCTTTCCTTGTAGGAGAAGAAACTACTGGTGAAAATGTCCTTCATGTCTTTGGTGTACCTCATGAGGTCAGGTGCTGCCTGAAGTAAAGGCCTAGCACTAGACATTTCAGAAATCAGCCTGTTTACCGGTGAATTTACCCATTTAATAAATGTATGAATGAAATAAACAAAATGTATTGAAGAGGTACTGTTCTCCTTTATTACCATTTTGGAGAGTCTAGCATTTGCCCAGCAAACCCTCACTAAGTGTATTGCCATCTGCATTATCTTTTGCCATTAGAGAAAGAATTGTCCTTTAGAAAACACTGTTGGTAAAGGCCAGTCCACCAAGAGCATACCTCATTCATGCAATTGCTTTGGTATTGTCTATGTTGCAGGCATCTGTGCCATGGCCCCTTTGTGTTTGGTTCACACTTTTGCCAGACAGTAATGCTAGATCCTTGACTGTAGAAGTCTGGCCTTCATTCGTACCTTATTGCTTCAGGACTCAGTCTTCTGACCTTTTAGTTTTTAGCCATCTTTTGTCTCTAATATTCCATAGGTTTTAATCTGCTTGGATATCTAGTTACAAACTCAATGAGTATTGTCCCTGTTTTCAGAAATAACAGGTATAATGTCTTTCCATTTCACTGTTGCAGTATTCCTTACAATAGGGATCCCCACCAAGGGTGGCCAATGTCTGGCCAGTATACCAAAGCCTTTAAGTTGCTACGGGTGCACCATACTTCACACTTATGCCATCCGTATACAGCGTGGGCACAATAGTGATGTCCGGACATACAGTCCTCAGGACTTCTTTACCACTAGTCAGAATGCCATCCACTAGTCAGAATGCCATCTTTAATCGTTGCTCTGAACGTGAAAGCTCGCTTTGTGTGCTGGTTTACAAAGACAGCCGAAGGAAGCCCCACATCCCATGTCTGAAGCATCTGGGAACAGCTCCTGAGAGGGAGTGGTGGTTGAAAAGGAAGCCCTGGATTGAGTGACAACTGGGGAATTCACCACTGAAGTTCCAGCTTGAGGCATGGAAGAAGAGGGACAAGGAAATCTAGAGGATGAGAGTGCTGAAGCCAAACTAAATTTAGAAACACTGAAGCTTTCTCATGTGGAGTTTTGGTAGAGGGAGCATAGGAATAATGGAGGCCTTGAAACCCACAGCTCTCAGAAATTCCCTGGCTGTGACCAGAGACCAGGGGAAGAAGGAATTGAAATAATACAATGAGAGTTAAGATCTTGGGAGGAGGCAGGGATGCCAGCATTGCAAGAGTCTGGATCCTGCATCCCAGAAACACATAGGTTCATAGGTGTGTACTAGGCTAATGGCACTGGAGCCTTTACAAGCCAAGCCCATAGAAGTGCCCTGGCATCATGCTGCCCGACATTAGTTCCCAGTGCCTCTATCAAGTAGAGCCACTGAAGTGATCCCCAGGGTGAACTTTCTATTTCCCATCCACTCATCAAGATTTCTCTTGGAGGGCCAGTCCCTCCAGCTTGTTCTGTTCATTGTGGTAATGAGGTTGAGGTATGTGGAGTGTGTGGTGCGGAGGGATTTGGATTTCTTTAGATGTAGCATTTCTAACAGAGCTGAGTCGGACAAAAAAAATCTCTCTAGCTGCAAGTCTACCCACAGTGCCTGTCTCCACATTACCTCAGATCGAGTTTGCAGTCAGACAGAAGAAGACTCTGTAAAATATAAGACAGAAACCTTGTCCAAGGTATCCCTAACAATAAGAACCCAGGACAGAATGTTGCTCCACCAGAAGTCTAAAGGAGGGGGCAGGAGGGAGGGCTGCAAGAATAGATGAAGCTCGACAACACAGACGGAACATTATGGTAAGACGTAACTTCTTTATCTGATGTCAATCTTCATCAATTTTTGACTAGTGGGACAGAGTCCCCAGCTACCTTAGATCTGGATGGCCTTATGGAAGAACATTCATGAGAAACATAGAACCAAAGGATGCTCTCCCCCTGGAGACCATATCCAATTTGTAATGAATAATAAATGTATGAGCCTTAGCCCAAGTTGCAGCTGTACAAATTTCTGACATGGAAGCTTTGGAATGAAAAACAGCAGAAGTCGCCATCGATATAGTAGAATGCGCCTTCACTGGCACAGGGAGTTTCATGTTTCGTTTAGTGTAAATGAAAGATATACAATCCCTCAACCATCTTGACAGAGTGATCTTGGACACCGGTTTGCCCAAGTTGTATTAACAAATGATACAAATGACTGTTGTGAAGAATACAGGCCAGTCTATGGACTGGTTGATATTATTTATCATCTGAAATCACTTTAGGAAGAGAAGTTGGGATGTTATGTGATCCTATCTCGCCTACATTCTGAATGATGGGTTGATCCGCTTATGCCAAAGAGCGAAGTCTCTTATTGGCTGAGCTTACTATATCCCAGGATGCACCACTCCCCAGATCTCGTTTGCCGCTTCCCCGTGGTCTCGAGCTGGCTGGGCTGAGTAGTTTTATTAACTAACTTTTCTGTCAGTTTTGCTGTTTTGCTCACAAAGCTGTTTTAGCTTATTTATTGGATTGTAAAATTGTGTGTGATTGGGTTGAGTTTGTTTCGGCCCCCTCCATCCAGGGCCTTCCGGACTGTCAACCTTTAAATCTTTACAGGGTCTCTAGTAATTCTATAGTTGTTTAGAGTTCCTGTCCTTTTACAGGAAGTGTTTGCGTTAAGCTATAACTGTAAGCTTAGCTTTATCATCAGTAAATCTTTAGTTGTTTACTTTCCTGTCAAAGTTACTATAATTGTTTAACATCATGTCTCAAACCCCTAGGCCGGGCTTTAAAAATGTTCAAATGTGGGTTTAAAATATCACAGACGATCATTCGCTCTGTGTATATTGTCTACTTGCAGGAGTCATGCAATGTCACTTTTCCTCAAGGGTCCTCAGGAGAGGAAAATAAATTGATTCTAGTTAAACCTTCCTTTGAAGAAGCCTTGGCATCCTCTCCTGCTCGGCCAAAAGAAAAGGGCTTCGGTTCCGACCAGTCCGTCGGATCCGACTGCCAAGAAACTTAGGCAGGCCTCTCCCGAGGTAACAGTCTGCCTCGATGCCATCGACTCCTCTGGCTTGAGCCGATGGCTGGGCTCCGCTGCTCTCGGAGCCGACAAAGCAGACTTCCTCGGCAAGTCTACCTCGGCACCGATGGAATCTGGTGTAGTATTCCTCGGCGCGATACTCATCGAGTCGCCTCGGGCGGTCCCCTATGGCCGATGGAGAGGCCTTCAACCCGTTCTGTTTCCTCTCGGTCTCGAGAATGATAGACAGGTGCCAAAGACTGTTCCAGTCCCCAGTCTTCCAAAATTTGTTTCCCAGTTGGCTTCGAGCCGATGACCTGGCCCACCATTGCCATTCCTCCTCCGACTGCGAGCAGGTGCTGTTGGAGCCGTGGAGATCTCAGGGTCGGCTCCGACCCTTAGTCCGAAGTTTCGGACTTCGCTGGACCCGGGGTGATGTTGGGACCTATGCCGGTTCCGAGCCTCCCCTCGGTGCTTCAGCTGCGGGACTTCCGTCGGCTATCACGGCTCGGACTCTCCCAGGATTCTGGGGTCCGCTTTCAGGGCCATGAGGGCCAAGTCCTCCATCTCTCCGCTTACGGCACCTTCCCTGGGCGTGGAGACTGGGTCTTTGGCAGTTCCCTGTCCGCCAGCGGAGCCCCGAGGCCTGAGGTTACCCCAGTGGGGTTCCCTCCTCCTGAGGGTTCTTGAGTTGTCTTCAGAGGAACCCCCAAGGAAGAGATCGTGCAAGAGGAAGCACGTGGACTCCCAGTCTATTACATCAGACACTGATATGGATGATGCAGAGGTCTCGGATGATGTCATTTGCAGACATCTTAGAGATCCTCAAACAACGAGGCTGGATATCCAAACCCCTCTGCGGACAGTCAGTGCTCCTCAAGGCCTTTGAGCTCAGCCCTCCGCCTCCTGGGTCTCCGCTTCTGGATTTAGTTTGTCGAACATCCAGATACCGTGAACCAGTCCTTCCCAAATAAATTTTGTCTGCTCCCCGAGAAGGAGTTCTTACTAAAGGCGTGGCTGTAGATGCCATGGTGGTGGCATCTGCTACACAACAGGATGGCAGATCCGTCATCCTCCTAATAAGGAGTCTAGGAGTATGGACAGCCTGACTTCACCTTTACCTTAAGGTCTCTGAATTATTTGCACCTTCAGAGGGATCTGGTCAAGGAGTTGTCAGATTCCTCTCTACCTGAGCAGCTAGCCAGTCGGTTAGCTCTCAGTTGGCTATCTCCATGAGGCTCATTTCCTGTGGGGCACAGGCGTGGCTGCTTGTGTCAGTGAGGCCTTCAAGTCTTCCGCTCCTTGATGGGTCCTCATTGTTTGGTGAAGAACACCCTTACCATGAGCAAGAGGGAAAACGTTATCTATTCCACTCCCTTCCCCAAGGCTAAAGGAGGGGGAAATGTAGTTTTCTCCCAACAGCAGGAAGATTCCCGTCCAGAGGCAGAGGGAAATTTTTCAGGAGCCGTCCCAGAGGCGGCAGAGCTGGAGACGAGTCCTTTCGTGGCTCTTCAGCCTCCGTCATGAGGGATTGCCCGGCTGTGCTGCCCGGAGCCAGTCGGGTGTCGTTTGCCAAGCACCTAAAAGCCTGGGAGTCAATCACTCAGGACAGATGGGTGCCCGGATCATTGCGGAGGTTACACCATCCCATTCACATACTCCCCACCGTCCAGAGAGAATCCCGGACCCACCACCCAGTCAAGGGAAATAGCAGCCGCAGAAGCTTTAAAGCTGCTAGAAAAGGAGTCATCCAACGGTCCCCACAGACCAGATCGGATCAGGAAATTACTCCAGGTTCTTTTAGTGCCAAAAGACAGGGGACCTGAGACCAATATTGGATCTCAGCAGACTGAACCAATCCGGAAATCCAAATTCGAATGGTCACGTTACAATCCATTCTCCCATTGTTGGAGAAGGATGTTTGGATGCCATAGACCTCAAGGACGCTATTATCACATCAGGCGTCCAGAAGGTATCTGCGCTTCAGCCTGGGAGTCAGTCATTACCAATTTTGCTCTGCCCTTTGGTCTCACCACAGCCCCCAGGGTGTTCACCAAGTGTTTGGCAGTAGTGGCTCACCTGAGAAGTCTTGGATTCCAAGTGTTTCCCTATCTCGACGACTGGCTCCTGACTGCCACCACCAGGCATCTACTAATGGACAACCTCAAAGCCACCATCTCCCTGCGTGTTTCCCTCGCGATTACATTCAATTGGTCAAAGTCTGTCTTGCTGCCCTCTCACGCATAAAGTTTACAGAGATAGACTCAAGATTGATCTTTCTTCCTGCCGAAAGGATCCGAACTTTACAGGGCCAAGTTCAAGCTCTGATCTCGAGATCCAAAGTCCCAGCCAGGATGGTCCTACAGGTTTTAGGCTCAATGTCTGCCACGGTTCTTTAGTTCCTCTAGCAAGATTACACATGAGGATTCTTCAGTGGCTCTTGTCAACTCAATGGTCCTTTCAGGATCTTCCCCTCAATCATCACATCATGATTACGGAAATATGCAAAAGGGACCTTCGCTGGTGGCTTCAGACATCCAACTTGCATCAGGAAAACCCTTTGTTCTCCTCCAGTGGTTACCCTGACGACAGATGCCTCCAGATAGGGTGGGGGCATTGTCTGGGCAGGCTAGTTCAGGCTCCTGGCTAAGCTCTTCTCTACATCAGCGTGTTGGAGATGAGGGCTGTACTTCTATCCCTACAGGCCTTACACAAGTTTCTTCCTCAGGGCATCATCGCCATCCACACAGACAACATGGTGGTTTGGTATCTGAACAAACAAGGAGGGACCAGATCGTATCCCCTTTGCAGAGAGGCCATGAGAGTGTGGCTGTAGCTACCCACATCCCGGAAAGTCAAATGTATTGGCGGACAAATTAAGCAGGACAATTCTCTCTCCTCAATGGTCTCTAAACCGCACAGTAGCAGCCCAGGTTTTCAAGAGATGGGGCCTATTGCAACTCCACAAAACACCAAGTGCCAAAGGTTCTTCTCCTTGATTCCACATCAGGAAGTACCAGCCATGGATGCTCTAGCACATCCTTGGCCAACAGGGCTACTCCAATTCCACTTCTTCCCAAAGTTATTCAAAAGCTTCTCAACTGGGGTCTTCAATGATTCTGATTGCCCCATACTGGCCTCGTCAGATATGGTTTCCTTACCTGAAAGCATGCAGTGGACGATCCGTGGACCTTAGACCTGATCCCGGACTTGCTAATCCATCAGTCGGGACATTGGCATCAGTCCCCTCAAACTTTGAAAATGACACCTCCACTTCCAACCTTAGTTAGCACACACACTAGACCGGAAGTTGTTCACATTTTATCTTCGCCCACACCACCACTAACAAATTGTACCTCAGTAAGTGGAAGAGGTTTGCTATCAGGGCTTAGACCCTATCCTGCTCCTGAGTTTTTGAAATTTTTAAAGCCCTGTTTAAATCAGGGATCTTCTGTCTCAACTTTATTAAAGTCCAACTAGCTATCTCAATCCACGGATCCTCCTTTGATGAGCAGCAGACTATGCAAAACGTTCATTAAAGGTGCGAGTCTGTTAAGACCCAGTTTTTCATCCTGCACCTCCGTGGGATCTTGATTTGGTGCGAACCGGCTGCTACATGCGAATTAAAATATCTGTCTTGAAACGGCATTCTTAGTGGCTATTACTTCTGCAAGAAGAGTCTCAGAGCTTCAAGCCCTGTCTATTAAACCACCGTATGATTTTCCACAAGGATAGAGTATCACTTAGGCCTAATCCATCCTTTGTCCCAAAGGTCTGTTCTAGTTTCTGTCTTCAACAATCTCTAGAGCTACCAGTTTTCTTTCCAAAATTTCTAATGAAGCAGAATACACTCTCCATAAATTGGATGTTCATAGGCAATCTATTTAGACAGGACTCAGCAACAAGTCAGACCAGTTGTTTGTGTCCTTCTCAGATAATAAATTGGGTCAAACCATCACAAAAGCTACTATCTCAAAATGGATCAGAGATTGCATAACTCAGGCCTATTCTTCTTGAATAAGCAACTTACATCATCTATCAAAGCTCATTCTACCAGAGCTATGGCTACTTCTATAGCCTTTCATTCCAAGGCTATATCAGAAATTTGACTACTTGGTCCAACCCGCACACTTTCATTTCCCACTACAAATTGGATGTGGCATCTAAAGGGCGAGCATCATTTGGTTCCACGGTACTCAGGAGTGTTTTCCAGTGAGCCACCCAGGATTCAGGTGCTGCTGTCCCATCATTCAGAATGTAGGCGAGATAGGATCACATATCTTTAGTTATGTACTCACCATAACTTCAGATGTTTGGGATCCATCTTACCCTCCTTCCCCTGCCTTGCAGATCAGAAGAGATTGAGTTTTGGGTTCAACTGTTTTATCTTGTTTCATCTGACGATGTTATATAAGCGGGCGTGTGTGCATGGGACAAACTAGATCTGGGGGTGCATCCTGGGATATAGTAAGCTCAGCCAATAAGAGTTTGGCAGAGGATCGCTCCGAACCCATCATTCAGAATGTAGGCGAGATGGATCCCAAACATCTGAAGTTATGGTGAGTACATAACTAAAAGTTTGCTCTGAGTGACACTCTTGTCTTTATGGAAAATTAAATAAGGGCTTTAGAGCATAAGGCCTGTAATTCAGAGATTCGTCTCGCCGAAGTAACAGCTATGACAAATGTCTTCCAAGAAAGGAATTTTAAATCACAGGTAGCTGCAGGTTCAAATGGAGGTGAAGTAAGTGATTGTAACATAAGAGCCAAGTCCCATGGTGGAAGAGGGTCTTTCAAAGCGGGTCTCAAGCATGCTGTCCCCTTAAGAAAAACCTTACAAATTCTGTGAGAAATTAAGGGTTGGTCTCTGACACTATTAGGAAAATTTGAAATAGCTGCTAAGATGATTTTGATTATAGAAGCAGAAGCTCCTTTATTAAAGATGGCAGCTAGAAACTCCAGAATCTTTTTTATTGATGCTGAAAAGGGGTCCAGACCATTGTCAAAAGCCCAAATACAAAATCTCTTCCATTTGCTAAGGTAGAGATTCCTGGTGGATGGTTTATGTGATGCCACTGTATCGCACGGGGGGGGGGATATACTATTATGCCTTGTGACTATTGGAATTGGAGAAACCAAGCAGTTAGCTTGAGAGTCTGAAGACTGGGATGTACTATTCCCTGGGGAGTGGAACAAAAGATCTGGAACCGGGTCCAGAATCCATGGGTGGTGTAGTAGATGAGGCCAGAGGATGGGAAACCATATCTGTCGAGGCCAATAAGGGGCAATGAGGATCACTTTGCTTCTCAACCAAGCTGCTTTCTTGAGGAAAAGAGGGATTGGAGGGAAAGGGGGGAAAGCATAAAGGAGACCTGGGGTCCAATCGTGGAGAAGAGCTTCCCTGGGAAACTCCCCCCTGAGGAGGAATTAAGGCAAAGTAGCTTCTGTACTTGTTGTTCATGGGTGAAGTAAACAGGTCGCAGCAAGGCTGGCCCAAGCGAAGAAAGATATCCTTCACTACTCTTGGATTCAGAGACCACTCATGAGGCATGAGGATGCATCTGCTCAGTTTGTCTGCAATCATGTTTGAACTCCCTGGGATGTGCATTGCTGTCAGAAAGTGATTGGAAGTCATGGCCTATTGCCACACTCTGAGGGCTTCTTGACAGAGTGGTTAGGACTTGGTCCGTCCCCCCCCCCGTTTGTTGATGTACCAGACTACAGACATGTTGTCTGACTGAATAGCTATCGTCCCTAGGGGTAAGGCAGAGTGAAACGCTTGCAACTCCAGAAGTACTGCTGTTAGTTCTAGAACATTGGTATGCAGGTTGGCCTCAGAAGGAGATAAAGTGCCTTGGACTGCCTTCTTAAGGTAATGGTCCCCAACCCTATCTGGGAAGCATCAGTGGTCACTATGGCCTTGGGCTGTGGTGGATCAAACGGCCAGCCTAGAAAGAATCTCCTCTGAGTGTTTCCACCAGGTTAGGTCATTCTTGCATCAACTGGATATGAAAACTAGATGATCATGGGATGGGTCAGAATAGACCATTGGCTTGTAAGTAACCATTGGAGAAGTCTCATGTGAAATCTTGCCAGTGGAACTAATGTGATCGCTGCTGCCATGGAGCCCAAAGCCTGAAGAATCTGCTGAGCAGGGATTTTGTTTGAGAGAAGAGGATGAACCTGCAACTGTATTTTCTGTAACCTGTGTAGGGGAAGCAATGCTATACAAGATAAAGTGCTGAGGTGAGCTCCGATGAATTCCATGCCTTGAGAAGGGGTTAGCTGAGATTTTGCAGGATTGACTGTGATGCCCAACTGATTGGATAGCTTCAGAATGAAATCCGTAGTCTGCAGTAGTAGATGCCTGGTGGGAGCAGTGAGGAGCCAGTTGTCCAGGTATGGAAACATTCAGAATCCGTGCAGCCTCATGTGCTGTGACTGCTCCCATGCATTTGGTGAACACCCCAGGGGCTTGGTGAGGCCAAAGGGCAACACTCTGAATTGGAAATTACTGGCTCCTATTTGGAAGCGGAGAAACTTTCTCAAGCATCTGTTCACTTTTATGTGGTATACGTATCTTGAACATCGATAGAGCACATCCATTCGTCTTTCTCTAAGAAGGGGAGAATTGACTGAACTATGACCATCCGGAATTTTGCCTGAGATTTGTTTAGAATGCTGAGATCCAGAATTTGTCTCCAGTTCCCTGTTTTCTTTGGCACTAAAAAGAATCTTGAATAAAAAAATGGATCCTGATTGGTCTGTTGGGACTTTTTGGATGACTCTTTTTCTAGCAGCTTTTATACTTCTATTGCTGCTTGAACTCTCTGACTGGGTAGAACGTTGGGGGGGTCTTGTTTGGATTCTCAGGTAAAAGGTGAAGGGGATTAAATAATCTCTGGAAATGATTCTTAGCATCCAGGCATTGGTGATTATGCATCACCAGGTGTTTGGGTGCAAGGAAAATCTTCCCCCAACTGCTTCCAGAGGTAAGCTATCAGCCCCCCCCCCCTTCAGGAGCGCTGATAGGGTTGAACAGAGAACAAGTCCCTGGATCCCTGCTTCTGCGGACCACCCCCGCTTTTGGGACTGTGTCTTCCATTGTAACCCCCTCCCCCATCTGCTCCAAGGGGAGTCCAAACCACATATGTCATGTAAAAGCTTCTGGGATATCTTGAACCACATCATTCCACTCGTTTGACACCTGGAGTAGGATCATTGAGGAGTGGAAAAATGTACACCCACAGCAGACGGAGTCCTTCCATATTTTTCACACTTGGATAGAGTTTCCTTTACTTTGGGACCAAACAAAGAGGATCCGTCAAAGGGAGCATTGACTAAGGAAGACTTCAACAGTTCCGCAAACTCGCACAGGTGCATCTGAGCGTGTCTTCAAATAGCAATACCTGAAGCTGCTGACCTGGTCACCCCTTTGGCTGCATGTGCAATGAGCCTCATGGATAAGTTCGAAATAGACTCCAGGGTAGCTAGCTGGGAGGCCACTTTTACTTGGACCCCCCTCAGCGACTGCTCCCGCTAGGGTATCTGACAGCTGCTTGACCAGAACCCTTTGAAGTCTTGTGAAATGTGCCAAAAAATTCAAGGACCTGAAGGAGAAGGTCGATGATGCATAGACCCGTTTCCCAAATCTGTCCATTGCCCTGGACTCTTGCTTCAGGGGATGGACAGTAGAACTTTCCTTGGCTAGTTCTTTCATGGTGGTGGCTGCTACCACCATGGCATCAGCTGCTAAGCCCTTAGCCCAATGTGGTTGGTCTTCAGGAGCAGAAATAATTTTTTCAGGTCTCCGGGGACTGGTTCTGCAGAGTCAGGAGCCTTCCAAGCCTGCTGAGTGATCAGTTTAAGTTGTCAGTGGGCAGAGTAACCCAGAAGGTAGATGGGCGTGCACCAAAGGCCTGCAAGTACACAGACTGCTGAGAAGACGGTTCTTTGGACTTCCAATCACCCCTCTGTTTTAAAATCTTAAGAATGTCTCCAAAGGAGACATCTTCTCGGGGTGACCATGGGGAGCCCTCCCCCCTCATCGAAATCCGTGTCCTCTGTGACGGAGTCTTCAGGAGAATCAAGGTGTTTCCTCTTACACAATCTCTTCTGAGGAGGCTCTTCAGTGGGAACATCTGAGGAAGACTTAGAAGAGGGGGTGCCTTTAGCAGGCAAGTCTTGCGACCTTGGTGCTTGCTGTCCAGAGGTCGAGGTTGGTGCAGAACTGAAGAACCTGGGGTTACAGAGGAAGACTCCAGTATCCCAGGAGCCACTTGAGAGGAATCAGTGGCCAAAGCTCTTTCCATAGCCTGAAAGGCAGGACCCCCTGAGGACGGATGGGAGCCCGGAACCAAGACAGACCTACTCGGAACTGGGGTCTCACCCCACACTGAGGGCCCACCTGACCCGGGTCTCCTGGTGGTGCAGCCAGAAGAGATATGGCCGGCTCCATAGATAAACTCAGGGCCGGCTTAAACCCACCTGGCCTGACTGTGAAAACACAATCCCGGGGACCCAACTATGCCAAAGCCAGAGGTGTTTTTGCCATCAGAACCTGAGAGGTTGGAGTTGAGAGCTCTAAAGGCTGTGCAGAGGTAAGAGGAGGAGAATAAGTAAGGGTGGATGGAGAAAAACCCTCTGCACTAGAAGAGAGAGGGGCCTGAGTAGATGAGGGGAGACCCCAGGCTGCCAAGATCTAACTCACCAACTTTACAATATCAACCTCAGAGAGACTTCTGGTAGAGCGCATGGACAATCCAGAGGGCAAATTGGGTCTCTCATGGAATGGGCTAGAGAGCTGTCCTTGGAACAGGTCTAAGGAGACAGAATAGATAGACCTGGGTGCTGTAGATACAGCCAACTTCAGTACCATCTGCTGTACCATGGGAGAAAACAGCGCAAACATGGTAGAAATGGCAGTTGGCACAGGTGTCGGAGCCATAGTCGTAGTTGGAACAGTGGCAGTCGAACTTTGAACAATTATCGTAGCTGGTGCAAAAGACTTGTAGAAGGCAAAAGTATGCTTTTCGGTGCCAGAGATGCAGATTGTTCTGAAAGCTTCAGAACCTTGACTTTCAGTTCTGTAGAGGAACTTTCAGAAGCATGTTTATGTATTTTGACAATCGATGCCGATGGAGACATCAGCACCAAGTAGGAGAATTTTGATCCAGAGGCCAGAGTTGACTGATCAGCCTTGGCCAAGGCTTTTTTGAAAGGGGCTTTAAGGAGCCCTTTAAGAATAAGTTTGTTCTTCCTGTCTGCCAGGGTTTTATTACTGCAACCCTGGCAGATGGAGAAGTTCATATTCAAATGGGGAACACCCAAACAGTAAACACAGGATTCATGAGTACAACAGTTTGGCATTTTTCTGTCACATTCTTTACATTGTTTAAACCCCGTAGTGGAGCTTTTAGGCTTCTCTGCCATATTTCTGAATAAAATGAGCAGGAAGGCAGAAATGAAAGAAGGTGGTTTAGAAATGAAAAACTCACTCGCATTAAAACGGGAAAATCTACCAATAATGGTAGAAAGGTTACCAAAGGGAAAGGGAGAGAAGGGAAGAACTACTAACAATGGTAGTGAGTAAAGAATATACCAGCAGTATGGGGAAAAGCAGCATACAGGCTAAGGGCAGACCAAAGTTTTGAAAGGAAGGAAAAGGTCTTGGATAACTAAAGAAAAAAAATAACAATTATACTTTGCTACGAGAGAGTCGGCTGATGCATCTTTTTGAAGAGTGGCAAACGAGATCTGAGGTAATGTCGACAGGGGCATTGTGGGTAGACTTGCAGCTCGAGAGATTTTTTTGGCTGACGCGAGCTGTATGACCGCCAGATCATGTTAGACGATCGGAACCATAACCCACTAGTCAAGAATAGGTGGATTGACATCATCAGATTTAATGTTAACAGTTTATGTACATATTTTGTAATATATGTTTAAAAGAGCATGTGGGGGATGTACAGGTGCCTCTGCTAATGCTCTGTATGACATAATGTTTCCATAACATTCTTGTGTGTATTCACAGGATCTACCAGATCTTTTGTGCTGCTCACATAGTTTGTGTAGGTGTTTTTACTGTTATTGGTAAAGACCTGCAGTTTGCTTGCCTATGGTACAATGTGTCCATGTCATTACAAATCAAGACTTGCACTAGTGGTAGAGGAAAAGTACAGTGCTGATGGCTACTCAGAATCAAGAGAGGGAGTCATTTATTGCCAAGAGTGTCACAGTGCAGGAGTCGCTGCTGCATTCATTCTGTCTTCGGTACACATCTTCACCAAGCATTACTGTTTCAACCATCAGTAAAGGAATCTGGCCTCTTCAGTAAAGTCTGTGCTCCTGAACTCAGCTATTTGAGCTTTTTGGTTATATAATTTTTTGTCTCCCAGCTTGGTGATAACTGTTTGGGATTCATCCTGACCTAAGACTTATTAAGAAAGGTTCTTAATGGTTAGATAAAATAGATGGGTTTTTGCCTTATTAGAATCTATTACTGGACATTATTTTGTCAATAACTAGCAAAATGAAGTCAGTGATATTTCCAAGATAATGCAGTGTTTTCTCTTTCTATACTGTCTTACAGAAAATATCTGGTATAAAACATTCAATACCAAGAGAAATCAAAAATGCTTCTAATTAGCTATTAAAAATGAGAAAGAATTCTGTCTGTCTGGTCACCTGGCTTTTTCATACTTCTATAAACAAACTCTGCACCAGAAGGAGGAAACTGATGCGGAATAAGGTAAAGTCCCAAGACTGGAAAAACTCCCTTATCAGCCTCAACAAAAAGTTGAGATCTCTCATCAAATCCTCTAAAGTTAGCTATGAAAACAGAATTGCAGCAGATAGTAAAGACAACCACAAGGCCTTCTATAGTTATGTAAAGAATCTTCACAGCAATACCCAGATGTGGTGGAGGGACAGGTTCATAACCCAGAGGCTGCCCATGCTATGGAATAGACTTCCCATACATGGCAAACAGAGCACCTTACTGGCCCTCTTCAAGATAAATCTTGATGAGTGGATGGGAAATAGAAAATTCATCCCAGAGATGACTCCAGTGGCTCTACTTGACAGAGGAACTGGGAACTAAGGTCGGGTGGCAAGATGCCAGGGTAATCCTATGGGCTAGGCTTGTAAAGGCTCCAGTGCCTTTAGCCTAGTACACACCTATGAACCTATAAATGAGGATGAATCCATGATTTAAATTATTTGGGATTACCTGTGTTTCTATTTCTTTTGTCTGAAAGTATACATTTGGCATCACTGTGCTTATATGTACCTATGGATCTTCGATTGAAATATATTATCATTTTAAATATATCAGTGCTGCTGATTGTTTCATTTTGTTTTATTATCTCAAATTGTATAAAGACTTTTTTCTTGTGTGATATAATTTAAAATTCTGTGTGTCTGCTGTTGGTGTACATTTTTTTTTATTTATAATAAAATATCAACGTATTTCTTTAAAAGAAGCTAATGCATTTACATCTGAACTTATCTTAATGATACAATTAGAGGCATTCTTCCTGTGGGCATTTTTAACTCTTTCACCATGAAATACTTTCATCTTTTACTAAAATAGTCTAGTAGTTAAGCACTTAGGATTAAAGCTCTAAACTGTTAACAGTTTGCTTCCAGGATACAAGGTTTAGTTCACTCCAGTGACATTTTCCAACTGTGTGACTGTAAGTGAGTCACTTAACTAGACATTGCTCTCAGGGTGCCCCGAAAAGGGATACTTGTGACCAGTGTACTTGTCCAGTTAAATTAATAATAAAGTTATTATTTTCTTTTCCGGAGGACATTGTCCTATGTTGTTGGCCCAGGCAGAAGAGTCTTGTTTCACTTGTTTCCTACATGTGGGCTGTAGTTTAGATGTGGGGGATGAAGTAAAGATCTGTTTTTTTGTACTTGTGAATTTGTGAGGTGATGATGGAAAATGCATTTTGTTAGGAAACTATGGGTATGATATTCTAATAGCTATTGGCATCCAGTTTACATTAGTTGTACTTTCTGCAGAAGTCTGTGTAAAGTTTAACATGTTCATGGTGAACTACTACTAAACTTTTATTATTAATAGATAACCAATTCAATTAAAATGCCTTACAATATTGTAGTGTTTTAGTTTTTCTTGCAGTCACTAGATATTTTGTTTTGACTTTTGAATTTTTTCATATGAAAAAGTGATACCAGGCAATACCCATTTCCTAAATTGATAGAAGTACAGACCTTGTTTATAAAACAAAAGGAGAGGATATTGTCAGATTACGTTTGTGGGCTGCTGTAAAAGCGTTTCTCATTAACTCATTTTCATTTACTATAGTTGCTGAACTACAAATGCAAGATGTCCACGACTGAAACAGAGAATATGGAGATAAAAGGAGATAGACTGCAGCAAAACAGTGAGGTAAGTTGGTAGAATCAAGTATTTGCAGAGACTAAAGTTGCGCAATCTCTAATGTTAATAGTGATCCTTGCAAGAAATCCTTTGTTTGCAGTTTTATCTGGATAGTATTGGTTAGTTAGAAAAAAATGTGCTTTTGCCTTTAATGCTACATTTAATGTAGGGAAGCAGTTTAAAAAAAGTCTCCACTGTTCCTGATATGACTACAAATAAATGTGATTTCCATGTATACAAAGCCAAGTTCAGGCAGTTGCACCAGCTTTGACTGAATTATCAGTCTGTCTTGTTGTTATTTGTCATTAATTAAATAAAATCTCCAGCAACAAGCGTTAAACACCTGATATTCATTTTTTTTGCACACACTCAAACCTGAAATAGAAACTGGTGACTATTATGTAGCATTTTTACAGCTGAATCACAAATCTTAAACTGCCTCACTCACTGCAGACCAATTTAGTAGCCAACCTCATCAACACAGTTTGCTGCCCTAACACCTACCCACAGGTAGGTGAAAATGTTTGAAAAAAGATCCAGCTGTATGGTGAGACATTGTGAAGTGAGGATAATAAACACTGGCTGCAAGGAACCTTTATAGTGCTTGTACGTGGTGGTTGCACATTTCCAGTAGTTTAGGGCACATGTAACAACCAAGGGAAATGTTATTCTCAGATGTGTTGTTTCAAAAAAAGAAGCACACACTGGCACTTAAAGTAAGGCCATAGGTGCAAATTGCTTTCCATAATACTACAATTCAGGAATAGTTTGGTTAAAAACATTAAATAAAGTATACAATGAATAAATTAAGAGTGGCTTCAAATCAAAGAAATAAAATGCTGGTGTTTCTGCTGTGTTTCTAGTAAGCAGACAAGTCTTAGTATATTACCGTTGTATGATACACAGTAATCAGTTTGCTGTCATTCTGAGGTTCACAGAGTTATCGGAATAGTTAGTTTTTTAGAGCAAATATTTTGCTCAGTAGTATGCTAAATGAAATGCATCTTACCTTCCAAAATACTGCTTAGTCGAAGATCTAATAATCATATGGAAAAGGTAACATTTTTAAGAACAGAAGTTACACCTCTCCACATAAAATGTGCAGTATTTTTGTGTTACTTTTTCTTTTTATTCTGTTAGCTTAGAAATATTGAGTTACTGATTTAGAATGCGTCTTAGTATGTTCAAAATCGGTATGAGAGGGATTACTTCTCTAAAGGAGGTTTTCCAGTCATGAGGTAAGGAACTTTTAATTGACATAAACATTAAATTACTTTTCATAGTGTTTGAATTCAATCTGATATAATTTCTTTAATTTTCTTTCTAACCTATTCGAATTTCTATTAACAGTTCAAGCAAACCACTGTAGTATTCATATGTGAAGGAAAACCAACTAGCAATGACATTTTAATTCTCTTATGTGTAAACTTAGCACACCAGTTATGTACTAGTGTCATCTGAAGGAGTCTGATATTTTAGGAATGATTTATTTGTGGAAAACTAACACATAGTAAACAGCACTTTTCTCTGTTATCTGCATAATGCTTATTTTGTATACTGATAATGTCTAGGTTGTGATTAAAACTGTAAATCATAATGCAAGCAAAGCATACCTGTAATAGTGTGAAACCAAGTCTGCAGAACAAACTTGATATCGAATGACTGTATGTCGTTTAAGCAAAAACACATTGCTCAGTTTTGAAAGCAGTTGTGAATGTGTGTATGTATGTATGTATGTATGTATGTATATATATATATATATATATATATATATGTGTGTGTGTGTGTGTGTGTGTGTGTATACAACACAAAAATAGTGTGCATTTTGTCTGTTTTGAAATTTTTTATAGATTTTGTGAAACCCTAATTTTGATTGATCCATTTCTTTCTGTAAGTTAAATAAAATAAAAATAAATAAAATCCATTTATTTCTGTAAGTTAATGTTTGCTTCATTCATGTGGTAGCTCAGAACTTGGTGACATATTTTCAGATGGCCATAATATAGTAGTATTATGGTGACGTTATTAAATTCCATAACTGTAAGTAAACTTAAACAGTGAAAGCTGGATGGAGAAAAGTCTGTGTATGTTACCCTAAAAGTATTTACTTTAATTAGGAGTCACATATCATAGGTTCATAGGTAGGTACTAGGCTATCGGCCCTAGGGCCTATACAAACCTAGCCAAAAAGCTACCCTGGCTTTCGCCACCCAAGAAAATTATTTTCCTGTGCTCAGATTCTCATATACAAATAAGCAACTTTCTATGCACAATAAGGTTATGCCATCCTAAAATAAGTAAGTCTGCAGAATTTTATAGTGAGCAGCCTGTATTGTTTCATATGACAGATTTAAATATAGTAAAATACTAGGTCATGCTTAATACTAAAAATATGACTTGTAATTGCCTGATAGTCTATCATTTCAGAAGAATACTAGAAAAAGGAGGTAACTGTGACTTTTTTTAAATTAACATTGCGCAGTCTCCAGAACTTCACTGTGCTTGGCTCTCTGAGGTACTGTTCTATGTAGAATGCTAAATGGTTACAAGAGCAAACAGTTGGTGATTAAAAAGTAAAGGATTGCATGGCATGACATAAAGGTTAAGTTTGTTGCTCCCAGATCGCTCCTTGTTCTTATTTCTGTCTCTTTTGTTGACTTAAACACACAGCTGGAGGAGCCGAGGCTGAGCGCTGAGCAGCTGGACCAGTCTTCAAGGGACAGTCAAGCTGTGCTGACCACAAGAGCTGACTACTGGCAGGAGGCCTTTGGGGCTCTTAAATCTGATTTCATACAACTTGAAAAGAAGCACCTTGAAGCTTTAGCTCAGCTCCGTCACAAAGAGGAAGTGACAAAGGACCTCAGAGCACACATTACTGAGGCTACTTCCAAGGTATTTTTAATAATGTCTAGTAGACAATTTGAAGAAACTGACACACTGTCTTCCAAGAGTATGTTAGCAGTATTGCAGTGTAAATACTGGTTGGCCTGTACCACAGTGCCACTAAAACAGAAATGAAGTTTAATTTCCATAACACACACACATATGAGCAGAAAAGTGTGCATTTGTGATAGAGTTTTAATATAACAAGCAGAAGATAAGTATTTTCAGAAGTATTTAGTTTCTGTTTGGCTTTAAAAATCATTGATCTTAACTGACATTTTCCTGCTGTTACCTGTTTAAATATCTGATGCATTCAGATTATTTTGATCTCTTGTACATATTTGCTGTATCTGTTTTTCTGACTGTTTTTCATAATTGAAAAGAATGTGCACTTGAGTTGATCAACGGTTTTAAAATATAAATATTTACTGAACTGATTTTAAAATAAACTGTTATATAAGAAGCATTCTCAAAAATTATATTAGTTGTCGTAATGGGCAAGCGTACATTCTTGGTCAGGTTTTACACAGAACATAATTTCCCTGGCAGTTATTATTTTGGGCATTCATTACTATCATACCTTAGGCAGCTGTGCCAGATGTTTCTATTGCCATCGGGAATATTAAGACTGAATCTGTTTTGCAAACCTCAAAAGCCTTATCAGTGTTCTGCTTCTGAAAAAAAGTTGAAGATACGAGCATTTCTACAGTCAGTTGCTGTTTCTAAATTAGTCAGCAGTGGTGCTTAACATATATGTTGTATGTTTTAGTCATATTTTTATTTGTAACCAGTGCATATAAACCATTTGTTTCTAAAGGTTATGAAAGGGTTATTGGGGGCATAGCAGTGGGACAGGACTGTACTGTAAATAATGAATTGTGGGATGCAGCCAGGCTTGCAGAAAATAACCGTTTGAGGGATGGTGCATGAACAGAAAGCTGTAATTTTGACAGGTGGCAAGGTGTCGTGTCACCGGGCCCTTCCAAAGTCTCATATCTCATACGCCTTGATTAATGGCTCTAATTAAGGAATGAAATCAAGCATGTGAAGACGGGATCGCTTTAGGTCCTTGTTTGGTAGTTTTCTCTTCCTAGCACACAACTCATCCATCTAAATATCACTGCTCTTTCATTTATTACAGCTGGGTGATACCAAAAAGGAACTGGAGGGGGGGGGGTGCAGGCTGCTCTTTTCATGGCCAGACATGAACATGATGTGGCACAGGCAGAGGTACTCTGGTATGGTGGACATTATCTTGGTGGTGACTTTGAAATTAAAGATAAATTTCTTTATGTATACAGTTGTGTCCTAATGCTACTTGTGTTTTGGTTCAAGTTTCACACGTTTATTCACACATTCCTTCCCCTTCCAGGCATTTCTGACAAAATGTATCATTGCACATGATTAAATACCTAGGCAAACTGTTTACTGATCTGAACACAGTGTTTATACACAAAGTCTTAACAGTTAACACCAGCAATTATTTGTTGTCATCAACTAATGGCAGTGAGATAAGATTTTGAAGCTATGAAAAAAAATGGAGGGGTTATGAAACCCTGTTAATGAATCGAGCTTTATTAATGATATTCTTAAATAATTTTCTGTGCTATAGTTATGATGATGTAGGCTGCTTACTAACAAGAGGACCAAAAAGTCAGACA
The DNA here is from genome assembly GCF_019279795.1 of Protopterus annectens. Lineage (NCBI taxonomy): Eukaryota > Metazoa > Chordata > Ceratodontiformes > Protopteridae > Protopterus > Protopterus annectens. The sequence continues at coordinate 1,773,723,517 of NC_056731.1, forward strand.
TTAAGCTGCACATCTAAACAAGTCCCCAGGGAAATGAGCGTGCTGCTTTTTTGCTCTGCATTATGATGTTTGAGCTTTTTTTTTTTTTTTGAATGCTTGTAGACGTCCACTTGTTTGAGAAGTCTGAGAGAGCCACCAGCTGGAGTGTGCTATGCACAAGTCACCGTTCCACTGTGTTCCCAGTAAAATTGTAACATGCAAATTTAGAAAGGTTAAACATCTGTTGAACTAGAAACCCTGGTAATGCATTCCTTAGACTAGAACACATTGATGGCAAAGTTAGCGCATGTAGAATTCAGGAAGCAAAGGCTTTATTGTATAGACCTGTACCTGAATGTGTAGTTTACTGGCTGTTGTACTTAACGCATAAGGAAAGGAAGGTCCAGTTATAAAGAGCAACTGTAATTTTTTTAGTTCCTAAATGTTATTTTGGTACCAGCTTTGTTGCATAGAAGATGTATTTTCTTTATTTGATTGGTTGAGCTATATAAACAGCTAAACCAAATGGAAATTATAACGTTTCAGGGAAGTGCTTACCAAGCTTAGAATCTAACTGGTGTCGTAGAATACTAGTTATGGATACAACATTTGGATGTGTTGCATTTAATGTGAGGAGTATGTTGATATGTTGCTGTTACTGCCCAAAAGATGTTGGCATAATCCAGTTACTATGCAGAGCATATTTGATGCGATGTTGTTAATGTATACCTCTCAAGTCTAGCGATGTCCATGCTTAGGTATCTTTAATACCTCTCAATATATTTCAAGAGAATGTAAAGTATGTGCAAGGTAGCTTACATGAAATGAATGTGGCTAATTAATGAATTTCATATATTAACTCACTATTTGATTTTTCCAGTAATCTCATATTTTATAAATAGGCAAAGGTAGGTATGTGTGTGCATTATGTCCTTTTTAGTAATGCAAAAATGCAGTTACCTATTGTGAAATGACCAGCACAACTGAGGCTTTTTTTTACGTTTTCTAAATTTTAACAATCTTTATTTGAAGGAAAAATAAAGCATGTCTAAGTGTGATACTGCTGCCAAATCGCTTAAGCAGTATGCCAGAAAGCTTTTAAATGCAAACATGGAATAAATGACATAATAGCAAATGTGCAAAGCTGTTAGGGCCAGTGGGGGGTGGGATGCAGTTATGTACCGCACACACTGAACTTGGTGCCCTTAATGCTAAAGGCATTAGTTATCACAGTATGGAGTTCCATTGAAACTGGTAATGTAAAATGTTCTAAGAGAATAAAAGATTTTAGGATGTCCCCTTTAAGGTAGTGATTTGCTTCGTCAGTTTCTCTTTTATACCTGCCGTCATGGGCTCTGTGGAATTCATGGATTAGTCACTCCTTTTCGGATACATTCCAGGTCACTATTTTTGAGATTACAGCTTGTGACAAAATTATTGCTTACTGAAGCAAAGAGGCTGAGTCTTGCTATGTATATGAGATAGATGTTATATACAGCGCACTTTGTAATAATGATCATTTGCAAGATAATTTTAGTATCCACACAAGGGGAAAAATGGATTTTTGATGAGTTCTTGGATGACCATATGTGGTATTAGTCAGTGTGAGGTATTGCTAGCAAGCTCATTGCTTTCAAAAATCAAAGTTAAATGGTTCATCTATCATCAGAATTTGTGTCTCGGCGACTTGTCTGAACATCAGTATGATTTATGGTTTGAATTGGAGGAGTCAACCATGCATGTTTCTTAGTTTATCGTTTTATGCTGTCTTCAATTAAATGTCTATAAACACAGTGATGGCTTTATGACATTGTCCATCAATAAAGACCATCAGGTTTTGCATGAGAATGTATAATTTTCAGGAAAATACTGCCCTTTTGACTTCTGGTATGCTGGCATCTACGTATGGTATATATTACAAGTATAAGCTTAATGTTCTTGCTGCTACCATTTGATTTCTGATCCCAGATTTTAAGACATTTTTCTAGCACGTAACATTTTCGTTTTGTTTATTCTCTAACATTAACTGCATTTTGGATTGAGAATATAATAATATTTTGAAATGCAAATTATACTTCATGTCAAATGTGCATTTAAATAGGGTGCATGTTATGTATAAGTTTACTTGCTGATTGCAAGAGCATGTTTAACATTGAGGTGCTCTGTTTGCTGATTCTGCTGTATCAAAATGCTGTGAACAAGATGTGGCAGAAAGAAAATAATGCATAGCTGGAATATGAAAATAAATCATTTTGTAAAAGGAATAAATATTCCGAAAACACTGGCTTTCATTTTGTTCTGGGACATTGAGTAATGATTCTCTCTCTCTTCATATTTATGAATGCAGGGCGTTTTCAGTGGCAGCATATGGAAGCTGAACTTTTGTCTGCACAGCTGTGTCCTAATATGGCTGTCAACAGCAGCTATGCAGGCTTTGGAATGGAGATTAGTATTCAGATAATCATAAGGACATAATGAATCCTATTATTACAGATACATTTCTGAGGCAGTGTCACAGATCCCTAGTATCATTTGAGCACATCCGTATCCAGGTGCCCAGTGTGTGGGGGTAATAATAAAATCCAACATCCATTGTAACCTGCTGTGCTTTCGCAGCCTTTAAATATCAAATACTCATTGCAGAGTATAGAATTATGCATGTATAAACTGCCCTGCTTTGACAATTTTTTTCAGTTTATTATAAATTCATATACTATTAATATTAAAGAAGTGGTAATGCATAGTTATAGTTGTCAAAAGATAGATGTCCTTTCTTTGTGACCATTTTCTCATTTCTACTGCTTGAGATAACTAAACATTATGCATGCATGCCTCCTCTTTTTTTTTTTTTAAAGATATTTGTAATTGTGATGTCTTTGTTTTGCTTTAGTTTTGTACCGTAAAAATAACACAAGTGTCATAATTTCATAGTTTATTTTCTTGTGTTTTTAGTTATCTGCTAGGTGATCCTTGTTAATGTGATTGTGCAGGGTTTTATTTTGAAAAGAGTTTTTTGCCGGAGGTGTTATTGGGACAAATACACCAGTGGGTGCCAGTGCTTTTTGGTGCTTGGATAGGTAACAGGGCACGGTAAACATGAAAATTGTGTGTTCAGAATAAAACACATATGACAAGTAATAAATGTTTCACAAGAAGTTTCTTGGCTAACTACTTATTTCTCATAATCTTTATAGTTATGGTCATGTAATAACACCCATTTGTTAACTGGGTAGGCCCACCAGGCATACAGTCCCTTTGTGGCAGTGATCTGGGAGCATTTCCTGGTTACTTACTCAGGGTCATACAACAGGAAATGATGGCTGAAGGAATCAAACCTTGTACCACAGGACTACAGCTTGTATCTTTAACCTGTGTGCTAACTGCCAAATAGAGGCCCATATGGATGGCTGCCGTAGTTGTTTGTTTTCCAATCTGTATTTGTTTGCAGATATTCTTTTCTTTTACTAGAGCGAGTTACTGCACTTCACCTCTAACCTTAAACCTTGTCACCACTGCTAACCCCACTCCTACACATTACCTTACCAAAAAGCTTCTGCCTAACAGTTCACTACACAAGACATGCACATACACACTACACATACATCAGCAAACACACAAGACACTAGAGCTATCACTTAACCTAGACCTTATTCTAACCATATTGCAGAAAAACTCACACACTCGCATCACTTTGCAAAAACAAGCACACACAAAACAGTACAGGTATTCCCTTCCCTAGCCCTAACTCTAACCATAACCACTCCCCATGCATACCTCACTAATGCCAAAACATTCAGTACTGCTGAGGGGTTCCACATCAGCGTAAAGCCCCACTTACACTCCTACAGCTGCATTAGACAAAAGAAAAGAAGAGATGATGTTCCTACCAACATCATTTCTTGCAGTCGAGCAACAGCTTGTTTGACAAAACAAGACAGAGGTAAACTTTGTCTACTAAATGTATGATCAGCAAAGGTAACTGCACTGCAACAATATATGTATATATACGTATATATGTGTGTGTGAGTGCAGGCACTTAATGAATTTCAAAAATAATATCCCTAATTATATAATGGTATTACAAAATAACTTCACAGACAATTTGTATTTATTTGCATTGGGTTGCTGTATGATCATATGCATATTTTGATACCCTTTGTTATACATTATTTTTTTTAAGTGTTTGTCTAGTTTGCAGTTTTCATACAGTGTTTATTTTGTGTTTGTTTTCATTCTTTTCACTAATTGCTGCTGGACTAGATATCATATATCCTTACTTCACAGTATCACCTTGCATATTTCATCCATAAATCTTCAGGGTCTCTTATAGTGGCCTCCTTCCAACCATTGAGTACTTTGACCAGTCTTAGTCCTCCACTCTCTGACAACATTGCTCAGCTGTCTGCTCTTATCTTATCTGCGGTCATTTTGATTCTGCTTGGTGTTTTAAGGCAGTGCAGTAACTACATTATGCTATCTACCATTCACAGCTTATACTGATTGATAGCACAACCTGAGAGAGATTTAAATATTTAAGAAACATGGAAACAGACCTCTCACATCAGACCACTGTCAGTAAGCATCATACCACCACAACACACATCAGTCACAGCACACTACTAAGCTCATAACTTTTGCTGAGACTGTAAAGAAAAATATATTATTGTGTTACAAAGCACTCTAAAAGACCCGCAGTGCACCTTGTACTCCTTCTCCACTCACAAGTACAGCAAATCCACAGAGATCAACCAGTAGTCACCAGGAAAGCAGGCTTAAGCCCACTAAGTCTGCTTCCAGTCTAGGAAATGTGCGAGTCATAGGTCTCTCTATTGCTAGGCGTACAGACTCCATATGCATTAGACTGGACAAAAACAGTATGAATGTAAGCCTCTTGTCCACTGCCAGGATCCACAATGTCACAAGGGCCCTAAGGTCACTTGAACCAGACAAATATGGCTCTGACCTTGTGATAACATATGTGGAAGTAAGGGAAATGATGCTTCTTCGAGAGGGACATTCAGAGTGATATGACTGGACTTATTCTGCATGTGTTAGAGACAGGAAGCAAAGCGGTCTTGAGCGTTGTCTTGCAGTCAGCAAGAATGATGCTTAGATACCAAGACAAAGTAATTGGCTTCAAACGTTGACTAATCAGTGCATGTCATTCTAAGGGGATCTGGTTTATGTCAGCCTGGGATGAGATGGTAGATAAAACTTCCTGTTTCACCAGAGATGGCTTACACTTCTCAAACCAGGGCTTCTGCACACTGGCTAAAGCCTTTGTGCTGCCACCTCAGCGACTAATTTTAGGTAGAATCATCCTTCTGGACATTTATAAAAGCAAACTCAAATTCGGACAACATTGTGGTGACATTATCCTGTGCTAGAAGTCGAAATAGACGGCAGAACTTGAGGCCCTCCTGCAACTCAAACGTATTCACTCCTTCTATGTAGTTACCAAGATATGGTTTAAGTGCAACAGCAGCACTCCCTCTGTACTTGCGTTTAGCATCTGTCATGCTTTTAGGCCTTTGGGTAACTAGGGAGAATATCTGTATTTGTCCGAAACACCGTTACCTTGTGTCAGAATACGCATAACCCCAACTTGGAGCCCCTGCAGATCCAAATAACTTGTAACAAACTTAACTATTACTTCATCTCTAACTACAGATCCCCATCAGTCCACAAGGATCACAAAACTGGCTTTAATACCGTTAAGAGAATCAAACCAAAACGTTTTTGGTAGGAGACTTCAATTACCAAAGCATTGATTAGCACACTTACACCTCTCAAAGTACATACATGTAATGTTTCCTAGAATTTACTACCAATGCTTTGGGACATATTGTAGAACTATACACGAGAAACTCTAACATCCTTGACTTGGTCCTTACCAACCTAGCCCTTGCCTCTACCACACACTACTTCTCCATATCCTAGGTTAGATCTGACAACAAATCAGGATTATTCAGCTTGTAGAAAACCTATAAAAAAAAAAACTACAATCTCTTGCAAACAGATCCAGCTGAGAAGGTTCCTGCATTCACCTCCAGTTTTTGCCAGCACCTAAACAGCTACATGGAAAAGTCTGTATCCATCTGCTCTAAATATAATTGTAAATTCAGAAGTAAACCTCTGTGGTGGAGCTCCTGTATTAATAAACTTTATAATAAAATAAGGAAAGTAACAGGAAGTTGTAATAAATCTCAATCTCCTTACCTTAAGAGGACACTGAAGCATGCCATTAAGGAGCTTAAAAAGCACTATTAGAAAATGTAAAGCAGAGTATGGTCTTAAGGTCAGTAAAGACAACAAAGGAAGCTACATTTATTTCCTTCAGTTATGTCAAGAAATTAAGGATTAGTGTCCAGTAATGCACTGAGCTCAACCATAATAATATCACACATTCTGATCCCAGGGATATAGCAAACATGTTAGCAGACAGATGTAGAGCTGACTTTACACCACCTACCCATATTGTTGCTTCCACTTTCACCGAAAAATTAATTTCCCCTGAAATCACAATGTAATAAGTCTTAGAATGCCTGTCAAAGGCTAAAACAGTGCTTTTCCCAAGGTAATATACCAAGCTGCATTCTCATCATTGTCCACATATGTATTATCTGTACCTCTACTCAAACTGCTCAACCTCAGCTTGTAAACATGTTTATGCTCGATGCCTGGAAAGCAACCATTGTGACTCCTCTTCACAAGAGTGGCCTCTCTACAGACCTAGTTTAATTATAGACGTGTTAGCCTCATCAGTCTTCTTTGCAAAGCCATGGAACATTTTGTAGCAGAACTAAGTTATGCAGATTTAGGTGACTTAACTGGTCTAGACTCCATTCATTTTTTTTTTAAAGGGGCCTATCCTGTCTCCTAAACTTGGTAAACTTCCTTGAAAAGGTTACGGAGTCTACGGACAATGGTCACTCCATGTACACTACCTATTTTCACTTAGCCAAGGTTTTTAGCTCTATCTGATATACTGATCTTATTGAAAAGTTAGACAAATAAGGCAAATTGGCTATTCAGCAGCTCCAAAGTAGAGAAAATTGCTGACACCCTGTCTTAATTTAAAATTGTAACTATCTGGGTACCACAGGGATCAGTGCTAGGCTCTCTTCTCTTTGGCATGTGAGGCCTGTATGGGCCTATAATTCCCAGGGTTGATGGATGGTCCCATTTTGTGCAGAGGGATTACTGTTGCTAACCATTATTCCAAAAGTGTGGTTGATCATGTTTTCTAAGGACTGCAGGCTGACCACTGTTACCCACTCATCCATTGATACTGAACTGTCCCAACAAGGGCTGGAATGTGCACGTTTAACTTGGGCACTGAAAATGTTCTGAAGCTAAATGCAGAAACGCGCACCATAATAGTAGTAACAGAAAGCTGCTCCTACCTCATATGTTAGAAATGGTACTTATCTTAAGACAGATACAGCCATAAGAGACCTGAGTACTGATGTGAACAGCTCAGTTATTTGATCAAGGTTCCGTCATATTCAGAACATTCCTTCTATCTGGCCTATTAATTTATAAGGGAGTAGTTTCAAGATCCAAAGAAGCCATTCTACTACTATACTCTTCCCTTATCAGACCAATTATCAAATGCAGTGCTCCCTCTGGTATGTAGAACTCCAAGCACATTGCTCAGTTGGAGAGGCACCAGTGATTTGACTTTTAACAATTAGCTTAACTTCTGGTTGCAGTATAAAGGGGATCCAATATCTGTCAGCCTGGGAAGGCATGGTCAACAGGCCACACTGCTTTGCCAAAGATGATCTGCACCTTTCCCCTCTAGGCTTTCAGATACTGGCAAAGGCATTAGTCGCCCCTATTGTGCCTTTTTTAGGCAGTGTCAAAATAAACAACCTCCCAACATAACACAATCTTGTGTAGATAAACTCAGGGTACTGCTGCTTAATGCTAGGAGTCTAAACAAGAGACTGCACTTCCTGGAAATATTCTTCATTTTGGAAGATGCTGATGTCTGTGCAGTACATGGTTCAAAGGCATGGAAAGCACCCTGGCCAAACAGGGCAGCAATGCCTTCCATATGTTCAGACCACAAACTGAGCATGAATGAAAGGAGGAGGTTTATACATCTTCATTAAGGATAAGTACACCTTGAGACTGGTCAGACAGTATGACTCTGTTCAGCTACTCCATGTCCAATTAACTAAAGGCAAAGCCCCTACCACATCATATTTCCCCCACCATAAAACAGGAAAAGCTTACCTGGACTTACTGGAGTCATTTACCATATAGCCCAGCACCTTACTCATGGGTGATTTTAATTATCCTACCATCAACTGGAAAACGAACAACCACAAACATGCTGACGCAGAGGTTCTTGGACTTTGTCAATGCAAATCCTCTGGACCAGCTAGTCAGCACACCCACAAGAGGCTCAGATGTCCTGGACAGTAGTACTCACTAACATTGGAGAGCAATGCACCCCCCTTTTGTTTCCTCCCTGGATAGATCGGACCATAAATCAGTTTCCTTGAAAGTAATTATAAGACCAGATACCCCATCAGGCTCAAAAATGCTTAAGGAGTTTTCTAAGACAAATTACCTTCTACTTAGTGATGGTATAAGAAGTTTCAAAACCCCCTCAAATGCAGATAACATGGACTGCCATGCAGAGGTGTACACCAATGCCCTGTATAACCACTTAAGCAGTTGTGTAGAATCAGCTGTACCTGACCGGATTAAAACCAGGTCTCGCCAAAAAAACAAGCCACCCTAGTGGACCCCTAGTATAAACAGGCTATACAACATAAAGAAACTAATGTCCAAGAACAAAATGAAACTGGCTCAGCAGAAGAAGAAATCCCTCTCTAGTTTAAACAAATAAATTAGAGATCTTGTCAAGTCCTCCGAAGCTAATTACGAAGCAAAAATAGCCTCCCTAGCTAAGGGTAATCACAAGGCATTCTTTATCTACGCCCAAAATCAGAAAGGGAATATCCAACTATGAGCTGAACTGTTTGTGGATGGCACCACCCATACTCAGAGATAATAGCCAATCTGCCAGCTGACAAATATGGAACAAACTTCATCCCCCAAAGTATACTTACCACAATTTTTCAGCCTATTATCTCAAGAGAGCAGGACATCTTGGCACTTCCCAAGGCCAAAAACATGACATCAGTGGGACCAGATAAAATCCCAGGTTGCCTTTTAAACAGCTTAACAAGTTACCTAATAGACAAAACCAAACGAAATACCACAACTAAATAAACGAAAGAAATCCAAAGCCAGGAAACAGTCCACCAAAATAAGGCACAAATAATAGGCTGGAACCACCAAAAAAAATCTAAAAACCTTTAAAGTGCAACTGCACATTAATTGAACAAGGAAGCAGTATTGTCTTTATTAATACCTAACTTGCCATTCTTTAAGGTATTGTTACCAACAGGTATGTCATTCAATATATAAGACAAATTTAATTTCCTGGAGAATTTTTTAATATCTAATACAGTGTTCGCATAATCTGCTCTAGCTGTAGGGACAAAATTAAGGCCAAGTCTCAACACATCAAGTTCTTCTTCACTAAAAACAAAATCAGTTAAGTTTATAATATCAAAGTTTGATTTGTCATATTCGTTTTCTGTTCCATCGTCTAACTCTCTTCCTCTGAAGAGTGAGAACCCAGGAATGTCCTGCTCCTGGTTAACATAGCTTTCTTGTTGCTCGGAACCCTTTTTCCTAAAAAAGTCGAACCAGCTGAGTTCGACGTTTCTGGGACAATGTTATCAACAGAAATGCCCATGTTAGCAGTACCCACGTTAGTAACCATTACTTTGTTTGTTCCATCAGTCACGGTATCACCAAGGGATTGACTAACTGTTTCGTTACCCGGTTTCTCAAAATCAACATTAAAACCGTTGCAATGACCAAGCAAACCGCTGTCACAACCCGAATTGGAAGATGTAATCTTCCTATTTGTATTAGCTTTAGAAAATAAAGGCTTGTTGTAATTATTTACGGCATTGCTATAAGAACGTTTATTACCATAATGTAAAGCTGTTACCCCGAAATTGGGTTCCTTGTTCCCTGGAACAAAAAAATTATAAGCGGAGTTGGACCGGTAACAGTTAATGTCCCGCTCTAGTTTTGATTGCTTTCTGTTTGTAACTTCTAAAGAATGCTTGTCAACATCAACAAACAGTTTTTTAAAAAAATCATTTTGATTTGATACGCTGCAAACCTTCTTGATATTACTTTCTAGTTGAGAAATTTCATCTTTTAAAACGTTCATCTTAGCAATGTTATCGCTCAATATTTTCAAAAATGCCATACCTGCTTCGTTAAAAAACGATACCAAGGTACCGAACAAGGGATCACCAGTCCGCACGCCATTGGGGCATTTGAAGAACCGTAACCCCTTAGGCATAACTTTGAGCTCAATACATCGCTCAAAGTAACAGTTTTCAATAAACAAGGATCGGTACCTTTTCACAAGTCGAGTTAGAAGGTCCTGTTGATGAACTATAACTCTTCATTAGAAATAGAACAAGAAGAAGCTGAATATTCACAAAAAGGGTTCAACATGCATTCCAACAAAGGTTTAACCGCTAAACCATCAGCCGGAACCTGACGTCCAATCTCGTTGTTGCGAGCTTTTACTGGTTGTTCGTCAACCTCAATCACAG